>NC_136063.1:1708905702-1710105702 GCF_964261635.1 Lissotriton helveticus | reverse complement strand
GTAGTGCTAAAGTGTGCAGAGTCTTAAAGTCAATAAAATGAAGTCAGTAAAGCAGGAGGGTTGAAGACAAAAGATTAGGAAGAACCGATATCAAGAACACAAGGCCTAATACGTGCCCCTCCCTCCAGTTGAAAGTGGGGAGAACTACCCAACTTCTTTGGACTTCTCTACACTAAGGTATAAGAACCTCGAGAGACCATCATCATTGGCATGGTCTGTTCCAGCACGGTATTCCACTGTAAAGTCTAGTCCCTCTAGGGAGATGAACCACCTCAACAGTTTGAAATTCTCACCCCTCATCTGCATTAGCCATCTGAGGGGTTTATGGTCTGCCTGAACCAGGAAGTGAGCACCAAACAGGTATGGGCTCAACGTCTTCAATGCCCAGACACTGTAAAGGCTTCCTTCTCTATTGCACTTTCAAATATATTAAAAATGCCAAATGGGTATAGGCTAATTCTACCATGCTTTATTGAGAGAGCACACACACTTTAGCACTGATTAGCAGTGGTTAAAGGTGCAGAGTCCAAAAGCAAGCTAAAAGGAAGTCAGCAAAACAGGAGGATTGAAGGCAAAAAGTTAGGGGGAAACCACGCTAAGGATGCCGAGTCTAACAATTACAATTACCATAACCACCATCACCATTACCACTTTCACCTATTACCAACATCACATTACAATACCGTCCAGAATACAAACTCCTCCCTTCAGCATTGTTTCAGATTCCTTTGAATTGTCGCAGCTGAATGCTGTAAGACTACACACACTGGGAACTCATGACATCTACTTCCTACAAATCCATGCTTCGGCTGCTGCTGATGCCTCTTCTATATTATATGATAATAATACAGCTCTAATATTACAGTTGTTATGACAGTACAATGTGATGTCTTAAGGCCTCCTAATAGGTTTAGCTTGGCATATACCAGTACTTCTAAACTATATACCAATTCCTTAGATATGATGCAGAAGGGGCATCAAATGGGTTATTTTTGCAACTAGTAACATGCATGAAGTAACCTCTGCGTGTGGTTTCAGTGGCGCTAAAATGAGCTGAACCTTAGTAATGCTTTAAATCCATGAACAAGTGATTGGAAACATTGGAGTTTTAAATTAATACATGCAACATCAATAGTTTGTCCCTATGAAGATGTAAAAACCCTACTTATTAATGACATCTTTACAGATTTGACAGAACAGTGTATAGAAATTCATGAACACTGAGAAATGTAGGAAAATAGGGCAGCTAATTTGGTACTAGCTCACATTTTTTGAAGTATTGTACATTTATATGACATCATGGGTTTAATTTTTAAATTGTCTCTGAAATTGCCATTTCTATGATTAGATCGATAGGGTAAATGCATCATTCCCTGCGAAAAGCTGAAGTACTGCTCAGCCTTCCCAATGATACCACCTTTCCTAAGTACCATAAATTTGGAAAATGTCCAAGTGATAAAAAGAGCATTTGCAAATCTTCCATCTACCCAAAGACAGCCTAATTTAAGTTATTAAAATATATTAAAGATTTACTAGCCCACACGCTGTCATCAAGGCAGCATTAGTGCTCAGTAAATGAAGCAGAAACCCGAACCACCGCACAATTGGGATTCTCCCTGAGTGATTAGAGAAGAGGCTCAGAAATCCTCTATGAGTTTTAATGACAGGGTTGAGTGGGAGGTAGAATGCTCCATATTTTCTTACTGATTAACTCACAAATATTGAATGATGAGAAGAATGTCATTGGTTTTTGTCAGCAGAGATAAGGAGTTTTGAAAATAAGCAAGCCCTAACCAGTTCTTTAAAAAAAGGGTGCAAATTAGAGTTTGTATTGAGTGCCAAGTTCCTCAAGATACCCAATGTCTGTTCCAAAATTAATGCTCTACTACAGACAACCTTTATCTGCATCAAAAGTCTTATAGTCACTAAACCTACATTAAGAAAGAAAGTGAATATGAGTAGAGAAGTGGGTACTGTTAACAGTGTTTTTCTCTATGGAGAAAGTTACACTCTACCATACTGTTTGCAGACAGTGAAACTCTCATGAGGAATACACCATAGAGTATTAAAAAGTATCTACTAAGCACAGTGTGCACTCAATGCAAAACTTCTCATAAGAGTGACTTTTCACTTAAAAGTCCCAGGGTTTAAAGGTGTTAAAGATAATACTACCTGCAGCCTTCATACTGGGATGAAAACTTTACAGATAGCTCATCTTCTGAAGCAAAACAAACACATTTCCATAGGTTAGTACCGGGTGCACACATTCTTCTAGGCTAAGTATAAAATGACATGCTAAGATGATTCTGTCAAATAACTCAAGCCTGCTTACAATACTTTACATGTAGTACATTGAACCTTTGCCCTGCTGGAAATGTTTCTGCAGTATCAAAACATGGTCACCTGCACACAGACTTACTCTTCAATACAAAGATTTATAACAGGTTCCGTACCTATACGCACCTATGGTGCATTAGGAGCACATCCACCTTGTAAACGTGCCCATTAGCTGGACACAAGCTGGACAAAAGTAGGTAGAACATGAATATGGTAGTTACACACCAGTAGGTAAACAATAAAACAAACTAGCATACTAATGTGATGATGTCATCAGTGATGTAATCAATAATGCAATTTGAGATGCCATCAGTGATATCATAAATGATGTCATAGAGCATGCCAAGAGTGATGTCATATGTGAGGTCATAAGCAGTGCATGGTGGGGGTTCAAGTCATAGTTACTGGTGAATTTCTGTGTATTTTCTCTAGTTCAAAACATTAATGTTGTTACTGGCAAATTCACCTAACTGTCAGGTTGCTTTAACCTTTGATTCAGTGAATGTACATATATGTAAAACCTACTGGCAGTTGCCAGTAGGTAGTTATAGTTATCACCAAAGATTCAAAAGGAAAAACATTTTTGTTTTGCTATTAACTTTGGCACCGGTTGACGAATCTCGAAGACATTTCCACAGAACCTGATTCAGCTGCTGTGTTGAATGTTTCAGGGGATCCTTCAAGCAGGGGCCAAGAAAAAGGTGGGTCCCAAAACACGTTTCCCCCATGTTATGCCTAAGGGGATTTTTCATTTTTTGAACACAACTACAGGCTCGAACTGCTGGACGGAATTACACAATATTTGGCAGAAAGCTAGATTTCGGTCAAGAAAGCGTGCTTTTTGTGATTTGGTGTAAATTCGTTCAGTAGTTTGAGAGAAATTAGAGTTTAAAACATATAGATATCTGGGAACGCGAGTTCTTGCAGTGGACTTGCGGATCCTACTAAAATTTGATTGGCTGCCAACACTTCAACCATCTTGGGACACAGCTTGAAGCTGAGTCCCAGAAAAAAAGTAAAAAAATAAAGAAAAGAGGGCAGGGTAAGAATTGCAGATGAGCTTTTGGATTCACGAATCCATGGCAAAATTTAAAAAAAAGACTTACAGGCTCCCACACCTTTTTTTTAAAGCTCTGGGTGCATGAAGGATGAGGGCTCCTGGGACCCCCCTCCTGCAAAGCCCCAGATACCTACACCTCCCTGGGGCTTTAAAAAATAAAAGGCAGGGGCCCGCAGGGCCTTCCACAGCCTCCAAGACTGTCATCTCCCTGGGGCAGTAATTTGATTATATGCAGCGTAGCCTTTCAGCACAGCCCCAGGGACCGCCACCTCCCTAGGGCTAACATAAATATTAATGAATGGGGGACTCCAGCAGTACACCAGGAGGTGCATTTACAGAATGGTGGAGAAACGGGGCATGCCCTCTGACCAGATCTCAGCAATCCATCTGTTTGGGTCTTACTGAAGGTAAAAGAAAGGGCTGATTAGCCCCCAAGGATCCTAAAGACCGAAGAGGACTTCATCTTCCAGCTAGTAGTGTGCCAGGAGATGTGTTTGCAGAGTGGAGGAGAAAAGGGGCATGGCCATCGAAAACCTCTCAGCAAACCCACTGTGTGGGACATGTTGTAGGTAACAGAAAGGGTAGTTGGCCCCCAGGGACCCTCAATAGCCAAGGGCACTTCATCTCCCTACTAATAGTGTGCCAGGAGGCATGTTTGCAGAGCGGCGTAGAAAGGGGGTGGTCTCCTATGAGGTCCTAGAACTTCCTGTCTGTGGGACTTCCTGAGGTAACAGGAGGGGTATTTTGCCCCCAAGGATGTACTTGAGGTCTAAATACCCCTTGTGTTATCTCCAGTATGTCCCACACCACAAGATGACTAAGAGACCTTAGGAGGCCGCACCCTCTTTCTCCACCACTCTGCAAATGCAGCTCATGGTGCACTACTGGTTGGGGGATGAAGTCCACTTCACTCTTTATAGACCCTGTGGGCCAAAAAGCCCTCCTGGTACCTCCTGTAAATCCCACACTCTGGGATTCCTCAGAGCTGGTTGGAAGCCCATCCCTTTTTCTCCACCACTCTGCAAACCTGACTACTACTTAACAAACCATCGAATTTCACTGAAAAAACTAAAGGTTACAGGGACATTATAGTTAGGAATTAGCATTTAAAAAAGCTTTATAAAGTTGCAGAAAAAAAAACATTGCAGAGACATTATAATTAGGAAATTAATTTTTTTAAAAAGACCATAGAAATTCAATGAAAAAAACAAAGGTTACAGGGATGTTATTGTTAGGCTCAGGTTTCACTCATATAAAACCAGTGAAATTCAGAAGTTATAGTTAGCTGAGCTAACTATAACTTGCGCTCCCACAATGCACTGCTCATGACCTCACATATTACATCACTCATGACATGGTCAGTGACATTACTCATGATATCACTGATGACATCTCAAATTAAATCACTTACTCACACCCCATATATATCTTTCCTACATCCACTCCTACTATCATTTTGAAACTCATTCACACACCCATACCAATTATATATAAACTTTATTTGGTTGTTAAAACCATCAAAGGATACATCCACATAAGGGAATAAAAAGTAAAATATGTTAATTAAAATGATCATAAAAACACTTAACATACATTTCTAATAATTAATTACATAAAATGTCATAACCCTCAATGTAGTTCAGTCATGCCAGAGAGTAACGTGGCCTGTGCTTTAGAAATTGAAGAAAATTAAAATAACAGTAACAAGAAGATTGTAAAACAGCTACACGACCTTTGCAATAGAAAATATCAATGTACACATTTCTTTTTTTTCCCTTAAAAAAGGGAAAAGGAGAAGGAAAGATAATAGCCCACAAGGTGGAGTCAGTGCAATCATAGTCGACAGCTGTAAAAATACAGCAAAAATACAATAGCAGTCTCATCACATGGATCAATTAAGTTGAAAATGCAATACAGATAAATAAGTAAAATAAAACATTTTTAAATTTTAAAATGACTGAGGTAGTATGTGAAATCATTAAGAACAGCTTATAATCTTATTATTCTCTTGTACCAGGTACCAGTACCAGGTTGCCTCTAAAAAGGTACTAACAGCAAATACAATTTTAGGGGAGGTATCGGTTTTTAGAATCCTATGAGCTACCTGGTATTGGCTTATTCCCATATCAAAACATAGGGGCGTATCCATTTGCGGCGGGAGTTCAAAAACTCAGAACAGAAAAACAATAAGTGGGATTTATTTTTATTGCCCCTGCTACATATAGGGCAAAAAATAGACTCCTGATCCTTTTCCCATTTACCCGTACCCCATTTACCCATACCAGCACTTACACATCCACTCACTGATTCATAGATCAACACATTCACTCACTCACCCATACAGCCACTCATACACCCACTCACTAATCCTGACATATCCAGTAATACACCCAGACAACTACTCACACACTGCCAGTCACCCATAGAGCTACTTACATGCCTACTCATTCACTGATACAATCAGTCACACTGTCACTTATTTTCACATACAGTGACACACACACTGACTCACTTACTCATACAGATATTAACACATACTCACTCATGCTTACAGTTACTGACACAAGCATAGACTCACTGGTACAGCCACTTTCACATTCACCCACTTACCCATACAGTTACTCACATATCCCATCACTCACCTATACTGCCTTTCACATACCCTGTTACTCACCCATATACCACTGACACATGCACTCACTCACTGACACAGCCATACACACACTCACTTACCCATACAGCCCCTCACACACAGACTCACTAACCCATACAGCCACTGACTCACCCACTCACTCATCCATACAGACAGTCACACACACCTCACCTACCCACACAGACACAGACAGCCACTCAATTACCCATACAGAATCGCACGTACCCACTCACACACCCATACACCCACTTAGACACCAACCGACAGATACAGACATTCACACAATCAGTCACTCACCTATACATTCACTGACACCTAATCACTCACTTATACAGTTAGTCATGACCCCACAGAATCATCCAGTCAGGCACTCGTACACCCATTGATTCATCAATACACCTTGGTATATATATTTAGTACTCGTGAATATTTTAACAACACTCACAGTCAATGGATGATGTCATCTGTGATGTAATCTGTGATGTCATTTGAGATTTCATCAGTGATGTCACTGACTATGTCATGAGTGATATAATATGTGAGGTCATAAGCAGTGCATTGTGGGGTTGCAAGTTATAGTTAGCTCAGCTAACTATAACTGCTGAATTTCATAGTTTTTTAATGAGTGAAACCTGAGCCTAACTATATCGTACCTGTAACCTTTGTTTTTTTCACTGAATATATATATATATATATCTACACACACATACATATTCAGTGAATATATACATATATACACGCATACAAACACACTTGTATATATTAGCTCTTTCTCTCTCTCTATATATATATATATATATATATATAAATATAAATATATATATATATATATATTTTTTTATTACATTATATTTTATATATATATATATATATATATATATATATATCCGCTCCGACAGTCCCTCCCCGCAATGCGCGGGAAATAGGAAGCAGCACTCCAAATAGGTTTTCACAATGTTTTTAATCTCAACAAAGCGCTTTCGGCACTCGGCCTTCCTCAGTAATGAGACGGTGAGACCTTCCCGCCAGCATTCATTTAAACGTTACGTTGCGTGCATACACATAAACATAGACATCAAGAGAGGACTGCAACATAAAACGGCGTCCGCCATCTTTGAATGGGTTATTTTCTGTATATACAAAAAACTTTTTTAACGCAAATTGCGACTTCTGTTCATATACAAGAATCAACATTCAATGCAAAGCTCAATTATGGCTAAGATCATTGATCAAGCCCTGGATGGGCATAAAACATTTCATATGTCCTCGCTTTATCTCGCCCTGGATGGGCATAAAACAATAATGTGTCTGCAACGTGATACAACCCTAAATACAAACTATAATTCCTACTGAAAATCAGTATATCATCAAAATGGATAAAACCAACAAGAAGCAAAAATGCAGTGAATCCATATTACTCCCAATCATTATAATGTCATTGGCAGTACTCATACTAAGTGAACAGCTAAGTCCTCATGCATATTCAACCCAATAGGTATTTTACTCAACAGATCTATGATGTACCGTGACTCCAGTCGCCTCAACTTAGAGAGTCTATCTCCGCCCCTGGTACTCACTGGGACAGAGTCCAAGCAGAAAAAAGTTAATAATTCCCTGTTGCGTGCGTGTTCTTTCTCAAAATGTCTAGCAACAGGGTAACTGGTGTCTGCATTCTGGATGGCTCGTTGGTGTTCTAAGATTCTTAGTTTCACCGGATTGGTTGTACTGCCCACATACCTTCTGCCACAAGGACATGTGAGACAGTACACAACATAAGGAGTGGTACATGTGAGGAACTTTTGTATTCTCTTAGGTTCTTTTACACCAGGTATGTTATATTGGGTGGTGCGTTTGCTGCCCTTACACGCCTTGCAGCGTCCACAGGGAAAGAAACCTTTCAAGGGTTCTGTTTTAGGTTTGGACTTTAGTTCATCATGGTGACTATGGACCAGATAGTCTTTTAATGCTCTAGCTTTCCTGAACGTTACAAGAGGAAAGGAGGGCAGATCTTGTTTAATTATACTATCTGTCATCAAGATATTCCAATGTTTACGCAAGATGCGTTTGATCTCATTTGAATTCCTAGAATAGGTAGTGATAAGACGAAATTGTCCAGTGTCAGCATTTTTTCTAGGCATTTTATTCTCTAGCAACTTGCTCCTTTCTAGAGTCTCCACCTTACTTAAGGCTTGTCTGAGTACCCCTGTATTGTACCCCCTTGCTCTAAACCTTTGTATGCAGTTGCTTGCTGCTTCTCTGAACTCATTGTCTCTCGTATGATTCCTCTTGATCCTCAATAGTTCACCATACGGTATACTGTTCACCAGGCTCTTGGGATGTCCACTGGTGGCATGCAGCGTGGAATTGCCAGCGGTTATTTTTCGAAAGAGCTTGGTGTGCAGATTACCATCTTCAATCTGCACACCAAGCTCTTTCGAAAAATAACCGCTGGCAACTCCACGCTGCATGCCACCAGTGGACATCCCAAGAGCCTGGTGAACAGTATACCGTATAGTTCATCAGTGATGTCATTTGAGATGTCATCAGTGATGTCATCAGTGATGTCGTTTGAGATGTCATCAGTGATGTCATCAGTGATGTCACTGACCATGTCATGAATGATGTAATATGTGACATGATCAGCAGTGGATTGCGGGTGCGCGATATATAGTTAGTACAACTAACTATATATGGAATTTCAATGGTTTTGTGTGAGTAAAATAAAGTTTTTTAAATGCTAATTCCTAACTATATATGGTCTATAACCTATGGTTTTTTCAGTGAATTTTCAAGGTTTTGTAAATGCTAATTCCTAACTATATATGGTCTATAACCTATGGTTTTTTCAGTGAATTTCATTGGTTTTTTAAAAGCTAATATCTGTAGCTGTAAAATGTATTCTTCTTTAAATCCCAAAATATATTTTATATGTTTATTAATAAAAAAAATTTAAATATTTTTTTTTGTTCGCTCCCGGTTCGCGAACCGGGAAGCTTCCCGTTAGCTCATCTTGATGCCGCGACCCAGTCCGCGAACCGGTAAACGTTCCGTTTGCGCAACTGCCGCGTTAGAAATCAACATCGTGATGCGTCGCGGAAGCGCGACGTATCACGTTGTCGCGTAATGCGTCTTATGACGCGCCGCGTTAGCGCACCCGGAAGTGCTCCGGTACGCGAACTGAGACGCGAAGCGCAGCTCCCCGGAAGCGAACCGCGGCGCTTCGCGAAAGCGCGACGTATCGCGTTGCCGCGTAATGCGTCTTATGACGCGCCGCGTTAGCGCACCCGGAAGTGCTCCGGAGCGCGAACCGAGGCGCGAAGCGCAGCGACCCGGAAGCGATCCGGGGCGCGTTCCGCAGCGCGTAACTTAAGCGTAAGAGGTCATGTGACTTGTTAATAAAACTTTTCATTGGTTCATTTCACTTTTGGTTTCATAATGATGTAAGGCTAGGTCAGGTGACCTAAAAATAACACTTTTCATTGGTTTAGAACTATTGTTTTTCCCAAATGATGAAAACCCCTCCTTCTTTCCTCACTCTGACTTTCATCTTTGTGAGAGGAAGACCTTTTTGGATAGTTGAGCCATGGCTTCATTAGTTGCTTCAGCTGGTGCACCCCCACCACCACCTCCACCTCCTCATGCGAAGAGAGGACCACCTCCCCAGTTCATCAGCAACACAGAGGAGGAAGAGGATGAACTAGAGGAAGAGGAGACAGAAGGACCACAGTTCTTACAAGAGGTGCCCCGGGTTTCCCATCGGAAAGCCAGTTTTATTTGGCAGTTTTTTTCAATCCCTCGAGGGCAGAAGAAAGTTAATGCTAGGTATGTCACCTGCCTCATTTGTAAAGACCAGTTATCTAGAGGCACTGATAAAAAGTATAGCTTCGGTAACTATACCATGCATCGCCACATGAGCAGGTGGCATCCATTGAACTACAGCCAAGCAGAGATACGTGACCTGCAGGATAACCCAACAACAACTCCTGTGGCCAGGTCAACATCACAGATATCGTTGACAGGAGCAGAGGCACGAGAAACCGTGCCAAACATTCAGGAGAACTTTGTTCATATCAAATTTACCTGCTTGTATTGCGGTGCATTGCTGTCATGTGGTAACATGAGCATTAACTTAATCAACCTAGCTTATAAAAATCACAATTGCCCTAACCACCCCAGACAGTAATTTTCTTTTTTTGCTCCTGTTGAGCCCTTTTCAATGCCTGTTTTTTGTTGTTTCCCCTCCATCAAAAACAAAAAAAAAACATAAAACTGTTCAAAAAATACAAAAAAACAAAAAATGTTCAGAAAAATAAAAAAAAATATAAAACAACAAAAACATTAAAAAAAAAGTTCTTTTCAGAACTACCTCCCCTTTCAAAAAAAAATTGCTAGAATGTTTAGCACTCTGGCAAGCTCTATTTCTTTTAGTTCGCTTCCCCGTTCGCTTCCCGGTTCGCGAACCGGGAGCGAACCAAAAAAATGTTTAAAAAAAAAAAAAGAAGAGTAAGTATAAGGGAAGTAAACAGAGAGTAATGTTAAAAGAAAGACAGCTATATGGAGTAAACCAGAGATACTGTTTAATAGATCTATTTACCGAAGAAAAGATGGAAGAGGGTATAATTGTGAAAAACAAAATAGATAAGGAAGTGAAAGAAAAAAAAGAGAGTAGAACAATAACAAAGAAGAGTTTCTTGGAGAATGTGAGTGAATGTTCAAAATAAGATTAAAACATGTGGAATAACAGAGAGAAAAAACAGAAAACAGAAAAGAAAAAATAACAGAAAAAGATTAATTGAAACAGCAAAGAAATGTAAATAACATAGAGCCATATCATCAACATAGGCAATAAAAGTTTTGCAGCTTTTATCGGCAGAAATGTGTCGCTAAAGCCGCTTTTGCGGCGGAAAACTGCCGCTAAAACCACTTTTGCAACAGTTTTCTGCCAATAAAAACAGCAATAATTTTATTGGCTGTGTTCATAATATGCCCCTCAGTGTGCTTCAACTACACAGAAAAAGCATAATGAACAAGTAGTGAAAGAGTGATCAGTCAAAGACACTAAGAGTAATAGAGACGGAGTGAGTGAACAAGAGTGAGGAACTATGAGAAGAGAGGGACTGAGAAAAGGAGTGGAAGGAGTAGAGTAAGTAGGTAATAGAGAAAGGAATGAGGGAAGTAGCAAAGGCAGGAAACTGAGGGTTAAAGAAATGAAGCTGTCGAACTACTAGTAGGTGAATGTGATAGAAATGTAACGAAAAGAGTACAAAACATTTACCTTATAATTGTCGTTAACTTACTCACTTTTTGTTTTTATACTTTCAATCTGTGAAAGAGAGAACAAACATTTGAAAAATATTAAAACATGTATTTAAAAATTAGAAAAGACAAGGGAAAAGATTGAAGGACAAACAGTTT
This sequence comes from Lissotriton helveticus, assembly GCF_964261635.1. NCBI lineage: Eukaryota > Metazoa > Chordata > Amphibia > Caudata > Salamandridae > Lissotriton > Lissotriton helveticus. The sequence goes on along the minus strand of NC_136063.1, from coordinate 1,710,094,237 downwards.
TTCAACAACTTTGACACTTACAGAAGCTTCTGCTTCTCCAGGCCCCCTACACAGTCCTAAAGATATACATTTTAAACTAACAGTATCTTGATGCAGATGAAGTGAGGCCTATCTTAAAACATGGTGCATCTTTTGCACTGCTGTTGTCTCACAAAAGTGTCGCAAGACACTAACATTTTAAATGATTGTTTCAGGATGCCAATAAGGTGTGGCCTCTCCAAAGGTTTGTTTAAGGTGAGGCCTACTCAGGATTGCATATCAAATTTATGCTTGTTGAAGAATACAGAGGAGATAATACATGTGAAGGCCTACCAATGAAGTAAGTCATGTCCACTTCACTCTTGAACAAAGGCCAGACCTCTTCTGTGTCCGTGGACAGACCTAAACTTCATCTGCACAATGTCATTTGTAAACTTAGGAAACACAGGTGATGTAATTGAAAAATGTGGAGTTTCTTTTCCTCATTTCACAATCACATCACCTGTGTTGCCTTTGCTTAGGTATCTCATAGTGCAGATGTAGTGCTGCATATTAAACAGTACCCAGAAGTGCAGCACTGCATGCAACAACTTTGACACTTACAAAAGCTTCAGCTTCTGCATGCCCCCTACACAGTGCTAATTATATACATTTTAAACTGATGGTATCTTGCTGGAGATGAACTGAAACCTATCTTGCAACATGGTGCATCTTTTACACAAAAGTGACCCACAATGGAGCAAAAGAGGCGCACGGCCACCATGAATCTGACCCTAACATTTTAAATGATTGTTTCAAGATGCCAATAAGGTGTAACCTATCCACAGATTTGTTTCAGGTAAGTCCTACTCAGGGTTGCAGATGGAATTTAGGTTTGTTGAAGAATACAGAGGAGATAATACATGTGGAGGCCTACCAACGAAGTGAGTCATGTCCACTGCACTCTTGAACAAATGTCAGACCTCCTCTGTCTCCAGGAACAGGCCTAAACCTCATCTACACAATGTGATGTGTAATGTTAGGAAACACAGGTAATATAATTGAAAAACTTGCAATTTTTTTTGCTCATTCCACAATCATATCACCTGTGTTTCCTTTGCTTAGGTATCTCGTTGTGGAAATGTAGTCTATCATATGAAAGACTACGTAGAATATGAGCACTGTATGCAACAACTTTGACACTTACAGAAGCCTCTCCTTCTCCATGCCTCCTACACAGTTCTAAATGTACATCATAAATGCAAACAGTACAGAATTAATTATACATGTTAAATGGTTTATTTTTGCAGTTGTCAGAATGTATCAAATTTCACTAAAACAGTGACTTGAAGGTATTCATCATATAACAGCGGGGAAAAAAACACAATCAAAATTATTGTGTTTAAAAAACCCATACAACATAACAAATCAGAATTCAGAACTCCTTAAAGTTAACTTACTTTCCATGACGTCGAAGGATGTCCTATGAACAGCTTACACTCTGTTGTGCTGTTATTACTTTCAGACCGCCACTTTCTGAAAGAAAACCTCCATCGTTTTGAAAAACATGTTACATACAATAAATGACTTCTTGCTCTCTACCACACGTTTCCACAAGGCCAAATCATGTCAGAGCCATTTATAACTCTTAGAATTCTTGTAAGCCAATCCCGTCATGTTGTATTTCCGCAACTTTCACAATTAAAATGTTGAAGATCATTTTCACAATCCTGGACTAGTAATATCTTCCCCTTCTTGCTCAGTCATGTTCTACATTTCCTATGACACTGATACTGCTTACTATGAAGCAGACTTACACTATCTCTATGACTACTACAATTATTTAATTCTCTACATCACTTTTAATCACAAAGCAATATAAAACAGTAGACAGCATTGCAGACTTACATTCCCTCTACTCCATGTTTTGATTGGCTGCTTCAATTTGCTTATAAAAAGAAACAGTTTTTCTGAATTCATTCAAAGTGGAGTTATTTCTCCATGACGTCCAGTGTTATGGTAAGAAGTTATGTCTCTGTACTACACTTATCCTCAAGGCCAAATCGTCTAGGAGCCATTAGAACTTCTTGAAATTCCTCAGAGCACATCCCGAGATTCTTTCCCTAAAATTTTGGTTTTAAAAACACCAGGTAAGAGTTTTTTGAGGTCATACGGCAATTTTTTTTTGAAAATTAAAACAGAATCATTGCAGAATGACCAGCCATTTCTAGACTTTAAATAAGCTGTGTAATGTCCTGATGTTATTGAAGGACCGTCATGATATATAATTGCTGCAGTTACAAAAGTCCTTCCTGATATTGACAACTGTGAAGCCACAAAATTTTTAATTAAAGTTGTCAATTTTGTTCCATCAGGCCTACATCGTTGGAACATTAAAATAACATACTGGCCATATGTTCGTATAAATAATGTGGACATCATTTCAGATTTACATTGGCTACACTCCATGTTGTGATCAGCTGCTTTTACTAGTTTATTAAAAGAGACTGATTTACTGTCTGGCAAAGTTAAATATATAAATCTTTCTGAGTCTACACTAGTAGTACTTGATACCCTACAGTTCTCGCAGTCATGCTGCCATTGATAAGAAAGCCCAAACAGGTGATCTACATCTACACCTTCAACATGCAATACATCAAGCATATACATTAAAAACTCCTGACAATCTTGCTGAATATTTTGAGAGAATTGTGTTTGGCCTGAACATCTGTCTAACAGATTTCGAATTTCAGACACACTTTCTATTTTTGTTCTATCAGTGCTACATTTCTCTAACACAGAATTTAACAAACTGCAAAATCTTTGATCAGAATTGACCACAATCTCTTCTTTTACATTTTCTAGAGAAAACAAAACATTAACCACTACATTAGGATAGCAGTTGACACCAGAACTGTTTTCAAATTGAAAACCAACAACATCTTCAACAGAATCCTTTTTTTTTCTGCTTATAATTTCAGGTTCATCGACTTTTCGTCTTTTTGCTACAACCTCCCCAGTATTGGTCACATTTCTTCGTTTCCGGCCTACCACACGTTTCTCAAACAAAGGATATTGAGGCAAATGTGGCGCATACTCTCTTCTTAACCTATTGTATTCCTTAACACAATCTAGATCCGCACAAATGTTTGTGACATCACACTCAATCAAGTACAATCCCGATAAAGTTCTAACTCGTGACAATGCCACATATGCCATACCCTCCTTGAACACAGAACTGCCAATATTCACCAATGCACTGTCTACACTTAAACCTTGCGATTTATGGATTGTCACCGCATATGCCAAGCAAACAGGAAACTGCTTAGGGCGAACATATAAGTCTTTTACAAGCAAAAATCTAGCAGAACAACGACCAATTAGCTGTACTTCCTCAATGCCATCAAATTTAATTTTTTAAAATTCAATTCCATCTCTATTTCTGTATTTTACAAAATCAACAACATTACCCATTGATCCATTTACCAGACCTCTTTCAACATGTAAATTCCTTCTTAAAATTATACGGCAGTTCAAGCACACATTCAGAGTCTTTTCAAAACCTGCAGTTTTAGATATAGTCTTCTCTAATGAATCCAATTTTGTTTTCAAATTCTCAGACAAAATAATTGTTGATCCCATTTGCTCTACTCTGTCAATAGCTTCCAGTTTCACAATCTCTTGCTTTTCTAAATGCAACATTTTGTTGTTGAATTTGGCACATTCTGCAAGAGTTGGCATCAAACATATTCCAGATTTCTTCTCAGTAATTTTCTGAAAAATATTCTCAGGCACAACATCTTGTTCTGGATATAAATTTGACAGTAATCGTGCATGTAAAGCTTCTTTCCCATGCTCGGTCACTTTTCCAATTCTAACATCTTGTAGAATAGTCTTGTAAACTTCATCCTTCGCCTGACGCATATTTTCATGCAGTTCAGCATAATTGAAGTTTAACCATATATTGACGTTGCCAATGCTCCCTAGGCACTTCCTGGTATCTTCATGCGTGAGCATTTTGAACACAGGTTGCCCTTTCACTGGTGTCAGCTGCAGAAGATCTCCGAAAACAATGATGTGTTTGCCGCCAAATAACACATCATACTCTGTTTTGAGAACTTCTTGCATTCTCAAATGCACAAAGGCAAGCATGACATTGGAAACCATGCTTACTTCGTCAATGATAAGAAGTTTCATTTTCCTCAAGATTCTTGAAACTTCACAACAAGCATCTCCAGATAGCTTGTGATATTGTAATTTGTTGTCATGCTCCACTGGCAGCATCAGTAAACGATGTAAAGTAATCCCTTTAATGTTATGTGCTGCCAGTCCAGTTGGAGCGGTGACAACACAAGACAGCGATGACTCAGTCCTTTCCTGCAAATAACATGAAATTGCTTTAATAAGGAAACTTTTTCCAGTTCCCGCTTCTCCACTCACGTACATGAGCACTCTTTCTTCTCATGACTTAATCCATGATCAATTTGCATGGTAACTTCGTCATATATTTTCCTCTGCTCAACGTTGAGTTGTCTTTCCAACTCTTCTAAGTTAACCGCATCCTCCTGAGCATGTGCCATGGCTCTTTCCACTTAATTTATAGCAGTGGCAGCTTCATTTTCGATAACAGGTCCTCCTAGTGGATCCTGACTCAATGAAGCAGAACTCTGACTGTCCTGAGAACTGTCTCTGGCAATCTCGGCTGCAATCGTTGCTTCCTGCTCAATTTCCGCATTCAACATTTCTACATATTTGGGAAAAGCAGGACATTCTATGGTCTCCTTGGCAGCATTGAAAGAGTCTTCGTAACAGAGGAAATCTCCAAGCAGTTCCTCTTCTGCACGCCAAGGCTTGAAAAGTTGCAAAAGTGCTAAATAGAAAAACTCCTTTTTTTCAGGAGATTCGCCACTCAATTTTCGGTGGTTTACCAAGTGGCATTTTCTTTGCTTGACCAGACATCCCTCACTTCCTATTACAGCATACACTCCTTTCTCAGTATCTTCTTTGATGTTCCTCTTGAATATGTAATTTTGAAGAACCTCATACAGACAAACATTCTCGAGGTGACTGCTTCGATTTGGATAATATGTATCCAACATGTTGGTCTTCAAAATGTCGGTACTGTTTGGCTCCTTTTCCGCCAAATACTCAATTTCCCGCACAGGTTTCAGAACTCGATTACGCGTTGCAGCAAGACCAAGACTCGCCCAAACGATACTCCTGGATTTGGCATAGAGACTTGCTGAAGACAACCGGTCAGAACATTCGTAAGCTCCGATTCCTCGATGCGACAACATCTTCAGACTGAAACTGTACAACTTCTTACTGAGGCTCTTTTCATGGGAAATGTCCTCCCACATATCCTTCAATTCTGTCTTCTCTTTTTTGGTGATGTAAGATGTCACATACCGAGCCACAGCCATACAGTTATCAGCCACAAACTGTATATCCATGTTAGCATTCCACATGGACAAAATCACCGGGTTGTAGTCGTTGATTTACTTGGACTCTTCGTTCCTCTTCAAATTGTATGTGTTTTTAGGTGATTTCTTCATCACATTATGTCGCAGCGAAGACATCAAACTGTTTACTCTTCCTTTAGAAATCACCGGTCGTGGAAAGCCGAAACGACATTTGGTGTAGAACTTGTCCTTGTTTCGGAATTTACGACTACAGTACTTTCCACATCGATGGCTTTGGAAACGTAGAACTTTTCTCTTAGGTTTTTCTTCTCCTTTGCATTTGGAACAGCACACGTAGAATACTGTTGTATGAAACTCATCACTGAGTCTTCTGGATCCGTTCCAAATTTAGGTGCATCCTTGATCCACAGCAGCATATGTATATGAGGAGCACCTCTTGCTTGGTACTCCTTTCTCCAGAAGAAATCCAACACCTCTCCAAGAGGTGGATTCTTCTTATTCATGATGAAAGACATCATAGCTTCAAATCTATGATTGAAGTACCTGCATACATTGACTGGATCCAAAGAGCACAGTTCTCCGGGTGTCTTGAATTCGATGTTTTCGATGTTTCCATTTGCCTCTCGTAGAAATTCAAGTAAGTCTTCCCAGCCATACTCGGCACAGCTCAGAGTGAGGAACCATGTGGGAGTTCCTAAGTTCCTCAGCATACATTTTAAATCACCATGACGACGGTACCAGTACTCATTAGTACCACGCTGACACGCCATGAGATTAATCAGTTGAGAATCCAAAATACTGTCTTGGACATTGACTTTATCCATAAAGTCACTTGCCGAGATGTTTTGCATGTGTATACCACTTTTCAAGATGTGGTTCACTGCATATGACAGTCCAGACAGATCGCTTTCAAACAGGAGATGAAACAAATAGGGAATGCATTGTCGAAACCTAGCATCTCCTGCATACAATCGCAAAGTCCGGTATTCAGAAGCAGGAATTTGATGAGGTCGCTCATCATATCTTCCTCCCTGACCTGTTGGAAAAAGCTGTGGGAAACACCGAGCTTCCAAACTTTCCTCCCAAACACTAATGGGACTCCCTTTGGCTTGTTTCATTTGAAACAACTCAATAGCATTCCCCATGACTTCCTTGGAATGCAAAGGATGAACACTATAATGTTCATATATTTCTTCACTAGTACAGGGTTCTACTTTCTCAATTTGACCAGCACACAAATCACTATCCTCTTCCTCACTTACTTCCTCTTCTGCAACATATACATTCTTATAGTATTTATTATTTTTTTTCAAATACAATGTTGCCTTTTTAACTTTCCTAACATCCACTAAATCTTGCCATATTTTCTTATTCTTCGTCGGAACCCCATTAACTAAGATAACCAGAGGTTCCTCTTCCACTTTTTCTACTCCAATTGTGTTAATGTTTTTCTTCAAATCTAGAGGCAAATAAACAACTCTTCCCTTTAATCCTCTCTGTAAATCTGATGGAGGCAATTTCCCTGTCTTTGGCTCCATGCTTACAATAGCCTGAAAGGGATGGATACTTTGAATCAAAATAGATTCATAAGTATTTAAATCCTTCAATTCAGAAGGAATCTCAACCAATTCCAGATTATTATGAACTACTCTAGCAGGCATCTGGTTTTGATTTAATTTATTACAACAATAAGTACACACACGTTGATCCAATCCCAAATCAAAACAATTTTCTACCATCAAGTATGTTGTGAAATCCTCCCATTCACTATTATTTTCCCTTTCACTTTTTGCATATAAATCCACTAACTTAGTCTGATTCTTATAATAAGTGCGTTGACAACACACACAAGTGAAATTAGGCCTCTCGCTTGATTTCACCTGAAACGTTGCAATTTCCCTCTGGAAATTATCTGTACTGGAAACCTGTACACTATCTTCCACATTACCCTCTTCTTCTTGGTCAATTTCAACATTCTCCTCTTTACTTCCAAAGTAACAAAACTCAATTTCTTCACATATATTCTTCACATCTATTTCAGAACCATGCAAAAGAGCAGCGCATAATTGTTTAAGCATAATTGCTGGACTCTTAGCATAATACAACATTCTAACTAATTTCCTCACTTTATTATGATGCACTGCTAGCATCCTGAAATGATGAAAAACACTCTGGCATACTCTCCTGGAAAGACAAGCCAGTGAATGACCATGCAAACCTGTCACTTCTCTCACTCTGCAAGGATCTAATTCTTGCAACAACTTCATTTTCTGCTTCAAACTTTTCCTATTAAATGACCGTACAAAATCACAAAGCAAATTGATGGAATCCTGTCGCACACTGCAAATACTACTACACTTCCAGGTGTACACAGGACCCTTAGGACGTCTTCCTAAAACCTCATTACCTAACACCTCTTCTGTCTCTGTTGTCACAAGTTTTTCTTTTTCAACTGGACAACCATCTTTCACTTCATAAGCTCGACCACTGGTGTCAACTGCATGCACCAAATCATTATCCTGGAAATAACTCTCCTCATTAAAAAATGCCTCACAGCTTGAACTATGCATCCATTCTCCAGAAAAAACTTCACAAAAATTACTACGATTAACTATTCTCTTCCATCTACTATTTCTTTTGAAATCATAAATTGCCTTGTTTAGCTTCCTAATCCTATTGATTATCAAAATAAATAACTTACGTTTAATTTCAAATGCCTGATCAATAACTTTCTCAACTATTTTTTTTCTTTTATAAAAAACCACTTTCTGTTGACCTTTCTTAATATTTTTTAACAAATTGCCAATTATCCTGTTGCGGAACATTCGTTTACGAATGTCCCTAAACTGTTGTTTCCTTCTACTATCATGCACAGAGTTATCTCTTGCTCTAGCAGTAAAATTTTTCATTGGCCTTTCCTTTCCGTTTAAATTGCTTCTCTTTTTCTGGACTGAAACATTTTCTGTAGTAATATTTTTTTTACTACAGATATTTCTTATGAATGTTTTTGTACTCTTACCCGGTGCTTTCTTCGTGACTTGACAAATCTTTTTGTTAGAGGACTGCTGCTTTTTTTCATTGACCTGCTGTCTTTGACGTTTTGCAGCCTTTCTCAGTCTTTCTTTGGTTGGCATGCTGAAATCTTAAATGATCTGCAGTTGAACCTGTGGTAAAATATAATAAAAAATGTTATTAACCACTATTACCAAACAGTAAATCAATAACAGTCATCAAAAACTTAACACACTACTTGACATTTTTACATAGAAGATTTTTTAGTGCTTGGCAAATTTAGAATACAGAAATAGCAGAAAAGAAATGGAATTTATATTCATTTTACCTGTGCTGTTTTATATGTGAATCTGATCTAATTTTATGAGCATATTTTAATATTTTATTGAAGACACTACACATAACCTGTTTTTGAAGGTGCCTTTATTTTTAAATGAAACGGTTTACATTTTAACTTTTCATTTATTATAAATTTTTAAAATAAATGTTTATAGTTCCATAGGCTCAAGCACGTCAGCTTCCCATCCTATGTCATACAATTCTGACAAATCTGCATCCTCATCACGTTCTTCTTCATCCTCAGGATTTAAATCATCCAAGGGATCAACATCCACTGATGTTTCAATTACGAGTTCAATGATGAGGTCGAAATCAACTGATTGCTGATTGTCGCTCATGTTGATGTTGTCTTTATCTTTAAAGAAAGATAACAACAATGAGATGTTGCAGAGTAAGAGACAAATCTCAGAGATTATAATAGTAAAATTGTTTAACAAGAGTAACATTTTGCATCTATTATTTAGCCATGTCCAGCGATGCTGAGGAGGTGAAGCCTATGTCCAATTTTTCAGTGAACAGGACTCATCTCTTCTTAACCTTGGATAAGCCTCACCGACTCTGTGTCCCCTGCACATACTTAAATGTAAAGGGGCAGATTTATGTTAACTGGCACATCCCCAGGGATGCACCAGTTAACGTGCACCGCTGCTCTGCCACCCATGGTGTGCCGCATTTACAATCAGATAGGACAAAGCTGCGTCAAAACCCTGCGCCTGCTTGAAGCAGGCATAGGTCTTGACGCAGCATTGTGGAGATGGGGCACCCCTGAGCCTGGCTGGAGCTGCATCGCACTTGCGATAAAACTCCAGCAATGCGCCACCTTTACGGCACAGATGCGTCACGCATCTGTGCCGTTTTGCCCCATGGTGCGCCGCATTGTAAATGCAACACACCATGGGTGGCGGAACAGCGGCTCAGGATGACTGGCACATCCCTGGTGATGCGCCAGTCATCATAAATCTATCCCTAAGCTTCTTATCTTGTTGGTGATGAACCGCCATATGTATCATCAAACTATTTTGCATTTCCTAAATAGCGAATTTTAAGGAATCGCTATTTAGGAAATGCAAAACGGTGTGTATGTACAAAATCGGTATTAAATAGCGATTCTTTACCATTCCTAATTTGCGATGAGCAAATTGCTAATTGCAAATTACCCATTCATTTCCATGGGCCAGGAGGCCCATAGGAATGAAGGTGCAATTTGCGATTAGCAATTAGCTAATCGCAAATTAGGAATTTTTCCAGGGGTGTCTCAAGAACACCCTGCTGCACCCCCTGAAAAAGAAATTTGGGGGCATATGGCGCACATACATGCCCTAAGGGCATGTATGGGCGTCATATGGCACCTTTTGTTTTTTGGAAAAAAAGCTTTTTGAAAAGAATTTGCAAATTACCACCAACTAGAAGTTGGTGGTAATTTGCAAATCCTTAATGGCATTTTTTGCATATTTTTAGTTTGATACATTGGATTTAAGGAATCGCAAAATTTGCAAATCCTTAAGTGCAATCGCAAAATAAGGAATAGCAAATTTTGCTATTCCTTATTTTGCATCAAACTTGTTTGATACATACCATTTGTCTAATTAGCATTCGCAAAGGCCGAAATTCGCAGAATTTCGGCCTTTGCGAATGCTAATTAGCTTGATACATATGGCCCCAAGTGAGGCCTGTCTTGCAACATGGTGCATCTTTTGCATCACTGCTGCATCGGTTTCATGTGGCACGCTTTTTTTACAGCATGACACATCTGCCTAAATGCATCAATTTGTAATTTTGTCGCCTCATAGCAAATCTTTTGCACCGCCGCTGCATCACAAAAGTGACGCACGGTGACGCAAAAGAGGCATACACCTATCATAAATCTGTCCCTAGCATTTTAAATGATTAATTCAGGATGACGATAAGGTGTGGCCTATCCAGAGGTTTGTTTAAGGTGAGGCCTACTCAGGGTTGCAGATCAAAGTTACGCTTGTTGAAGAATACAGAGGAGATAATACATGTAAAGGCCTACCAATGAAGTAAGTGATGTCCACTTCATTGCGCCAGTCATCATAAATCTATCCCTAAGCTTCTTATCTTGTTAGAGATGAACCGCCATATGTATCATCAAACTATTTTGCATTTCCTAAATAGCGAATTTTAAGGAATAAATAGCGATTCTTTACCATTCCTAATTTGCGATGAGCAAATTGCTAATTGCAAATTACCCATTCATTTCCATGGGCCAGGAGGCCCATAGGAATGAAGGTGCAATTTGCGATTAGCAATTAGCTCATCGCAAATTAGGAATTTTTCCAAGGGTGCAGGGGTGTCTCAAGAACACCCTGCTGCACCCCTGAAAAAGAAATTTGGGGGCATATGGCGCACATAAATTTTAAAAACATTCCTTTACCTCAAAAACGATTTTCAAGTCATAATTTGAAAACACTGCCCACGGGGAAATGACTTAAAATGTCCTTAAGACACATGAAAGTGTTTTTTTAAAGCCTTTGCAACTTTTTTGGGTCACTTTTAACATGGCTATGTAACTCAAACAATCAAAATCTAAATTTGCCAAGCACAGGTGGGAGCATATTTACAAGGAAATTGCACCACGGGGAAAGGTCTTTTAATTTAATATGGGAAAAATAACATCAGAGACACTAAAATGCCTTACAAAGAAGCATACACCATTATGTCCTTGTCATAAATTTTAAAAGCATTCCTTTACCTCAAAAACGATTTTCAAGTCATAATTTCAAAACACTGCACATGGGGAAATGACTTAAAATGTCCTTAAGACACATGAAAGCGTGTTTTTTAAAGCCTTTGCAGCATTTTTGGGTCACTTTTAACATGGCTATGTAACTCAAACAATCAAAATCTAAATTTACCATGCACAGGTGGGAGCATATTTACAAGGAATTTGCTCCACGGGGAAAGGTCTTTTAATTTAATATGGGAAAAATAACATCAGAGACACTGAAATGCCTTATAAAGAAGCATACACCATTATGTCCTTGTCATAAATTTTAAAACCATTCCTTTTCCTCAAAAACGATTTTCAAGTCATAATTTGAAAACACTCCACATGGGGAAATGACTTAAAATGTCCTTAAGACACATGAAAGCGCTTTTTGATTGCCTTTGCAGCATGTTTGGGTCACCAACGACCCCGCCGCCGCCAGAACCAACCTGCACGAAGGGATGAGAGATGTAGCCGAGTGGATGACGACCAGCCGCCTGAAACTGAACTCAGACAAGACGGAGGTCCTCATCCTGGGCTCCTCGCCCTCCGCCTGGGACAACTCCTGGTGGCCACCCGCCCTGGGCACCGCACCCAAACCAACGGACCACGCACGCAACCTGGGTTTCATCCTGGACTCCTCCCTCTCCATGACCAGACAAGTCAACGCCGTCTCCTCGTCATGCTTCAACATCCTGCGCATGCTACGGAAGATCTTCTGGTGGATCCCCACCGAGACCAGGAAGACTGTCACCCAGGCCCTCGTCACCAGCCGACTGGACTACGGCAACGCCCTCTACGCCGGAACCACCGCCAAGCTCCAGAAGAGACTCCAGCGGATCCAGAACGCCTCAGCCAGACTCATCCTCGACATCCCACAAAACAGCCACATCTCCGGACATCTGAGAGACCTGCACTGGCTCCCCGTCAACAAGAGAATCACCTTCCGTCTCCTCACCCACGCACACAAAGCCCTACATGACCAAGGCCCGAGCTACCTCAACAACCGAATCAACTTCTACGCTCCCAAGCGCCACCTCAGATCAACCAGCCACGCCCTCGCCGCCGTCCCCCGCATCCGAAGAGCGACAACAGGAGGAAGGTCCTTCTCCTACCTGGCCGCCAAGAACTGGAACTCCCTCCCGACCGACCTGCGCCTGACCCAAGACCACCTCTCCTTCAGGAAGAAGCTCAAGACCTGGCTGTTCGAGCAGTAACGGCACCCCCCCTTCCCAGCGCCTTGAGACCCTACGGGTGAGTAGTGCGCTCTATAAATGTCTTGATTGATTGATTGATTGATTGATTGACTTTTAACATGGCTATGTAACGCAAACAATCAAAATCTAAATTTGCCATGCAAAGGTGGGAGCATATTTACAAGGAATTTGCTCCACAGGGAAAGGTCTTACATTAAAATGGGAAAAATAACATCAGAGACACTCAAATGCCTTATAAAGAAGCATACACCATTATGTCCTTGTCATAAATTTTAAAACCATTCCTTTTCCTCAAAAACGATTTTCAAGTCATAATTTGAAAACACTCCACAGCTCCTATGCACAAAAACACCCTGTCAGTACTAATACTTCACATTTTCTCCAATTACAGAAACAAAATCTATTTGTAAAACACTTGAGACAAAGCAACATTTTAAAAACACAACTTTCTTCATAATTTTCTCCTTAAAGCACACTATTCTCTATCTAAATTAAAGAAATCTTTTCTCACCTTAGCAAATACTTTATGAGTTTCAAAACAGTCTCAGAAACACACCAATTTGTCTTCAGCAGAGCAAAAGGTATGCACTCCAGAGTCTGCAGCTATCAAAAGCACAGAAATGCTGTAATTCTTCACACATATCTCTCATGTCACCCAATCAAAACTCTTCCCTCACTTTTTTCAAATCAAAACCCTTCCCCCCTCTGCCCTCTCTGCCTTTTTTGCATAGCAACCACCTCTTGGAAGACCTCTGGTGTTTGCAAGTTCACACAACAATGTTTCAATTGAACTCTGAACTCTCAGTGCACCTGCATATCCAGTGCAATCTTTCATTTAATGATTTTTTATTGACCATTCAAAATACATCTTTCAAAGAACTCATCCATGCACCCTAACTTTCTGTTTTCAGCAATCAAAATCAACCAATCACTGTTACTGCTTCATTAACACAGAAACTCCACAATTTTTTTCATTTTAAACTCTTATTTTTTCAACTGCCATTTCATTGCCACACTTCATCTGACTGCAGCAGAACCTTCTCTCACCATGTTTTCTGTCTGGATTGTTGGACATAGTTACATCTATTGGGCTCAGAGGTATGCTGAGAACAGAAATTTACCTAACCTCAATTTACAAGATGTGGAAATTAAGTGGTTTGGCCACAGAGGATTAAAATGTCACCAATTGATACCATTGGTGAAAACCTTTATGCATTTGCCAAAACCTGACCTGTTAATTGTGCACTGTGGAGGTAATGATTTGGGCACTTTGACTGGGGTAGGTCTGGAAATGCTTTTAAAGGACACCTTTGAGCAATTGATGGCACTTTTTCCTCAAACTGCCTTGGTATATTCAAATATATGCCAAAGACAGAAATGGAGGTGGTCAAACCAATTTTGTCCACAAATTGAGAAGTCGAGGAAGCATGTAAACAAATCTGTTTCAGCTTACATGAGAGACCATGGAATGGGCTCCATGTACAACAATAACTTGTGTTTCTACATGCAAGATATCTACAGAGGAGATGGAGTTCACTTCTCAGATGAGGGCAACAGAATTTTCATTCTGAATTTAAGACTGTGCATTGGTACCTACTTATAAGTACCTAAATGTACCATAAACCCAAAAGCTCTTCTCAGAGCTACCCTACATCTGATCACTCACAATTATTATTTTTCTCTAACTTTTTTCACTAATTTTCAACAAAGTACGCTCCCCGGGGCGCTACCCGGTACGCGAACCGGAAGCTAACCTCGCGAATTTTTTTAAAAAAAAGGTTTTTTTCGCACATATAAGCCTCCTCAGCCACCCTCAGAAAACCTAGGGGGTCAAGATAAGTCTACCGTGCCCCCTTCTACCCATTCTGAACATTATTTGCCCTCCATCTTGTATCTTAAGTCGACCGAAACACAAAATGGTGGACTCCCGGAACGCTTAAGGTTCGCGAACCGGGGCACTCGCCAGTTCGCGTACCGGGTCGCTCCCTGGGAACGCACCATCAAAAAAGGTGGGAAAGTAATTTACAGAAAAACGACTGGAGACACTCTCACCAAATATAGATTAGCTCATACTACATACCAATCCCTATCATTTTCACAAATTTGATTGAAATTCCATTTAGCCATTTAGCCTGTAGACCTCTCTAAATACCGTGAGGTAAATTACTTCACAAAACACATCTGAAGTGTTGGAATTGACAACCAATGAAAATGTTACTTTCATTTTCTACTTTTTTTACCTGACATTTGATTCGTTATATACCTGAATATATTTAAAGGAAGAGAAGGGAACACAGCCATTTTGACTACTACTTCCTGGTGTACATTTCAATTGGATTTTCACTAATCACTTCAACTTCTTTGTAAAGGTAAGTTGTTATTTTAAAAACTGAAGTATATTGTGCACTATAAGTTAATATGGTAAACTTTTTCTGATAGTTATATACTATCCCTCTGTAGTAGTTATAGATTTAGATAGACTTCTCTGTTATAGTTATGGATTGAGTTAGGCTTCTCTTGTATAATTATGAATTTACTTACGTTAAATCACATACACTTTTTTATATTCCTACTTCCACTCTGATACTATACACTGCCCAAAGATAAATTCACTGATAAAAACTGCCTATCTAAAATTAATCCCAACAGTGCCCTATCTCTACTAATATATATTTGTTTTATCCAAATTTCAGGCAAAATGGAAGGCGAACACAAAGTTTCATTTCAAATTGTCCTGCAAGAGAGCAGCCAAGAAATAATTGATCCAAATTATATAGAATTTATGGATGAAACTTGGGACCAAGAACTACTGCAATGTGTGCAAGCAGTAGATGACCTCCTTCAAAATGAGGACATTTTACACCCTCAGAGATTACAAACTATGTTCAATGAAAATAATGACATTTCAGACAGTGAAATGTTAGAAAGTTTATTAAATTTTGAAACACAATCACAATAATAAATAATTGCTTAAAAAATTAAGAAATTAAAAAATAATCAACAAAACCAACAATCAATTAACATACAGTATTTGAAAAGTCTATCATTCTTTTTTCCTTACCGGACGCTCCCCACGCAAAAAAAAAAAACAACTTTTTTTTTTTTGCCCTGCGGGGCCCTTTTAAAGCCTCCACATCAAACCTAGGGGGTCAGGGAGGATCTACTATGCCCCCTTATGGTCATTTGCCCCTTTGTTTTGGCCTCCTCTTGTCTCTCGATCCTACCGAGAGACAAGATGGCGGCCGCTCCGGACTGTTTAGAATGTTGACAGACACCGGAGAGCCAATCAGCTTCGCTTCGCGAAGTTCCGTTACGCGTCAAGTACGCGAACCGGAGCGCTGCCCGGGGGGCGCTTACAGATATATATCTTTTTTTGAACGTTAATTTCTCAAAATCCACTGGAGCACATATATTGAGACCTAGCAAAGGCACATCGGGCTAACAGTCCCTACAATTTTGCCAAGTTTGGTGCAAATCCATTCAGCCGTTCGGGCTAAAAGTGAGGCCAACCGCCCTATGGAAAACTCAATGTTAAAAACAGGTTTGGGACCCATCTATATCGCGCACCCGCAATCCACTGCTGATCATGTCACATATTACATCATTCATGACATGGTCAGTGACATCACTGATGACATCACTGATGACATCTCAAATGACATCTCAAATGACATCACTGATGACAACATCTAGTGACTGTTGTTTCTGTAAAGTTAAAATATGTCTTACATATTGAAGAATGAGTGGATGTATAAGTGTCTGGATGAAGGATTTAGTAGGTGCATGACTGACTGTATGAGTGAGTGATTAAATGTGTCTCACTGAGTGCATGGGTTAGTGACTAAACTGTCCTAATTTGTGCATCATTATGTCTGTTGTTCTGTAAACTGCTGCATGTGTTGATCAGTAGCTATATGAGTAACTATATGGGTTATTGATTGGTTGCCCAAGTATTTGTATGGGAGACTGAGTGTGTGTGTGGGTGACTGGGAGGTGTATGACTCTGTGCATAGATGTGTGAGCAGTTGATTCACTAAATGTATGGGTTCAAAAGTGCATGTGGAAACAGCTGTATGGGCGGTTGACTGTGTGCATGAGTGTATTGGTGAGTGAATGGATATCTCAGTGCTACATGTCAAAGTAAGTACATATGTAAAACACAGTACATGTGAGAGTTGACATATATAAATAACTGTGCATAAGAGCCAGTGAATGTGTGAGTGGCTGTATGGATCATTGTGAACTTGTATCAGGGATTGTATAAGAGAGTAAATATGTGTTAGTATATGTTTGAATAAGTAAGGTGTGTATAACTGTATAGTTGAGGAAATGGAGGTGTGATTGATTCTTTGCATGACTAACTAGGTGTGTGAGTAACTCCATGGATGAGTGACAGTCTGTGAGTGTCTGTTTACACTGAGTGTATCTAAGGTTATATTAGAGTCTGAAGAGGTTCATCGTATTATCACATGAATGATGTCATCAGTGATGTGATCAGTAATGTCAAATGAGATGTCATCAGTGATGTCATCAGTGATGTCATTTGAGATGTCATCAGTGATGTCATCAGTGATGTCATCAGTGATGTCATCAGTGATGTCATTTGAGATGTCATCAGTGATGTCATCAGTGATGTTATTTGAGATGTCATCAGTGATGTCATCAGTGATGTCATTTGAGATGTCATCAGTTATGTCATCAGTGATGTCACTGACCATGTCATGAATGATGTAATATGTGACATGATCAGCAGTGGATTGCGGGTGCGCGATATA
The DNA here is from genome assembly GCF_964261635.1 of Lissotriton helveticus. Lineage (NCBI taxonomy): Eukaryota > Metazoa > Chordata > Amphibia > Caudata > Salamandridae > Lissotriton > Lissotriton helveticus. Next base: position 1,710,076,785 of record NC_136063.1, on the reverse strand, counting down.
TAGTTAGTGCAACTAACTATATATGCGAATTTCAATGGTTTTGTGTAAGTAAAATAAGGTTTTGTAAATGCTAATTCCTAACTATATATGGTCTATAACCTATGGTTTTTTCAGTGAATATATATATATATATATATATTCACTGAAAAAACCATAGGTTATAGACCATATATAGTTAGGAATTAGCATTTACAAAACCTTGAAAATTCACTGAAAAAACCATAGGTTATAGACCATATATAGTTAGGGATTAGCATTTACAAAACCCTATTTTACTCACACAAAACCATTGAAATTCCATATATAGTTAGTTGTACTAACTATATATCGCGCACCCGCAATCCACTGCTGATCATGTCACATATTACATCATTCATGACATGGTCAGTGACATCACTGATGACATCACTGATGACATCTCAAATGACATCACTGATGACATCACTGATGACATCTCAATGACATGACTGATGACATCACTGATGACATCTCAAATGACATCACTGATGACATCTCAAATGTCTTACATATTGAAGAATGAGTGGATGTATAAGTGTCTGGATGAAGGATTTAGTAGGTGTGTGACTGACTGTATGAGTGAGTGATTAAATGTGTGTCACTGAGTGCATGGGTTAGTCAGTAAACTGTCTTAATTTGTGCATCATTATGTCTGTTGTTCTGTAAACTGCTGCATGTGTTGATCAGTAGCTATATGAGTAAGTATATGGGTTATTGATTGGTTGCCCAAGTATTTGTATGGGAGACTGAGTGTGTGTGTGGGTGGCTGGGAGGTGTATGACTCTGTGCATAGATGTGTAAGCAGTTGATTCACTAGATATATGGATTCAAAAGTGCATGTGGAAACAGGTGTATGGGCGGTTGACTGAGTGCATTGGTGAGTGAATGGATATCTGAGTGCTACATGTCAAAGTAAGAACATATGTAAAACACAGTACATGTGAGAGTTGACATATATAAATAACTGTGCATAAGAGTCCGTGAATGTGTGAGTGGCTGTATTGATCATTGTGAACTTGTATCAGGGATTGTAAAAGAGAGTAAATATGTGTTAGTATATGTTTGAATAAGTAAGGTATGTATAACTGTATAGTTGAGGAAATGGAGGTGTAATTGATTCTTTGCATGACTGAGTAGGTGTGTGAGTAACTCCATGGATGAGTGACAGTCTGTGAGTGTCTGTTTACACTGAGTGTATCTAAGGTTATTTTAGAGTCTGAAGAAGTTCATCGTATTATCACATGAATGATGTCATCAGTGATGTCATCAGTAATGTCAAATGAGATGTCATCAGTGATGTCATCAGTGATGTCATCTGAGATGTCATCAGTGATGTCATCAGTCATGTCATTGAGATGTCATCAGTGATGTCATCAGTGATGTCATTTGAGATGTCATCAGTGATGTCATCAGTGATGTCACTGACCATGTCATGAATGATGTAATATGTGACATGATCAGCAGTGGATTGCGGGTGCGCGATATATAGTTAGTACAACTAACTATATATGGAATTTCAATGGTTTTGTGTGAGTAAAATAAGGTTTTGTAAATGCTAATCCCTAACTATATATGGTCTATAACCTATGGTTTTTTCAGTGAATTTTCAAGGTTTTGTAAATGCTAATTCCTAACTATATATGGTCTATAACCTATGGTTTTTTCAGTGAATTTCAATGGTTTTTTAATAGCAAATATCAAAACCTTTACAATGTATTCTTCTTTAAATCGAAAAATATTTTTTACATGTTTTTAATACAATTTTTTTTTAATTATTTTTATTGTTTCGCTCCCGGTACGCGAACCGGTTAGCTTCCCGTTAGCTCAATTCGGAGCCGCGACCCGGTCCGCGAACCGGTAAACGTTCCGTTTGCGCAACTGTCGCGTTAGAAAACAACATCGTGACGCGTCGCGTCAGCATGACGTTTCGCGTTCTCGCGTGATACGTCATATGACGTGCTACGTTAGCGTACCCGGAAGCGCAGCGGTACGCGAACCGGAAGCGATCCGAGGCGCGGCGCCGACCGCGTAACGTAAACACAGCAGGTCATGTGACTCGGTAATAACACTTTTCATTGGTTCATTTCACTTTTGGTTTCCTAATGATGTAATACTAGGTCATGTGATCTAAAATGAACACTTTTCATTGGTTTAGAACTTTTGCTTTTCCCAAATGATGAAAACCCCTCCTTCTTTCCTCACTCTGACTTTCATCTTGGTGAGAGAAAGACCCTTTATTTACACTTTGACATGGCTTCATTAGTAGCTTCAGCTGGTTCTAACCCACCACCTCCACCAAATCCAAAGAAGAGAGGACCACCTGCTGAAGTAATTTTGCAAGAAGAGGAAGAACAGGAAGAGGAGGAAGAGGAGGAAGAGCCAAGGTTTTTGCCAGAGGAGCCCAGGAGGTACAATCGAAAAGAGAATTACATTTGGCAATTCTATAAATTTCCTGAGGGGCAAAAAAAAGTGAATGCACGCTACGTGTTTTGCCGTATATGCGGTGATAGATTGTCAAGGGGAACTGAAAAAAAATACAGTTACGGCAATCACACTATGCATCGGCATATGAGTAGGTGGCACCCAAATAATTATAGTGCTGCCCAGCTACGTGATGAGCAACAAAATCCCCTTCCAATGGCAAGAAGATCGGTTGTTCCAGAGGTGTCGGGACCAGAGGCGAGGGAGATGATCCCAAACATTCAAATGTTGTTTGGGCACGTGAAGCAAGTGTGCGTGCACTGCGGCGATTTCATCTGCTACAGGGAAAGTAGCATCATTTTGATTATGAGAGCTATTCAGAATCATGTTAATGTTTGTCCGAAACGCCCCAAAAAATAAATTCTTTTTTTTTGTTGCTCCTGTTGAGCCCTTTACAATGGATCGTTTTTGTTTCCCCCCCCCCCAAAAAAACCCAAAAAAATATAAAAACGTTCAGAAAATACAAAAAAAGTAAAAAAATGTTCAAAAAATACTAAAAAAAATATAAAACAACAAAAACATTAAAAAAAAAGTTCTTTTCAGAACTACCTCCCCGTTATAAAAAAATTGGTAGAATATTTGGAACTCTGCCAACCTCTATTTCTCTTAGTTCGCTCCCCGGAGCGCTACCCGGTACGCGTACCGGAAGCTAACCAAAAAAAATATTTTTTAAAAAAAAGAACAGTAAGTATAAGGTAAGCAAACAGACAGTTATGTGAAAAGAAAGACAGCTCTAGGGAGTAAACAAGAGATACTGTTACCTACAATCCACTGCTGATGATGTCACATATTACATCATTCATGACATGGTCAGTAACATCATCAGCAGTGGATTGCGGGTAACAGTATCCTTAGTTTACTCCCTATAGCTGTCTTTCTTTTAACATAACTGTCTGTTTCCTTCCCTTATAGTTACTGTTCTTTTAAAAAAAAAAAAATTTTGATCAGTCAGAAACAGTGACATTAATAGAAACAGAGAGAGTGAACAAGAGTGAAGAACTATGGTCCTCCTCAGCCACCCTCAGAAAACCAAGGGGGTCAAGATACATCTACCGTGCCCCCTTCTACCCATTCTGAACATTATTTGCCCTCCATCTTGTATCTTGATTCGACCGAAACACAAAATGGTGGACTCCCGTAACGCTGCTGGTTTGCGAACCGGGCCACTTCCCGGGAAGCGGTCCAAAAAAAAAGGTGGGAAAGTAATTCACAGACACTAAGAGTAATAGAGACGGAGTGAGTGAACAAGACTGAGGAACTATGAGAACAGAGGGACTGAGAAAAAGAGTGGAAGGAGTTGAGTAAGTAGGTAATAGAGAAAGGAATGAGGAAAGTAGCAAAGGCAGGAAACTGAGGGTTAAAGAAGTGAAGCAGTGGATCTAATAGTAGGTGAATGTGATAGAAATGTAACGAAAAGAGTACAACTATTTACCTTATAATTGCCGTTAAATTACTCACTTTTTATTTTTATACTTTCAATCTGTGAAAGAGAGAACCAACATTTGAAAAATATTAAAACATGTATTTAAAAATTACAAAAGACAAGGGAAAAGATTGAAGGACAAATAGTTTTTCAACAACTTTGACACTGACAGAAGCTTCTGCTTCTCCAGGTCCCCTACACAGTCCTAAAGATATACATTTTAAACTATCAGTATCTTGATACAGATGAAGTGAGGCCTATCTTAAAACATGGTGCATCTTTTGCATTGCTCTTGTTTCAGAAAAGTGTCGCTTCAGGATGCCAATAACATGTCTCCTATCCAGAGGTTTGTTTGAGGTGAGGCCTACTCAGAGTTCAAGATGAGATTTACACTTGTTGAAGTGTACAGAGGAGATAATATCTGTGAAAGTCTACCAATGAAGTGAGTCATGTCCACTGCACTCTTCAACAAAGTAGAAACCTCCTATGTTTCCCTGGACAGACCTAAACTTGATCTGCACAATGTGATTCGTAATGATAGGAAACACAGGTGATGTAATTGAAATACGTGCAATTTATTTTGCTCATTTCTCAATCACATCACTTGCGTTTCCTTTGCTTAGGTATCTCATTGTGCAGATGTAGTCTAGCATATGAAAGAATACGCAGAAGTGCAGCACTGCATGCAACAACTTTGACACTTACAGAAGCCTCACCTTCTCAATGCCTCCTACACAGTTCTACATATACATCATAAATGCAAACAGTACAGAATTAATTATACATGTTAAATGGTTTATTTTTGCTGTTCTCAGAATGTATCAAAATTCACTAAAAACAGTGACTTGAAGGTATTCATCATGTAACAGCGGGGAAAAAAAAACACAATCAAAATGATTGTGTTTAAAAAACCCATACAACATCAGAAATCAAAATTCAGAACTCCTTAAAGTTAACTTACTTTCCATGACGTCCAAGGATGTCCTATGAACAGCTTACACTCTTTTGTGCTGTTATTACTTTCAGCCCGCCACTTTCTGAAAGAAAATCTCCATCGTTTTTAAAAACACGTTACATGCAATAAATGACTTCTTGCTCTCTACCACAATTTTCCACAAGGCCAAATCTTGTCAGAGCCATTTATAACTCTTGGATTTCTTGTAAGCCAATCCCGTCATTTGGCATTTCCGCAACTTTCAGAATTAAAATGTTGAAGATCATTTTCACAATCCTGGAATAGTAATATCTTCCCCTTCTTGCTCAGTCATGTTCTACTTTTCCTATGACACTGATACAAGCAGACTTACACTACCTCTATGACTACTACAATTATTTAATTCTCTACATCACTTTTAATCACAAAGCAATGTAAAACAGTAGACAGCATTGCAGACTTACATTCCCTCTACTCCATGTTTTGATTGGCTGCTTCAATTAGTTTATAAAAAGAAACAGTTTTTCTGAACTCATTCAAAGTGCACGTATTTCTCCATAATGTCCAGTCCTATGGTTAGAAGTTATGTCTCTGAACTACACTCATCCTCAAGGCCAAATTGTGTAGGAGCCATTAGAACTTCTTGAAATTCCACAGAGCACATCCCGAGATTCTTTCCCTAAAATTTTGGTTTTAAAAACACCAGGTAAGAGTTTTTAAGGTCATACGGCAATTTTGTTTTGAAAATTAAAACAGAATCATTGCAGAATGACCAGCCATTTCTAGACTTTAAATAAGCTGTGTAATGTCCTGATGTTATTGAAGGGCCGTCATGATATATAATTGCTGCAGTTACAAAAGTCCTTCCTGATATTGACAACTGCGAAGCTACAAAATTTTTAATTAAAGTTGTCAATTTTGTTCCATCAGGCCTACATCGTTGGAACATTAAAATGACATACTGGCCATATGTTCGTATAAATAATGTGGACATCATTTCAGATTTACATTGGCTACACTCCATGTTGTGATCAGCTGCTTTTACTAGCTTATTAAAGGAGACTGATTTACTGTCTGGCAACGTTAAATATATAAATCTTTCTGAGTCTACACTAGTAGTACTTGATACCATACAGTTCTCGCAGTCATGCTGCCATTGATAAGAAAGCCCAAACAGCTGATCTACATCTACACCTTCAGCATGTAATACATCAAGCATATACATTAAAAACTCCTGACAATCTTGCTGAATATTTTGAGAGAATTGTGTTTGGCCTGAACATCTGTCTAACAGATTTCGAATTTCAGACACACTTTCTATGTTTCTTCTATCAGTGGTACATTTCTCTAACACAGAATTTAACAAACTGCAAAATCTTTGATCAGAATTGACCACAATCTCTTCTTTTACATTTTTTAGAGAAAATAAAACATTAACCACTACATTAGCATAGCAGTTGACACCAGAACTGTTTTCAAACTGAAAACCAACAACATCTTCAACAGAATCCTTTTTGTTTCTGCTTGTAATTTTAGGTTCATTGACTTTTTGTCTTTTTGCTACAACCTCCCCAGTAGTGTTCTCATTTCTTCGTTTCCGGCCTACCACACGTTTCTCAAACAAAGGATACTGAGGCAAATGTGGCGCATACTCTCTTCTTAACCTATTGTATTCCTTAACACAATCTAGATCCGCACAAATGTTTGTGACATCACACTCAATCAAGTACAATCCCGATAAAGTTCTAACTCGTGACAATGCCACATATGCCATACCCTCCTTGAACACAGAACTGCCAATATTCACCAATGCACTGTCTACGCTTAAACCTTGCGATTTATGAATTGTCACCGCATATGCCAAGCAAACAGGAAACTGCTTACGGCGAACATATAAGTCTTTTACAAGCAAAAATCTAGCAGAACAACGAGCAATTAGCTGTACTTCCTCAATGCCATCAAATTTAATTTTTAAAAATTCAATTCCATCTCTATTTCTGTATTTCACAAAATCAACAACATTACCCATTGATCCATTTACCAGACCTCTTTCAACATGTAAATTCCTTCTTAAAATTATACGGCAGTTCAAGCACACATTCAGAGTCTTTTCAAAACCTGCAGTTTTAGATATACTCTTCTCTAATGAATCCAATTTTGTTTTCAGATTCTCAGACAAAATAATTGTTGATCCCATATGCTCTACTCTATCAATAGCTTCCAGTTTCACAATCTCTTGCTTTTCTAAATGCAACATTTTGTTGTTAAATTTGGCACATTCTGCAAGAGTTGGCATCAAACATATTCCAGATTTCTTCTCAGTAATTTTCTGAAAAATATTCTCAGGCACAACATCTTGTTCTGGATATAAATTTGACAGTAATCGTGCATGTAAAGCTTCTTTCCCATGCTCGGTCACTTTTCCAATTCTAACATCTTGTAGAATAGTCTTGTAAACTTCATCCTTCGCCTGACGCATATTTTCATGCAGTTCAGCATAATTGAAGTTTAACCATATATTGACGTTGCCAATGCTGCCTAGGCACTTCCTGGTATCTTCATGCGTGAGCATTTTGAACACAGGTTGCCCTTTCACTGGTGTCAGCTGCAAAAGATCTCCGAAAACAATGATGTGTTTGCCACCAAATAACACATCATACTCTGTTTTGAGAACTTCTTGCATCCTCAAATGCACAAAGGCAAGCATGACATTGGAAACCATGCTTACTTCGTCAATGATAAGAAGTTTCATTTTCCTCAAGATTCTTGAAACTTCAAAACAAGCATCTCCAGATAGCTTGTGATATTGTAATTTGTTGTCATGCTTCACTGGCAGCATCAGTAAACGATGTAAAGTAATCCCTTTAATATTATGTGCTGCCAGTCCAGTTGGAGCAGTGACAACACAAGACAGCGATGACTCTGTCCTTTCCTGCAAATAGCATGAAATTGCTTTAATGAGGAAACTTTTTCCAGTTCCCGCTTCTCCACTCACGTACAGTCGGACAGGCTTCAACGACGTACATGAGCACTCTTTCTTATCATGACTTAATCCATGATCAATTTGCATGGTAACTTCGTCATATATTTTCCTCTGCTCAACGTTAAGTTGTCTTTCCAACTCTTCTAAGTTAACCGCATCCTCCTGAGCATGTGCCATGGCTCTTTCCACTTCATTCATAGCAGTGGCAGCTTCATTTTCAATAACAGGTCCTCCTAGTGGATCCTGACTCAATGAAGCAGAACTCTGACTGTCCTGAGAACTGTCTCTGGCAATCTCGGCTGCAATCGTTGCTTCCTGCTCAATTTCCGCATTCAACATTTCTACATATTTGGGAAAAGCAGGACATTCTATGGTCTCCTTGGCGGCATTGAAAGAGTCTTCGTAACAGAGGAAATCTCCAAGCAGTTCCTCTTCTGCACGCCAAGGCTTGAAAAGTTGCAAAAGTGCTAAATAGAAAAACTCCTTTTTTTCAGGAGATTCGCCACTCAATTTTCGATGGTTTACCAAGTGGCGTTTTCTTTGCTTGACCAGACATCCCTCACTTCCTATTACAGCATACACTCCTTTCTCAGTATCTTCTTTGATGTTCCTCTTGAATATGTAATTTTGCAGAACCTCATACAGACAAACATTCTCGAGGTGACTGCTTCGATTTGGATAATATGTATCCAACATGTTTGTCTTCAAAATGTCGGTACTGTTTGGCTCCTTTTCCGCCAAATACTCAATTTCCCGCACAGGTTTGAGAACTCGATTACGCGTTGCAGCAAGACCAAGACTCGACCAAACGATACTCCTGGACTTGGCATAGAGACTTGCTGAAGACAACCGGTCAGAACATTCGTACGCTCCGATTTCTCGATGCGACAACATCTTCAGACTGAAACTGTACAACTTCTTGCTGAGGCTCTTTTCATGGGAAATGTCCTCCCACATATCCTTCAATTCTGTCTTCTCTTTTTTGGTGATGTAAGACGTCACATACCGAGCCACAGCCATACAGTTATCAGCCACAAACTGTATATCCATGTTAGCATTCCACATGGACAAAATCACCGGGTTGTAGTCGTTGATGTACTTGGACTCTTCGTTCCTCTTCAAATTGTAAGTGTTTTTAGGTGATTTCTTCATGACATTGTGTCGCAGCGAAGACATCAAACTGTTTACTCTTCCTTTATAAATCACCGGTCGTGGAAAGCCGAAACGACATTTAGTGTAGAACTTGTCCTTGTTTCGGAATTTACGACGGCAGTACTTTCCACATCGATGGCTTTGGAAACACAGAACTTTTTCTCTTAGGCTTTTCTTCTCCTTTGCGTTTGGAACAGCACACGTAGAATACTGTTGGATGAAACTCATCACTGAGTCTTCTGGATCCGTTCCAAATTTAGGTGCATCCTTGATCCACAGCAACATATGTATATGAGGAGCACCTCTTGCTTGGTACTCTTTTCTCCAGAAGAAATCCAACACCTCTCCAAGAGGTGGATTCTTCTTATTCATGATGAAAGATATCATAGCTTCAAATCTATGATTGAAGTACCTACATACATTGACTGGATCCAAAGAGCACAGTTCTCCGGGTGTCTTGAATTCGATGTTATCTACGTTAGCATTTGCCTCTCGTAGAAATTCAAGTAAGTCTTCCCAGCCATACTCAGCACAGCTCAGAGTGAGGAACCATGTGGGAGTACCTAAGTTCCTCAGCATACATTTTAAATCACCATGTCGACGGTACCAGTACTCATTAGTACCACGCTGACACGCCATGAGATTAATCAGGTGAGAATCCAAAATACTATCTTGGACATTGACTTTATCCATAAAGTCACTTGCCGAGATGTTTTGCATGTGTATACCACTTTTCAAGATGTGGTTCACTGCATATGACAGTCCAGACAGATCGCTTTCAAACAGGAGATGAAACAAATAAGGAATGCATTGTCGAAACCTAGCATCTCCTGCATACAATCGCAAAGTCCGGTATTCAGAAGCAGGAATTTGATGAGGTCGCTCATCATATCTTCCTCCCTGACCTGTTGGAAAAAGCTGTGGGAAACACCGAGCTTCCAAACTTTCCTCCCAAACACTAATGGGACTCCCTTTGGCTTGTTTCATTTGAAACAACTCAATAGCATTCCCCATGACTTCCTTGGAATGCAAAGGATGAACACTATAATGTTCATATATTTCTTCACTAGTAGAGGGTTCTACTTTCTCAATTTGACCAGCACACAAATCGCTATCCTCTTCCTCACTTACTTCCTCTTCTGCAACATATACATTCTTATAGTATTTATTATTTTTTTTCAAATACAATGTTGCCTTTTTAACTTTCCTAACATCTACTAAATCTTGCCATATTTTCTTATTCTTTGTCGGAACCCCATTAACTAAGATAACCAGAGGTTCCTCTTCCACTTTTTCTACTCCAATTGTGTTAATGTTTTTCTTCAAATCTAGAGGCAAATAAACAACTCTTCCCTTTAATCCTCTCTGTAAATCTGATGGAGGCAATTTCCCTGTCTTTGGCTCCATTCTTACAATAGCCTGAAAGGGATGGATACTTTGAATCAAAATAGATTCATAAGTATTTAAATCCTTCAATTCAGAAGGAATCTCAACCAATTCCAGATTATTAAGAACTGCTCTAGCAGGCATCTGGTTTTGATTTAATTTGCAAGAACAATAAGTACACACACGTTGATCCAATCCCAAATCAAAACAATTTTCTACCATCAAGTATGTTGCAAAATCCTTCCATTCACTATTATTTTCCCTTTCACTTTTTGCATATAAATCCACTAACTTAGTCTGATTCTTATAATAAGTGCGTCGACAACACACACAAGTGGTTTTCGGCCTCTCACTTGATTTCACCTCAAACGTCGCAATTTCCCTCTGGAAATTATCTGTACTGGAAACCTGTACACTATCTTCCACAAGACCCTCTTCTTCTTGCTCAATTTCAACATTCTCCTCTTTACTTCCAAAGTAACAAAACTCAATTTCTTCACATATATTCTTCACATCTATTTCAGAACCATGCAAAAGAGCAGCGCATAATTGTTTAAGCATAATTGCTGGACTCTTAGCATAATACAACATTCTAACTAATTTCCTCACTTTGTTATGATACACTGCTAGCATCCTGAAATGATGAAAAACACTCTGGCATACTCTCCTGGAAAGACAAGCCAGTGAATGTCCATGCAAACCTGTCACTTCTCTTACTCTGCAAGGATCTAATTCTTGCAACAACATCATTTTCTGCTTCAAACTTTTCTTATTAAATGACCGTACAAAATCACAAAGCAAATTGATGGAATCCTGTCGCACACTGCAAATACTACTACACTTCCAGGTGTACACAGGACCCTTAGCACGTCTTCCTAAAACCTCATTACCTAACACCTCTTCTGCCTCTGTTGTCACAAGTTTTTCTTTTTCAACTGGACAACCATCTTTCACTTCATAAGCACGACCACTGGTGTCAACTGCATGCACCAAATCATTATCCTGGAAATAACTCTCCTCATTAAAAAATGCCTCACAGCTTGAACTATGCATCCATTCTCCAGAAAAAACTTCACAAAAATTACTACGATTAACTATTCTCTTCCATCTACTATTTCTTTTGAAATCAAAAATTGCCTTGTTTAGCTTCCTAATTCTATTGATTATCAAAATAAATAACTTACGTTTAATTTCAAATGCCTGATCAATACCTTTCTCAACTTTTTTTTTTGTCTTATAAAAAACTAGTTTATGTTGACCTTTCTTAATATTTTTTAACAAATTGCCAATTATCCTGTTCCGGAACATTCGTTTACGAATCTCCCTAAACTGTTGTTTCCTTCTACTATCATGCACAGAGTTATCTCTTGCTCTAGCAGTAACATTTTTCATTGGCCTTTCTTTTCCATTTGATTTCCTTCTCGTTTTATGGACTGAAGCATTTTCTGTAGTAATATTTTTTTTATTACACATATTTCTTATAAAGTGTTTTGTGCTCTTACCCGGTGCTTTCTTCGTGACTTGACAAATCTTTTTGTTAGAGGACTGCTGCGTATTATTTTTCACCTGCTGTCTTTGACGTTTTGCAGCCTTTCTCTGTCTTTCTATTGTAGGCATGGTGAAATCTTGAAATGATCTGCAGTTGAATCTGTGGAAAAATATAATAAATAATGTTATTAACCATTATTACCAAACAGTAAATCAGTAACAGTGATAAAAAACTTAACACACTACTTGACATTTTAATTAGAAGATTTTTTAGTCGTTGGCAAATTTACAATACAGAAATACCAGAAAAGAAATGACATTTATATTTATGTTACCTATGCTATTTTATATGTGAATCTGATCTAAATTTTATGAGCATATTTTAATATTTTATTGAAGACACTACACATAACCTGCTTTTGAAGGTGTCTTTATTTTTAAATTAAACGGTTTACCTTTTTACTTTTTATTAATTATAAATTTTAAAAATAAATGTTTATATTTCCAAAGGCTCAAGCAGGTCAGCTTCCCATCCTATATCATATAATTCGGACAAATCTGCATCCTCATCACGCTCTTCTTCATCCTCAGGATTTAAATCATCCAATGGATCAACATCCACTGATGTTTCAATTACAAGTTCAATGATGAGGTCAAAATCAACTGATTGCAGATTGTCGCTCATGTTGAGGTTGTCTTTATCTTTAAAGAAAGATAACAACAATGAGATGTTGCAGAGTAAGAGACAAATCTCACAGATTATAATAGTAAAATTGTTTAACAAGAGTAACATTTTGCAGCTAATATTTAGCCATGTCCAGCGATGCTGAGCAGGTGAAGCCTATGTCTAATTTTTCACTGAACAGGACTCATCTGTTCTTAACCTTGGATAAGCCTCACCGACTCTGTGTCCCCTGCACATACTTAAATGTAAAGGGGCAGATTTATGTTAAATGGCACATCCCCAGGCATGCACCAGTTAACGTGCACCACTGCTCTGCCACCCATGGTGTGCCGCATTTACAATCAGATAGGAGAAACCTGTGTCAAAACCCTGCGCCTGCTTGAAGCAGGCATAGGTCTTGACGCAACATTGTGGAGATGGTGCACCCCTGAGCCTTGCTGGAGCTGCATCGCACTTGCGATACAACTCCAGCAATGCGCCACCTTAACGGCACAGATGCGTCAAGCATCTGTGCCGTTTTTGCCCCATGCTGCGCCGCATTGTAAATGCAGCACACCATGGGTGGCGGAACAGCGGCGCAAGATGACTGGCACATCCCTGGTGATGCACCAGTCATCATAAATCTATCCCTAAGCTTCTTATCTTGTTAGAGATGAACTGCCATATGTATCATCAAAATATTTTGCATTTCCTAAATAGCGAATTTTAAGGAATAAATAGCGATTCTTTACCATTCCTAATTTGCGATGAGCAAATTGCTAATTGCAAGTTACCCATTCATTTCCATGGGCTAGGAGGCTCATAGGAATGAAGGTTTAATTTGCGATTAGCAATTTGCTCATCACAAATTAGGAATTTTTCCAAGGGTGCAGGGGTGTCTCAAGAACACCCTGCTGCACCCCTGAAAAAGAAATTTGGGGTCATATGGCACACATACATGCCCTAAGGGCATGTGTTGGCGTCATATGGGACCTTTTGTTTTTTTTAAAAAAAGCTTTTTGAAAAGAATTCACAAATTACCACCAATTTACCACAATAGTTTCCAAATCCTTAATGTCATTTTTTACATATTTTTTGTTTGATACATTGCATTTAAGTAGTCACAAAATTTGCAAATCCTTCAGTGCAATTGCAAAATAAGGAATAGCAAATTTTGCTACTCCTTATTTTGCATCAAACTTGTTTGATACATACCATTTGTCTAATTAACATTCGCAAAGGCCAAAATTCGTAGAATTTTGATCTTTGCGAATGCTAATTAGCTTGATACATATGGCCCCAAGTGAGGCCTGTCTTACGACATGGTGCATCTTTTGCATCACTGCTGCATCGGTTTCATGTGGTACGTTTTTTTTACACCATGACATATCTGCCTAAATGCATCAATTTGTAATGTTGTCGCCTCATAGCAAATCTTTTGCACCACCGCTGCATCATAAAAGTGACGCACAGTGGCACAAAAGAGGCATACACCTATCATAAATCTGTCCCTAGCATTTTAAATGATTAATCCAGGATGACGATAAAGTGTGGCCTATCCAGAGGTTTGTTTAAGGTGAGGCCTACTCAGGATTGCAGATTAAAGTTACGCTTGATGAAGAATACAGAGGAGATAATACATGTAAAGGCCTACCAATGAAGTAAGTAATGTGCACTTTATTGCGCCAGTCATCATAAATGTATCCCTAAGCTTCTTATCTTGTTACAGATCAACCACCATATCTACCATCAAACTATTTTGCATTTCCTAAATAGCAAATTTTAAGGAATAAATAGCAATTCTTTACTATTCCTAATTTGCAATGAGCAAATTGCTAATTGCAAATTACCCATTCATTTCCATGGGCTAGGAGGCTCATAGGAATGAAGGTTGCAATTTGCGATTAGCAATTAGCTCATCACAAAATAGGAATTTTTTCAAGCGTGCAGGGGTATCTCAAGAACACCCTGCTGCACCCCTGAAAAATAAATTTGGGGGCATATGGCACACCTACATGCCCTAAGGGCATGTATGGGCGTCATATGGGACCTTTTGTTTTTTGGAAAAAAATGCTTTTTGAAAAGAATTCGCAAATTACCACAAACTAGAAGTTGGTGGTAGTTTCCAAATCCTTAATATCATTTTTTACATATTTTTTGTTTGATACATTGCATTTAAGGAATCGCACATTTTGAATTAAGGACATTTTAAGTCATTTCCACATGTGCAGTGTTTTCAAATTATGATTTGAAAATCGTTTTTGGGGAAAAGTAATGGTTTGCAAATTTATGACAAGGACATAATGGTGTATGCTTCTCTATAAGGCATTTCAGTGTCTCTGATGTCATTTTTCCCATATTACATTATAAGACCTTTCCCCATGGAGCACATTCCTTGTAAATATGCTCCCACCTGTGCATGGCGAATTTAGATTTTGACTGTTTGAGTCACATAGCCATGTTAAAAGTGACCCAAAAAAATTGCAAACGTTTTAAAAAAACACATTCATGTGTCTTAAGGACATTTTAAGTCATTTCCCCATGGACAATGTTTTCTAAGTGGCGCAAAAGAGGCATACACCTATCATAAATCTGTCCCTAGCATTTTAAATGATTAAATCAAGATAACAATAAGATGTGGCCTATCCAGAGGTTTGTTTAAAGTGAGGCCTACTCAGGATTGCAGATTAAAGTTATGCTTGATGAAGAATACAGAGGAGATAATACATGTAAAGCTCTACCAATGAAGTAAGTGATTTCTACTTCATTGCGCCAGTCATCATAAATGTATGCCTAAGCTTCTTATCTTGTTAGACATCAACCGCCATATGTATCATATAACTATATTGCATTTCCAAAAAAGCGAATTTTAAGGAATAAATAGCGATTCTTTACCATTCCAAATTTGCGATGAGAAAATTGCTAATTGCAAATTACCCATTCATTTCCATGGGCTAGGAGGCTCATATAAATGAAGGTGCAATTTGCGATTAACAATGTGCTCATCACAAATTAGGAATTTTTCCAAAGCTGCAGGGGTGTCTCAATAACACCCTGCTGCACCCCTGAAAAAGAAATTTGGGGGCATATGGCGCACATAAATTTTAACAACATTCCTTTACCTCAAAAACGATTTTCAAATCATAATTTCAAAACACTACACATGGGAAAATTACTTAAAATGTCCTTAAGACACATAAAAGCGTTTTTTGATTGCCTTTCCTGCATGGTTGGGTCACTTTTAACATGGCTATGTAACACAAACATTCAAAATCTAAATTTTCCATGCACATGTGGGAGCATATTTACAAGCAATTTGCGCCACAGAGAAAGGTCTTACACTAAAATGAGAAAAATAACATCAGGGACAGTCAATTGCCTTATAAAGAAGCATACACCATTATGTCCTTGTCATGAATTTAAAAACAATTCCTTTACCCCAAAAACGATTTTCAAATCATAATTTCAAAACACTGCACATGGGAAAATGACTTAAAATGTCATTAAGACAAATGAAAGCGTTTTTTGATTGCCTTTCCAGCATGGTTGGGTCACTTTTAACATGGCTATGTAACACAAACATTTAAAATTAAAATTTACCATGCACAGGTGGGAGCATATTTACAAGCAATTTGCGCCACAGAGAAAAGTCTTACATTAAAATGGGAAAAATAACATCAGGGACAGTCAATTGCCTTATAAAGAAGCATACACCATTATGTCCTTGTCATACATTTAAAAACAATTCCTTTACCTCAAAAACGATTTTCAATTCATAATTTCAAAACACTGCACATGGGAAAATTACTTAAAATGTCCTTAAGACACATAAAAGCGTTTTTTGATTGCCTTTCCTGCATGGTTGGGTCACTTTTAACATGGCTATGTAACACAAACATTCAAAATCTAAATTTTCCATGCACAGGTGGGAGCATATTTACAAGCAATTTGCGCCACATAATTCATAATTTTCTCCTTAAAGCACACTATTCTCTATCTAAATTAAAGAAATATTTTCTCACCTTAGCAAATACTTTGAGTTTGAAAAGAGTCTCAGAAACACACCAATTTGTCTTCAGCAGAGCAAAAGGTATGCACTCCAGAGTCTGCAGCTATCAAAAGCACAGAAATGCTGTAATTCTTCACACATATTTCTCATGTCACCCAATCAAAACTCTTCCCTCACTTTTTTTCAAATGAAAACCCTTCCCCCCTCTGCCCTTTCTGTCTTTTCTGCATGGCAACCACCTCTTGGAAGACTTCTGGTGTTTGCAAGTTCACACAACTTTGTTGCAATTGAACTCTGAACTCTCAGTGCACCTGCATATCCAGTGCATTCTTTCATTTAATGATTTTTTATTGACCATTCAAAATACATCTTTCAAAGAACACATCTGTGCACCCTAACTTTCTGTTTTCAGCAATCAAAATCCACCAATCACTGTTACTGCTTCATGAACACAGAAACTCCACAGTTTTTTTCATTTTAAACTCTCATTTTTTCAACTGCCATTTCATTGCCACACTTCATCTGACTGCAGGAGAACCTTCTCTCACCATGTTTTCTGTCTGGATTGTTGGACATAGTTATATTCACTGGGCTCAAAGGTACGTTGAAAACAGGAAATTACCTAACCTCAATTTACAAGATGTGGAAATTAAGTGGTTTGGCCACAGAGGATTAAAATGTCACCAATTGATACCATTGGTGAAAACCTTTATGCATTTGCCCAAACCTGACCTGTTAATTGTGCACTGTGGAGGTAATGACTTGGGCACTTTGACTGGTGTAGGTCTGGAAATGCTTTTAAAGGACACCTTTGAGCAATTAATGGCACTTTTTCCTCAGACTGCCTTGGTATATTCAAATATATGCCAAAGACAGAAATGGAGGTGGTCAAACCAATTTTGTCCACAAATTGAGAAGTCGAGGAAGCATGTAAACAAATCTGTTTCAGCTTACATGAGAGACCATGGAATGGGCTCCCTGTACAACAATAACTTGCGTTACTACATGCAAGATATCTACAGAGGAGATGGAGTTCACTTCTCAGATGAGGGCAACAGAGTTTTCACTCTGAATTTAAGAATGTGCATTGGTACCTACTTATAAGTACCTAAATGTACCATAAACCCAAAAGCTCTTCTCAGAGCTACCCTACATCTAATCACTCACAATTATTATTTTACTCTAACATTTTTCACTAATTTTCAACAAAGTACGCTCCCCGGGGCGCTACCCGGTACGCGAACCGGGAGCTAACCTCGCGAATTTTTTAAAAAAAATGTTTTTTTTCGCACATATGGACCTCCTCAGCCACCCTCACAAAACCTAGGAGGTCAAGATAAGTCTACCGTGCCCCCTTCTACCCATTCTGAACATTATTTGCCCTCCATCTTGTATCTAAATTCGACCGAAACACAAAATGGTGGACTCCCGGAACGCTTAAGGTTCGCGAACCGGGGCGCTCAACGGTTCGCGTACCGGGTCGCTCCCTGGGAAGCGCACCATCAAAAAAGGTGGGAAAGTAGTTCACAGAAAAGCCACTGGAGACAATTTCACCAAATATAGATTAGCTCATACTACATACCAATCCCTACCATTTTCACAAATTTGATTGGAATTCCATTTAGTCATTTAGCCTGTAGACCTCTCTAAATACCCTGAGGTAAATTACTTCACAAAACACATCTGAAGTGTTGGAATTGACAACCAATGAAAATGTTACTTTCATTTTCTATTTTTTTTACCTGACATTTCATTGGTTATATACCTGAATATATATAAAGGAAGAGAAGAAAACACAGCCATTTTGACTACTACTTCTTGCTGTACATTTCAATAGTATTTTCACTAATTCCTTCAACTTCTTTCTAAAGGTAAGTTTTTATTTTTAAAACTGAAGTATATTGTGCACTATAAGTTAATATAGTAAACTTTTTCTGATAGATATATACTATCCCTCTGTAGTAGTTATAGATTTAGAGAGACTTCTCTGTTATAGTTATGGATGGAGTTAGGCTTCTCTTGTATAATTATGAATTTACTTACGTTAAATCACATACACATTTTTATATTCCTACTTCCACTCTGATACTATACACTGCCCAAAGATAAATTCAATGATAAAAAATGCCTATCTAAAATTATTCCCAACATTGCCCTATCTCTACTAATATATATTTTTTTAATTCAAATTTCAGGCAAAATGGAAGGCGAAAACCAAGTTTCTTTTGAAATGGACCTGCAAGACAGCAGCCAAGAATTGATTGATACAATTGATCAAATTGACATTGAATTTTTCGATGAAACTTGGGACAATGAACTACTGCAATGTGTACAAGCAGTAGATAACCTCCTTGCAAATGAGGACATTTTACACCCTCAGAGACTACAATGTATATTCCATGATAATTATGAAATTTCTGACAATGAAATGTTAGAAAGTTTAATAAATTATGAAACACAATCACATTAAAAAAAATGCTTAAAAAATAAAGAAAATAAAAAATAATCAACAAAAACAACAATCAATTAACATACAGCATTTGAAAAGTCTATCATTCATTTTTCATTGCAGTACGCTGCCCAGAACGCTTCCCGGTTCGCGGACCGGGCGCTCCCCACGCAAAAAAAAAAAGAATTTTTTTTTTTTTTTTTTGCCCCGCGGGGCCCTTTTAAAACCTCCACATTAAACCTAGGGGGTCAGGGAGGATCTAGTATGCCCCCTTATGGTCATTTTCGCCTTTGTTTTGGCCTCCTCTTGTCTCTCAATCCTACCGAGAGACAAGATGGCGGCCGCTCCGGACTGTTTAGAATGTTGACAGACACCGGAGAGCCAATCAGCTTAGCTACGCGAAGTTCCGGTACGCTTAAGGTCCGCGGACCGGAGCGCTGCCCGGAGCGCGCTTACAGATATATATCTTTTTTTAAACGTTAATTTCTCAAAATCCACTGGAGCACATATATTGAGACCTAGAAAAGGCACATCGGGCTACCAGTCCCTACAATTTTGCCAAGTTTCGTGCAAATCCATTCAGCCGTTCGGGCTAAAAGTGAGGCCAACCGCCCTATGGAAAACTCAATGTTAAAAACACGTTTTGGGACCCCCCTTTTTTCTCGGCCCCCCCTGGACGAACCCCCCCCAAATTTTCAGGTGCTGCTCAGAAACAAAATGTTCCATTTTCCAGAAAATTTCAGCCAATTCCGTCCTCAAACGCCAAAGTTATTAGACATAGAATTTTCAAAAATTCCCATAGGGAAAAAATCCTAACTATATATACCTACTGGCGACCGCCAGTAGGTAATATGTATATATATATATATTACCTACTGATGGTAACAATTAGGACCTAGTATCCATTGGAAAAGGTTTTGCTAATAACTTTGGTGCCATTTCACGAATCTTCCTGAAATTTTCAAAACTAATTTGACATTCACTTTGGCTGCCTTCAGGAAAGTTGTAGGGTGATCCGTCAAGCAGGGCATGGTTCCCGGGGGAGGATACAGTAGAAATAAGATATAAGAGGTCAGGATAGAGGTATTTTGAACTTTGGACTGAGGGAGTGGGTCTGTGAGGGGCCCTTCATGGGGTAAAGATTGCAGATTTATTTGTTTTTTTTGAAAGTGCGAGTTTCCATGGATTCACTGTGGTGCTCAACAATGCCCATGTGTGAATTCACAAAGGATCTTCGGATCCAAATCTGTGACGGATCCATAGATTCAGTACCCAATAAAAAAAGACACACAATCATAGAACCACTCACATACTCTCTCACACCCACACACAACCAATCAGATATCCACTCACACATGAATACACCCACTCACATACCCATGCAGTCACTCACATGTCCTCTTACACACCCTCTTACACAGTCTCTGATACAACCATTCAGAGTCCCAGTGAACCACTCACATACCCACTCACAGACCTACATAAGCACTCACACACCTGCTCACACAGCCATGTACAAACCTGTATAGCCACTTACACACCTACTTACAGACCCACACAGCCACTTACACACCCACTCACATACCAATACAGCCACTCACACACCACTCAGAGACTCACACAGCCACGTATACACTCACTCATACACCCACCTTTCACACACTCACATACTCTCTCACACCCCCACACTACCACTCACACACCCACTCATACATCCATATCCTCACTCAACAACCCATACAATCACTTACACACCCTTACAGTCATTGATACATCTATTACCAACACAGGCACTTACTCAGCGATGTATGCTGCATGCAAGGGTTTGGCTACATGTGGGGGTTGGCTACAGGGCCAGGCTGCAGGCCAGGCCCTGCAGCCAACCCCCTTAAATGCATAGCCAAAGGCCATATGTAGTGTGGGGTTGGCTGAATGCAAGAGGGGCTACGTGCCAGGCCCTAAGGTCAACCTCCCACCACACACAGCTTTGAACATGCACAGTGGCAGTTAGGTTAATGTATAGTAATGAAATGTGCAGGCCTTGTGGCCAACCCCCCTGCACAAGGCCAAAGGTGTGGTGTGGGATGCATGGATGGGGTTGACTGCAAGGCCTGGATGGATTAAAGTATGATAATTAAATATTATTTCATGGAAATAAAATTATAAATTCTCTGAAAAAAGCCAAACATTACAGGCGTGTTATAGTCAGGAAAGAGCAATAAAAAAGAGTCGAAATTCTCTGAAAAAAATGAAGGTTACCGGGATGTTATAGTTAGGAAATAGCATTAAAACACATAGATCTGCACAGAAATAAACAAAGATTACAGGGACTTTATAGTTAATAAATTGAATTAAAACCACCTTAGAAATTCACACACAAAAATGATGGTCCCAGAGACGCTGTTGTTAAGCTCAGATTTTACACACACAAAACCATAGAAATTCAGCAGTTATAGTTATCTCAAGTAACTATAATTCTTGCCCTAAGGTACTAATAACTTGCACCCCACCAAGCGCTGCTAATTACCTCACATATTACATCACTCATGACATGTTCTATGACATCATTGATAACAACACTGCAACAGCCGAAATGACATCTTCGATGACAACACTATGCATGGCAAGAGCGTGAGTAATAGTTTCTTTAGGGTATGAGATAACTATGACTACTGAATTTTAATCGTTTTGTTGATTTAACCCTATTAGTGTCAATTGAAAATCATTCAGTTCCAAGCCATTTCATGAATTTTTGGACTGTATTGCTTTCGATGACTATAGTTTGTGCAATTTCAATTGTGCAATTTCAAGTATAATGTTGGGAAATTTTTGGTTTTACTACTTCCTTTACTATCAACCTATATATAAGACATAGATTTATAAAGCATCCTTAAGGAAGGGGGTGTAGCTTGAGCAGCCAGAATGGCAGTTGTTAGACCTGGTACCATTGGCGTGAGTTTCCCTTTCATTTTTTGCTGTTGTCTCCTCTTTTTTTTATATGTTTTTCCTGGTTAGATGCTTTGGGCACTGTGCCACTGATATTCACTGCCACAGTGCAAATGCTCCCTATTGTAAATTACAGTAATGGATTAGTGACTCCATGATTGGCTTATTTGATTTACTTGTCAGACCCTGGTACAGTGCACTATGGGTGCCCAGGGCCTGGAGATCAAATGCTGCTAGTGGGCTTGCAACATTGATTGTGCCACCCACAGAAGCAGCTTATCAAGTGTGTCTCAGGCCCGCAACTGCAGAGGCTGCTTGCAGTCTAGTACCGCTATGTCGACTTGGTAAGGGCACCCACTTACCAGTCCCTAAATATTCCCTTTTCTACATGTTAGCCACTCCTGAAGTAGGCCCTAGGGCAGGGTGTGTTGTATGTGAAAGGTGGGACATGCCCTGATAGTGAATCACAGCCAATTTAGTTTTCACTATTGCAAGGCTACCTGACCCCATAGGCCAGAGTGAGCAGTTTGATTATAACATCTTATAATGCTAACTGACCCAGGGAACATGGTAGAAAAACGAATTTAGTATGCCTGAACTCAGAATGATAAAATACATCTTTTAGTGAAGTTAGTTTTAACATTCTGGGCCTGATTCTGCTGCAGTCAGGAAAGCATGCCCACCTAGGGCATGATTCTGATGCTGTTTGGAAGACCTCCTAACGACATTTGCTCCTTCCAAATCAGATCGGTACATGTCTTCCCAACCGAGGTCCCAATTATGATGCGGTTAGGAACATATGCTCCCGTTGAAGTCAATGGGAGTCCAACCAAATCGTATCTGGAAGCATCCAGATGCACCGTACTCCGTCGGTTGGACTCTCCCGATCCGAGTGGGTCAGAAACCATTTCCAAACCAATTTGGTCAGGAAGCTTTCCAACCCACATCAGAATCGGGCCCTAAATGTTTGAAAATACCACTTTTAGAAAGTAGGTATTTTCTTGTCTAACCATCCAAGTCTGCCTCTGCTAGGTTGTTTGTTCCATTTCTGGTTTGTGAGTGACAGGGGCTGGGGTAGCCCTAGGAGACAGAGTGAGTCAGCACAAGGCTGAATAGACCTATCTGCATTAGGAGTTTTGGAGGGAGTAGCACCTGGGCCTGAATATGGCTGCGCCTGCCTTCCACAAGGTTGGCTCCACCTTCTGTGGTGCATCTGATGGCCTTGGCCTACACTGACAAAGGAAGAAGCTGTGCACTGGCAGAATGTACCCAGAACTGGTTCGGATTAGGTACAGACACTCTCTGCCTTCAGAGACAAAGGGTTTTGCAGTATAAATATTGGGGCCCAGACCCAGAATCTGCATACCCCTATGCCAGTATGCTGTTTGCTGGGGTTGGCCTGCAGTGGTTTCTTTATTGCCAAGGAAAGGAGAAAAGACTTTTCTTGAAACTTTCATCATCTTGCAGAAAATCTGTTATCGCTGCTACAACACTGACGCCTGCGAGCGACGCTGTAATCTGCATCGAAGCCGTGAGTGCTGCTCGGACTTACAACGCAGACCCGACTCCAGCCGCCTTGCCACATCGACGCCGGTGACGTACAGTAAAAATAACATAAAGGGCTATACCTACCACATAGCCCCAATACCATTACCAAATAACCAGTCAGTTGGCAGTGAAGAAGGATCAATCATTTATTAAGCAAAATACTCTAAAGAGGAGCCTCTTCAACCCTCACCCATCAGGTGCGCAGAGAAGAGTGCTGGCTCATAGTCAAAACCAAACATATATACTTTCAGTTCAACACATGAAGTCACCGTAAATGGAAAAACACCACTCGGCCCTTGGGCCCCCAGGAAGGACCATATATGGCACACATGATTGGTTCAAAGCTTTACTATTTATTACTGGGAAGGTCAGGAGGGGTGACTCTCTTTCGTCCTGGTTCCCGGGAGTGTAGGCACGGCGACTCCAGGAATGCGCTTATCGCACCCAAAGCCAAATGCGATCTTGAGTCCCAGGACAGAGGGAAAACAGTTACTTTCAGCTGCTCTCAGTAACTCAAATGAACTGGGACTTGACAACTACTGGAGAGTAACACATGATCACTGCTTGTGTTCTGACACAGAGGAAAGAAGATGGTGTCTGTATGGTTCTCGGTCTACTCTATTAGTATGGAACAAATGAAAAAATAAACCTTTTCCTACCGGCTAAACCATATATGGGTTATGTTGTGTACATATTAAGCAAAGAGGATATATAGATACATCATGCTAACACAATATATATATATGTCTGTTACTCCTCGTGTATGAAAAATCTAATTTTTATCCCCCACCAGCGAGCGACATCGCAAGCTGCCATAAGCCGTGAGCGCTGCTCCGACTTTACGACGTATACCCGACGCCTGCTGATGGGCCGCATCGACTCCGAAGCCGACATTATCATGGCGCCAATCCTCGACGTGGGTGGTCAAGAATCCATTGTCATTGTGACATCATATGGTTTCGCCGCCATCGTGACGCCACCCCCTCTCTGGTAAGGAACTAACACCTCCCCTGCTTTGCCCAAGCATCAAGTACCCAATGCATCACCTCGCCCGAAGCAAGGAACCGATGCCGCACAGCGGCAACAACGCCGCATCTCCCCAACGCCATGAGCTGTCTTTGTTTTCGCTTGTCCAAGGTACTTATCTTTATGGGTCTGTTTTGACTCCGGGCCCAATGCCGCACACCTCGCGGCCGGCGCCGTACTTTGGGATTTCTTTGACCTCAACTTCGTGATAATTCCAGTTGGGGTTATCTGTTGCTAAAAACTATGTGTAAGTGAATAACCTTTTCATTATCTACTTCTACCATCTTGAAGAATTATTTCTGATTACAGAATTGTGGGTTTTTGTCGTTTGAATCTTGTGTTAAGTCAAAATAAAGAATACTTATTGTTATAAAACCTGTAATGTGTCCATCTCTAATGTTTTCACTGTATTACTGTATGTGTTCACAAATGCTTTACACATTGCCTCTGAGATAAACCTTCCTGCTCGTGCCAAGAAATCACAGAATTGATCAGGGGTTATTTTAGGAGTGCAGCCCCCTTAATCTGACTAGAAGCAAGGGTCCCTATTTGGACAAGCCACTGCTGAGATGACAGCAGATCAATGCTGACATTCCCCATATGCTATGGATATACAACCCACTTGTCTACATGCACTAGGTGCCTGGATCTCCATACATGGGAAATATGTCTTCTGGGTCTTTATAATGGACAAAAAAGCATAAACTAATTCCTGTTTCCTGGATCTAGGTTTCTTAATGGCCAAGCATCTTATCACTCACAGCTGGAACTCTCCTGAACCCCTGCCATTGTAAGCCTGGGCACGCTCGGTGCTCCATTGGGCGTGGGCTGAAAGCATTGCCCTGCATAGTTAAGATAACCTTGGATTGAGCAAATACCCTTTTGCAAACTGCTGGGACACTATCCTGATTGCACTCCAAACAACACTAAAATTGCCACCACCGGTACTGTGGACTTACCTTAGGTCGGTGCAGAAAACCTCCTCACCATTGTTGATGGTTCAAATTCAAACACTGATGGCTATCAGTCCCACCTTGCAGATTTGTTTCTGTAGGTACTCATTTGCGCTCAAAGAAAGAGCTGTGCTGTGTGTGCTTTGTTATTACTGTGGCAGTTGTGGGATGAGGGTTGGTTGATGTTTTCATTTCTTTTGCTGTTGTGTATTGTGCTTGAAACACAAACTTGTTTTTACATCCCTGATTTTGGACTTGCTATTTGGCCATGTGGATTATTCTACAGGTCTCATCTATTTTCCAACTGACCATTGTTAGGCTATATGTGTCAATCTGGGACTGATGTTTAACCTTACTTTTCTTCTCCTGTAACCTAGGACATTCATCCCTGCTGACACTTGCTGTCACTTGTGAGTAATGCTGTCAGACACCATATATTGTCCTGCTTAGTTCCTGCAATTTTATTGTACAGTGAAATGAAACTAATCAATAGATTGAAACGAAAAAAAAAATTAAAGCATCCTGAAGGAACATGACACAATTCAAAATAGCGGACTGGTCGCTGTGAAAATTATATGAGTAAAGGACCACGTTGGTAAGATAACTACAAAAATAGTGTTTTCCAAATGTGATGCACAGAATTCTTCATAATTCTGTTTGCTTTCCAGGCAAAAAGACAGATTTTGATTTTCTTTTTATATGGCAATTTAAAATACTGTGACATACACATAATACAAATACATTGTTCATGTGTTTCAAATGTTGTAAAAATCAAAAGTTATAATTATAGTAGAATTATTTCACAATAGCAAAATGTATGTTTTAGAGAGCACTGTTACTCGACATGCTCAGGTGGTGGGCTGCCAGCCCTGCATCCGACCCTCACACTGCATGGTCTACAGACCGTGCACCCAAACTCCACTGCGTAGTGCTGAAGGCTGTACACAGAGGGGGACAGATGCCCACAGAGTGTCGGGTGCAGGGGTTCTCTGGATCACAGACACTGAGCGTAAGTATTACTGCTTATGAATTAATGACACACTGCAGTTTTTTTTGCAATTTCTAGAATCTGCTGAAAATCCATGGAGCCGTTAAGGGAATGGGGTTTTTACTTTCAACCACAGAGGATGCACAACCCCAAATACTTGCACAATAAAAGATTTTATTACAAACCATATCTGTAAAGAATAGATGGCTCTGATAAAAGTTTATGATGTATTTTGTGCCTAGTTATAAGTAGAATTGCATATATTTGTAACCCTGGGCATAGTTAGCGTAGTTGCGCTATGCGTAGCTACGCGAAGTGCACTTCGCACTACGCAAAATACGCGTAGCGCTACGCGTATCTCGCATAGTGCGCTGTTCGCGATGATTGCACAGTGCCGGATGCTTGTCCGCACTGTGCAATCATTGATAACGGCATCTTGCACAGTGCGAGCTGTCGTTTTCTGCCGCTTGAGTAGATTTTTACTCGAGCTGCAGCTTTCTCAACGTGGACTGGTAGTTTCTCATCGCGAGCAGTTGCGACCACTCGCAATAAGAAACCTGACCTCCCCGCGTTGAAAATCTTGCCGGGAGGTTTATTTTCTTTGTTCGCGATCGCCAACTTGATGTTGCTGATCGCAAATGTCATTTTGCTCGCTCGCAGTCGCCAATTTGACGTTGAGGACCGCGAGCGAGCTAAAAATGCCAACTACGCTATGCTATGCGATTTTGCACTGTGTTATGTGCAATTTGCGTAGCGCAAAGTAGCACAAACTATGCAAACTTCCCGATTGTAGCGTAGTTGGCCACCCAGGGTTATATATTTGTTCAGGTTGCTAAGGAAAATCGTTCTCCCTTCTGCTGTCAAATGCACTTCATCTCTTCAGAAAGTTGCAGACATGCTAACCAAATGCTGTTATTGTAGATGGAAACCAAGACATGGTCCCATAGGTATGTTGAAACCACTTTGTTCACATGTCTCCGGGATTTATCGATTTGTGGACAGAACTGGTTGGACCATGTCCATTTCTACCATTGACAAATGTTGAAATTGTCAAAGGCTGCCAAGGGAAACGATGTCTTTCATTTTGAATGATAAAACAACACAGTCCCGAAATAATTCCCTCTGGAACTCCCAATCTAGTTGCTCACATGTCAGAATGCATTCCACCAAGATAAAAGTTGATGCCATTTCATTTAATGGATGCCAATTCCTGTTATGTCCCCATTAGGAAACCCAATGTCCTTGTCAACACCTCAAGATCCTGCATTTACATGAGCCACCTGGATAGCATAGTAGCCAACTATCCACACACGAACGATTATGCTGGAGTCCTTGTGAAATTCAGAGAAGGAGTCCCAGAATGACAAGATGTGTGTAATTTCTGCACTGTAATCTATGTATTCTAGTTATAAACCCAGTGTAATTTGATGTATTAACAGTTGTTAACCTTTATTGTGGAACACGTTTTAATCATATTTGTTTGACTTTTATGGTTTTACTCATAGAACCGAATAAAGTTTGTTGATGATGCCAGGTCTTCATCCAAAAACAATGATTTGAATAGAAAGAGCTGCTTGCTTTAAGGTAATTCTTTTCTGATTGGCAATCGTCCCTGAAGTATCACAAAATGCTAGGATGCACATAAAGGTACAGTGAGAGTAATTAGTAGATTTGGGCTATGTCTACTAGAAAAAAAAACAGAATCACCTTTCCCTTTAGAAGGATACCCCATGCACTTCAAAGCAAGGTTGTGCCAGCCATTAAAGAGCTTCGGTCCTGTCGTGTATTTCTATAGGTTCTGAATCGATCCCCCTATTCCTGACCCTATTCTGGTTAAGCTACCTAGCTAGTTAACTAACAGTCAGCCCATGAGGCAAGAAATTCCCCATGATGCAGATACCGTTATCTGACGCAGTCACACTACGGCACAGGAACGTGTTATCTGATTAGGTCATAACGCTTGAGATCTAATTAGACAAGCGATATTCCTCCAGCCCCTGATAAGGCATACGACGTTCTCATAACAAATCAAACCTATGACAACCTGGATAATCCGTGCGGCCATTGTTTTGATTTCACAGAGAACTTTAGTAAAGAATGTGCTAACGAGCAAGTCGTATGACATCTTTATTGACGTACCTATGTCCATCCTTACGTCAATCCCGGCACCTTTAAGGTATAAATATTGCCGACCTTGCCCTATGCAAACACACGCGTGGTGACAAGACGGAGCAGCCATACTTGCCGAAGCCGAGAGCAGAAGCAGACCCCGCAGGCAGCAGCCCCGCCTTCCTGACGCGCTGAGAGACGCGCTGCTATCTCAAGCCGAGAGACCCAGCACCGGCGCTTCTGGGCAGCCCTCGCAGGCAGCCTGGAATATCGAGAGCAGAGAAAGAGATACCATTCCTCATTCATCCTAAATTCCAGGTACAGAACTGAATAACCCCTCCTAGAGAATTCTTTAGTTATTCACTTGGCAAAAACAAACTTAAACTAAACTGTAACTTTCTATTCCCGCCCACGCATTAGACTTAGGTCAGGTACACGGGGTAGGCGTATTTAGAAACACCAGTGGAGTACGTTTAGTCAAATGTATATGTATATGTAAATATATTTTATTCATTTTAAACATCATATGGCTCAGAAACCATATCAATGTTTTTACAGTATTATTTTATACTATTGCTTCTAATGTATGCACTTTACTTAACTACAAGTATTGCAATAATATCGATCCATTTCTCCTGTACGAGAAAAGAGACTGATCAATAAATAACATCTTTTATTGAACACGCCCGTCTCTTCCTTTTCTCTACATTCTGATGAGACTAAGAATGCACGTACTGACTGAGTAAAATAATTGCCTTGTGCTCACACGACTCTCGAGATTGACTCTTGATTAGGGGAGAGCAAAGTTGTCATGTTCTATGGTTGTCAGAAACTAAATCCCTTCTTGTCTAATCAGGGGAGTTAATCCTTCCTTGAACATTCGAGAAAGTTTCTAGCGAACTCTGAGCTTAGCTGGCAAACCCAAAAATTAAGTCTAGTATCGACAGTAGTAGACCTAGTTAACGTCTGGCCTAGGCCTTTACTGCTGTAGGCACTATTCCAATGCGCAGAGCCTATTGGGAAAATAGGAGCTACACTACATGGCGCCCAACGCGTTTGGAAAGGGCGATAAAACTAACGTAAGACATTTAGAGTAACTCAGTCGTGCTTTCTCACTCAGACCCCTTTTCCCAAATACTCCAAAGACGTCTGGAGTGGGTGAAAGGTTATTATATCCTCCAAAACCTCGCAGGAGGGAACTCCTATGTATGGTTCTTGGTCTAGTCAACGTTGAAGGATAAAACAGTTCCAAAATATTGTGCATCTAATCTTTGTTCCATAAAGAAACCTGATCTGCAAACAAAAGACATAAGCTTCCTGTCGGTAAAATGACAGAGAGTGATGAAGAAAGAGAGGCAATTAGATTAGCTACTGAAATAGCAGCAGCTGATACTACAGCACTCGATGCAGACCCGGATATAATACTCATCCAGGTCGCCAAAAGGAGAGCTATAACTCTCAAACTTATAGAAAATGGACTGACACCTAGAGGTGGCACAGTCATATTCGTAATCGAGGCACACGAATATCGGCAGACAGAGGTATACTATACATGGATAAATTTTCCAGCAGCAAATGCTGTAACAAAGTACTTCCACTATTACAAAGTAGAGGAACCTCCTAATGAGTACACTCCTTTCGAGGAGGTGGAAGTACCACTCAAATTCCAAGAGCATTTGCTCTTATTTGATGGCGCCCTAATACATAACAATCACATTACAAGGCTCGGTCCTTTAGGAAGACCAGGAGCAACGTGGCCGGTCCTAGCCGGATACACACCACATCCAGACATCGAAAGAATGCCTGCAGCAGAGCTATTAATACAGCTAAAACAACTGCTAAAAATTCATAGACAATTAGTTCAGTATGTAATGCGGACTTCAACAATTCAGCCAGCGATTAAACTTCCACAGCTGACCCCTCACCAGGGGAACACAAATAAAATTACACCACAGAACATCCAATCCTGCCTAGGTAAAGTTCCAGCTAAACGGGAACAAATACCATTCTGGTTGGCACAGAAAATTACCCAAATAGAGGCGGTGTTTCCTGACACCACCCCATTAGAAAAACACAGGATTCTGACTATATATCTCCCAATGGGAATCGCACCACACATTGAGGACTGTGACACTTGGGGTACAGTCTTTGCTTCCATCTACACAAAAACGCACGGTGTCCCATCCATTTCGGTGATACCAGATGTGCTAAAACAAATTCAAGATGAATACGGTCCAGAACCTGCTTTAACTCTTGGTATGAAATTACTGAAAGACTTCAAGCAGGTCTCGGCTATATTACTAGCCAACATAAAGGGTGAAGCAGCAAACGTGGCGATCCGCCAGAGGTTAAAAGAGACAGATATAGCAGACCAACCAGCTGAAATTGCCAGAATCATAGAAAAATCCTATGAAGAACTAGGCAGAGATAGTCTAGGTGGAATACCAGTAAAACCGCAACTGACTACAAGTCCAGAAAAAATATTTTTTAATAATAATTCACCAAAAAAGAACTGGGATGGAAATAAACAATCCAATCCTAAAGAAAAGAAATTCCAGTCCAGAGGAAGGTCTCCTAGGCGAAGAGAGAAATCTCCAAACCCGAGACAAAGGTCACCTCAGAGTGAACCCTCTGGGAATAGATATAACCTTAGAAATAGGGATAATATTAAAAAACCTGATAGATATCAAGACATTGATACGCGTCCCTCTCAATCTTTTCAGAATTCCTCGCAGAAATCGGAAAGAAGAGGACGATCAGAAGAGCACGCCAAGTCCAAAGACAAGGAACCTGCTCAACTGAAAAAGAAATCACAATTTCCAAAAAAGAAGGTAGCCAGTATCAAGGTAGTTAACAATGCCGAGAATACTGAGGACACAACTGAAAAACGGAGAATGGGCTCAGACAATGCTAGACAGCGCAGCAGAGGTGAGCATAGCTCGCAAAGTCCTTATGAATCATCTGGAGACAGTGGACACGAATGAATACCTTCAAGTGGAAACTGCAGATACCAGAGTTAGCAAGCCCCACAAAATATACGAGATAACATTACGTATAGAGGGAGATAAGACTAGGAAAATAAGGGGACTATTTTGGGATAACCTATCCAAGGGCTATGACATCCTTCTAGCTGAAAAAGACTGGCCACCAGAGTTTGTCAGGGAGTGCCCTCATGGCGAAGAAGTAATTATGCCTGCCTTCTCGAATCAGATACCGATTCATAAAAAATATACACTTGCTAGAAAGTGGGCAGTGGCCTTAGCACCTGCTTTATATAAAAATCATGTAGGATGGGATGAGGATTCTCCTCCTCACAAAGTCCAGTTAAAATCACAACCTACTGCACAAAGGCAGTACCCAATTAAGCAAGAAGCTAAAAAACAAGTAAATGAAATACTAGATCAGCTAGAATACCAAGGGGTGATTGAAACTTGCACCTCACAAATGAACAATCCTTTGTTTCCGGTCTCCAAACCAGACAATTCGTACCGTCTAGTTTTGGATTACCGACACCTTAACACATGTTGCAAAACTTTTGCAGTGCAAAACTCACACAGTGCTGCACTAATGAATAACATAGTGCGCAAAAAATACAAAACAACCTTGGACATCTCCAACGGATTCTTTTGTCAAAACATAGCACCAGAGAGCAGATATTTAACTGCATTTTCAGTAAATGGCACTCAAAAACAATTCTGTCGGTTAGCCCAGGGGTACAAGAACAGCCCGGGGGTATTCTCAGCAAGAGTAACAGAATTACTACAACTATATGATGATGAAGCATTATCTTATGTCGATGACATTTACTTAACAGATGATGACTTGGAAACTCACTTGAAAAGAGTGAACACCATAATACTTGGTTTCGCTGCAGAGGGTTACAAATTCAACTTCAAAAAGTCCAGAATTGCCCATCTGAAAATCCAGTACGGAGGATATGAATTATCAAGTATTGCCTGGTTAACAGTCTTTTAAGAACTAGAAGAATTTAAAAATCTAAAATATGAAAAAACGTATCCTCTGCCAATCGACATTCTGCCTCTACGACATTACGCCTGTGTAATCTATACAGACGGACATGCTCAACCCTCCGTTTGGGGAGAACATGCATACAATCCCACATGTGAGATTACAAAAGAAGTGTGGCACGGAGGTAAA
The DNA here is from genome assembly GCF_964261635.1 of Lissotriton helveticus. Lineage (NCBI taxonomy): Eukaryota > Metazoa > Chordata > Amphibia > Caudata > Salamandridae > Lissotriton > Lissotriton helveticus. The sequence goes on along the minus strand of NC_136063.1, from coordinate 1,710,044,070 downwards.
CTAAGACCTCTATTAACAAAATCACACTCAGTAGAAACTAATTCAGAACTACAAACTGAAATATTAGCTTTGAAAATGGCGTTAGATAATGCGGATCGCGAATTCCCGACACTTATAGTGTCAGATTCATATTTCTGCGTCAAAGCATATAACAAGGATTTGCAGACCTGGATTCAGAACGATTACAAAGATGACACGGATGCACCAATAAAGCAGAGACTTCTCTGGGAACAAGTAGCTCTTTTGAAAAAAGAACTACCAAAGACTCACGTGACACACTCACTGAGTCACCAGCGTGATGGCGTTCACGTTGTAGGGAATTCATTGGCTGAAACAGCCGCAGCGGCAGCCAGTAAACCGGCTCCCGTAGATCGAAAAAAGCGTACATTAAAATACATTGACGGCGAAACATTGCTGGCAGTAAAAACGTCATCAAAAGGCGACTGCTCGGCGTTACCGATCAACTATCCACTCAATTACACATACATCATAGATGCAAACTCCATTCCTTTTGCTCGAATCCCTGGAGTGGGGGATAGAGTGATTCCAAACAAGGACAGGAGAAACTTGTTAATCGCAGACGCACACATGGGCGAGGGTCTCAGACACCTCAAATTAAAAGATTCTCTGGAAGAATTACAATCACGGTACTGGTGGCCAGGCATGAGCCTGCACTACACCATGTTTGTAAAAAATTGCCCAAACTGCAACAGAGATCGCAGTGGGGAGAGAAGCAGTTTAATACCTCGTCGTATCAAGGCAGATAACATCACCACTAAAAAGAATGGCTTGCGATTAACATATACAGGCTAGTTCCCACTTATAATGTAGATCCACAGCACTCGGCTGACGTCCGGACTGTTATACAAGATTTGCGAGTCTAAATGGCATATACGCTAAGAGCATGCTACGTTCGACCATTGTTTTCACTCAGGCAATCCAGCCTGGGGGGGGAAAGATTGGCCAAATGAGCACAGCCCAGCGGGAATCTTCTCACTTCCTTCCTGAGGGTATGGGATGGTGTAAAGAAAAAACCAAGACAGAAAGCAATCTATAATAGAAAGGATATTAGGTTCGGGAGCTGGGTGGGTCAAACATCTAATAAGTGTCCAACGTAGTCTTAATAACTTGCCAAGAAATTCTCTGAAGGGATTCAGTCCGTACGAATTATTATTCGGAACTAGGATGTTGATCTCTGACCTTGATAGTCAGACTTCAGTGGTAACAGAAAAAAGCTTTGATGTCAAAGACCGTTTGGCTATTTTGCAGGACTTAAACAAAACAAGAAAAGACCTGAGCAACATACAGTTGAAAGAACAGCCAACGACCACTGAAGAATCACCACCTGTCCCAGCAAGACCTGTCTGGATTCCAAAAGTCGGGGATCTAGTCAGGGAGAAGATCGCGGTAAAGAAGGAATTTGGGCCTTCTTACAGAAAAGCAGTTCCTGTCTTGTCTGTCAACGGGACAAGATCAGTTGTACTACCGCCACTTGCTGGAAAAAAGGAGAACCGAGTTGTATCCATCGACCTGGTAAAACCACAACATGTGGCCGATAACCAACAGTAGGCCAAGTGGACTCCCAATAAGTAGCAGAACACCAAGGTTTGCTACCAGTACAGAGGTCCTATCAAAGAGGCTCATCACATTCGAAACGCCTACGGAAGAACAACAAGGACTATGCAACAATGCAATAGAACTTAGACCTCTGAAAACCCAAATAAAGACATTTAGCAGAGACACACCAACCTATACAGAAGTACCAAGTGAAAATGCGAGAAACAAAAATCCTGAACCAATTGGAACAATTGACAGAACTGCATCCGGTTACTTCATCAACTTCGATGATTCCTCTGACGGCTTCAGCGAACAAAAGACACAGCCATCATCAAAATCCTTTAAAAACAAAGCTAAGGAATTTTTGAAACAACTGAAAGAAACATATCTAGTTTCTCCATGGATTGAATTTTGGGTGGGTTTTGGTGCATTTATCCTCATACTTTGGCTCATCATGGTATTTACCTTGGGACGCTTCATTGAGGGAAAATATGCTAAAATGGACACAGCAAGTCAGAACATCAACTTGGTCCTCAAACCACACACATCTTCACACGTCGAGAAAAGAGAACTTTCTTCAGAACTTTCTTCAGCCAACTTCACAGCAATTCCAATATCTGGTGGGGTAGCCTGGGACAACACTGACTATGAAATTTATGGTCCGGTCGAGATCCTGAAATATCCACACCAAATCAAGATCTCCTTGAGTGACTTTGCTAAACCAAACTCATTTGCTGATGATTGGGACTTTGAAAGTATAAACAATATGATGTCTGACTTAGTAATGTCTGCTAAATTTACAAAACATGATTATTTGCAGGGTTCTACAAATTATGACAGCATGTATTGCTATAACCATTATGGTAACCATTTCTTGCATAAATCTGCACAACCTAGAAATGTTTTAAATTATAATCAATGGGAACATTGTGCTACACCTCCAAAAGGGAGCTCTAGAACCGTGTATGGCAAATATTCATATTTTTCAGGTTTTAACATAACTAATGCTGAAACATTTTATTACAAATTGTCAAACAAGACAGGGATGAAAACCATGATAACCAACACAAAATTGATATATTCAGATTCTTTCTTTGAAAAAATGAATACTTTTGGATTTGATTATTGGGACAAACATGTTGATTTGAAAAGTGTTTGGGGCACAAAAGAATGGCAAGTACAGGGTTTAGAAGCCTTGTTTAGAGCCTGCATGATCCCAGAACAAATGATATTTTTAAATGACACCGTTCAACAAACCACCTGTCTTGGCTTAGCCAAAATCAAAGATTTAAATAACCTGTCTATTCCAAAGCCAACAATGTTTAGCAATAACTCTGATACAGATGAAGAAATAGACATGAACCATATACTTAACCAAAACAGAACATATCCTGATTGGAAACAATGGTTGATCTGGCCCACAGATACAAATAACTGTCAAGATAGATTCCTGAATAAAACACAGGGTTTCAAAATGAACAGGCCAGACCCTAGATATCCCCAAAGACATCACCCAGGGATAATAACAACCTACAGTGTGGGCAAATTATGCCTTCAATGGCTACAAACTTCCACACTGCCTGAAATTAAGCAACACCTAACTTTACTTACTGATGGTGCTGACTTGCGTGATTTCATACTGGGACCACGCAAACAGCGTCATAAGCGTTTCATAGCAGCCTCTGTATATGCAGCATACAATGAGGCCTGGAAGGTTACTCAAATTGAGACAGCAGAAAGAATACGGGAAATTGACCGTATTAATTTGGAAAAATCACTTTCTGTAGTGGACAATGGGTTAATGACTCTGTCCTCCAGAATTTTTTCATTGGACAGCATTGTGTCTTCAGCAATCGATATATTATCGCAAGACTTACTGTTATTACAACATGGTCAGTCACAATTGCGTTCTATTGTACAGCTTGGCTGGACGTTACAAAATCTGCGTTCAGGCTATGTGCCTTGGCGTTTAATCAACACAACGTCACTATTCCAAATCTTTAACCTTACTGATAGACAGATCGGTATGGCGCAGAAGGGTGCTGATTATACAATCTTGAGCATTGAAAAACTAGAAAGATTACCGTTGACAATGTCAGAACGACCTGTCAGTGAATGGATAATCCACGGAATCATAAATATTCCAATCTCAACCTTCAGGTTTCAATACTGCCAAAAATATATACAGGCTGGCATGTACGAGAAATTGGGAAAGGGGTACCTTAGAACAACATGGAACCTGCCCTATTCACATGCATGTGTCAGTAACAAAGGACAGAAAGTGTTTCTTAGTGGCAACAATTGTGCTATGTCACTAAGCGGCACGCTTCTGTGTAACGGTATTAGTTTGCACGGAGCCTGTGAAGGGAATTCATACAACCTTTCATGTCACCAGCAAGGCGCACCTGCAACTGAAATAGAACCATTCTTTCAAAGACTCTATAATGGGAGTTACATTCTTATTGTAGACCGCAGATGCTGTAGTCTTATGCCCGGGACTCCTTATCTCGTCACTACGACGGCGAAGGTCAAGTGCTGTGGACGTTCTTTGTTTCCCAGCTCCTTTCCAGACAGGGAGGCAAGGGCATGGCCCGGTCTGAAAATTACTTCTATTCGAATAGACACTTTAAGCAGAATGAAAACAGTGCTTCTTCAGACGCCTACAAGGCTCACGTCCTCTAAAGAAACGTATGATCTACAAGTCGCAAGGACGACTGCAGAGATACATACATTATTATCAACTAATTCCCCCGTACATTTCGCGGAAATCCTGAGCGAAATCTTAAATATTTCTGATACCACAGGGGTCTCAAAGGTATTTAAGACAGTATTTTCGATGGCATTAACACCATTCAAAGCCATACTGGGTATTTTTCCAGACTTCGTCCATTCGATTTTTGGCGGACTTCCCCTGATCCTAGGACTAATTGCAGGAATCCTATTCCTAGTCCTTATTTTTCGTTATGGCAACCCATGTCACAGATCAAACTCTCGCGACAATGGAAGATACGATCCTAGCCATTGGATACCGGGACCGGATATCAAAAATCCTGGGACTATCCCGGCTTAGAGACCTAAACATGACTTGGTTTCTATCATTTCGACCAATGTGGCAAAGGTGTGTTTTACCTGTACTAAGGTGTCTGCTATGCGGAGAAGAATGCGTGTTAGACACCTGTCTGACGCTACAATCGGATGCGCCGGTGGATGCAGATACACTGTTGGTTCCTACCAAGGTTCACGCACTGTGCTGCCCTCAAAGGCTGCCAATTCTGATGACGGCATTCCTGGAATCTTCACCACTGCGATTGAAGAGTAGTGAAGTTCAAGATGAAAGCAGCATCGAACAGGTACGACCTTCTGTCAGCAATGCAAATCAGAATGTCAATGGAGACAATCATGCGCATGAATGCATGGTTACCCCTATTTCCGACTTAGAGGAACTTTCCCATGAAGCTGTTGACAGTTTTTTCGAAAGCCTGAATGATATGATGTTCTCTCCGGAACAGAAATAGAGACTTTTGAGTAAACTCGCACACGGCGTTCCCTGAATTCGGCCTTCAACTTTAAACATAAAGTCACATGTACAATTACAATCCAGTTCACGGACAGCCACTTTTTTCAGCAAGCCCCTAAAATATTTTTCTATATATTTTTTCCCGGGACACTGATTTTCTGCTTAAAGTAAGAGACTATTCCTAGAGAACTAAGATTTCTATTTTAGATACTTTATAGACTTTATAGACTTTAGCTGCCCGCTGGTATGTTCGCAATAGATTTTATGTGATGAAATGGTTTCGACCTTTTTCTGTATAGCCATATTAAGAGCCATTTCATGTGTATTTCTCATATACCAACAAGCAATAATGCATAACAATGCGTGTTTACTTTTGCATTTAATTCATAGCTTAAGTGCATACAATATATATGACTGCAATTTTTTCAGTATATTTGAAAATTTCGAAATGCATTTATGTATTTTGGGGTGGTAAGGTATACACTATACTCTATAGTATGTTGTACTATGTTATACTATGCATAGATTAGTAGATATGACCATAGTTAGCGTGGAGTGGGTGTCGTGTATTTCTATAGGTTCTGAATCGATCCCCCTATTCCTGACCCTATTCTGGTTAAGCTACCTAGCTAGTTAACTAACAGTCAGCCCATGAGGCAAGAAATTCCCCATGATGCAGATACCGTTATCTGACGCAGTCACACTACGGCACAGGAACGTGTTATCTGATTAGGTCATAACGCTTGAGATCTAATTAGACAAGCGATATTCCTCCAGCCCCTGATAAGGCATACGACGTTCTCATAACAAATCAAACCTATGACAACCTGGATAATCCGTGCGGCCATTGTTTTGATTTCACAGAGAACTTTAGTAAAGAATGTGCTAACGAGCAAGTCGTATGACATCTTTATTGACGTACCTATGTCCATCCTTACGTCAATCCCGGCACCTTTAAGGTATAAATATTGCCGACCTTGCCCTATGCAAACACACGCGTGGTGACAAGACGGAGCAGCCATACTTGCCGAAGCCGAGAGCAGAAGCAGACCCCGCAGGCAGCAGCCCCGCCTTCCTGACGCGCTGAGAGACGCGCTGCTATCTCAAGCCGAGAGACCCAGCACCGGCGCTTCTGGGCAGCCCTCGCAGGCAGCCTGGAATATCGAGAGCAGAGAAAGAGATACCATTCCTCATTCATCCTAAATTCCAGGTACAGAACTGAATAACCCCTCCTAGAGAATTCTTTAGTTATTCACTTGGCAAAAACAAACTTAAACTAAACTGTAACTTTCTATTCCCGCCCACGCATTAGACTTAGGTCAGGTACACGGGGTAGGCGTATTTAGAAACACCAGTGGAGTACGTTTAGTCAAATGTATATGTATATGTAAATATATTTTATTCATTTTAAACATCATATGGCTCAGAAACCATATCAATGTTTTTACAGTATTATTTTATACTATTGCTTCTAATGTATGCACTTTACTTAACTACAAGTATTGCAATAATATCGATCCATTTCTCCTGTACGAGAAAAGAGACTGATCAATAAATAACATCTTTTATTGAACACGCCCGTCTCTTCCTTTTCTCTACATTCTGATGAGACTAAGAATGCACGTACTGACTGAGTAAAATAATTGCCTTGTGCTCACACGACTCTCGAGATTGACTCTTGATTAGGGGAGAGCAAAGTTGTCATGTTCTATGGTTGTCAGAAACTAAATCCCTTCTTGTCTAATCAGGGGAGTTAATCCTTCCTTGAACATTCGAGAAAGTTTCTAGCGAACTCTGAGCTTAGCTGGCAAACCCAAAAATTAAGTCTAGTATCGACAGTAGTAGACCTAGTTAACGTCTGGCCTAGGCCTTTACTGCTGTAGGCACTATTCCAATGCGCAGAGCCTATTGGGAAAATAGGAGCTACACTACAGTCCTAATCCTGAAAACATTGAAAAGGCACAAAAGGGGCAGGGTGAGCACACCCTGACACCCAGGCCGGTGTCAGAGGTCCCAAAGGACAACACCAGTGTTTAAAATAAAAGAAAGTTTTTTATCTGGGGATCTGTTAAAGATCCGCACATTCATGAAAGATTCACCAATACCATGGAGGCCCTCTTGTATGAATTTGAATATACTCCAAAAATCTTAGGATCATTCAAGGCTGCGCAGAGGATCCTTAAATCTGGTATCGACCAGCTGTATTTAGAATAAAAGCAAGGCTTATATCTGGGGATCTGTTGAAGATCCGCACATTCTTGAAAGATTCACCAATATGATTTAGACCCTGCTGTATGGATTTGAATATACTTCACACATATTAGGACCATTCAAGGCTGCACAGAGCATCCTTAAATCTGGTATCAGCCAGCTGTGTTTAAAATAAAAGAAAGGATTTTCTATGGGGATCTGTTGAAGAACTGCAAATTATTGAAAGATTTACCAATACCATGAGGCTCCCCTGTATGTTACACTTCACAAATATTAGGATCATTTGAGGCTGTGCAGAGGATTCTTAAATCAGGTATTGGCCAGGGAAGTTTACACCCATCCATGGCATCCGGGCAGGGAAGTTGCCTTGGATAGCAAATCACATTTTGAACCTGCAGGTCCAAAGGAATATATATTTTTTTTAATTTAAAAAGTGTCTGGTCGTAGACCAGACCCTGCTGCCAACTCCCATTGTGCAGACCATGTATAGCATAGTTGGCTGCTCAAAGAATGTTGTGCAAACTCCACTGTGCACGGCCAAATGTCTGCACAGAGGAGGTTAGACCAGCAGTGGAGGGATGGGTGCAGAGTCTAGCTGGAAGCCAGAACCTGAGGTTGACTTCCATTGTGCACAGCCTTTGGCTATGCACAGTGTGCATTAGCCCACTCAATGTGGATTAAGTGCAGAGCTTGGACAGAGGCTGGTTCCAGCGGCCAGCCCCTGCTGTGCAAATTCCACGGCCATGCACAGTGGGTGTTGACCGATGATTGAGGGTGGGGTGGATGTACGTTTTGAATGTGGTATATGATTAAAAAACAAATATCAAAGGGAAAAAACAAAGGATAAACTGAAGTTAATGTTGGCATTTTCATAACATCTTAATGTATGTTTAACCATAACTTAAAATTCACCTAAAACCCTGAGTTAAAGTCCAGTTTTGATTGTGAAACTGTCAAACCACTGAAAGTTTCAAGTTATGGTTAGTCTTACCGTTGGTGCTGGATATATATTATATAGGTTCTCAAATCCATCATTAGAGATATCCACTTGGTTATGAATACTGCCATGATACCAATCGCACGTCAGTTTTGAGAGTGCTCAAGTATATCAAACACCACTGCTGTACCAGAAACTACATTGCGTGGGTATGTAAAGCACTGTCAGGTCATTAACTACAGTGCACTAGTAAACACTTTCCCCAGGCAAGTCAGTTCAGTTACAATGACAGAACCTATATTTCCCAGGTATGCAGATCACCCCTGTAGTGCCAGAAACCAAACTTCTCTTTATGTAGCACAACTGCAAAGTAAGAATCCATATTGTACCCACTTGTGCAGTACCATTAGCAAGGATGCTAGACTTACTATTGGGTAGGTTTTACCAGCACTACTGTTGTGCCAGAAATTCCCATTGCATAGGTATGCACAGCACCAAAGGCTAGATCTGTGAAGGAATTTTGTGTTCACATAAGGTAAGATTCGCAAAATTCGGCCCATTTGCAATTGCAAAAAGGTTTTTGACATGTAACCAACCCGAAATTGTGATTCAATAAATGCAATTAGAGTTTTTCTAAATACCAAATCGATATTTGGAAAGGGAAGATTTAGAAACACCCTTCTAAGTACCCATTCCGAATGGGATGCATTAATGTCTTGCAACTGAAATCTTGTTGCAAAACATTAATATTTTACTGACTACACAAATGTAGTGGTAATCAATTGGCAAACAAGAATGGGTACTCCAAAGGACCTCTATGCCTTTGTGAATGTTGACGAAAACATTTTTTAAGAGTAGGCTCTTAAACAATGTTACTGTAGAGGGGTGAAAACCCCACTCAAATTATACACATAACACTTGCAGGATGAACCACAAAAGTCATTAAATTAACCTGTGCTTAATACTCTGGTAGCTTGGCACAATAGCAGTCAGGCTTAACTTAGAGGGAATGCGTAAAGTATTTATGCAGCACTCAAACAGTAATAAAGTGAAAACACAATAGAAGAACAAACACATTTAGAAAAGTAAAGTATATTATAATTATTAGCAATACACCACCAAAATGACAATAATCTGATAAGTAGAACCAAAGATTTTAGGGGCATATTATCAAGTAAGGGTGTTACATTATCGCCGCTTTTATCGGCAGGAAACTGCCGATAAAGCGGCGATAATGGGCTTGATAATATGCTCTATGAATTCCAATCGAAGCCCATGTTAGATGTGAAGACATCTAACATGGGCTTCGATTGGAATTCATAGAGCATATTACCAAGCCCATTATCGCCACTTTATCGGCAGTTTCCTGCCGATAAAAGCGGCGATAATTTAACGCCCTTACTTGATAATATGCCCCTTAATTCCTAAAGTTTCTGGTGAAAATAGTGTAAAAAGCACAAAGCACCACTCATGGTTATCTGATGCACTAAACTGAGGGAAAGTTACAAGTTTAGGCTTACTGCGATGGAGCGTGAATCCGATATAGAGACCAAGTTAGTCCCGCTGAAGAGTTACCGTCTCAAGTCTGAAACAAACGGTGGAGTTCGCGTTGGTGGGGGCTGCGAGGAGGTTGATGCTGCAAGGAGCAGGTTGTGTAGTGTAGTTCCTATATTCCCAATAGGTTCTGCGCATTGGAATAATATATCCTATCGATTTGACGTAGGACTTATGTTGACTAGGTCTCTATTGAATATATTAGACTTAATTGTGAGTGCCAGCTAGCTCAGAGGTCACTAGAAACTTTCTCGAATACACAAGAAGGGATTCGTTTCTGACAACAGCATAAACATGACAACTTTGTTTCCCCAAGATAAAACTAATCTTCAGAGTCGTGGAAACAATAGATAGATATTTTACTCAGTCAATCGTGCATGCTTCGTTTCATCAGAGGTGCAGAGAAATAGAGAGACGGGTGTTTTCAATAAAAGGATTTATTGAACAGTCTTTTTTCTCATGCAAAAGAAATGAACTGCTACAATCGTAATACTGGTTGCGAAGTATAATGCGTACAGTAAGAAGAGTATTATAAAATAATATTGTAAAAGCATTGTATGGTTCCTAGACCATAGATAAATACATACATAAATAACAAAGGCTAAACGTACTCAACTGGTGCTTCTAAAAAACGCCTACCCCGATGTACCTAACCTAAGTCTAGTACGAGGGAAGAAGTAAGTGAGGTGTAGCATAAGTTTATTTTGTCTTTGACAAGAATCTAACCAAGATTTCTCTTAGGGGCTAATCGGCTCTGTACCATGGTTTTAGAATGAAAGAGGTCTGGTATCTCTGTCTCGGGACTCAATTTCCCAACACCCCGCGAGGAGAGCTTGTAAACACTGGAGCTGGATTTTACATGAAAGAAAGGACTGCTTCCCTGTCAGTGTGTCAGCTGGAGGGTCGGCTTCCTTTGGCACTTGCTGTAGCGAGCTGCGTCAGGCAAGTAGATAGTCGAGCAGCTCCGAACCACCGTGTTTTGCTAGGACAAGTGTAGGCATATTTATACCTTGAAGGTGACTAGTTTGACGTAAAGTCGGACATAATTACGTCACCAAAGAACCCCAAGGGAATGGTAGTTCTTTGAAAATGCCATGATTTCTAGGACAAATCAATATTTAAGTAAGGGGAAGTCCCTGACTGCTGCAGCTGAGTTTTCCAAGAAATTGTTGTGGCTTTTTAAATTACGCTTGATTCTAAAATGCTGCACAACACCCACTCCACTTTAATATGTTCGATATTACTGAATTCTAAGCATCTTTAAACATATCTAAAGCCAGATGTGTAAATAATCCCTCCCAAAATACATAGAATGCATTTGAAATGGTTGTACACGAAAGAAGAGCATTATGCGGTACGCATTTAAAAAGCAATATCATCATTCAAAGCATGTACTGTGAAACCTAGAAAAAATGCTTATCTGAAGGAGTCATGAAATAACATTGATGAAATGGCTCTTAAATACAAAAGAAAAAAAATCGAGACCATTCCATGACAGAATATACTGTTTAGCTTGTGAACAAGGATAAATATTGTCTCTTGGAAGTGTTTCAAAGTATTCTTGTTCTCTAAGAATAGTTCTACTTTAAGCAGAATACGTTGTGCCAAAAAAGTTCAATTTTGGAAAAGTCAAATTGTAGAAAAAATAGAGTTCTTAAAGTTGGAATGTTTGTTTGAAAAGTGAAGGTCGAATACAGAGTCCCATAAAACGCTGTGTACAACTTCAAAAATAATTTTCATTGTTAGGAGAAAACATCAAATCTTCTAAGCTGGCTAAGAAATCGTCTACCACAGTAGATAAAAGTTGGACCACTTCATTAAGTAAACCGACAGCACAAAAATGTGTAGCATCGCCGTCAGCGTTAGTCGCATTAGCAATGTTTGTCGGAGATGGAGATGGAGATGAAGGTGGTACCTGTGTGCCTGTCGATCCACGTATCTCACTATCAGCAGATTGCGTCTGTGAGATCTCAATGAATGTCGTCATCAGGATTGGTAGCCGCTGGGTCAACACGATGCATGGGCCGTTACTGAACCAAGCAGGGTATCAACATTTTTTAATTTAAAAGAGTTTTATATAGCACTGGCTAGACCCGAAGGTATCATAGCGCTTTACATGAGAATCAACAATGTAACAGAACAAGTTCAACAAATTACACAATACATCAAAAAATAAGCAATACAAATAGGAGGGGAGAGAAGGGAGAGAGAGAAGTAGTAGAGGGGGCAGGGGAGGTGAGAAAGGCAGGATAAGGGAAGAGACAATAAGGAGAGACGAAAAGAAGTCTGTCTAAAGACCGACTGGGTAGGTGACGACCAAGGAGGGAATCCACATCCCATCTACTCTATAGCTAAACCAGGTAGCTCCATCGGGCGTCAGACAAAATAGTTCAGTCTCAATACATTGAGAGAGGAGAGACACAAAATAGAGGGAGGATGCGGTAGGAGAGGACAGGAGAGATGAAAGGAAGTGGAACAATGTGGTTCAACAATATAACAGAAAAAGATCAACAATTACACATTACATCAAACAATCAGCAATACATTGGGAGAGGAGAGAAAGGAGAGAAGAAAGTAGTGGGGGGTAGGGGAGGTGAGAAAGTGATGATAAGGGAAGAGACAATAAGGAGAGACAAAAAGAAGTCTGTCTAAAGACCGACTGGGTAGGTGACGACCAAGGGGGGAATCCAAGGCCCATCTCCCCTATAGCTAAACCAGGTAGCTCCATCGGGCATCAGGCAAGTGCTGATGGAAGTGTTAGACAGACATCCAACACGGATTCTTCTCCGCATAGCAGGCATCGTAGAACAGGTAAGATGCAATCTTGACAGATTGGTCGGAATGATAGGAACCACGTGGTATTCGGGTCTCTTAGACGAGCCAGGCCCAGGATCTGTATCATGCGCTCACGACACTTCATTGCCAGGAGAGTGTTCTCGATGGTAATCTGGGTGTCGTTGCTGATCGGACTTGCCATATAGAATAGTATTCCTGCTACGAATCCCAAAATTAGAGGCAGGCCGCCGAACACAGAGTGCACGAAGTTTGGAAAAATGCAGAGGACTGCCTCAAAAGGTGCTAACAGTCCCGAAAAAACTGTCTTAAATACATGTACAATACCACTGGTATCAGACATGTTTAAGATACGACCTAACATTTCTATGAAATGTATTGGACAGTTTGTGGATAAAAGGGCATGTATCTCTGCAGAGGACCTTGCAACTTGTAGTTCATACGTCTCTTTGGACGAGGTCAGTGGCACAGTTTTTTGTAAAAGAATGGCTTTCATTCGGCTTAAAGTATCAATTTGAATAGAAGAGATGTTCAGTGAAGGCCATAGCGGCGACTCCCCGTCTATCTTAGCTTCAGGAAACAATGCTTGCATACAACAAGTGACCCTGGCTGACACAGGTACGAGATAGGCTATTCCTGGCAGCATTCCACAACAGCTGTGATCATTCAACATTATATAGCTCCCGTTAGAAGGCTGCCTAAAAGTTGGATCTATCACTGCTGCTGGAGAACCTTGCAGGTGGCAAGATAAGTTGTTCGAAGAACCTTCACAGGCCCTGGGTAAATTAATACCCTGACATAAGAGTGTACCACTTAGTGCACTTTTCCATTGTGTACCACTAAGAAATACCTCTTTTCCCCGACTCCAACATCTGTGTGTGTATGGTAATTCCCAGGTTTACTTTATGTATTCCTTACCCAACCGTTCATACATGGCAACTGGTATATGTTTCAAACAGTATTAAAAGTTGAAATTGTGACAGGCAGAGTGATTATCCCGTGTACAATCCATTCTGTTGCAGACTTTTCTGAAACAGTTAATGGTAATCTTTCCAGTTTTTCAATGCTCAGCACCGTATAGTCTGCTCCTTTCTGTGGCAAGCTGATTTGTTTATCTGTGAGGTTAAATACAGAAAAAATGACGTGGTGTTGATTAGACTCCATGGCACATATTCAGAACGAAGATTTTGTAACGTCCAGCCTAATAGCATTATAGAACGCAATTGTGACTGTCCATGCTGTAGCATGAGCAAGTCCTGTTCCATTATGTCAATGGCGAAGGATACTATGCTGTCCAAAGAATAAATTCTGGATGACAGGGTTTAACCCATTGTCAACTACAGAGAGTGCTTTCTCTAAATTAATACGATCAATTTCTTGTATTCTCTCTGCAGTCTCTGCCTGTGTCTCTTTCCAAGCTTCAATATAAATGGCATATATACCTGCGTATATGAAACTTTTATGACGTCATTTCGCAGGACCTAGTAAGAAGTCCCTTAAATCAACGCCTTCTTTAAGTAAAGATAAGTGTTGTTAAACCTCTGTAAGTATACATTTTTGTAGCCATTCAAGGCACAGTTTTCCTACACTGTATGTTGTTACTATCCCTGGATGTTGTCTCTCGACATGTCTTGGATCGGGCCTAGTTACTGTAAACCCTTGTGTCTTGTTCAGGAATCTATCTTCACTGTTATTCGTGTCTATGGGCCAGATTAACCATTTTTTCCAATCAGGATCAGTTCTGTTTTTAAGTAAAATAGTTTTTACGTCCACCCCCCTTCTGAAGTGTGTTTGTTATCAGACGTAGGTGTAGGTGTAGACAGTTTGTTTAAGTCTTTTATCTTGGCTAGGCCAAGACAGGGTGTCTGTAGGACAGTGTCATTCAAAAACATAATCTGTTCAGGGATAATGCAGGCTCAAAATAAAGCTTCTATTCCCTGCACCTGACAGTCTTTTACGCCCCTGACAGTTTTTGTTTCTATGTTGTCACTCCAAAAGTCAAAACCTGATGAGGACAGCTGGGCATAAAAGGCTGCTGAATAAATTTGCTTTGTACTGGTTAACATTCTTTTCATTCCTGTCTTATTAACATTTCTAAAGTAAATGTTTCCGGATGTGTGGTATTAAAACCTGAGAAGTATGGACATTTTTCATAGAATGTTTTTGAGCTACCTTTTGGTGGCGTTGGACAATGTTCCCATTGATTGAAAGTATAAACATTTCTAGGGTTTGCAGATTTGTGCAAGTAATGATGGCTACATTTGTGCATAATCTGATGAACCATCTAAGTATTCATGTTTTGTAAATTTAGCAGACATCTCCAAATCTGACATCATATTATTAACAGTCTCAAAGTCCGAATCATCAGAAAACGTGCTTTGTGAAACAAAGTCGCTCAAGGAAACCTTAATTTGACGTAGAATCTTCATCAGCTCTGCCGGACCATAAATGTCATAATCAGTTCTATCCCATGCTATACCACCAGGTATGGGAACAACTGTGATGTTTATTGATGTCAAGTGTCTTTGTTCACAATGAGATGATTTGTGTGGCTTCAGGAGCAAATTAATGTTCTTACTTGCTGTGTCCATTTTACCATGTTTTCCATTTATCAGCATCCCCAAGGTTAATACCAGGATTAGCCAAAGTAGGAGAAAAAGTACGCCAAGCACAATCCAAAGTTCAACCCATGGTGAAACCAGATATGTTTTTTCAAGTTGCTGAAAGAGTTCTGTTACTTGATCTTTAAACGTTTTATTTGCTGGCGTCATTTTAGGTTCACTGGGATCCTCAGAAAACGTATCAAAGTTGATGAAATAGCCAGAGGCAGTTCTGATAAGTGTTGGAATTGCATCAGGATTATTTGAAATCGCTGGGGCTACCGGATCCTTTGTCATATTAGTGTAGTCCGATGCTACATCATTGTAGACGGGAGTGTCTTGACGAACTGCAATTTGGGTTTCAAGAGGCACAAGTCCATAGCTGTATTGCTTAGTCCTTTGTTCTGTGCTGCAGAGTCTTCAAATGTTATTAGTCTCTCAGTCTGAACCTCTTAAATAGTAGCAAGATTTTATCTTCTGCTACATCTTTGCAGTCCACTTGGCCTACTACTTATTATCGGCCATATGATGTGGTTTGACCAGGTCGATGGGTACAAACCTGTTCTCTTTTCTTCCAGCAAGGGGCGGCAGTAACACTGTTCTTGATCCGTGGATTGCTAGTACAGGTACTAGTTTTCTGTAAGAAGGCCCAAATTCCTTCTTATCCGCGATCTTTTCTCTGACTAAATCCCCAATCTTTGGAATCCAGACCGGTCTTGCTGGGACGGATGGTTCTCCTTCAGTGGTCGTTGGCTTCTGTATTGTGTTGCTTTGACTTCTTCTTTTCTTGTTTAAGTCCTGCAAAATAGCCAAACGGTCTTTGATATCAAAGGGTTTTTGTTCCACCACTGAAGTGTGACGATCGAGGTCCTGGACAAGCATTCTAGTACAAAAAAGTATTTCATATGGAGTGATTCCACCCAGAGAATTTCTTGGCAGATTGATAATACTACATTGGACACTTATTAGATGGTTGACCCACCAGTCACATGAGCCTAGTACCCTAGCTGTTATAGATTGCTTTATCAAAGAGAAAAGAAACAGGTCCATACAGCACTCACAAGGCCTATTGTGTTAGATCTATTAATATAGAATGTCCTGGACTAGTATCATAGATCAGTCAATCAAAAATCATATATTCAGGATTAGTTCCCACTCATCGGTATAAAGTGTTCAATTGTTAGCAGCAGACTCCTAATTATGGATCCAGACCAAGTATTAGGCTTCCAATTCTTTATTTTCATAGACATGAAAAACTTTCCAGCTCACACCGCCGACACGTGTTTCGTCTCCTAGAGACTTTTTCAAGGCAAGAATATTAGCTGTGGAGACTTGATCTTAGGTATTCCGGTCAGACGACCCGTGTCTCTCAAAGATAAGTAAATTGGCTCCGTTAGTCACATCAACCACCTGGGTGGATTTCCACAATTATAGGACGATAACGTAGTCGAGTTCGGCTACCACAAGTCACCTACTGGATATCAGCTTCATGTTAGATAAAAGAGTTTAATATTCTCAGTTTTTGTAAGTGAAAAAGTATTCCTAAGTGGAGGTTGTTCTTCTGTGTTACGACAACATTCCAAGACCCTGATAAGTCTCTCCTAATAAGCCGACCGTCACGGCCCTCCACTGCCGGTAGCGACGATTGCTTTATATCACGTTTTTTTCTTTCCACAACCCAATTTCCCTCAGGATGGAATGAACCTGAATACCGCAATGCAACGCCCAGATTGGCCATGGCCTCTTTGTAAGCTTTGGAGCTAAACACAGGACTCTGGTCAGAATGTAGCGTGCCGATTGCGTATGTGCCGATAAAGACTTGCAAATCTTTTATAACAGTTCGGGCATCAGCCGAGCGCTGAGGCCACATCCAAATGAATCTTGAGCATGAATCCACTGCGACCATGATATATTTGTAGTTACAATCCCTTTGTAAGGGACCACAGTGGTCCAGATGAACACATGCTAATGGTTTATCTGAAATTAAAAGGGGCGTTTGCGCCGGGCATTTCACTGTTGAAACTTTCATTTTCTGGCATATTTCACATTCCAAAACATAGTTTCTTGTCTGTTTCCTCATGCGTGGCTACCAGTATCTTTGTTTTAATAATGACACTGTAGCGGAAACACCTGCATATGCAGAGGCGAGCCCTTCATGTGCTTCTGAGATTAGTCCTAATCTGTGTTCCATGTTTGGAATAACTCTATCCCCCATTCCAGGGATTTGAGCAAAAGGAACATTATTTACATCAGTTATATATGAGTTCTTGAGTGGAAAGCCTTTTAGTAACGTTTTACCGCTGTCTTTTTTGGAAGCGGCGACAGCCTGCATTATTTCACTGTCTATTTTTGTTTTTGAACGAGTGATTGCAGCTATGGAAGACGTTTGCACAGCTGCCTTTGCGGCTTCATCAGCCAATGAATTCCCTGCAACGTGAACGCCATCACGCTGATGACTCAGTGTATGGATCACGTGAGTCTTTTGTAGTTCTTTCTGTAATTGAACTACTTGTTCCCAAAGCAACTTATGCTTGATTGTGCCACCTTTTGCATCTTTGAAACCATTTTGAACCCAGTTCTGCAAGTATTCATTATAAGACTGGACGCGGTAACACGAATCGCACACTATGAGTGTGGGGAATTCGCGATGGGTATTTTCAAGGGCCATCTTGAAAGCCTGTAGTTCAGCTCGCTGAGCTGTACAGTCTCCGAGAGATTGTGTTTTCGTGACCATAGGTCAGAATTTACCATTGCGCCAGCGACCTTTAACGATCGCACACGCAGCACTATAAGCTTTTTTACCCCCAATTGCGGGTTGTGCTGATCCGTCTGTATAGATTATACATTCGTACTGTTCTAGAGGCAGAATCTTGGTGGGCAGAGGACATTCTTGTTCGTATTGTAGAAATTCTTAAGTTTTCAAGTAGGGGTCAAAAACATATTGAACGTCTGTTGCAGCAAGAGAGTTAACCCATTGTATCCATCTTGGATGTAAAGCCTTTGCATTCGGAATGCTTGCTTTTGTCACTGCCTCTAAGGCAGGTACAGGACTAACGACCATTATGCGTTTCGTTTACCCTGTGCGAGAGCTCTCTCTTTTGCTACTGCAGTTTGAACCGCTGTCAGAATTTTTTCTGTTGAAGTGAATGTCATTTCAGCTTGTGTGTACAAGTGTGATTTGTTAGCAATTGGTACTTTTTCTCCTTCATTAAAGGATAAGTACGTAAATCCACATCTTCCTGGGATTATTCTGATTACAAGGCTGCGTACGTTTACGCGTGTCTGTAAATGTGATGTTGCTAACAAGTCTGTTTGCACTGAACGCAAAATTTCTGTGTGTTTTTGTGTCCAATTATTAGTTTTGAAATCAGGTTTGAGTAATTTGTAGAGAGGTTTAACCCTTTCTGCGTAATTTAGAATGTATGTTCTTCTAAAATTCAGGAAACCTAGAATTGACTGTAAGTTTTTCAGCATTTTTGGAGGTTGGAGCAGCGCACACTTTTCTAAAAAGTTGGCTGCCAGGCTTTTGCCTTCACTTGATAACTCGTATCCCAAGAATAGGACGTTGAGGTGGGCAATTCTTAATTTTTTTAAGTTGAATTTGTACCCTTCAGAAGCGAAGCCAAGTATTATGGTGTTCACCCTGTTCAAGTGCCTGTCCAAATCATCGTCTGTTGGATAGATGTCATCGACATAAGATAATGCCTCATCATCATACGTTTGTAGTAACTCTGTTACTCTGGCTGAAAATAACCCCGGACTATTCTTGAATCCCTGGGGGAGACGACAGAAGTGAAGGTGTGTCCCCATAATTGAGAAAGCGGTCAAGTTCCTGCATTCAGGTGATATGTTTTGACAGAAAAAAACGTTAGAAATATCTAATGTGGTTTTATATTTTTTGCGCACAATGTTATTCATCAGTGCTGCACTGTGTGCATTTTGTACTGCAAAAGTTTTGCAACCAGAGTTTAAATGTCTGTAGTCCAGAACTAGAAGATATGTATTGTCTGGTTTGGAGACAGGAAACAAAGGATTTTTCATTGACGAGGTGCATGTTTCAATCACCTCTTGGTACTCAAGTTGATCTAAGATCTCCCTTGCCTCTTTTTTAGCTTCTTGCTTAAATGCATTCTGCCTCAGTGCAGTTGGTTGAGTTTTTAACTGGATGTTGTGGTGAGGAGAATCCTCATCCCATCCCACATGATTTTTATATAATGCTGGAGCCTGGGCTACAGCCCATTTTCTGGCATAGGTGTAATTTAAGTGAATTGGAATATGATATGAGAAGGTTGGCATAATGATGTCTTCCCCGTGTGGGCACTCCCTGACAAATGTTGGTGGCCAGTCTTTTTCAGCTAGAAGAATGTCATAACCCTTAGAGAGCTTCTCCCAAAAGAGTGCTCTTATTTTCCTAGTTCCATCCGGAGCGTTACTTCAAATAACTTATGGGGTACACTAACCCTGGTATCAGCTGTTTCAACTTGAATGTACTCATTCAAGTCCACTGTCTCGAGATGATCCTTCAAGATCTTGCGGGCTATGGTGACCTCTGCTGCACTGTCCAGCATTGTCTGGGCCCACACCCCGTTCTTCAGTTGTGTCCTCAAGATCCTCGGCATGTCTGATTTTTAGACCTGCTGCCTTCTTTTTGGTGAATTGAGCTTTCTTATTTTTTGGAACGTGTTGATCGTCTTTGGACTTCACACGTTCTTCTTTTTGTTCTGACCGCCCTCTTCTTTCTGATTTCTGTGAGGAAGTTTGAAAGGTACGAGAGGAACGTGTATCAGTATATTGATATCTATCAGGTTTTCTCAAATTATCCCTGTTCCTGAGGAGACCTACCTCTGGACTGAGAACACTTCTCATTAGAAGTTTGTTTAGTATTTTCCCACTTCTTTTTAAGAGTAGTGAGAGTGTTTTTAATAAAGACCTTTACAGGATTTTCTGTTAGTTGCGGTTTAACTGGTTTCCCACCCAAACTATCTCTACCTAGTTCTAAATAGGATGTTTCTATTATTCTGGCCAGTTCATATGGTTGCTCAGTTATATCTATTTCCCTTATTTTTTGGCGGATCGCCACGGATGCTGCCTCACCTTTAATATTAGCTAATATTATAGCTGAGACCTGTTTGAAATCTTTCAGTAATTTCATACCCAGATTTAAAGCAGGCTCTGCCCCGTATTCATTTTGAATCTGTTTCAGGACGACTGGTATCACCGCCATAGATGGAACACCATGTGTTTTTGTGTAGATTGCAGCAAAGACTGTACCCCAAATGTCGCACTGCTCGAGGTGTGGAACGATCCGCGATCCCCATTGGTAAACAGATTGTTAAAATTCTGTGTTTCTCATGAGGTGTACTATCAGGAAAGCGATACAAAAGGGGGTGATGGACGGAGCGTTTGAGCAAATCAAACACTCACCCCCAGTCAACTGATCTGGGTCTAATCCATCACCATTCTTTAGCCCACTCAGCCACCCCAGTTCAGACATTGCCATATGCAAATCAGTCTGACACTGTGCCTCATGGGAACAGTCCAGCCCGAACTGCCAAGCCATGTCTTCCCTGGACCGGAAACAAGCATCCTGGGACCGGTTTTGGATTCATAATCCTCATCAGCCAGGCTATCTTGAATCCAGTGGCCAAGTGAGCAAGGAAATACTGCCTCGATTTGAGTAATTTTCTTGAGCTATCCAGAATGGAATTTGTTCCCTTTTTGCGGGCAATTTACCAAGAACTGATTGTATAGTCTGTGGTGTGATTTTATTTGTGTTCCCCTGGTGAGAAGTTTGCTGTGGAATCCTTATAGGAGGTTGGACTGTTAAAGTCTGCATGACATATTGAACCAATTGTCTATGTATTTTTATTAGTTGTTTTTGTTGAACTAATAGTTCTTCACTTGACATTTCTTCAATGTCAGGATGTGGTGTATAGCTGGCTAGTACCGGCCATGTTTCTCCTGTTCTACCGAGCCTGGTAATGTGATTTTGATGTTGTAGGGTGCCTTTAAACCAGAGCTGATGCTCTTGGTAAGTTAGTGGTATTTCAATGTCCTCGAAAGGAACGTATTCCGTTGGAGGTTCTTCTACTTTGTAGAAGTGGAACACATGTGTTACTGGATTTGATTGAGGGAAGACAATCCATGAATAGAGTACCTCTGTCTGCCGATATTCATGTGCCTCTATGACAAAAAATTACCCTACCACCTCTAGGTGATAGGCCATTCGTTATAAGCTTTATAGCTATGGTTTTCCTTAAGTTTTCCGGGATGATTACAGCATGCGCGTTGTTTTTTTGAAACCCTGTAACGTCTAAACCTGGTTGGGCTGCAGCTGCAGCTCCACAGGTTGCGTTATTGCCGTTGTTATTCGACATTGTTTAATGAAAGTTTGCAGAGCAAGTTTCAAGGAAACAAAGATAAGGTGCACAATCATTTGGAACACTGTATCCTTCAACGTTGAACAAACCAAAAACTAATACATAGGATTTTCGTCCTACTCAGTAATGGCTGATATTTTATCCTTTTACCCACTCCAGACTTCTATTGGAGTATTTTACAGGAAAAAGGGGTCTCTGTTAAAAGCACGACTGAGTTACTCTAGTATCTAAAGTTAAATTAGTGCCTTACCAAACGTTGGGTGCTATGTAGTGTAGTTCCTATATTCCCAATAGGCTCTGTGCATTGGAATAATATATCCTATCGATTTGACGTAGGACTTATGTCGACTAGGTCTCTATTGAATATATTGGACTTAATTGTGAGTTCCAGCTAGCTCAGAGGTCACTAGAAACTTTCTCAAATACACAAGAAGGGATTAGTTTCTGACAACCGCATAAACATGACAACTTTGTTTCCCCAAGATAAAACTAATCTTCAGAGTCGTGGAAACAATAGATATATATTTTACTAAGTCAATCATGCATGCTTCATTTCATCAGAGGTGCAGAGAAATAGAGAGACGGGCGTTTCCAATAAAAGGATTTATTGAACAGTCTTCTTTCTGATGCAAAAGAAATGAACTGCTACAATCGTAATACTGGTTGCAAAGTATAATGCGTACAGTAAGAAGAGTATTATAAGATAATATTGTAAAAGCATTGTATGGTTCCTAGACCATAGATAAATACATACATAAATAACAAAGGCTAAACGTACTCAACTGGTGCTTCTAAAATACGCCTACCAGATGTACCTAACCTAAGTCTAGTACAAGGGAAAAAGTAAGTGAGGTGTAGCATAAGTTTATTTTGTCTTTGCCAAGAATCTAACCAAGATTTCTCTTAGGGTCTAATCAGCTCCGTACCGTGGTTTTAGAATGAAGGAGGTCTGGTATCTCTGTCTCGGGACTCGATTTCCCAACACCGCGCGAGGGGAGCTTGGAAACACTGGAGCTGGATTCTCTGCAAGAGAAAGGACAGCTTCCCTGTCAGTGCGTCAGCTGGAGGGTCGGCTTCCTTCGGCACTTGCAGTAGTGAGCTGCGTCGGGCAAGTAGATAGTCAAGCTGCTCCGAATCCCTGTGTGTTTGCTAATGCAAGTGTAGGCATATTTATACCTTGAAGGTGCCTAGTTTGACGTAAAGTCGGGCATAATAATGTCATCAAAGAACCCCAAGGGAATGGTAGTTCTTTGAAAACGCCATGAATTCTAGGACAAATCAATATTCAAGTAAGGGGATGTCCCTGACTGCTGAAGCCGAGTTTTCCAAGAAATCATTGTGGCTTTTTGGAACTAGTGGAAGTAGCCATGCCTGTATTTGGACTGGATGGGTTACCTCTAAATATGGGTATGATTTCTATGCCTATATAAGTGCAATGTGAATTATACCCATATAAGGGCATGAATCACTAAATTACTCTTGATTCTAAAAATTCTTAGATGTTTGAGTATCGCAAACAGTCGCTGCTGTGTGTGAAGAACCAATCATCATGCTGACAATCGATGCTGACTGTCACTGTTAGCAAGAAGATTAGGTCTTTTCGGAGCATTGCGTGGGCAGCTGTCATGGACAGTTGCTGTCACCACAAAGAAAAGGTCCCGCTTTAGCTTTGCGTTATTAGTCATCACAGGTGGGCAATTCTCAGCATGAAAGGGTCACTTTGTGTTCGCGGGGAGCCCAAAATTTCTATTCCTTCACCCTTTCTTCAGTATGAATTTACACTGATGCCAGCAAAGAGTCCAGGATCTGAGGGCCACCTCTTGGCGATCAGGATTCCCTGAGCAAAAAGTCAGCAGCAGGGCTTAGGCAGGTCCAGACAGGTCAAGTTGGTGTGGGTTAGCTTGGCAGTTGCAGGGAAGCCTCTGGAAGCTTGTTGTGTCCTTGTACTTCACACAGATGAACCCTGGAGTCAGAAAAATCACTCTGTCTAGGGTGACAAAGGCAAGGCAGGCCTGGTGTCAGGTTCCTTTGTGTGTGCTGCAGGCAGGTCTCTTTGAAGTGTAATCAGGACAGGGCACTGCTCCTCCCCTACCTTCCTGTCAGGAAGACCCTCTCCCCTCACACCTAGGCCTCTTTCACCTTAATGTCTACAAGGAATACTCAACTCACAACAGGAGAGCCATTCTTTGTCATGTGACTAAGGACACTGACAGATAGGCACATTTGTTTTGGGCAGAAAAATGCCTTCTTTATAAAGTGGCTTTTTAAAATTGTAACTTAAAATATGACTTTTACCATTAAAAGAGAATTTTAAATTGCAATTCATTTGAGTGTATACATCATTTCACAATCTGTTTTCAGTCTTCAGTTAGAACTTATTAGGTGTAGTAATAAATCAACCCAGTGTTAGTCTATAGGAGAGATGGCCTTACAGCAGAGTTACAGTGTTTTTCTCTGCCAGGACATTTTTAAACTTAAGTACACTAGTCCTACTTTGAATATACCATGGGCCTCATTTATGAGGCCGTGCGTCACTTTTGATGCACCAGTGGCGTAAAAAATGCGCCATATTTACAAAGTGACGCATCTAGGTAGATGCGCCACTTTGTA
Source organism: Lissotriton helveticus (assembly GCF_964261635.1). Lineage (NCBI taxonomy): Eukaryota > Metazoa > Chordata > Amphibia > Caudata > Salamandridae > Lissotriton > Lissotriton helveticus. The sequence continues at coordinate 1,710,019,911 of NC_136063.1, read as the reverse complement.
AACCCCTGCGCCACATTATACCTGCGCCAGGTATAATGTATGCAAGGGGGGCGTTTTGACGCAAGAAAGGGTCATGGAAGTGACGCAGTGAAATCTATAAGATTTCACGGCGCCATTTCTTGGCCGCTATTGCGTCAAAATCTTACGCCTGCTTCATAGCAGGCATAAGACTGATGCAGGCACTAACAACATGGGACTTGCCCATGTGAAAGTACACATTGCTGGAGTTGCGTCACTTTTTTGACACACTCCAGCAATGCGTCACTTTTGCGCCTACAGATACGTCAGAAATACTGACGTATCTGTAACTCCTTGCAACATGATGTGTCATATTATAAATATGACGCATCAATCATGACGCAAGGGGTGCGCACTGAGAAGTGATTGCTGCTTTCATGCAGCTTTCATGCAGCGATGCGTCATTTCTCATAAATGAGGCCCCATGTACTCTGCTCTATGAGACTTACCTTACGGTGATGTGTATGTATTAAAAATGGAGGTATAGGCCTGGCAAACGATTTAATTGGCCAGGTCGAAATGGCAGTTTAAAACTGAACTATAGGCTGCAGTTGCAGGCCTGAGACATGTTTTATAGTGCTACTTTAGTGGAAGGCACAATGAATGCGGCTCCCCAATAGAAGCATTTCATTTACAGGCTGTGGGTATAAGTAGTAACATTTACTAGGGACTTACAACTAAATTATTTGTGCCAATTAGGTGTATGCCAAATTTGCCATGTTTTAAGGAGCAATCACAAGCACTTTAGTTCTGTTTAGGAGTGGTAAAGTACACAGAGTCCTAATGACAACAAAATGAGTTTGTTAAGCAAAGTTAAGGAGTGAAGGAAAACAGGTTGGGGAATACCACACCAAGGATGCAAGGTCTGAGAGTTACTTAAGACACACAGAGCGAAGGTCCTGAGACAAGAGTGCTGCATCAGCTGAGATGTAGAATATCTACCTTTGTATGCTAAGGTACAGGGTCGGCCACTAAACCCAGAGATCTATAATAAATAATATATAATCACTTAGCTCCAGTAGTACGGGAGGGTTTAGGCAGATCTGTCAGATAAAATGGAAGGGCCTTTTATTGTATATGGTTTTTAGCCATGCTGATGAAATTATTGACATATATTTGCTTGATTGTGGCACAATTATTGCATCTTAGAGCACGATAGTTTAAATGAACATTGTAAACTTCTTTTGTCTCTCTTTTTTATATTGTTGTGGGCAAGTATGAGTGAGACAGTGAAAGGGTGTGTCCTGTTACCCCGATCCCTGAGAAGGTTGAGAGTGTTGTTTTCTCGGGTGATAAATCACTTGTTTCTCTGGAAAGGTTAGGCAGGCAAGAGAGGCACTGTAACTAGTCGGACTCGAGCTCATAGATACTGAGGTGGTATGGTGACTCAGTCCCTACATACAAATTTTCTATGATCCCAAGCATAGTTGTTTTCCTGAGCAGAATCCTTGCAGCAGTACTTTGTCAGCTGGATCTGTCTGGGTCCTGTGGCTGGCCTGCCGTTGATTGCAGTCAGCCTGAACTTTGGGTTTGCACTGGTCTCTCGCGACCTCAAGTAACCTTTTGACCGCTAGTGAATTCTAAGCACTATTTTCTCATTTATCCTTTAAAAATTCATATCTTGATTTCTACTTTTTGTCGATTTGGTCTTGTTTTAATCTGATGCACATTTTCAAAACTGGTGTGGAGTCTTTTTGTGCTGTATTCATTGAGTTACAGTAATTAAAGTGTGCACAAATACTGTAATGAGACAGAATATCGAAGGTAAAAATTTCGACCTACCATAATATTGAGTTAAAAATATTGTTGAATGGAAATATTCAGGGCAAGAATATTTTTATCAAGAATATCAATTTGAAGGTAAGTAAAATCGATTTTAAAAATATAGCAGATATTAATATCGTTTGCAAAAATAAAGTTGTTTAAAATATCTCTACGCTGTCTATTCTCTACGATCGCAATCAACAAGAAGTGTATAATTCTCAAAAGTACAATTCTCAAGCAATACAATTACCAGACAATAATTTTAGCACAAAGTCTACTTTAGTGCCGTACCTTACGAATTGCGGGCTGCATATCAAAACAGCCATCAGCTCCTCAACCATGGGGGAAAAAGACGCTAAAAATTTGAAGAGACTTAAAGCTGATCCACCGAATCCAGACTCACCGACTAAAGGGAAGCGCGACATCAACGCAACATTAGATACAATACTGCTCAAACTCGCTGAGGTCCACGATCTGGCTAAATCCACCAAAGAAGAAATATCTTCTGTCAGGCAGGACATCAGAGACACAAATGCCAGGCTCTCCGAGACAGAATGTAGAATAAGTCATCTGGAAGATTCCGAGGTGAAGGTGAGCAACTCTTTTAAGGAGTTATCAACTACAACGGCCTCCATCCTACAAGACGTCTGTCTGAGTTGGAAGACAGGAACCGCAGAAGCAACCTGATTATCTTCGGAATTCCAGAAGGTTCAGAGGATAAAGATGGATCATGCATATCTTTCCTGGAGTCCTGGTTCAAACAAGCCACTAACCTCTCATTCAGCAACCCATTAGAATTTGATCGGGCCCACAGAGTTCCAGCTCGTATTACACCAAGTCAAAGGGGTCCTAGACCAATTGTATGTAAACCTCTCAGATACCAACATGTCGAGCAAATCCTGACATTTATGCGCAAAAATAACCACATTCTATGGAAAGCTAACAAAATATTAATCTCCCAGGACTATAGCAAAGAGACGGTTGACATAAGAAAAGGCTTTCTTGCCCTCAGACTACGTGTCCTAAATTATCAATATGGTTTTGTAGACCCAGCGAGATTCAGAGTCCTGATTCAAGGTGTTCCGCAAATATTTACAGACCCGCCGCATCTCAAGAAGTTTCTAGATGGCCCAGACGACTCCTCAATGGACACAGCAGCTTCGAGTGCTCATGGTGTGGGCAATTAACGTCCATAACATTGCTCTTCAAGACTTCCAAGTCGTACGTTCATATCGGATCGTCTAACAGTCCTGTCAATTAGACTTCCTTGTCCAGGCTCACGCAGTGTCTATTGTTTATTTGGCATTTTTGCTCACAGTTAGGCCTACCGTGAGTCCAGGATGCATGTTGATCCATTCACAGGTTTTATGACAGTTGTAAGATGCAGTGTGCTATGTCATACGATGTGCTCCACAGGGTGGTAAACGCGGTAAGAGGTACTCCCAAGACTACTGAGTCAGAACCAAATATAGTTTGCATTCTTCTACCGTAAATCTGCGTATTCTATTTCTAGTTAATGCGAGTTAATCTATGTGTAACAATCATAGGCTAAACTCCTGGTTTCAGTTAACACCGGTTCTTCCCAGCCTTATTTGCGACTAAGCAGGGTGAATTCTAGATTTGCCATGGGGGGAGAGTTGTTGCTTTTTTTCCCCTAGTCACAATGTCCTTTGATTAATCTTGGGGTGGGGGGGAGGGATTGGGGATAGGGGGGGTTGGGGAGGGGCCCTGCTTGTATTGTTGTTTGTTTTCTTTCTGATTCTTCTTCTTTTTTCCAGTCGGATTTTAATTTTGAATAGCTACCCCTTGTACTTCATTGACAGTACGAGATTTGTGCACCTTTCAACAAGTGACGGAATATTGGGTTTATATTGCACTTTTGCCTTTGCTCCCATTCAATATGTGCCTGATTCTTGGCCTACCCGCCCACTACAGTGTATGTACCTGATAATCAGAGCATCAAATTGTACATTTAATATGACTCGCTGTCAGCCATACTCCCTCTAATCCCATGGCTCAGATTAATAAATCTATTAAAATTGTCTTGCTTAATGTTAAGGGTGTCAATCATCCGATCAAGAAAAGGAAGATACTTGATTACATATACAAACAAAAATCGGATAAAATTCTATTACAAGAAACAAAAATCGACTCTTCACAGTTTAATTCTATGAAGAACAGAACGTACAGTGAGACAATTGGTTCTGATGCTCTAGGGAAAAGAAACGGGGTTTTGACTCTAATTACACAAAAGGCCAATTTTGACGTGCTACAGAGCAATGCGGACGTCAAGGGTAGGTGGGTCTCCACAAAACTCTCGAAGGATAACAGGGAATTTTATGTCACAAATGTATATGCCCCTTATAAGGATGACCCGGCTTTCTGGAAGGAGTTGTGCGACCACATTAACACATTGCCGGACGATGTTACACACATCTTAAGTGGTGACCTTAATCTCCCTCCCGATCCCCTGCTAGATAGGGACTCTCGTTGCAAAGCACTCATTAATCTCTGTTCTCGTTTCAACATGGTAGACTCATGGAGATTATTGAACCCCTCAGGGAGGGATCACACTTTCTATTCACCATCTCACAATTCATATTCACGCATAGACTATATTCTCACCTCCGGTCACTCCTCTGCCGATATCGAAGAAACTTCAATTCAGCCTCGTGTGATTTCTGACCACTCTTGTATCACGATGACACTAGCAGTACAGAACGAGGTTAAAAAAAACAGTCTATGGAGATTCAACAACGGGGTGTTGAAAAGAGACGCTAATAGACTCACTATTGAGTCGGCCATTCGAGAATACCTTGTAAATAATAAAAAAGGGGATACTGCTGACCTCACTAGGTGGGAGGCCCTTAAGAGTACCATTAGAGGTGAAATAATTAGGATACGTGCTGCCATGAATGAGGACGCCAATAATAATTTATCAAGTCTAGAACAGGATGTCGGCTCTGGAAAAGAAACACATACTCTCTAAGGACCCTCTCATCCTGGGCGACATAATGAATAGAAAATATGAGTATAACAAAATAGTAAGTGAAAGTGCAGGAATTTGGCTTAAGAATCAAAAGCACTTTAGACTATGTAACTCAAACAAAGCTGGTAAGAACCTTGCATCTTACCTGAAATTTAAATTACAACAAACAGCTATCCAGAGCTTAATTGATCAATCTGGGACGGCACACTCAGACCCCACCAGAATTGCAGACATCTTTAAGGATTTATATAAAAAACTTATATAGCAAGAACAGCAACCTCGAAAATTCAAAAATAGATGAGTACTTAGGAAAATGTTTACTTCCTTTACTTTTACAGCAAGACCAATAAGAACTTAACCTCCCCATATCAGCTGAAGAAATTGGTAACGCTATTAAAACTCTTAAAATGGGGAAAGCCCCCGGACCGGATGGGTTTAGTGCTATGTTTTATAAAAGCTTCTCCTCACTCCTGATCAGGCCCCTCAAAGATCTGTATGACGAGTTCACTAGCAGTGGCCAAGTCAATGGCACCCCTGCAGAGGCTATTATAGCAGTAATTCCAAAGGAGGGGAAGGATCCGTCTTCCCCGAGGAATTACAGACCGATTTTGTTAATCAATTTCGATTGCAAGATCTACGCTATGATATTAGCTAAAAGGATTCAGAAAGTCCTTCCCAAACTCATTCACCCACCACAGTTAGGGTTTCTAAAAAATAGGTTATCTAGAGACAACACACGCACCCTAGCACACATAATAGAAAGGGCAAAAATGAGCGACTCACCAACAGTGGCAGTCACCTTAGACGCCGAGAAGGCCTTTGATAAGGTTGACTGGACATACTTGAAGGCTGCTTTAAATAAATTCAGTCTGGGAGCAGACTTTAACCGAATGGTGATGGCTCTGTATTCTAACCCTTCAGCTAGAGTAAGAGCAGGCGGCTGTCTTTCGTCCTCATTTAAATTGGAGAAGGGTACGAGACAGGGCTGCCCCCTTTCTCCCTCCCTCTTCTTGCTCGCTATCGAACCCTTCCTCTGTCACCTAAGGAATAACAACCAAATCAAAGGTATTGGCTTTGATGGTTACACAGTCAAAATAACAGCATATGCGGACGACGTATTGGTTGTATCTGAAGACGCGGAGGCCGCAATCTCGGCCCTGATGAGGATTTTGCCGTAGTGTCCGGCTACAAGCTAAATAGAGACAAAACGGAAGTGAAGCTCCTAAATAATTTTGGGGATAAAAGTATTATGGGTAATTCAGGCTTGTTCTGGCAAACTAAAAGTTTTAAATATGTTGGTCTGGAATTTGATAAAGATCTAATCAACACCCTCAAAAGAAATGAACATGCCCTCCACAAAAAGATTTTGTTCCTTCTAGATGGATGGTCCCCAAAATTCCTGTCATGGTGAGGCAGAGCAGAAACGTTGAAAATGATGATTACCCCCCTTGCCAATTACCTGATATGTATGCTACCTATGCTGTTGTCGGTTGACTTCTTAACAAAGGTGTACAAACTCTTCAATACTTTTCTATAGCAGTGAAAAAAGCCTAGGATTTCTCTTCCGAAACTCCAACTGCCGGAGATAAGGGAGGCATAGGACTGCCGAACTTCAGGTGCTATCAGACCGCATTTTTGTGCAAACAGGGAGCGAATCGGTTTCTGCCTCACTCGGAATATACTTCTGTGTGGGTGCATATTGAAAAGGCGATCATTAAGAATTTTCCTTTGCCAGAAATAATGATGATAGACACCTCTGCCTTTTCCCAGTCTAGATACATTTTCCTAAACACTAAGAGGGCCCTCCTGAACCCGGAGAGACACTGTAAAGTCAAAATTAAGCTAATCAGATCCAACCTAGCCTCCTTATGGCATAATCCGCATTTTAAGGTCGATGGTAAGCCCCTCTACTGGGAACACTGGTCACAAAGTGGGGTGAATTTAGTTCAGGATCTGTTTGTAGGCTCTTCGCCTCTACCTTTCTCCACTATACAGTCCCAGTTCGGTCTTCAACCTATTGACCTATATAGGTTTCTACGCCTCAAATCATTAATTTCTGCCCGTGCCATCTCTCCACTCGACCCTTCAATATGCAGTAAATTGTCCCATCTCATGAAAATGGGTCACATGGTTTCTAAGATATACTAAACCCTTTCCCTAAACTCCCATCAGAACCATAGGAGATGTGAAGTATCCTGGGAAAAGGAACACAACTCTTCCAATATATCATTTGACTGAGGGAAGATATACCTGACCCCTTTTTCCAATAAAATTTCACCGATACTATCTCAGACCAAGCTAATGCTTATAAATAGAACGTATTGGTCGCCAGAGAAACTCTTTAAGCTTAAGCTCATTGACAGCCCTCTATATTGGAATTGCAAGTCTCGGGTAGGTGACTTGGCTCACATGCTCTTCCATTGCCCACTGTTGCAATCCTTCTGGGACAAAATGTATAACTATATTCAAAAAACCTTTCATTATCGCCCAACTAGAGAGTTTGCCTATGTGTTACTAGGGGCCATAGACCCATCTCTAGGGAATGATCAGTACCGTTACCTAATGTATCTTATGCTTACACTTGCGTGTAAAGTTATTCTAAATAAGTAGAAGAGTGCCAATGAGGTCTCCTTTAAAATGTGGCAGGAATGGCTATTCTCATTAAGAGGTGCGGACATTGAAACACTTCACACTTCACCGTGGCGTAAATCGCACAACAAACTTTGGAATTCACTTGACTCCTCAGAGCTTTGTTTCGACCTGCCATGAACCTTGATCAGTAGTTACCACCCTATATTTTGCACCTCGAATCTGTTATATCAAACGGGGCGCAGGTCATATATATTTATATAATTGCTGTCACTGTTGCGACTCTTTGCATAGATCATCACTAGCTATTGTCTTCTTATTCTTTGTTTTTCCTCCATTGCGATCATCTTCTCAAGACTGATGTCATTATGATTATGTACATGTTGTTAATGTATTAACCAACTAGACACTGTCATCCAGGTCACAATTGTTTTTATTATGTCTTCATTTTGTACTTATTTTAGCTTTTTTTTTTCTTCATTTTTGTATTGTCAGTCCTTAAATTTCCTTAATAAAAACGATATGAAATTAAGAAAGAAAATATCGATTTTTTTACTTAGTGTTATGTACTTTAGTATATATTTTGAATCTATGTGATGTATTTTTTGTATAAGTATTGTTTATGTTTTGTAAAATGTGTCAAATTTTTCTTTCAACTAACTTTTGTGTTTTTTTAGTTCCACAGCGGGTTGCGGTTTATAGGAGAATAGGGTGGGAAGTAATTTAATTATAATAAATAAATGAATATTTGCAATTTATTAATATTTATTTAATTGAGATTTTATAATGTCATTGTGTTTTTAATTTTGTTTGGTAAATTTAAGGGTGGAAAGTAATTTATTTTAATTAATTAATAATTAGTTGTTAATTAACATTAATGAATTAATTGACAATTAATTATGGTAAGTGTGTAATTACTTTTAGGTGCGGGTTGTGGGGTTTCTAGGGGTAAAGAGTGGGAAGTAAATTATGTTTAATTCATTAATAATTAGTTGATCATTAATCTTAATTAATTATTTGATATTTAATATGGGTAATTGTTTGTTTTGTGTGTGGGATTTATTTTTATAGGGGTAAAGGGTGGGGAGTAAATTAATTTTGCTTACTTCATAATTAGTTGTTAAATACTATTAGCTTTTTGAAAATATGTTTTAATTGTGGAATTAATTTTTTTACAGTTTAGTTTTAGCTGTGGGTTATAGGGATTATAGGGGTAAAGTGTTGGAGTCCACAAAAGCTGAATAAAACTCTCTGTTTTCCTTATGACGGTGTGTCATACATTTCACTGATGAACTCCAATTTTTCCTTTGTAATTTACATTTGAGAGCTGTGTCCCAGAGAACCTTAATTCTGCATATTTCTATGCTGGTCATAGCTTTGAAAAGAATGTTTAGAGATGAACCTGTGGTGAGGGGGGATAACCCTCTCGGAGGCCCCTCAACCATTCAGAGGGCTCCATTTATTCCAAAGTAAATGAATATCAGTGAGATATGGGAGGCTCAGAGTCCCCTCATCGCATTTTACAAATTTACCCCATCATTTTATGTTACACCACTGTTTATGATCTGGCTCCAGTACCACTGCACCTACTGCACCCTGGTATCTCTTGTCTTCTGCTTACCAGGTACCTGTCCTATAGGGTTGCACTGGGACCAAAAAAGTTTGCCCCCGGAACTATAATATACGTACCCCCCTTAGCAAACTAGATAGTTAAAAAATGTGGCCCACATTTGCAAATCAGTCCAGTTTTGAACTTGTAAAGACACAGTGTATGGGTATTTTGCAAGGTATGGGATACTGCATGGATGTGTGTTTACTGCAGACAATATTTGTGGTAATATTGGGGGACATCAATAGTAAAACCTAGCCCACCAGACCATACAATAGGTCCACAAATTACTAAAAAACTGTTCTACACATTGATCTTTCAGACAAGCCTATCGGGCACTACTCGACTGCCCTATCGATCAGTCTGATCCTGCTGTTATTTCTTCACCTCAACATCCCCAGCTTCAACCCAAAGTATCTAATCCCTCTAAAATAGATCACTGCCTCCCCAACTATAGCCAATAGCTTAATATTGAAACATTTGAGGGTGTTACATCCCACACATAGGGTTGCCACATAGCCTGTTTTATGTCAGCTTGAGTGGAATTGTAATGTCCCGGCTAATACAGGGGCATATTACCAAGCAATAGCGATAATTATCCCTATTGCTGGGTTAGAGACAAAATTTTACCGCTGAGCTGCGGCAATTTTTACCGCAGATAAACCTTGGTGTTACCAAGGTTTATCGCAAATGCGATAAAAAACGTCCGCAATGCATGAATATCGCTGAAAAGTCCGCGATATTCATGCATTACCGAGCTAATGCTCTTAGCCATGTTATCCACCTCCCATTGGATAACATGGCTAAGAACTGCTCAGGGCAGGTGTTAGCTTTTGGAAATATTCGCCCTTAGCGCGAATATCTCCAAAAGTTGGTAATAGGAGATAGCGATGTTAGCGACTGTTTCCAGTCGCTAACATCTTGGCACGCCCACTTTGCATGTCATTAGTGATAAATATCACTGACATGCAAAGTGGGGCCCAAGATGGTCGCTATCTCCTACTAGCTGTCTCTAACTGGTGTTAGCGACAGCTAGGTAATAGGGAGATAATTTTATCTCCGCTTTCTTGGCTTTTAAAGCCAAAAAAGCGGAGATAAACCCCCTTGATAATATGCCACACAGTTATTAGTAACATCACCTAACGTCTGTATTTTTCCCCTTTCTTACTTAAAATAGTAAATATTAGAAGAATGCAATTTAAAATGTGTTTACACTTCCGCATATGACCTGATTAATAATTAAAGTAAACAAAATCAGAAAGAGAACGTTTAAAATGAAAACAAATTAGTTTACCTAAAGTTCTATTTATGGATCATGTGGAAGCCTTTCTGGAATCTCAAAAATGGGAAAGGGAACAAATGGTCAGTATTTGTCTGTGGGAAAGGCGTTAAGCCGACCCACGCACCAAGCATGATAAAACAGTAGCTGCAGGGCTCAGGAAAGGTGCTAGGATATAGCATGCTTGTTTTCTATACTCAGGGGCTGTGGAGAAAGGGTGATACCCACAGAGTAGCAGGTGCAGTAGGATGGAGCCCCCAAATAGCAGTAAAAATTGCTCTATGGTCGAATAAAACATCAGCTGGAAATCCATACCTCTCGGTTCGAAGAGAGGAGAGGATTTATTTCCCTGGCCGTGTCCCTAATGTGTCTTCACTAGTAGGTGGAAATATAGCACATGCTTATTTACATGCCCCTTGCACCACCAGTGCATCACTTTTTCTCATATATAAAAATAACGTACTGGTGGCGCCTCTCCAAGATGAGATGCGTGATTGGGGCTCCTTCGAAACAGAGACCCTGGCCCAATCACACAGCTCGAGTACCAAAAAAACAGGATCTGGTAAAACACCACAATGTTTGGCCAAAGACACAGAGCAAGTTAGAGGAATTTAGCAAGTGCATTTTTCACACTGATTGGGAGGGCCAAGAGTCATGTTTGGATGGGGCTGGCCCACCCGGCCAACTCACTAGAATAGGGCCTGCTTCTCAATGAGAAATAGCTCTCTCATTTTTCAATTTCTCGCTCCTTCTCTCTGTCTGTTGCCCACTCTAGCGCTCTCTTTGTCTCGTTTTCTTTCTGCCTCCTTCTCTGTGGTATTTCTCTTCCTCGAATACTACACTTTCTCTCTCTCCTTTGCCTCTCCCTCGCTCTATCTTTCTCTCTGCCGCTCTCTCTCTCACATTCTCTAGCATTCTCTTTCTCAAACCCTACCACCCCCTCCCACCCACCCTTCCCGGCTTTTCTATGTACGCCATACAATTGCAGACATGTTTTAAATCATATCAAGTATATTGAATTCCTCTGTGGATTGGAATAGGATCTTTATCAATTGCGGCTAAAGCGCACATATCAGTTTCCAAGGTGTGTATAATATATTCACACCATCAAACACACACTGTGTAGGGTAAAGAAAATGGTTCCTCTGTTAATATATTCTGTTCTGCAAAATTCGCGTAGCATGAATGTGCATCGAAAGGCGTCCCGAAAACCATGTTACGCATTAACTGAACGTATTTCTGCTAGTGAATATACACATGGTCAGGCCAGAGTCAAGTTGATCAGTCAATAAATGCCAAGCTAATTAGAAAAAACAGGACTACGGTACATCATGTTAGAGAAATGTATTAACCCCGGCCTTGATTTGTAATGCAGGGCTGACAAAAGTAGCAGTCGCAGTGATTGCTGGCATCCCGGTTGCACGGCTGCCGTCATAAGGGTTTCAATTGCTGCCTTGAATTCAATTTGCTGATGGTATTGTGAGATAGCGAAAATCCATTACTTCTTTGGAGGTGGAAGCAGGGAAAAACATAAGGGATGAGTTATTGTTCTAACAGACACACAATCACGTTTTCTTTATGTTCACGGCCGCGGTACCCTTCGGTCTTCTGCATCTTTGCTTGTAAACTGTACACACTAACAGCAGGATGGCCTTCTGTTCGTTGTCATGTCTTTCTCATTCACGATATGTGCTTGTGATGCTTCAATCAATTTCAACGACTGAGCTTTGTTATGAAACTTGTCAATTTTTGTGCAGCAGAATTACAGTGCTTCTTTATTTACAAACCTTCATAGAAGTAAGTGCTAGAGCCCACATTTATCCAGCCTTTGCATTGTCCTTGTGTCGCACAAGTTGAGCCAAGGACACCACAAAGGTTTCAGAAGTATTTACAGAGCCACACAAGGGGCACTTTGCTCAACCTTGTGTGGCTGTGTACAGAAAAGTAATACAAGGCAGTGGCTTGCACTATGTTACCTTACATTTCAAGCTGGAGGGTGTTCCATGGGTGGACCATGGGTGTTCCCCTTGCTGCCACCCCTAGATTTTTTTCGCATTCCCAGATTTACTAAAGCTAGTAAATTTGGGCATACACCATAACAAGAAAAAATATCTTTATTTGTCTCCGTTACTTCCTCTTCCTAGGAGTGATGCATTCCACAAAACACATACAAAGAGGAAAATGCCTCGAAGGATTGTTTATGTGCAGGAAGGTGACCTCTCCCGCACAAAAACGATCCTGCCCATTACACAGCCATCCTTGCTCTATGGTGCAAGGGTGCCCAGCTTGGCACTAGGCAATGCACAGTGCGTCAGCTCAAGGAGAGAGCAGAAATGCTCCATGGCATTGTAAATGAGAATGTTTTTACCTATGTGTTTTGGTTTGGATTGTAGTGGATGTTGGAACAGAGGCCTAACTGCGGCACTATCTAGAGCACTAAGAATGGGGAATTAACCCTGGGAACAGAGACTCAGCTGCATCACTGCCTTGAGGACTGAGAATAATAAGGAATTAGCACTGGGACCCGAGAAACAGCACTGTCTAGAGGACTAGAGAATCGTTCCCCACCCATGTACTTATCTCTTGTTTACTACTGTATGCCTCCTGTACACTCCAATCCTCCAGCCCTCTGTAATTCGTGAGCAACGTACTGTGAAAAATCTACTGTCATGCTATAAATCAGCTATGGTTGATCTCTGCCTGTACTTGCACACCACACCTTCTGTACAAGTCTCTGAACCCTGATATGCTGATATGGTGAAGTGTGTGCTCTCTTAAAAATAAATGAGTAAGGGCCAGATGTAGGAGGCCATTTACCGGCCAGTAACGGCCGATTTCGGCCGTTACCGACCGGTAAATGGGTTTTTGGGATGTAGGGGCATCATTTTACAGATTCGGTAAATTTACCGAATCGGTAAATTTACCGAATCTGTAAAATACTGAATCGGTAATTTTACCGATTCGGTAAATCCAAGATGTAGGTAGCACTGTTTACAGTGCTACAGGCCTTCAGAATTCGGTATTTTACCACACAATCCTATTGTGTGGTAAAATACCGAATTCAGGTGTGCATGCACATCTGTGCATGCACACCTATGCCATGTGACAGACAGACATGCCCTTAGGGCATGTCTGTGTGCCACATGGCACACATGCCTGTATTTGGGGTTCTAGAGGGTGTCAAAGTGACACCCCCTGCACCCTTGCTGGAATCGGTATTTACCGAATCGGTAAATACCGATTCGGTATTGCCCATTGATTCCTATGGGCTTCAATGCCCATAGGAATCAATGGGCATTACCGAATCGGTATTTACAGAAACGGTAAATACCGAATCTTAACGATTCGGTATTTACCGATTCTGAAATACCTACATCCCCCCCCCCTCTATTTTACCACTTCTTAAATACCAAATCGGTAAAATTCGGTATTTAAGAAGTGGTAAAATAGAATTACCTACATCTAGCCCTAAATATTTATATAAGAAAAAGTCCAATGTATATCTCTTATAAATTCAATCCAATCCCCAGATTCCGAGCTAGTTGGACTAAGCTTAAAGCTCAGCTCGCACATCATTGGCTAACAGTTTTCTTTTATTTCCCTAGTTAAGCAAATATTTGATGGTTTTGCCTGTGATGTAGCTACAATGCAATGCCATATATTTGTGTAGTCACAAAGGCTGCACTACTGAGGGGGTTGTTTTCATATACAAAATTGAGAATGTTAAAGAATTTCTTCTCTGCGTGAAAAGATCATAATCAGGCTACTATTATGAAAATAACTCGGCCAAGCCAAACATTTTTTGTTATAATATCTTTATTAATTTAAAAAGGACACATAAATAGTTAAGATATAATAAAAAGTAATACACTGACAAAGGAACAATACATATTCAGTGTAAATACTGTCAAAATATAGCTCCTATATAACAATGGAATTGATATGTTGCAAATAAAATAAAAACGAAAAGGAACTATAATAAAGAGTCAGGTGCATCACTTGATAAAAAAAATCAAACATAGGAGAAAATATAAGGAAGAAGACAAAAGAGAAAGAGAGGAAAAAAGAAAAGAAGAAAGAGAAAGAGAAGAGAGAGAGTCTCCTGCTACAAAAAAGCGGGAAAAAGAAATTAAGGAGACGACATAAAAGGATATTGCTCTACCATATCTTTTGAAGCTAAGTCCAGATATCTATCCAAAGATTGCCATACCCTGCTAGAAATAGAAGGGGAAAGGTGATACTCCTCCACAGAAGTATGACCCCCACGGAGGAAAGAGACCCAAAAGACCCATAGGATATAGATCCAAATGATTTCCATTCCGTAAAGATAATCTTCACCGCAATTGTCAGCAACAAGTCTAATAACTGCATATCTGAAAAAATCCAACGGCAATGGCGATAATGTAGCCCATGGACCCAACAAAATTAAGGGTAACGAAAGCTGAAACTGAATGTTAAAAATTAGAACAAGATGTTAACGAACCTGTTCCCAAAAGGGTTGAAGTAAAGAACATTAAAAAACATGTGTTGATGTGTACCAGCTGCTATATTACAACTCCAACAGAGATCATTATCCTTAAGATTGAGGGAGTGCAGGCAAACCGGGGTCCAATGCAGCAGATTGAGAGAGAAAACTTTAGACTGAATTAAAGAAGGAGCAATTTTATTGCGCAAAGAAAGTTTCCCAATAGTTTGCCAAGTCTCTGGGGTAATATGTTTAAAATAGATCATGGTCAAAATGGTGAAGCCATTTCTGTTGGGTAATGGTAGATAACAAAGGCGAAGTGGAAGATAAAAATGTATAGATTGTAGAGGCCACATGACCTGCTTTTAACCACATAGAAAGAAGAGAAACAGTATGAAAAACTGGATCAAAATGAACATTAGCAACGGCAACTTAAATTTTAAAAAATGTATAAAAATCCAAATTAGTAAGTGAAAACTGCCGAGCTACCGAAGAAAAAGGCAATGGATCATGATTTGGGCCATAATGATGTTGAACTAACGTGATACCCTTATTCGCCCAATAGGCCACTAATGTCGAATCAATATCAATCTTAATATTAGGATTGCGCCACAAAGAAGACCATCTAGACTCATGAGTTGGTTTAGCTACCTTTTTATAGCTTTCACGGCAGCAATGGTATCTAAAATAATAGTACGAGAAAAAGGAATAGACCATGTGGACGTAGTTAAAAAAGAAGAGGTAGGTAAAGGCGAAGATAATTTAAACACCCACGGCGGAGTGTGTCGAGGATCTGTAGAGAACCAAAGAGCCCCTTGAGAGGCTAAAAAAGCGACTTGGTATCAATCCCAGTCAGGAAAATTACAACCTCCCATATCATAAGGTTTACCTAAATGTTTATAGGCAATTCTGGCTCTCTCATCACTCCAGAGGAATTTTGAAGTGAGGGAATCAATTTCATGAAAAAAAAGATGAAGACAACTTAATGGGAAGCATGGAAGACACAAAATTAATAATGGGCGTAATCATCATTTTTAAAGTTTGAAGACGTCCCCACCATAAAATATATTTAGGTGACCAAGTATCTAGTAGTTGACGCACCTTAATTAAAATTTGAAGATTCATTATACAAGACTGTGTCTGTTAAAGTATGGCAAAACCCAATACCCAAATATGAATGCGCTTTGATTGCCATTTAAAGCCAGCATTTCCCATGTGGGCAAGAAAACATATGCGTTGAAAGGACACATCTCCGTTTTATCGTTATTGAGAGTATATCCTGAAACACTTGAAAAAACATTAATAGTCTCGGAAATAGCAGGAATTGCATTAACTATGTCATCAGAAAAAATTTGAACATCATCTGCATAAGCAGCCGTTTTTAAGGAGGTTGAACCAAATTGAAATCCTTTAATATCATGGTTAAGATTAAGAAGACGAAGAAGAGGGTCAATAGATAACAAAAACAAAAGAGGCGATAACGGGCACCCTTGTCTAGTACCTTGACACAGATTAAAAAAGAAAGAGGTAGCTCCATTAACTCTGATATTTGCCCTAGGATGTTCGTACAAAGACATCACCATATTAACAAAGGAATTAGTAAGATTGTGAGATCGAAGCACTACTTGTAGAAAAGGCAAGGAAACCTTGTCAAAAGCTTTCTCGGCATCAAGGGTAAGTGATAAAATGTTTGGATATTATCCCTAGCCAATCTACCCTTAACAAAGCCAGTCTGTGATGAATGAATAAGCGAGGGAATATATGGTTCCAGACGTTTAGCCAAAATCTTGGCTAAAATTTTCGCTTCCATATTCAGAAGAGATATGGGGCAAACATTTTTAGGATCTAAGTGATCTTTACCCTCTTTAGGGATTACTACAATAGTAGCCTCAGGCGCAGAACCAGAAACAGAGCCGGACTAAACAAAGTCATCAAAAACATCCTTCAGGCGAGACACGAAAGATGGGAGAAAGGTCTTATAAAAAAGAATGGGAAAGCCATCTGGACCCGGAGCTTTCCCGGAGCGAGTAGACTTAATAGCATGGACAATTTCCTCAGAAGTGATCGGACCCCCTAACTTTATCCCATCAGCATCAGAAACAGTCTAAGTAGGAATAGAATTTTAAAAAATTTAAAAAATTTAAAAATCGTTGACAGTAATCAAGAGAGGAAGGATTATGAAGAGTGTATCATTTACTGTAATACTCACGAAAAACCTCAAGAATCTCCTTAGTCTGAAGTGTCCTAGTTCCAGAGCTATCATTTATACAAGATATCTACACTGATCTAATATTAGAGTCTTGGAACTTTAACGTAGCCGCCAATACCTTCCCTGCACGATTTTTTAGGAGCAGCTGTTTAGGCTTCTGCGCCTGGACACCAATATGAGCTCTCTTAGATACAATAGAATTGTAAGAGTATTTTAAATTCTTAATATCCTGTAAAAGCGCCCTGTCTTTAGAATTCCTATATAAGGATTCCTTCCGCTTAATCATATCTTCTAAAGTAGAAAGGTTCTTCTTAACATCCGAATTCTTTTTTGCCATTTTTTTAATAATCAGTCCCCTAATCGTACACTTAAAAGCATCCCATAAGAGCACAGGATAGCTAACCGAGGACTCATTCTCCAAGAAAAACTGTGCAATATCCTCATTAAGTAACTCAACTTGAGCTTGATCATACATGATCTCTGTATTCAGACGCCAAGAGCGTGGTCCTTTATGGTCTGAAAAATTAAGGAGCGTAAAGGAAACTGCTGCATGGTCAGAGACAAGGATAGGATGAATGAAAGGATTTGAGGAGTGTTTTAGAAGTACTGAGTGAACTAGAAGATAATCAATACGAGAAAAGCTAGAATGAGGAGAAGAAAAAAAGGTGAAATCGCTACCAGTGGGATTATGCATTCTCCACACCTCGGTAAGATTAGATGAAGAGCACATTTTAGTCAACTGTTTGTGAGCACTAGGGGAACGAAACTTAAAAGCAGAATGTCTGTAAAAGATGATGTCCATAGGGAGATTAAAGTCCCCTCCAACAATCAAATTACCATTATGGGGAACTTCTGAAAGTTCTTTAGTAAGAAGACGCCAAAAAGATTGATCATCACTATAAGGAGCATAAATATTCATGACATAAATATCAAGAGAACCATTGGATAAACGAGTCAGCAACCACCTGCCCTCAGAATCATGCTGCGCAGTAACAATAGACAGTCCAGAATTTTTGGAAATCATAGTTACCACTCCATTCTTCTTACCAGAAGTCTCCGAACAAACAACATCAAGAACTCAGTCCTTCCGCAACAATAAAGCTTCTTTATACAGTATTTTAGTTTCTTGTAGCAATACTAAATCACTAGAAAGGTTTTTACAATAGTCCAAAATGTTTGCCCTTTCCACAGGATGATTCAACCCACGCACATTAAGTGCTAAAACATTCAAACCTGACATAATAGTGAAACATCAAAATACCAAATACTACTTAGTGAAAGAGAATATAAACACTTATCATCAGCATCCGCACAACAAAGACAAAACAGGATCAATGAAAACACAAAAAATGAACACCAGCAGAAGACTCTAGAAAAGAACGAATAAGTAAAGATTGGAAAAAGAGAGAAAGGGAAGAGAATCAAGAAAGTAAGATGCCAGATGAAAGAGAAAAAAGAACCCACCAGGGGAAGTCTATAATAGATAAAATGCATACGGGGGAAGAACATGAAGGATCAACCAAGGAGGCCAGAAAAAAGAAAAACCCAACTACCCAGATAGGCGGAAAACAATAGAGAATAAGGAAACAGATGCAGCAAAAAGAGGTAAGTCAAAAGAAATATAACAGTGCAATCAATGATTTTATGATAACAGTATATCTAACGAGAAGCTATCAAACACTATGAACAGCATTTAGGAAAAGAAAAGCTTATATAATATTCATCATATATAAAACATGGCAAAGCGCAATCAATATATTACTCTAAAACAATATATGAGAAAGGTAAAATACAGAAAAAGATATAAAATCACAACAACAAAATAAAATTCATATATAACAGTTCATATAGCACATTTGAGAAATGCAAATAGCAGAGGATAAACAGTTCATAATATCAGTAGGCTAGCTAATAACAGGGGAAGGGAGTCTTGGGATATGA
Source organism: Lissotriton helveticus (assembly GCF_964261635.1). NCBI lineage: Eukaryota > Metazoa > Chordata > Amphibia > Caudata > Salamandridae > Lissotriton > Lissotriton helveticus. The sequence continues at coordinate 1,710,001,048 of NC_136063.1, read as the reverse complement.
AACAAAACCTAAGAATAATGAAACAACAGGTATAAAAATAAAATATGAACTAATATCTTAAATGATCTAAGAATGGATAAGAAAAACAATGCATGTTATGCTCACAGAAAACCAGAGAAATTAAAATTAACATAAACAACAATAAGACTTCAGTACAACATATAAATATATTTAAGCTAACTAATAAAAAAAGCGAGAAAAGAGAGGAACCAATTTGATACATGAAACTAAACAATATCAAGGAGCTAGAACTCTGAACAAGAAATGACAATAGTTCCCCAGCAACCCCCAACAACCAAGAACTGACAGCAAACCAAAGAGAACAGTAATAAAGAACACCGTTGCAGGAGCGAAAGATAAGAAAAAACAAACACTGAACAAAACATCATCACAATATATATACATATTAAGCTATCTCAGTTGAAAAAAAGAAGAGGAGAGGTACCTATGTAACACATTGGAATAAGAATTACCAAGGAACGAGAACCTCGAGCAAAGAATGACTGTAGTTCCCCAGCAACACCCACCAACTAAGAAATGAGAGATACCACTCTAAAAGAGAATGAAAAAGGGAGATTAGGAAATTAGACCAAGGAGAACAGTAATAAGGAACACCGTTACTGGAATCATATACAAAAAAGGAAAAAACAGAGGTATGAAAAATGTTGCATCTTGCATCATGGGAGCAGAACCTCCAAATAACGTGTTAGAACATACATAGAGCTGCAAATATCAACAAACACATCTCTTAAAGTAGCAACAAATACCCTAACATTATCTCAGGAATAGTAGTAATAAGTAAGAGCAAAAAACACAGACATCTCACAAGGAATGCTTAAGACCCAGAAGGACCAGGAGAAGACAAAGAAGTAGACTCCATTTGGGATTCGGTCTGATTATCCAAAAAAGTAGACAACTCAAAAGGCTCATAAAAAATCTGAGTGCAACCTCTAAAAGTTATTCAAAAACGTGAAGGACCAGTAAAAGAAAACGGAATATTCATGTCCAGTAGTCTTCTTCGCAGGTTGAGAAAACCTTTCCGTCTGATGACAGTATCTCTAGCAAAATCCTGAGATATAGCAATTCTGTGGCCTTCCCAATTAATCGCTTTAATTTTCCTCATGTATGCCAAAATTTGTTCAGAATGTTGATGCCTCAACGGTTTAAAGATCACCGGTCTAGGATGTAATGATGATGAAGACTTTGGTCTAAATGTGGGAACCCTATGTGCGCGCTCTATTTCAAACACTCTCTGAAAAGAAATCTTCAGCACAGTAGGGATCCAATTAAGCAAATCATTCTAGCATGGATGGCGCCATTTTCTCTGCGTCTTCAGGTAAACCAAATATACGTAAATTGCTTCTACGGTTCCTGTCCTCCTGCTCTGTAAGATCTCTCCGCAAAGCAACCAGGGAGCGCTCCATATTCTCCATAGATTTAACCTGTTGGTGTGAGGAATCCTCCACAACACTTATCCGTTATTCTTCATTGCAAACCCAAAGTGATAAATTCTTGAAATCATTCCTGATAGCCGCCACTTCAACCTGAAGTAAATCGGTATTTGTTTTAGTGCTCTACGCAATATCATGGACAGCATTCAGATGAGAGAGAATAGTGTCTAAGGTAGTACCAGAGTCTTTCGGTACCAGCTCCGGAGTAGGAGAAGTTCGTTTGGATCTTTTAAGGTTTCCTTTAGAGTCCTTGGTTTTGGGAGAAAGACCCATATTGTCTGCCATCAGAAAAACAAGGGCAATATAGACAAATGGGGGAGCCCTCAGTGTGACTGTACTACACTGAAGTAGCAGCAGAAACTTCACTGACAGAGGGCAGCCGCTCAAAAAAACACGGTGTGGGAAACGCAGGGCGTAACTCAGAAGATTTTTATTGCCCTCTAACACCAAACTGAATATGGCGCACACATCTGCACCCAGAAATAGTGTCTTAGCAGAGCCGCAGAAAAGCCAAGTTCTTCAGGCAGACCACAAAAAATATATAACGCGGTCCACTAGTTGACGATATTACTGAGGTAATGTCAGAGAAGAAACAAGCATGCCAAATAGCCAAACACAATGAGAATGCATGCCCAACGGTATCCTCTACAGAAGAAAGTTATGACTAAAGCAATAAATAATTGAGTAGAACTTGAAGCAGAAAGATGTATTCCTGAATATTGTGCTGTAGAATCTGCATGGTGAAGCACAGAAGTAAAAATAATAAATAAGCGGGGACTGAAAGGACTTCCGCATATCAGCACCACCTGACAGTACTTATCATCAAAGCGCCGCCATTCCAGTCATATTGCTCGCACTGCCATTTTGAAGGTCACTCCTGAGAGAACAACAGCAACGAAGATAATGACGTCTAGGGCACACAGCAACTGTTTAAAAAGCCACAATTCCACTCTCCGAGTCTTCCTCTGCCAAAATCCGTCCTCCGTGTCAATAAAAACGGGCTAAGTCACGTATTGAATCGCGTGCCCTCCAGGCGACGCGACAGAGCTTAAAAGAATGCGCCCATCTTGGCTGCTCGCAAGCCACGCCCCCCCCGGCCAAGCCAAACATGACCATTAAGTGCGAGTTACGCTACTTGCTGATTTGCCATGTTATTGAAAGCTGGAAATTGTGTGAAGAATTTTTTCTCTAAGAGTGCAACTATTTTCTGCAAAGTATATAAATAAGGAAAAGTCTGTGAATTGCAGAATGCATATGGCCTTTGAGAGTGGAGGCAGGAAAGCAGCCTTAGCAGCAAGGAGGAAGTAAGTGACAGGAGACTGAACAAAATAAAACAGGCGGGTGGAGGATTAGTATGTTGTGAACGTATCTAGGACCCTATTTAAATATTCCCGATTCATGCCCTTATGTGGTTATAACAAATCATGTCCTTATAAAGGCATAAGAATCATATCCATATTTAGTCATAGCCAATGCAGTCCAAATATGGCAAGGCTACTCCCATAGACTCCTAGAAAGTACAACGCGTTCTTTAAACAAACCAAGCCTCCAGCTGCCCGGGAATTCCCCCTGCTTCTGTTTTGATTTGTCCAAGAACTCCTGGAGTCCTAAAAGAACTGCGAGTTCTTAGTGACGTCTTATGTCCAACCTTACGTCAAACTCGGCACCTTCCAGGTATAAATATACCAGCATCTGCCTTAGCAAACACACGGTGGTTTGGAGCAGATCGGCTATCTACTTACCCGACGCCCTGCTGTAACGAGTGCCGAAGGAAGCCGACCCTCCCATTGACGCACTGAGAGAGACGCTGTCTTTTCTCCTGCTGAGAAATCCAGCTCCAGTGTTTCCAGTCACCCTTGCGGGTTGCTGGGAGATCGAGTCCTGAGAAAGAGATACAAGACCTCCTTCATTCTATAACCAAGGTACGCAGCTGATTAGATCCTTAGAGAATTCTTGATTCAGATTCTTGGCAAAACTATCTTAACTAAAACTATATCTCACTTACTCCTTCCCACGTACTAGGTTAGATTAGGTACACCAGGGTAGGCGTATTTTAGAAACACCAGTTGAGTATGTTTAGTCAACTTTTATCATTGTATGTATTTTATCCGTTTTAAGTATCTTATGGCTTAGAAATCATATAAATGCTTTTACAGTATTATTTCATAATACTCCATTTACTGTACGCACATTACTTTATGACAAGTATTGCAATTGTGGCAATTCACTTCTCCTGCATGAGAAAGAAGACTGCTCAATAAATAACCACTTTTATTGAAAACGCCAGTCTCTCTATTTCTCTGCACTCCTGGTGAAACTAAGCATGCACGATTGACTGAGTGAAATAGCTGTCTATTGTTTCCGCAACTCTGGAGATATACTCCTTATTCTGGGGGGAGCAAAGTTGTCATGTTTATGCAGTTGTCAGAAACTAATCCCTTCTTGTCTATTCAGGAAAGTTAACACCTTCTTGTTTACTCGAGAAAGTTTCTAGTGACCTCTAAACTAGCTGGCATTCATAATTAAGTCTAACATATTCAGTAGAGACCTAGTCGACCTCAGTCCTGCGTCTAAACTATCGTTTATGTTATTCCAATGCGAAGAGCCTATTGGGAATATAGGAACTACACTACAAGTGGAAGGAAAGGGGGTTAGGGGAAGCAGGGGAGGGTTATGGTAGATTATAGGAACAATAGGATGAATAACGGAGCACCAGTGAGGAGGAAGAAGGTGGGATTCGGTGGGTGGCAGGAGGTAAGTTAAGAAGGAGAATGTGAGACAGAGGAGGACTAAGAAAGAGGAGAAAGTACGGTTCAGGAGAATGGAGAAAGACCAGGGGAATAGAAGGGACAGGAGAGGTGAGGCAGTAAGAAGTGCACGGGCATTGAGGTGGAGTTATGAAGCATTATGTTTAGGACCAGCAAGGCTGCCTTCTCAGTATAGAGACCGGTTTTCTCTCACCCTGAACCCATGCGCCTCAAACATGCTTTGAAGAAAGAAGAGGAGAAGCAGAAGCTGGGACATTCTCCGGGCAGTCTGCCCCACAGCCTGGAGTACTGCACAGAGGTGACCGTCCCTCCAGCACCAGAAAGCAGCAGTCACTGACCCGCTTGTTCACTCTTCACTTCCTCTTAAGCTCTTGGAAATATTACGGCAGCAGACAATACAAGTTCCTTCATCTGTCTGTTGGGCTAAACATGCTGTCTCCTTTGATAGCTAAAGTCCCTTCTCCCCTATATTGAAGACTGCTAAAGAAAAGAATGCCGCATGCCCGTCATTATTGAGGATCAAGCGCAGCATGCCGGGGTTGCTTAAAAAACATATATTAGTAAAAAAATACATGTGGACGAGCCGTGCAAAATAAAAGAAAGGCACGCAGCTGTCATTGTTGAACATCTAGCGTGGCATGCCACGCTTTATAAAAAATAAACATATAATATAAGAAAGCACTAAATATTAGCATTTATTTTGTACTTAAAGACTGCTTTCGATCAATGACATTTAATAAACTGGAGATCATGCTCTGATTCTGCCACTTTGGAGACTTACTCGATTGGCAGCTTACCCTCTCAGCGGGGCACCCTTAAGATGAATTGCTTTGCATTTACTCAGATATACATGATTTTGTTAGAAACAGGTGATGGTGTGCCCCACTGTGCTAGATCGGTTTATTGCGATTAGACTTACTTATTGACTTTTTTATTTTTGGAACTTGTGTTGTATACACAAGAACTTGTTCATTTTCCCTCTTCCTTCCCCTACACTCGTATATTTACATTTCCTGTGTTGTTGTTGGAAGTAGACATGAGCACATGACTTTTTGCTTGTGTCTGGTTTCAATAATGACTTGAAGTATTCTATGTCCGCGGGTCAGGAGGGCGTCTTTTGCATGTGGGTGGGATATATATATATATATATATATATATTACCTACTGGCGGTCGCCAGTAGGTATATATAGTTAGGATTTTTTCTCTATGGGTTTTTTGAAAATTCTATGTCTAATAACTTTGGCGTTTGTGGACGGAATTGGCTGAAATTTTCAGGAAAATGGCACATTTCGTTTCTGAGCAGCCCCTGAAAATTGGGGGGGGGTTCGTCCAGGGGGGGTCGAGAAAAAAGGGGGGTCCCAAAACGTGTTTTTAACATTGAGTTTTCCATAGGGCGGTTGGCCTCACTTTTAGCCCGAACGGCTGAATGGATTTGCACGAAACTTGGCAAAATTGTAGAGACTGGTAGCCCGATGTGCCTTTTGTAGGTCTCAATATATGTGCTCCAGTGGATTTTGAGAAATTAACGTTTAAAAAAGATATATATCTGTAACAGCGGACCGGGCAGCGCTCCAGTTCGCGTACTTTTCGCGCAACGGAGCTTTGTGAAGCGAAGCTGATTGGTTCTCTGGCGTCTGTAAACATTCCAAACAGTCCGTAGCGGCCGCCATCTTGTCTCTCGGTAGGATCGAGAGACAAGCGGAGGCCAAACCGAAGGGGCAAATGACCATAAGGGGGCATAGTAGATCCTCCCTGACCGTTTAGGTTTGATGTGGAGGTTTTAAAAGGGCCCCGCGGGGCAAAAAAAATAAAAAATAATAATAATCGAACAGCTGAATAGATTTGCACAAAACTTGGCAAAATTGTAGGGACTGGTAGCCCGATGTGCCTTTGCTAGATCTCAATATATGTGCTCCAGTGGATTTTGAGAAATTAACGTTCAAAAAAAGATATATATCTGTAACAGCGCACCACTTCGCGTACTTTTCGCGTTATGGAGCTTTGCGAAGCGAAGCTGATTGGCTCTCCGGTGTCTGTAAACATTCCAAACAGTCCGTAGCGGCCGCCATCTTGTCTCTCGGTAGGATCGAGAGACAAGAGGAGGCCAAAGCGAAGGGGCAAATGACCATAAGGGGGCATAGTAGATCCTCGCTGACCCCCTAGGTTTGATGTGGAGGTTTTAAAAGGGCCCGCGGGGCAAAAAAAATAATAATAATAATAATCGAACGGCTGAATGGATTTGCACGAAACTTGGTAAAATATTAGGGACTGGTAGCCCGATGTGCCTTTGCTAGGTCTCAATATATGTGCTTCAGTGCATTTTGAGAAATTAACGTTCAAAAACAAGATATATATCTGTAACAGCGCTCCGCTTCGCGGAGATAAAATTATATCTGTATTACCTAGCTGTTGCTAACACCAGTTAGCGACGGCTAGTAGGAGATAGCGACCATCTTGGGCCCCACTTTGCATGTGAGTGATATTTATCACTAATGACATGCAAAGTGGGCATGCCAAGATGTTAGCGACTGGAAACAGTCGCTAACATCGCTATCTCCTATTATCAACTTTTGGAAATATTCGAGATAAGCGCGAATATCTCCAAAAGCTAGCACCTGCCCTGAGCAGTTCTTAGCCATGTTATCCAATGGGAGGTGGATAACATGGCTAAGAGCATTAGCTCGGTAATGCATGAATATCGCTGAGTTTTCAGCGATATTAATGCATTGCGGTCGTTTTTTATCGTATTTGCGATAAACCTTGATAATAGCAAGGTTTATCTGCGATAATTTCTGACGGTAAAAAAATCGTTGCTAAGCATCGTTAGGGATAAATATCACTTAACTTTGGTAATATGCCCCAACGTCTGTTAACGTTCGATTCGAAGGAAATCAGGAAGTGTTGAAAAACATTGTCTGCGCCATCTTGTCTTTTTTCAAATGCCACACTTTTGTCGTGCACGGCAGCCATTTTAGATGCCTTGACCAGACCCACTCTGTGCACGCTGTCGATCCTTAGCATGGCTCCCCACCCTCGCAAGCATCTCCCCCAGGCAGTGGTCACCCCCGCTCTCTGTCTTATGCATGGGTAATAAACCTCCCCCCATCTGCGCTGCTCTTCCCTGAGAATCACACCCTGTGCCCGCCCGACACCTCCCTTTCGCCCTATTCACTACCGCACCCTCTGACACTCCTTTTCCTCTGTGTCCGATTGTCCAGGCTGGTCCTAGGGTATCAGCTAGCCCTGCAGATGTAGTTTATGGCCACAGCTGTAAAGAATCACCCCTCTTCAAAGGAGTTATAGTAGATCAAGGCCCACACTCGATGAGATCCGTCACAGCAGAAGCGTTGCTATTATCTGAAAACCATCCTGTATTGTGATTGGGGAGGGGACAGAGCCTGAAGCGGAAGATTCCAGGGATGACTCTTTGTACATCAAAGTTTTTACAATTATGTGTCACATTAAAAATATATAGCACTCCGACAAAGTAGTAAGATTATAAAACTTTAATAATTTATAAATATATACAAGAAAACAAAAATAGTAATAACATATAAACATTTTTAGGGAAAAACAACGAAGTAGCGGTCGGCTGTGCGAATAGTCCCAACGCAGCACAACGTCCAGATTTCCGGCGTGGGGCGTCGCGGGGGGTGGGTCATCAGTAGCAAACTGTTGTGCGAATAGTTCCAAGGCAGCAGAACGATGGCACCAAGGTGATGTCCAGTAAGTTGCCGCACTGGTTTTGGTATCCTACAATGCTGCTCCGAATAACGGCGTGGGGCGCCCCGGGGGAGGCGGCGTGAACGGGCCTCTCCAGGTGGAGTGTCATCTGTTGTAGTGGGGCGCCCCTTTACCGTTTTAGTTGCCATTCCGTCCGTTTTTGGTCCACTGTGTCAAAAGCCGCAATTCAGCTGAGTTGCGCCCACTCTTGCAGTGCAGCGATAGGCGGTTGTCACAGGACTCTCAAAATGGCGGCAGGCTCTTTCCTTTTTGGGCCTGGTCCACTGAAATGGCCCTGGGACACCTTGGAAATCGGACGCTTGTCTGCTAGGTCTTGGACCCCATTCTCGAAAGCGTCCCCTCCGCCTTGAGAATTCATCAAAAGTTTTGGGGGCCCCGACTCCTGCAGGCTTCTGGTGGGGAGCGGCTGCCATGATTGCTCGCGGAATGACCACGACGGAGCTACGAGATGGTGGTGCTCTCATGCTGACGCCAGCTTCAGTCTGAAACATCCAGAAACAAGGTGGGGCTTTCATCGTTTGGGAAAAAAAAAAAGTTTTCATCCAATGAAAAGTGTTGTTTTTAGGTCATATGATCAAGCCTTCCATCATTAGGAAACCAAAAGTAAAATGAACCAATGAAAAGTTTTATAAACAAGTCACATGACCTGTTATGCGGCATAGGGTATAAAATGCGGAGAAAATACGTTGGCACGTGAGGCGGCGTCAGTAGCGGACCGATGTGCGAATAGGCCGAAGGCAATACAACGCGCCAAGATCCGGATGGCACCGAGGTGGTGTCCAGCAAGTTGCAGCACTGGTGTGGCCATCCTACAATGCTGAAAGTCGGCGTGGGGCGCCCCGTTGGCCTGTGAGTTTGCGTCAGTAGCGGACCGATGTGCGAATAGGCCGAAGGCAGCACAACGCGCCAAGATCCGGATGGCACCGAGGTGGTGTCTAGTAAGTTGCCGCACTGGTGTGGCCATCCAACAATGCTGAAAGTCGGCGTGGGGCGCCCCGTTGGCCTGTGAGTTTGCGTCAGTAGCGGACCGATGTGCGAATAGGCCGAAGGCAGCACAACGCGCCAAGATCCGGATGGCACCGAGGTGGTGTCTAGTAAGTTGCCGCACTGGTGTGGCCATCCTACAATGCTGAAAGTCGGCGTGGGGCGCCCCGTTGGCCTGTGAGATGGCGTCAGTAGCGGACCGATATGTGAATGGGGCCGAAGGCAGCGCAACAATATTTTCGGAATAGAAGACACCACTAGGCGCTGAGATGCCAAGATCCGGATGGCACCGAGGTGGTGTGTAGCAAGTTGCCGCACTGGTGTGGCCATCCTACAATGCTGAAAGTCGGCGTGGGGCGCCCCGTTGGCCTGTGAGTTTGCGTCAGTAGCGGACCGATGTGCGAATAGGCCGAAGGCAGCACAACGCGCCAAGATCCGGATGGCACCGAGGTGGTGTCTAGTAAGTTGTCGCACTTCTGTGGCCATCCTACAATGTTGAAAGTCGGCGTGGGGCGCCCCGTTGACCTGTGAGATGGCGTCAGTAGCGGACCGATGTGCGAATGGGGCCAAAGGCAGCGCAACAATATTTTCTGATTTGAAGACACCACAAGGCGCTGAGATGCCAAGATCCGGATGGCACCGAGGTGGTGTCTAGCAAGTTGTGGCACTGGTGTGGCCATCGTACAATGGTAAAAGTCGGCGTGGGGCGCCCTGTTGGCCTGTGAGATGGTGTCAGTAGCGGACTGATGTGCGAATGGGGCCAAAGGCAGCGCAACAATATTTTCTGACTGACACCACAAGGCGCTGAGATGCCAAGATCCGGATGGCACCGAGGTGATGTCTAAGTTGCGGACTGATGTGCGAATGGGGCCAAAGGCAGCGTAACAATATTTTCTGTATGGAAGATACCACTAGGTGTTGAGATGCCAAGATTCGGATGGCACCGAGGTGATGTCTAGCAAGTTGCTGTACTGGTGTGGTCATCCTACAATGCTGAAACTCGGCGTGGGTCGCCCCATTAGCCTGTGAGATGGCGTCAGTAGCGGACCGATGTGCGAATAGGCCGAAGGCAGCACAACGCGCCAAGATCCGGATGTCACCGTGGTGGTTTCATAGTTGAGAGGCACTTCATCTGCAGTGGGGCGCCGAGATCCGGATGGCACCGAGGTGATGTCTAGCAAGTTGCTGTACTGGTGTGGTCATCCTACAATGCTGAAAGTCGGCGTGGGGCGCCCCATTAGCCTGTGAGATGGCGTCAGTAGCGGACTGATGTGCGAATGGGGCCAAAGGCAGCGCAACAATATTTTCTGAAGAGAAGACACCAAAAGGCGCTGACATTCCAAGATCCGGATGGCACCGAGGTGGTGTCTAGCAAGCTATGCAGTTGAGTTGTGTGCGCACTTGCGGCGAATAGGTCGAAGGCAGCATAACAATGTTTTCTGAATAGAAGACACCACAAGGCGTTGAGATTCGGTTACCACCGAGGTGATGTCTAGCAAGTTGCCGCACTGGTGTGGCCATCCTACAATACTGCTCCGAATAACGGCGTGGGGTGCCCGAAGGGGGGGGGGGGAGCCGGCGTGAATGGGCCTTCCTAGGTGGAGGCTTGTCTGCTGTAGTGGGGCGCCCCTTTACCGTTTCAGTTGCCATTCAGCTGAGTTTCGGCTGCTCTTGATGCTACAGCGACAGGCAGCTGCAAGAGGACTCTCAAAATGGCGGCCTGTTCTTTGGATTTGGGCCTGGTCCACTAAAATGGCCCTGGGACACCTTAGAACTCGGACGCTCGATTTTTTTTCCTTTCCTGTACATGCAAAAAAAGGTAAATGCCCGGTACGTTACACGCTTCATCTGCCACGATGAACTCTCCAGAGGAACCGAAAAAAAATATAGTTGTGGTAACTATACCATGCATCGTCATATGGAGAGGTGGCACCAATTAATTATAGTGCTGCATAAAAGAGAGATTTGGAGGAGAACCCCTGACCTGCTAGTACATTCATCAAAGAAGTGGCACTGAGAGCTTCAGAGGCAAGGGAAACGGTCCCAAATATTTAGAAGAACTTTGGAAAGATTAAAATGACATGTTTAGATTGTGGCAAATTAATTTCATGTGGACAGATGAGTGTTACTCTAATAGATACAGCATATGAACATCATCATAGTCGATGGTTGGTAGAGACATTTTGACTATATCCTGGACCTGCCCGTCCTCGCCCAAAATGGCGCCGGAATAAATGGGACTCGTAACTCCTTGTTGTGTACTGGTTGCAGAACCTTGAAATCACGAGATACGTATGCAGTTTTGAAGCACATGGCGGGCGGGGACGAGAATTGATTGAATATTTCGACATCCCTATTGATATTAAGTTCTGATGTGTTATTGATTACTGTACTGTTGAAAGTTCGAATTAACGTCACCCATGGTACTTGCCCGCAAATGTATATCTAGATAATTTTATTGTAACTGGCCCTGTCGTATTTTAATTATAAAATGTACGTCCACCGATTCCGTAACTGTTAGACACCTTAGTTCTTGCAACCTAATGGCCCGCCCGTTACGTTCCTCTACAGTGTAAATGTCTATTCATCATATACGATTACAGTTTGCTCCGTGGCAGGCCCACGTGGTTATAGGCTCGTATTTGTATAATGAAATTTTCACAATAAAGGTTTTTAAAAGAAAACATGGTAGTAGTATATACATTGGTAAAGTTTTTAATAATAGTCACTGTTTTAGAATCATTAAAAGGCAAGTGAAATAAAGCAGACCAATTACATGAAGGGTAAAAGGTATAATACGAAGGAACGCAGTAAAGATAAATGGTCAAGGGCTGTTGTGTTTTCTATTCCTGCAACATAAAGTGATCGATAAGAATCTCATATTCAGGCGTATCGGCGACTAAGACAGCAGGTCGACCCTCTTTTGCTCAACGGCTCCGTCATGGGACGAAGAAACGCTCTTTTTCTCGAAAAAAGAATATATTTTACTTGCAGGACAGTTGTAAAATTTCCGGGAAAGTACATTAGCCTGGAACATTATAACATATATTTAAGAAAAAATAATGTTCGGAAGTAATGAAAAGCGTAATTTTTAGGTCATATGACCAAGCCTTTCATCATTACAATAAGAAAAGTAAAATGAACCAATGAAAAGTTTTATTAACAAGTCACATGACTTGTTATGCTTACGTTACGCGCTGCGCGCCCCGGATGACTTCCGGATGCGCTAACGCGGCGCGTCATATGACGCATTACGCGACAACGCAGGTCCAGAATATAGTCAAAATGTCTCCACCAACCAGCGGTCGGAACACAACCCCTTTCAGCAGGCTAAATAGTTCTGTTAAATGACAACAAAAGGGACAGGCAACAAGAACCATCAGTCAAAGAGGGGAGGGCTAGTTCTTCTCTACCGGGTTACATTGGGGCGCTACCGGAACTGATCGAATTGGTAGTCTACAGTGTTTCTGGATGTTTCAGACTGAAGCTGGGGTTAGCATGAGAGCAGCACCATTTCGTAGCTCCGTCGTGGCCATTCCGCAACCAATCATGGCAGCCGCTCTTTATCGTTATTTTGGGCGGGGTGGGTGGCGGAGCCGAGCTGTTTTGCAGCCATCATTGTGTGGAGTTCAGTTCATCTCACTAGTTTTGTATTTGTCATGAGGGGTTGTTCCTAATGTTTCTATTTTAGCGAGGTCAAAAAGAGATCCCATTAGTGGCCTACTGATTTTGCTCGATTCCTTTTCTTTTTTTTTACACGATTTTTCGTTATCTGCAAAGACTAAACAGAGTATTGCGACTCTGTGTTTGTTTGTAAATAGAGAATGAACCAAAGAGAACTAATTCTAAAACAGTAAATACTTGGATAACAATCAATCAAATGGAGAGAGAAGCAGGCACGACGGATTACAACGGGGGCAAAGGCCTGCGTTAACTACCTTTCACTATCTGCAAAGAGAGAGTACTCCTAATAGAAATGAGGGGGGGGGCACCATTCAAAGCAGATCAGTGTGCATAAACACGAAAATGTTTTCACTTACCACGTACTTGACATTCGACAGCTTATGATATTTGCTATTAAAAAACCATTGAAATTCACTGAAAAAACCATAGGTTATAGACCATATATAGTTAGGAATTAGCATTTACAAAACCTTGAAAATTCACTGAAAAAACCATAGGTTATAGACCATATATAGTTAGGAATTAGCATTTAAAAAACCTTATTTTACTCACACAAAACCATTGAAATTCCATATATAGTTAGTTGCACTAACTATATATCGCGCACCCGCAATCCACTGCTGATCATGTCACATATTACATCATTCATGACATGGTCAGTGACATCACTGATGACATCACTGATGACATCTCAAATGACATCACTGATGACATCACTGATGACATCTCAAATGACATCACTGATGACATCACTGATGACATCTCATCAGACAACTATATATGGTCTATAACCTATGGTTTTTTCAGTGAATATATATATATATATATTCACTGAAAAAACCATAGGTTTCACACACGTTATAGTTAGGAATTAGCATTTAAAAAAACTTGCAAATTCATCGAAAAAACCATAGGTTTCACACACATTATAGTTAGGAATTAGCATTTAAAAAAACTATGCCAATTAATTGAAAAAACCATAGGCTTCACACGTTATAGTGAGCTGAACATTTCTCTCATACAAAACCTTTGAAATTCCTCCGTTATAGTTAGCTCAGCTAACTATAACTTGCGCGCCTGCCATGCACTGCTGATGACGTCACATATTATATCACTCATGACATGGTCAGTGACATCACTCATGACATCACTGATGACATCTCAAATGACATCCCTGAAGACATCACTGAGGGGTAAATGGGTAAAGTGATGCAAGAAGCTAGTAAATATACGTCTAACTTTTGGAGGAAAAACACTCAACTCCAGAATCTGCTACATAGTTTTAATGTTGTTTTCTCTATCTTTCTCTCTCTCACTCTCTGTGAAGATGTGAAGGACATCTAACATGAGCTTCGATTGGAATTCCATAGAGCATATTATCAAACCCATTATCGCAACTTTAGCAACACTTTCCTGCTGCTAAAGCGGCGATAATGGGCTTGATTATATGCCCTTGTGAATTCCCATAGTAGCCCAGGTTAACACTAGAACCTGGACTGCTATGGGAATTCACAACAGCATATTATCAAGCCCATTATCGCCGCTTTAGCTGCAGTTTCCTGCCGCTGAAACGGCAATAATTTTATCGCCGTTCTTGATAATATGCCCTGTAATGCTTCAGCTCATTACTCACATCTACATAATTCGAAACTCTAATTTTCTCTTTTCTTTTGCAGATTACCAATCGGACACCTTTTGGAATCCATTTCACAATTTGTTTATAACCTTGTTTAAGTTATTTTTCCAGTTCTAATATAGTTATATTCGAGTTGTGTTTATATTTATTGTTTAATAAAAGTTAATTAAAAAAACTACATACTTCTTTTATTTGTGGGAGAGGGGTATGACGGCCCACAATAAAAATAATGTTGAAATACTATAGTAAGATATTCAAGACTAGGATTGAAAACTACTGAGTTCTAACTAACAGATATAATAAAAACAACGGTGAGAAACTACTAAAATGGCGGTGGACGGAGTACGTAATCAACGTTTGGCACCTCGGCACTACCTTTCAAATAAATATATAAAAAATATGATTATTAATGCTGTACAAAAGTACAGCAGCGGATGACACACACGAACTGGGAAAAGAAAGCGACAGATTTACTAACTGACATAAAGAAAGGTTTGCTTGTTGAACTTGAAAAAAAAGAAAACGTGGGCTTCGAATCGACGCATGCGAAGAGAGTACAACTGCTACACCAAAAAAAAAAGGAAAGCTTTACATACTATCATAGAAATCAAAGAGCATATTATCAACAAAAGGTGATACATTATCGCTGCTTTCATCGACAGGATACTGCAGATAAAGCGGCGATAATGTGCTTGATAATAGGCCCTTGTAACTTCCCATAGCAGCCCAAGATCTGGTGTTAACCTGTCTCCTATGGTTATTCACAAGGGTTTATTATCAAGCCCATTATCGCCGCTTTATCGGCAGTTTCCTGCCAATAAAAGCGACGATAATGTATCGCCTTTTGTTGATAATATGGCTCATTGCTCTTTTTTTGACCAGTAAACTTAATTTATCAAGGACCGGTGTTACAATTATCGCCGCTTTAGTGGCAAGAAACTGCCGATAAAACAGCGATAATGACCATGATAATACGGCCTTGTTATTTCCCATAGAAGCCCATGTTAACACCAGAACATAGGCTTCTATGGGAATTTACAAGGAGGTATTATCATGTCATGAGTGATGTAATATGTGATGTCATCAACAGTGCATTACGGGCGCGCGAGTTATAGTTAGCTGAACTAACTATAACCGGGGAATTTCAATGTTTTGTATGAATGAAATCTCCAGCTAACTATAACATGTGTGAAACCTATGGTGTTTTCAGTGAATTTGCAAGGTTTTTTACATGCTAATTCCTAAAGGTTTAGTAAATGATCATTTTTAAATGTATAAATTATTACATTTCTTTCTTTTTATACTAATTTCTTACATTTTGATAAAAAAAATTTATATTCATTTTATTTTTAAATTATATTTCATATTCTTAATGTAAAATATTAACAAAACTAAATCCCACATTTTTTTCTCAATTTTTTTACAATTAGAATTTCTATAATTCCTTTTTCATATTATTTTGGATAATCACACCGTACGCATACAGTGATCACACCACACTGTGTATGGCAAATGATCCTCTGCGCATAGCCACGTACTCCTTACAGATACACTTTGACCTTGTGCATCGCCTCAACGCTACTGCGTGACGTCGCATACGGCGCAAAAGTTTCTAATTGTTCAAAAACATATATTTATGTATTTAATGTACATATTAAGGGAAGACAGTATATAGGACAAACATGAAAATACTTTTCTTTTACTTTTAATAAGCAATTATTACTTTTAAAAGCAATTACGCAAATCGCAAAGGTGCGTCGTACATACTCGCATCTTAAGAGCACTGTAGGAGCACGCAAAGTCATCCGACCATAAAAGGAGAGTTTTGATTAGTTCATAATACTTCCTATTCCAACTGTTGAAAGACCCCTCTCATTTTGATTATCCTACTTCAACTTTCCCAGGAAAAACATCTATTCTGTGGAGCTGTAGTCTTTTACAACCAAACTCTACAATGGCTGCTCTTTTAGAGACTTCATCAGTATATTCCTCTAAGAAACATTTTGTTACTAAGCCACCTCAGAAAAAGAGAAAAGAAGCTGTCATTTGGAAGTTTTCTTCTTTTCCGGAGGGACAGAAAAACGTGAATGTACCGAAAGTAACATGCAAGATCTGTGAAGGTTACACTTTCCAGGGCTGACCCCACTAAAAAGTACAGCCTCAATGGTTCACCATGTCAAAAATTTGCATCCAAATAATTATGGAAGGATGACAACATAAAGGTTCCAGGAAAACCCTCAACCTGCAGTTCCTTCTACCCCAAAAGCACCAGCACCTCCTCCGAACATTCCGCATCCTATTATTGTTCCTCAGTTAGCAAATCTTACAATTCATTGTAAATTTTGCAGAGAACTCCTTTGTTACGGTGAGCAGTCTATTCACCTCATTGTGAAGAGCAAAGAAGAGCACCGTTGCCCAAAACAATAATATTTTTTTTCTTTTTTCTTTCTGTTCCACAGTTTTTTTTTTCCCAGTTTAATTTTTTTGGTTTAAAAAAAAACAACTGAAAACTTCCTGAAAAAATACAAAAAAAATTGAAAACTAAAAAGAAAAAAAACACTTCTTTTCAGAACTACCTCCACTGGCTTAAAAAAGAACTATATTTCTATATTAGTGTGTAAAACTTTGTCAGAATGAATGTGTAGTGCATAAATTAACGAATGAATTAGTGGTGCATGGTGAATGTGAAAGTGCAAAAAGTATAAGAGAGTGCTACAGCATAAATGTATAAGGTGCTTACCTATACTATACTGTAGTACCTCCGAAGCACTTCAATGTAACACATCCATATCAACATGTTAGAAGTCTATACTTCAATTTGCACTGCTAGTGAAACTGCCTGGGTGAATTTGTATGTGTTAGGAGCGAATTTACAACCCCCTTGTACCTCTTTTACACATCTTTTCCGTCACTTTTGTGATGCTGCGGTGTTGCAAAAGATGTACCATAGTACCTGATATTTACAATGTGATGCATATAGAAGGTGCATCATATTCTAAAGCCCTCCCTGAGCTTAGAAAGAGACTTTCCTGCACAGAGAGGGGGGGGGGGGTGCAAGTGTTCTAGCATGGGAACACCTCCTAAAAGTGACTGAGTGAAATCTGTAATATTTCATTCAGTCACTTTTAGTGCTATGCTACATCAAAACCCTGCTCCTGCTTGAAACAGGTGTAAGGATTGACACAGCTTTGTGAGCATAGAACCCCAAGAGCATTGCTGGAGCTGCGTTGCACTTGGAACGCAAGTCAAGCAATGCACCACCTTCACAACACAAATACATCACATGTCTGTGCCCTTTTTGCTCCATAATACACTACATTGTCAATACGGTGCATCCATTGTGCTGATATCACAGTGCACAATCACTGCCATATCTCTGGGAGCGTACCACTTATTGTACATCTCCTGATTACTGTTTCAATGTAGAGAATGGATTACTACACACTGATCAATGAGTCACTACAAAACTATGAGAGGAATGACAGAGTGTGTGCTGGAAGTGTAATGATAGAGACTGGGGAATTCAAAATATAAAAGGTAAATTTACAGGTGCATAGAACAGTACATGCATAGTAAATAGGAGTTTAAAGCAGTCCATATACTAAGGCCTACTTTGCTCCATAATTACTTGGATACTGACTGCATGATTACAGTTCTGCAAAGAGAGTGCATGGCTGAATTTATAAGAGCTTCAGTTTTACCACAGTACATATATAATGAAATACTGCTGAATGGCTCACTACAATATTGAAACAGTAGAGTGAGAGTGATTGTGAAAATCTAATGATACAGACTGGACAATTGAATGTATAAAAAACAAATGTACACCTACATAGAAGAGTGCAAGCATATCTATACAGGTTTAAAGCAGTACATGGCCTAAGGCCTACTTTGCACCATGATTACTTGAGTACTGACTGCATAATTACAGTTCTGCAACAAGAGTGTCTGTCTGAATTTGGAAGAGCTTCATTTTTAGCACAGTGCATACATAAGGGCTTTCTGCTGAATACTTCACTACAATAGTGAATCAGCAATCACAAAGAGTTTGCTAGAAGTGCAAGAACATAGACTGGATTATAAAAGCTATAAAAGACAAGTTTGCCCGTGCATAGAAGAGTGCCTGCATAGTGTATAGGACTTTGAAGCAGTCCATGCCCTAAGGCCCAGTTTGCACCATGACTACTTGGGTACTGGCTGAATTATTACAATTCTCCAGGAGAGTGTCTGGCAAAATGTAAGGCAGCTTCACTTTTAGAACAATGTATACATAAACACATACTGCTGAATGGCTCACTGCAATACTAAAATAGCAGTACCAAAATGTTTGGAGGAAGTGTAAATATACAGATTAGGCAATTGAAAGTTTAAAAGCCAAGTCTACAGGTGCATAGAAAAGGGCATTTATTATTTAATAACCTTCCCAAAGCCCCAAGCGCCAACACACCTTTCTGAGGGTAGGATTACGATCTACAAATGCTGGCATTTTTTAAATTAAGAACCATAAAAATAACAAATATTAAAACTTTTTTTTCTTCTAATGATAACAATATTTTTGTATACCTCTTCTATTTAGATGCTTTTAATCATGAAAATGCAAAGAACACATTTTACCAAGTAACACTTTTTAAACTCTCCAACGTATGTAGATAATAATATCTAATACGTGTTGCTATCAAAATCAAAACCTTTACAGCTTTACAGTTTGAAACTTTTCCGAACACGTGCAGATGAAAAACAGTTAAAACGTGAGCACGTGTAAACTGCAAAACGTGCCATCTACATAGGCGGCCCACATCTTCCTTCCATAGACTACTAAACAACAAAAAACGATATAAACCACACCTACTGTGCAATTAGTTTCGTTTTCCCGAGTTATATCTAAATCGCCAATCTCTGTTGCAGGTTCCCTTCTCCAGCATCAGATTTTCTTTTTGCGTCAACATACTCCGGAGTTGTAAGTTGTTTCAAGATGGCATAGGCATAGTACTTAGTTATAAATTGTGACTATTTGTCAATATTTAAACATTTATATGTAGAAAAAAATTTTATTGAATGTTTTTCCCTTTTTCTCTGTAATGTCAGCAGCTTGTTCTTAGAAACAGATATATTATAACAAATATTACTCTTTTTCTGGCTCCTTTTACCTTATATATAGTGACTTTTTATATTATCACTATCAATGCTACAGCAATTCTCGCTTGGTGCTGATCTCCCTTAAATCCCATTGTTCATGACGAGCTCAGCTCGTCATGAGCACACGAGCAGTGTACTGCATGACGAGCTGAGCTCGTCATGAGCATGGAAGGGGTTATAATATTGACACTGTACTTCGCTCGAGAGGTGTTAGTGACCCGTCGACGCAAACCCTAAACATTTACAATCAATGTCACCATCTTCCACTTATTATTGTGTTTTCCCCTAGAGATCACATACTGTTAATATGTATATTATAACATTAACAGTCTTGGTGATCTTAGTGGAGTTCAGGATCCGTCGTCACAAAGAGTAACGATAAGTAAGCAACGTTACCGACTTGTGGCTTTCAGTCTATTTTCCCCTTGTGATCATATGCTGTGAGAATATATATATAGTATTATTCTCACCGTCATGATCTCAGAGGAGTTTATGACCCGTCGCCATGAAGATCGAATTTTTTCACCTCCCGGAGAAAAGAAGTTCAGTAAATAATTACCACTCAAAACTATTTCATTATGGATGTTCTGTAAAATACATAACTTTATTTAGTTTTTCTTTTTACTGTAACAATGGTATCAATCGTTATATTATAATAGATTGTCCTATTGCTACAGAAGAGGAATGGGAGATTTTTCAGCACCGTCTGTAATATAATTATCAAATATTTATAAAAACTTGATCAGCTATTTTTATATGTATTAAAATATAGCTATCATGCATACTTTCTTACTTTAAATATTTAATAAACCCTACATTTCTGAATGTTATTTTCTAATTTCTATTCTTATTTGCGATTCCTATTCACCTTCTCCCTAAAGAATATATAGGACCTGTACTATATATTATAAGAGTAACATTCTATATATTCTTTAGTGAGTATGTGATTTATTAGCGGAACAGTCTGCAACTTGTAAACACTACGACAGCATGTTTCTGAATTGTACAGAATACACATTTTTTAAATATTAATGCATGCATTTCTATGTAATGTGAAACAATTGAGATTTTACCGTTTTACTTGTTCTCTTGATCTGAGATAATGTAGTGCGGGAGTGTTTGTTGTAGCACTTCTCTTCTACTTCAACTAAAAATAACTGATGCCCTCTCACATCAACAAGAATGTGGGGCTACACTTTTACGAACTGTAGCACAAAAATGATCTATATAGCCACGCTTAACTGATATTATATGAAATTCCATTTTTAATTGTCACCCCTTTCATATATACTGCAACAGTTTCTGAAGAAAGTTTATTTGTATTTGCTTAATAAAAACTGTTTCAAACCTAGACTGAATTTTTTGCCGCGCAACCACACCTCCCCATCATAAAAGTAAACACCACATTATAAGTAAATAGTAGTACTAAGAAGTACGTCACCTACAAACTTGAAAATGGAAAACAGTGCAAAACACTATCATTTTTCCGCCGTGATTTATACACCACACGGCAATTATATAAATGTCCCTTGAAACATATATAAAAAATTGTTTACCTCATAATTCCTCTCCACCACCTTATGGGCACTGTACACAGTTAATAGTTTTCCTAACTTACCCTGTACTACTTTCTTTCCCCATACTCCTTTGGAAAATGCATCACAATATCACTGACAACAGTGAACCGTTCCCACCCAATAAGGAGCAAACCTGTGTTCGGAACACTTTAGCTAATAAAATGACCATGTTCTCCAAAGACGAGCAAGGAATGATTGCTAAGCCTTCTACTTTCAATACTTTACAGCCAATGAACATTAAACTTCGTAAAGTACCGCTTGGAGCACGTTACCCTAATACTCCCCGAACAGGAAGGAATCCTTAATAAAACGTTTCCACAAACTTCTTCTACGACTAACGGTTCCTATAAAAAAAAATATATAAATCTCCAGCACAGTAAGTATTTCAATTATCAACATATTGTGGTGAACTTCTAACCTCTCTACTCACGCAAGTGATCCATGAACTGTTACTATGGTAACAGGCAGGAAGGTAGTGGCTCTACAAAAAAACTTTATATTTCCCCTGGATCCTCTACAAGACAGAAACTAAACTAAAATACCACATTTGCAACACCTTTGCACAGTTTTTCTTAATAAAAAAAGGCCACGGAGGAGGGGGAGGGGAGAGGGAATCGAGTGGCCGAGAAAGCGGTCCCCGGAACTCTGGGGGGCCATAAGTCGACCCACATACATATAGTTAAACATCCGGGGGTAGCGATCCCCACGCAGGGGAGGCTATCTAGGCCCCCCATTATGAAAAACAAATAGCCCCAGAGATTTAACCCCACTAGAGGTTAATTAACAATAAAGCGGGCTTCACGTTTTTTCTTTTTCACCCAAAACGCGTACCCTGCGTCTTTTTAATAAAAAAAAATATATATCCCGGGTGATGTCATACATGGCGCCCCGTACACGTACTCCACGTAAGATTCTAATTATTCAAAAACATATATTTATGTATTTAATGTACATATTAAGTGAAAACATTATCTGGGATAATCATAAAAATACTTTTTTTAAACTGTAAAAAAGCATATATAACTTTTAAAATCAATTACGGAAATATCGCACGTACATCGTAAGAGTTAAGATAGTTTGAAGACTTATACATTTTATAAAACAATATAGTACTGCACACTAAAGAAGAAAAGTCAACACAATTATTGACATCTCTCCCAACATTTAAAAGCCCCTGGGGGAGGTGGTAAATTAATCGAGACTGAATACGTTAGTATAGCGTACTGTGCTTACGCTACCAGAAAAACACAACAACAGTACAAAGCCCAGATTTCCATTGTAGTGATTACTTAGTTTCAGGTCTAGTTGTCAGATCGACACACAGTCTCTCATGGCTGGTATACACCCACACCACACCTATCCAGCACATCCGTCACTACACACGTGACCCTATGTATAAAAAAGACGTAGCGCATGTGTTCTACTCCATTTTAGAGTTGTTCCCAAAGCACCGAACCAGGGGCCTCTTTGGTCACTGAGTTAGTGGTGCCCGAAGCACTGAGTGGGTGAAGAACCTGCGATCATGATGATGGGAGCACGAATATATCGTTAGCCATAGAGATATCAAGACCCTGCACCATATATGAGACTTCTTTGTTGGAAATCGGAACTACCTCATGAAGAAGGTGTCTTTTCCACGAAAAGGTGAGCAGTGAGACTTCAGTATGCATCACAAGGAGTCAAAGGGTTGTAGCTGACTACATACAAAAATATGACTTAGTATTTTAGATGAACGCACTGCCACATAATGTATTAATCTATATGTTTAATTTTTTTCCCCAATAGCAGTAACGTTTTTATTCACAGCAAAACAATATATTCACAACACAAACAGTTCGTAGAAATCCGACAATCAAATGTCTATAAAAGCGCGATATTATCTAACTCCAAATTAATATAGCAAGAATTGCCAATAGTAACATCTTTCTTTTAATATCTGTTAGATGTTCAGCTTCAGAATGGATTATGTAACACGGACAACGGCAATAGCACAAGGTGAGCAAACAAGCTTGTTTCTGAAACAACGACAAGTTATCTGTCAAAGGAGAGAATATGTAGTATGCAGCAGTCTAAAAAAAACATTGGGCTAACGGGTCTTCAGCAAGGATGACATAGCTTCCTGGGCCCGCACACACTCGCACCCGAGTATGTGATAGGTCTTTTAAAGACATTTTGCTTGTTAATGAGGCTTTGATAATTCCCTCCGCTTATAGCCCCTGCAGCTCCACTCTTCTTTTTGCTTGAACTAAAGCCCCCACCCCAAATTTTTTGTAGCCCCCTCACCCCCGTTATTTTTGACTAGTTGCGCCTCTGGCTTCACGTACCCCTCCCCTGTCGTGTTTGTCTCTCCCACGTTTTAATATCCTTTTTTCCCTTTCTCTTTCTTACTCTCTCACATCATTTCTCTTTCTTTTTTAAAGATTTGGACGCTGCTATCTCCACTCTTTATCTGAATTGAAATGATCAACTCTCTTGATTACAGTGAAGGGTTCTTCCACACGTAGAGCACCATGTTTCAATCACGCCAATGGCACTATGTGACAAACAATTTTTTTTCCGAAACAACAACAAATTATCTGTGAAAGGAGTGAGTGGGTGGTGTGCACCAGCTTCACTGTCTAAAAGGTTAAATTAGCTCCAAGCAGTGACAACACAAAGCTTACAACAGTCTGACAAACAGATCTACAAGCTTATTATGCCACTTTTGTGTCACTTTTAACATGGGAAAAGTGACGCAAGCAGCTTGTAAATCTACGTCTGACTTTTCAAGAAAAAATCTCAACTCCAGACTCTGCGAGACACTTTTAATGTTGTTTTCTCTCTCTCTCTTTCTTTCTTCATCTCACTCTCTGTGACATCATTTCTCTTTCTCTTTTAAACTTATAGACACTGCTGTCTGCTTTGGTGTCTAGAACAACAGTTGAACTCAAGTTGTGAACTCCGGTGGCCGCACTGTTTATACAACGGTAAGCACAGAGGCCTAGATATGCAATGCCTTCATTACAATGCATTAGAAATAAGTCGGCATATTTACAATACCGTTCTGCCACTTTTGTGTTAGTAACACAGTAGGCACTTCCTTATAGACACCACTTGATCGCAGCACTATAACAGAACTGAAATGTACTAGCACACTGCACACGTAAAACTATAGTGTTACCTTCATTTGTGAAAGGAGACAGTGGGTAGTGTGCACCAGCTTCACTGTGTTGAAATGTATAATTACCTCCGAGCAGTGACAATAGATAGGCTGCAACAGTCTGACAAACTGATCTACAAGCTTATTATGCCACTTTTGTGTCACTTTTTACATGGGAAAAACTGTCGCAAGCAGCTTGTAAATCTACGTCTAACTTTTCAAGAAAAAATCTCAACTCCAGACTCTGCGAGATAGTTTTAATGTTGTTTTCTCTCTCTCACTCTCTGTGACATCATTTCTCTTTCTCTTTTAAAGTTATAGAAAATGCTGTCTGCTTTCACATGTAAAAGCAAAGAAGTCTTCAAGTTTTGAATTCCACTGGCCGCAGTGTTTGTACAACGGTAAGCACAGAGGCCTAGATATACAATGCCTTCATTATAATGCTTTAGAAAAAAGTCGCTATATTTACAATCCCATTGTGCAACTTTTGTGTCAGTGACGCAATAGGCACTTCCATATAGACACTACTTGAACGCGGCACTATAACAGAAGTGAAATGTACCAGGCACACTGCACACGTAAAATCGTAGTGTTACCTTGACTTGTAATGCTTCAGCTCATTTACTCACATCTACATAATTCTAAACTCTAATTTTCTTTTTTGTTTTGCAGATTACCAATCGTACGCCTTTTGGAGTCAACTTCACAATTTGTTAATACTATTGTTTTTTTTAAAGTTATTTTTCTAGTTCTTTATTATATAGTTATCATTACGTTTCGTTTACAGTTATTCTTTTAATAAAACTTAATAAACAAAAGTACATACTACTTTTTCTTTGTGGGGGGGTGACGATCCACAATAAAAAATAAAATTTAAAATGTTGAAGTACTATAGTAATATGTTCAAGACTAGGATTGAAAAGTACTGAGTTATATTTTCTCTGGATACACTACAACATGGTAAAGAAATCAAACTAATACGACACAATGTGTAACACATTTACAAACATCTTGCGACATTTCCCCATGCAATGCCTACCCCCCTACAAAATTAAGTGTGTGCACCTCAATGACGCCCCTCAAACCACGGAAACAATAATCCCACAAACACTTCTATATTGTATGAGAGGGGCTGCGTGGCCCTCCACCTGGTGCCCTGGAGTCCACCACGCCCAGACCAGGTTTCTGCAGTGTTCTGGGGGGGAAACAGCCATTACAGCACCTGATCATCACTAAAAAGCCATTAGCACGCCTATGGCATTACCACACAGGCTTTTACAACTTGTATGCATTTACCACGCATGATAAACACATAGGGGTCGATTAGGATCGCGGACGGACTTGAGTCCGTCTGCGACCCCAGAGTAGCAGGGAACGTCCGCATGGGCGGCGACGTTCCCTCCGTGCAGATTTAGATGTGACTGCCAGGGTGGCGGTCACATCCTCTATCTTTAACATTGTGGCGGGTGCAGCTTCAAGCTGCACCCGCCGTAATGTTAAAAATGCATGCACCGCATTTGCGTGCACAAAGCGGCAGGCACCGCGCGGTGCCTGTTGCTTTGTTCACGCAAATGCAGGGGGGTACCATCGGTACCCCCCATGTGCACCCCCCACCCCCCTTCACCCAGGGGGCCCGCAACGGGCCCCTGAAGTGAAGGTTCATATGCTTTTCCACGGCGGAAAGGCCGCCGTGGAAAAGCCAACATTCTACACCATCCTTATATGGCTGGCGGTGTCTGATAGACACCGCCAGCCATGTTAAAGCTTTTCCGCCGCAGTTGGAAGGCGACCGCGGCGGAAAAGCTGCGGACAGATTGCAAGACCCACCAGCCATCCTAATTTGGCGGTGGGTCTTTCAAGGCTCCGCGGCGGTTTTCCCGCTTCCTCCAGGCCGGCTGTGGCTTCTGCCGGCCCGGAGGATGTGGCAAAACCACAATCGTAATAGGCCCCATGATCTTAATAATGTCTTTGTGTTGACGAACACACGTTGTAATGGCTGTGGCTTACGTCCTTCAAATTAGTTTCTAGGTATACGTGTAACCAAGTCTGATAAGATCGGAGGCCAAGGACAAACACCGTGGTGTCTGTGGCAGGAAATCTCATCGATCACAGAGAAAATATGCGGAAGGTAAAATGAAAGTAATAGGAAAACTATTAAAATGGCGGTGGACGGAGTATGTAATCAACGTTTCGCGCCTCGACACTACATTTCAAATAAATTTAGATACAATATGTTTATTAATATATTACAAAAGTATAGCAGCACATGACACACACAGCCTGGGAAAAAGAAAGCGGCAAATTTAATACCTGAAATGAGGAGATGTTTGCTTGGCGAACTTGAAGAAAAAGAAAAAAAGTCGGCTTGGAAACGAGGCTGCGCATGCGTAGAGAGTACAACTGGTGCACAAAAAAAACCTGGAAACTTTTACATACTATCATAAAAATATATTTCTTTTTTGACCCGTAAAGTTAGCTCTTAAAGAGAACTTTATTTTTTAAGCCCCAATGGCCCCCCAATCGCACACGGCTCCCCGCGTCCTTCGTGAGCCCGCATTGCTTTATCAGAGACATCACCTTATATGCTGCTCTCTTTCGAAAAACAATCTGCTTTCTTGAAAGAGAGAACATATTAACTAGCTCTCTTTTTCAAATAGGAAAGCGGTTTCCTGTTGTAAAGTGAAAGCGGCGACGGTATCGCCCTACCATACCAAACAGCAGTGTCCCGGAAGTACGCACCCCAAGACACTGCGAGAACCGACCCTGGGAGATGGTGGACCCCAGGGCCACCAAGGGTTCCAGGATGGGGGCAGCGCGACCCCCTCCCAACATTAAAAAACTCCGGGGAGTGCAGGTACCCGGGGCTGGAAGGTCATTTTACATATTACTGCCCCAGGTAGGTGGCAGTCCCCGCGACATGTACGGGGAGAGAGAGAGGGAGAGCTGAAAACACACCTTAAAACATTTTTTTTTTTTAAAAAGCCTCGTCGGGGTCCCCGAGACTGAGGGGAAGAAGATTGTAACCCCCGCATACTTCAAAATAAAACCACAGAGGGGTGGCGTTTCCCTGTGCTCGGGACACCTTACAAGCCCCCACTATGAAAAAAATTGCCCCCGAATTTTGCCCTCACGGGACCTAATGAACAAAACGGACTTCAATTTTTTTTCCCTTTTCCACCACGTATGTATACCATACGCGTAACCCTCGATTTTTTATTTTTAAAAAAAATAAAAATTGAGCCTAAAGATCCATGTACGACCCCCTGAGCAAGCCTAGAGGGTCAGGATGTTTCTACGCTGCCCTCTTTCCTTATTTCTCAACTTTGTTTTACTGTTTTCATGTGAGTCGCTTCTAGCGACGAACAAGATGGCTGCCAACACTTCCTGGTTTGGAGTGTTCACGCAGAGTTGACAGCCAACCAGCATGCAGTTCGTGGTCGTAATTGTACGGATTTCCGTACGCGTGCTGTACACCGTCTCTAGATATCGCTATGATTTTACTTGTAATTTTCTAAGGAACTACTGAACGGATTTACTCCATTTAACAAAAAGCACAATCTGCTAACCGAACTCTCCCTCTCTGCCACATTTGGTGTAATTCCGTTCAGCCGTTCGGGCTGTAGCCCTGGCTAAAGGTCCCTATGGAAAATTCCATGGGGAAAACATGTTTTGGGAACCCCTGTTTTCTCGGCCCCCACCTGACGAATCACCCAAAAACTTTCAGGGAAGGAGAGAAACCAAGCAGGCCATTTTCTTGGAGAAATTCGTGAAGATTCGTCCACCGGCGCCAAAGTTATTCCAAATAGAATGTTGTGGATTTCCTATGGAAAGTAGGTCCTAACTATAACTACCTACTGGCGACCGCTAGTAGGTAATATATATATGCAGGGTTTTGTAACAGAACCGGCATTCGGTGCTGGGATGTTGTACCTCTGACTTGTGAAAATAAAAGTGGGGCATTTTACCTGCATTTGTTCTTCATTTGGATGTTCGTGCAGCACAGGCACTTTTTAGGTCTTGTCTAGCGTTGCAGCGCGCATGTGCTGCTCGCTCTGCGAGGCATATCGTATTAGAGGAGATTTCAGAAGTGGAGTTGCAGTCCCGCCAATCGTTTTTATTGGCTGGCGTCATAGTTTATGGTAAAAGCTTGTGATTGAAAACGAGGCTTCTTTCTTACCACTCTGTCTCCTTTTGGGACCGCCCATCCGGACTTGATTGTTTACTAGCGGCGTTACACACACCCTCTCCATAAGTCAGTAGGCACTTTTTTTTGTTATTGGCAGCAGGGTTCTATTTCACTTTAGGGACCGCGCTTGTTTATTTAATTAATTTGCCATTTATTTAATTAATTTGCCGTGCAACTTGCCGGGCGGGCCGCTTTCACTTTTGCAGCTGTGCTTCTTTATTTAATTGTTTTGCTGTGCTGTCCTCTTTCAATTTAGGGAAAGCGCTTGTTTATTTAATTAATTTGTTGTTTATGTCATTAATTTTCCGCAAGTCTTGCCTGGCGGGCCGCTTTCATTTTTGCGTCTGTGCTCGTTTATTTAATTAATTTGCAGCGTGGTCAGCTAATTTTAGCAGCCCTGCTTCTTATACACGGTGTCATTTTAAAGTGTTTTTTTTATTGAAATGAACGTTTGGCTAGCTGGCTAAGGTCATATGGACCACTCCACCTGTAAGGCACCCAGAAAAAGATCCTGCCCAGCAGCTTACACATCACAAGCTCACAAGCAACACTCAACCTGATGCAACTGTTGTCTAGCAGCCAGTGGATCAAAGGGTAGCATTGGCCCGTGAGGTAGCCCCTTCAATGGCCCCAATCCACCTGCATTTTGCTTCTAAATTCAGCAGGGAGTGTAATTGCATTTACACAGAACTCTTTCACAAACAGTAGCTGGAAATGTAATCTCACACTTCCTCTGACATTTGTTGTACATGGCAAAACGAAAGGGAATGATGGACGGGGTGTTGAATATTGCAAGCACTCACCCCTAGTCAACTGATCTGGGTTTAATCCATCATCATTCTTTAGCTCACTCCGCCACCCCAGTTCAGACATGGCCATATCCAAATAAGTCTGACCCTGTGCCTGGACCGAAACAAGCATCCTGGGACCGGTTTCTGGTTAATCAGCCATCATCTGCCAGGCTAGCTTGAATCCAGTGGCAAAGTGAGCAAGGGACCCACATCTGGGCATACCCTGCCAACTAAGGGCGAACAAAGTAAAACCAAAGGGGATGATGGACGGAGTGTTGAACACTCACCCCCAGTCAACTGATCTGTGTTTAATCCATCATCATTCTTTAGCTCACTCGGCCACCCCAGTTCAGACATGGCCATATGCACATCAGTCTGACCCTGTGCCTCATGGGAACAGTCCAGCCCGAACTGCTAAGCCATGTCTTCCCTGGACCGGAGCAAGCATCCTGGGAATGGTTTCTGGTTATCAGCCAGGCTAGCTTGGATCCAGTTGTACATGCCCAAGTCAGGGGCATTAAAGAAGGGTTTCACAATGCCTCTTAGAAAGGTATCAGAGTAACAGAGTTCCCGGAGTGGTTACTCACGTGTGTTGTTTTTTAAGTACGTCTAGACGCGCAGAGTAAAGGTTGACCTATCAGTAAATGTAATGCAACGTTACAAATGTCTTTTTAAAGGTCTTGTCCCTTAGGCTATCTCAGGTGCTTCACAAGAAACGGCTTCTCCGAGGAGTAGAAACCCTGTCATTGGTTCTGCAGCCAATGAGTCAAACCTTCGATTAGTCACAGCACACCAATGCAAAATGCAGAGATTAATGTAAATGATGTCTACTGCTACATTAAATATGTTCACCGGTGGATTACATCTGCAAAGCAACATGATATGCATGCATGAAAAACGTTACCCATTAGTTGGTCAAACCAACATGCTGTGCATCTAAACATTAAACATGTACAGGATGCACAGGCGTTGTGTATGCACGTAAACCATAATATTATGCATATGAACCAGTGCACTATTAGGGCACAAACACATAGAGTATGCCTACAAACCAATATGTTGCACAAGCACATCTCTGTGTAATACGTGCACACCAGTATTTATTTTATACACTCCAACACACTGGATAGACATAGATGTTGATATAAATACATCAGTATATTACCAGTATTTTACTGCAAGGCTGTGCTTAAAAACAGGATGCCGTAAATTATTTGCTATCTCACGCCATTGTGCACATTTATCTACCACATGAACCCATGGCTACAAAAAGGACATCAGCACTCCTCATGTGTCAACTTGAGACATGGACAGCTTCTGGGCTCTTTCTGGAGCTGTTCCAAATCCATTATCTATATATGTATGCCATATAAAAGCAAGGCAATTGAAAGGAAAAGGGAATTTGAAATATTAAAAAACACCATTAAAAAAATCTAAAATGATGAAACTTGTGTACAAATGTTGCTGCGCATTTATTTTTAATCAAATGTAATAAGTACATACTTGTGGGGGTTATTCCGTGCCTTCCCATTGGTAGAGTAACAGTGGCAAGAAAAAACAAGCATTTGCAATGCAATAGGTCTCACATTTGCAACATTTTAAGCTATTGGCATTGTAAATGACAATTCAAACAATTATAGGAGCAAAGAGGGATACTGGAGCGGGTCGCCCTCCATTCAAAATCAACAAAACAATAAAGACCCACTCCACCGGCGTACGTCCAGATCAGTGACTAGAGGGGGGTGTTCCAAACGTCCTACTCCCTACAGTTCTCTTACCAATTTTGTAAGAGACACTATGCACTGTTCTCCGCCAACATATAAAAAAAACTGTTCTCCCGGGCCACACACCAGAACCCACACGTTCGGTGTACCCGAATATCGAGAAACACCACTGCATCCACACCCAACGTTGGACACTGCTCCTACTAGAGCAAAAAATGTGAAAGACGCAAGTGACACCTCACGGAAACACCACCATCGGGGTAACTGGTATACAATTTCCAGACAGGCCCCTGTCTCATCATCGGTTGTCACCTGCGTCTTAAAGAAAAGTAAGATGAAAGGAAAGAAGTGTCCAAAACAACCAACATATAAAGTGACAAACTCGTGAAGGCACAGAAATATCTGCTAGTGACCAACACATACAAACAAAGTGAAAATAACGTAACAAAGTGCATAAAAACACACACGACAATCCGTCCCTTACCCAATTTTATTCATAGGGCGGAGATTGTGTGCTTGTATAAAAAGGCTGGTAGTTAATCATGCCTACCACAACCTACTGCCAGTGCCGACATGTTTCACTGCTATGTTATATTGAAGCAGTTTCTTCAGGGCTGCACTGGGAATGTCACTTCACTGTTTTGGACACTAGTTCTGTAGTGTGCTGCCAAGAGAGAACAGGTGAAAGAACCAATTAAAAACATGCAGACCTGGACCAGGAGACAACGCAGCCTGGATCTACTGAGTGAGGTATGGGATGTACAATGTGGAATATTACCAGGGGTCAGCCAGGCCATTCATACCGGCCGCTCCTGTTTCTTCTAGGGCAACAAACACTTCTCATGTAAGTCTATTCCTTATTGCTCCAGTATAAAATCTGTGAAAGGTGATAAAGTATATGCATTTGTATCATGATCAAACTGAGACATAGTCTTCATATTGCTGTCTACTCGTTTGCACCAACATACTCCGCTAGTTGTTGCACCGGTGTCATACCCACGGCGTGCCTATATCTGGTGTTAAAACCGCTCTCTCAACGCATACGCCCCATCCTTTTTAGTGGCAGGCTGCAAAAGATATCGTGATAACAAATAACGCTATCCTTACACTTTGAAAGCCACTACTTCACTCGTTAGGTATAATGCCCCTCACTACCGAGTAGCGTATTAATAAATGGTGCCAACATCATCTATGCCCCACACAGCACAACTCCGCATAGCCAGATTACTTCCCTGATCGGATTCTCTCTCACGGGCCTCCTCTCACCGTGCCGTGCTCGGAAGACGCCTTTCCTCAACCGTGCACGCAATGTGAATCTCGAGGCTACAAGACCGCATTGCCGGTCGGGTCCCGCCCCTCCCTGTGTACCACGGGACACTGATGTTACGTGTCGGCCATCTTTGCCTAGTGGCCTAGAGTTGTTTAGTGCATGCAAATGTACGAGTATATACAAATACACTGCCTCCTACATTCAAATAAGAAATAAAAAATTGAATAAAAATATAAAGAAACGCACTGCTGGAGTAACGACGGCCATTGCCATTCAGGAGAAGAGAAATCCGACGTGGCGGCCATTATAGCCTAGTCAGTAGTGATCACTTATGCCCATATGTCTACAGTATCAAGGCCCTCTAGGGCCAGGCTGCGTCCTTGCCGGAATTTCGAAGTATACCAACTATGCTAGATGGAACTGATCCCCACCCCACTTGAAGCTGGATCTAGTGAAGTAAGCGCTTTATAAAAACCTCATCCCTCACTTCTTGTGTGTCAAAAAACCAAGGCCGTCAAAGGGACTCGGCATGGATAGTAATTCGGGGTCTGACTTTACTGCTCAAACCTGTCTAGGCCTGTTTGATACATATATGTACAACCCTCCATCATTCCTCATTGTCCAAAAGGGGGTGGCAATCACCTCTCACCGTCTTGCCAATAACACCCAGGTGTTCCATAGGGGGTAAATATCCGGGCCATCCGCTGTTAATTGCCCACCACATACAACCAAGCACCCTTTGATCAAATTTATAATGTTACAAACATTTCAGAACCTAAGGTCAAATATGGAGTTTACAGTTTGATACGGTTCCATTCAATAATTTCGTTCAGACCCGTTCTGTCTGTTTTCTCATTATAAATCCAGCGTGATTCTTTGGCTAATAAGATCTCCTCAAGGTTTTGGGGGGAACCTCGGACCTTCTCAAGGATGGTCCACTGGAAAGTGTGTTTCATGGAAAAACAGTGTTGGACCACTCTCGTTGTAAGTTTGCCAGCCCTAATGGTACTCAAATGTTCTTGTATACGTACTTTAATTTTTCGACTGGTCAGGCCGATGTATTGTAAACCGCACTGGCATGTTAACCTATATACCACTTGAGTGGAGTTACAATTGCTAAATTGGTTGTGGAACCACTCCTTACCAGATGTCAATGTCACACTTTTGCTCTTTCTAGTCAATGGGCAAACCGAGCATGTTCCGCATGGGTAGTGGCCTTTAGGAATGGTGGATTGTTGGTCAGTTTGTGTAGAGGGTGCCCTTGAATGTACGAGTTTATCTTTTAAATTACTTGCCCTTTTGAAAGCAAATCTGGGGGGAGGCATATTGAAGTTGCTGTCTGATAAAATTGACCAGTGCTTCCGAATGGACTGCCTGATTTTTGTGGCCATGGGGTCAAACGTCATAACCACAGGTACACACTCATCCCTCTGTTTGACAGTTTTTTCTAAAAGGGCACTCCTGGGTGTGTTCAGTGCTCTCTTTTTTGCTTGTTTCACCGTCCTTGTAGGGTAATTCCTTCTGATTAGTTTATCCGTCAGTGTTTCAGATTGTTCAAGAAAGGTGTTGGTATTTGAACAGTTTCGTCTATATCTCAGAAATTGCCCCACAGGCAAGTTGTCCCTCAGAGCCCTGGGGTGGAAAGAATCGTATAACAACAGGGAATTCCTATCTGTGGGCTTTTGATGTACACAGGTGTTGATAGTGCCCATATTGTACTCAATATCCAAATCCAGGTATACTGCCTTGTGTCTATCGTATGTCCAAGTGAACTTGAGGTTGCCATCTTGGACATTAAGCCAATTGAGGAATTCTACGAGGCGCTCCTCTGTGCCGGTCCAGATGCACAGCACGTCATCTATATATCGTTTCCAGAGCCTAAGCTGACTCTGGAACGGGTTGTTATTGTGATAGATGACGTGCTCCTCGAACTGTCCAACATAGATGCAAGCTATGCTGGGTGCCATGGTCGCCCCCATAGAGGTCCCAGACACTTGGAGGTACAGCTGATCTTTGTAGCTGAAATAGTTCCTGGTAAGTGCTAGCTTTATCTTTTTATATTTTACCCAAAATCCATAAGCCCCAACGCCCCCCACCGGGGCGTCCCATTGTCGCAGGGATCCAATCCATCCTTGAACCACTTTCCCAATATGCAGACTACTTCCTCAGAGAATCTGTTGTGACCCAGAAATCTTTTGTCAAAGATACCACTGACATTTTAAATATGCTTGAGGACATACATTATGATCCAACCAATGAATGTTTTGTCACCATTGACATCGAATCATTGTATACCTGCATTCCCCAGGACGCAGCGCTGGTGGCAGCGGCGCGCGCCCTGGGGAATCAGGAATGGTTCTATGACACTACCCAGGCGTTTGTACTACAGTGCATAGAGCTAGCACTTACCAGGAACTATTTCAGCTACAAAGATCAGCTGTACCTCCAAGTGTCTTGGACCTCTATGGGGGCGACCATGGCACCCAGCATAGCTTGCATCTATGTTGGACAGTTCGAGGAGCACGTCATCTATCACAATAACAACCCGTTCCAGAGTCAGCTTAGGCTCTGGAAACGATATATAGATGACGTGCTGTGCATCTGGACCGGCACAGAGGAGCGCCTCGTAGAATTCCTCAATTGGCTTAATGTCCAAGATGGCAACCTCAAGTTCACTTGGACATACGATAGACACAAGGCAGTATACCTGGATTTAGATATTGAGTACAATATGGGCACTATCAACACCTGTGTACATCAAAAGCCCACAGATAGGAATTCCCTGTTGTTATACGATTCTTTCCACCCCAGGGCTCTGAGGGACAACTTGCCTGTGGGGCAATTTCTGAGATATAGACAAAACTGTTCAAATACCAACACCTTTCTTGAACAATCTGAAACACTGACGGATAAACTAATCAGAAGGAATTACCCTACAAGGACGGTGAAACAAGCAAAAAAGAGAGCACTGAACACACCCAGGAGTGCCCTTTTAGAAAAAACTTTCAAACAGAGGGGTGAGTGTGTACCTGTGGTTATGACGTTTGACCCCATGGCCACAAAAATCAGGCAGTCCATTCGGAAGCACTGGTCAATTTTATCAGACAGCAACTTCAATATGCCTCCCCCCAGATTTGCTTTCAAAAGGGCAAGTAATTTAAAAGATAAACTCGTACATTCAAGGGCACCCTCTACACAAACTGACCAACAATCCACCATACCTAAAGGCCACTACCCATGCGGAACATGCTCGGTTTGCCCATTGACTAGAAAGAGCAAAAGTGTGACATTGACATCTGGTAAGGAGTGGTTCCACAACCAATTTAGCAATTGTAACTCCACTCAAGTGGTATATAGGTTAACATGCCAGTGCGGTTTACAATACATCGGCCTGACCAGTCGAAAAATTAAAGTACGTATACAAGAACATTTGAGTACCATTAGGGCTGGCAAACTTACAACGAGATTGGTCCAACACTGTTTTTCCATGAAACACACTTTCCAGTGGACCATCCTTGAGAAGGTCCGAGGTTCCCCCAAAACCTTGAGGAGATCTTATTAGCCAAAGAATCACGCTGGATTTATAATGAGAAAACAGACAGAACGGGTCTGAACGAAATTATTGAATGGAACTGTATCAAACTGTAAACTCCATATTTGACCTTAGGTTCTGAAATGTTTGTCACATTATAAATTTGATCAAAGGGTGCTTGGTTGTATGTGGTGGGCAATTAACAGCGGATGGCCCGGATATTTACCCCCTATGGAACACCTGGGTGTTATTGGCAAGACGGTGAGAGGTGATTGCCACCCCCTTTTGGACAATGAGGAATGATGGAGGGTTGTACATATATGTATCAAACAGGCCTAGACAGGTTTGAGCAGTAAAGTCAGACCCCGAATTACTATCCATGCCGAGTCCCTTTGAAGGCCTTGGTTTTTTGACACACAAGAAGTGAGGGATGAGGTTTTTATAAAGCGCTTACTTCACTAGATCCAGCTTCAAGTGGGGTGGGGATCAGTTCCATCTAGCATAGTTGGTATACTTCGAAATTCCGGCAAGGACGCAGCCTGGCCCTAGAGGGCCTTGATACTGTAGACATATGGGCATAAGTGATCACTACTGACTAGGCTATAATGGCCGCCACGTAGGATTTCTCTTCTCCTGAATGGCAATGGCCGTCGTTACTCCAGCAGTGCGTTTCTTTATATTTTTATTCAATTTTTTATTTCTTATTTGAATGTAGGAGGCAGTGTATTTGTATATACTCGTACATTTGCATGCACTAAACAACTCTAGGCCACTAGGCAAAGATGGCCGACACGTAACATCAGTGTCCCGTGGTACACAGGGAGGGGCGGGACCCGACCGGCAATGCGGTCTTGTAGCCTCGAGATTCACATTGCGTGCACGGCTGAGGAAAGGCGTCTTCCGAGCACGGCACGGTGAGAGGAGGCCCGTGAGAGAGAATCCGATCAGGGAAGTAATCTGGCTATGCGGAGTTGTGCTGTGTGGGGCATAGATGATGTTGGCACCATTTATTAATACGCTACTCGGTAGTGAGGGGCATTATACCTAACGAGTGAAGTAGTGGCTTTCAAAGTGTAAGGATAGCGTTATTTGTTATCACGATATCTTTTGCAGCCTGCCACTAAAAAGGATGGGGAGTATGCGTTGAGAGAGCGGTTTTAACACCAGATATAGGCACGCCGTGGGTATGACACCGGTGCAACAACTAGCGGAGTATGTTGGTGCAAACGAGTAGACAGCAATATGAAGACTATGTCTCAGTTTGATCATGATACAAATGCATATACTTTATCACCTTTCACAGATTTTATACTGGAGCAATAAGGAATAGACTTACATGAGAAGTGTTTGTTGCCCTAGAAGAAACAGGAGCGGCCGGTATGAATGGCCTGGCTGACCCCTGGTAATATTCCACATTGTACATCCCATACCTCACTCAGTAGATCCAGGCTGCGTTGTCTCCTGGTCCAGGTCTGCATGTTTTTAATTGGTTCTTTCACCTGTTCTCTCTTGGCAGCACACTACAGAACTAGTGTCCAAAACAGTGAAGTGACATTCCCAGAGTGCAGCCCTGAAGAAACTGCTTCAATATAACATAGCAGTGAAACATGTCGGCACTGGCAGTAGGTTGTGGTAGGCATGATTAACTACCAGCCTTTTTATACAAGCACACAATCTCCGCCCTATGAATAAAATTGGGTAAGGGACGGATTGTCGTGTGTGTTTTTATGCACTTTGTTACGTTATTTTCACTTTGTTTGTATGTGTTGGTCACTAGCAGATATTTCTGCGCCTTCACGAGTTTGTCACTTTATATGTTGGTTGTTTTGGACACTTCTTTCCTTTCATCTTACTTTTCTTTAAGACGCAGGTGACAACCGATGATGAGACAGGGGCCTGTCTGGAAATTGTATACCAGTTACCCCGATGGTGGTGTTTCCGTGAGGTGTCACTTGCGTCTTTCACATTTTTTGCTCTAGTAGGAGCAGTGTCCAACGTTGGGTGTGGATGCAGTGGTGTTTCTCGATATTCGGGTACACCGAACGTGTGGGTTCTGGTGTGTGGCCCGGGAGAACAGGTTTTTATATGTTGGCGGAGAACAGTGCATAGTGTCTCTTACAAAATTGGTAAGAGAACTGTAGGGAGTAGGACGTTTGGAACACCCCCCTCTAGTCACTGATCTGGACGTACGCCGGTGTAGTGGGTCTTTATTGTTTTGTTGATTTTGAGTGGAGGGCGACCCGCTCCAGTATCCCTCTTTGCTCCTATAATTGTTTGAATACTTAGTACGGCGGCCCAGCCGTGAGAGTGTGGTTCCTTCAACTTGTGAGGAGGTTAAAACCCCTATTTTTATCAAAAGTTTTTACATGTAGACATTGTGACTGGCTAGGAACTGGATTACTGGGACAAGTGAGTGTGGGGGTAAGGATTTCTGGGTTATTGATCATCTGGACCCGTGGTCCCATACTATACTGTTGATAACGCATGCCATTACATTCTCAATGGATAGAAACTGCTTAGCTTTCACAGAGGAACAAATAGCTGCGATCCTGGCAGGACCTTCACTGTTACCTGACAACCAGTTGTTGAGTACAACTAAAGCGAGGGAAGAATGGGAAAAGCTTAGTACCCTAAAAAAGAAGCAGGTCAGAATTGCGCTCCATGGGGCGCTTATGACTGAATACTACACGGCAGGCGCAGCACCAGCTAGCCTCTTGGTGAGAATAGAGCCCCGCATATTCCTAGATGACAGCAGATTCAGGCGTGACTGGAGTTTCATTGCGAATAAGTGCACGAGAGACTGGCTTATTTTAATTATCAGTACTGCGAAACGGCTCAGTGAGGACTTGCTTAAAGAGATCCTGGACTTAGAAGAAGCTATACAGAGAGACACCACCTTAGTAGATACAAAGGAACAACTTCAAAGAATCCAGGACGACCTCTCTGAATATAGAAATTATATGGTCACCCAAAAACTAAAGGGCCTTACTCGCAATTTAGAAAGATATTCGCACGAGTGGGCTTTTCCTTACGTGCAGGACGAGTATTATACAACACCACAAGAGCCACAAGCCTTTGGAGGAAGACAGAGAGGTCGAGGAGGTAGGCAACAACCTAGACGGACGCCCAAACAGTGGACGTTCGACAATACATCGAGTGAGGAGGAAGAAGAGACACCTCAAGGCAACAGAGTGAGGTTCCAGCAGCAAAATCAGAGTAGTGAAGATCTTGGGGCCCTGCTTAGGTCTTTTTTAGCCCAGGGCCAGTGACCCACCAATCGGGGGGGCGGTCAAAGTGGCGGAAGAGGCAGAGGCAATCAAAACAACCAGCCAAACCAACAACGCCAACAATGGCAGACGTTCTCACCG
Source organism: Lissotriton helveticus (assembly GCF_964261635.1). Lineage (NCBI taxonomy): Eukaryota > Metazoa > Chordata > Amphibia > Caudata > Salamandridae > Lissotriton > Lissotriton helveticus. The sequence goes on along the minus strand of NC_136063.1, from coordinate 1,709,962,057 downwards.
AGGCTGACTCGCAGCAGGGGGAGGACTCAGAAATGAAGGGGGACATTGTTGTCAATCTCTCGGATCACGTCCTCACCACCAGTGAAAGAAGAGTACTCAATAAGGGCCTGGGGTTCGTCCCTACGCCTAATCATGATGCATATAAATGCAGAATTGAGTTTCATGAGACGATGAGGAGAATTAAACTGAAAACGTTTTTTAAGGATAACAGACAACCAGAAGATATCACCTACACCTCCAATCTCAGGAAACCTTCCACTTTTTGTCCATCGACCTCAGCAATAGGCCCTGAAGTGTTGGTTTTTGAATCCCTGGTTCTACGGGATATAGACAAAATTGAGCAGTCCGAGGGCCAATATCATCGCAAGAATATGACAAAAGAAGATTGGGAAGTCGTAAAAAGCCTACAAAATAACGTCGGGATAACCATAAAATCTGCCGACAAGGGCGGGGCTGTTGTGCTTCTCAACACTGCCGACTATGAGGCTGAGGTGCTTCGTCTCCTCAATGTAAGAACTAACTATCAACCACTTAACAGGGATCCTGTGGATTAATTATCTCAGATCATCCGCGACATGGTTGGAGAAGCTAAGGAAAGGAAATGGATTACAGCTAAAGAGGCGGAGTTCCTGATGAATACCAACCCCAGGACTCCGTCTTTTTATATTTTACCCAAAATCCATAAGCCCCAACGCCCCCCACCGGGGCGTCCCATTGTCGCAGGGATCCAATCCATCCTTGAACCACTTTCCCAATATGCAGACTACTTCCTCAGAGAATCTGTTGTGACCCAGAAATCTTTTGTCAAAGATACCACTGACATTTTAAATATGCTTGAGGACATACATTATGATCCAACCAATGAATTTTTTGGCACCATTGACATCGAATCATTGTATACCTGCATTCCCCAGGACGCAGCGCTGGTGGCAGCGGCGCGCGCCCTGGGGAATCAGGAATGGTTCTATGACACTACCCAGGCGTTTGTACTACAGTGCATAGAGCTAGCACTTACCAGGAACTATTTCAGCTACAAAGATCAGCTGTACCTCCAAGTGTCTGGGACCTCTATGGGGGCGACCATGGCACCCAGCATAGCTTGCATCTATGTTGGACAGTTCGAGGAGCACGTCATCTATCACAATAACAACCCGTTCCAGAGTCAGCTTAGGCTCTGGAAACGATATATAGATGACGTGCTGTGCATCTGGACCGGCACAGAGGAGCGCCTCGTAGAATTCCTCAATTGGCTTAATGTCCAAGATGGCAACCTCAAGTTCACTTGGACATACGATAGACACAAGGCAGTATACCTGGATTTGGATATTGAGTACAATATGGGCACTATCAACACCTGTGTACATCAAAAGCCCACAGATAGGAATTCCCTGTTGTTATACAATTCTTTCCACCCCAGGGCTCTGAGGGACAACTTGCCTGTGGGGCAATTTCTGAGATATAGACGAAACTGTTCAAATACAAACACCTTTCTTGAACAATCTGAAACACTGACGGATAAACTAATCAGAAGGAATTACCCTACAAGGACGGTGAAACAAGCAAAAAAGAGAGCACTGAACACACCCAGGAGTGCCCTTTTAGAAAAAACTGTCAAACAGAGGGATGAGTGTGTACCTGTGGTTATGACGTTTGACCCCATGGCCACAAAAATCAGGCAGTCCATTCGGAAGCACTGGTCAATTTTATCAGACAGCAACTTCAATATGCCTCCCCCCAGATTTGCTTTCAAAAGGGCAAGTAATTTAAAAGATAAACTCGTACATTCAAGGGCACCCTCTACACAAACTGACCAACAATCCACCATACCTAAAGGCCACTACCCATGCGGAACATGCTCGGTTTGCCCATTGACTAGAAAGAGCAAAAGTGTGACATTGACATCTGGTAAGGAGTGGTTCCACAACCAATTTAGCAATTGTAACTCCACTCAAGTGGTATATAGGTTAACATGCCAGTGCGGTTTACAATACATCGGCCTGACCAGTCGAAAAATTAAAGTACGTATACAAGAACATTTGAGTACCATTTAGGGCTGGCAAACTTACAACGAGATTGGTCCAACACTGTTTTTCCATGAAACACACTTTCCAGTGGACCATCCTTGAGAAGGTCCGAGGTTCCCCCCAAAACCTTGAGGAGATCTTATTAGCCAAAGAATCACGCTGGATTTATAATGAGAAAACAGACAGAACGGGTCTGAACGAAATTATTGAATGGAACCGTATCAAACTGTAAACTCCATATTTGACCTTAGGTTCTGAAATGTTTGTCACATTATAAATTTGATCAAAGGGTGCTTGGTTGTATGTGGTGGGCAATTAACAGCGGATGGCCCGGATATTTACCCCCTATGGAACACCTGGGTGTTATTGGCAAGACGGTGAGAGGTGATTGCCACCCCCTTTTGGACAATGAGGAATGATGGAGGGTTGTACATATATGTATGAAACAGGCCTAGACAGGTTTGAGCAGTAAAGTCAGACCCCGAATTACTATCCATGCCGAGTCCCTTTGAAGGCCTTGGTTTTTTGACACACAAGAAGTGAGGGATGAGGTTTTTATAAAGCGCTTACTTCACTAGATCCAGCTTCAAGTGGGGTGGGGATCAGTTCCATCTAGCATAGTTGGTATACTTCGAAATTCCGGCAAGGACGCAGCCTGGCCCTAGAGGGCCTTGATAATGTAGACATATGGGCATAAGTGATCACTACTGACTAGGCTATAATGGCTGCCACGTAGGATTTCTCTTCTCCTGAATGGCAATGGCCGTCGTTACTCTAGCAGTGCGTTTCTTTATATTTTTATTCAATTTTTTATTTCTTATTTGAATGTAGGAGGCAGTGTATTTGTATATACTCGTACATTTGCATGCACTAAACAACTCTAGGCCACTAGGCAAAGATGGCCGACACGTAACATCAGTGTCCCGTGGTACACAGGGAGGGGCGGGACCCGACCGGCAATGCGGTCTTGTAGCCTCGAGATTCACATTGTGTGCACGGCTGAGGAAAGGCGTCTTCCAAGCACGGCACGGTGAGAGGAGGCCCGTGAGAGAGAATCCGATCAGGGAAGTAATCTGGCTATGCGGAGTTGTGCTGTGTGGGGCATAGATGATGTTGGCACCATTTATTAATACGCTACTCGGTAGTGAGGGGCATTATACCTAACGAGTGAAGTAGTGGCTTTCAAAGTGTAAGGATAGCGTTATTTGTTATCACGATATCTTTTGCAGCCTGCCACTAAAAAGGATGAGGAGTATGCGTTGAGAGAGCGGTTTTAACACCAGATATAGGCACGCCGTGGGTATGACACCGGTGCAACAACTAGCAGAGTATGTTGGTGCAAATGAGTAGACAGCAATATGAAGACTATGTCTCAGTTTGATCATGATACAAATGCATATACTTTATCACCTTTCACAGATTTTATACTGGAGCAATAAGGAATAGACTTACATGAGAAGTGTTTGTTGCCCTAGAAGAAACAGGAGCGGCCGGTATGAATGGCCTGGCTGACCCCTGGTAATATTCCACATTGTACATCCCATACCTCACTCAGTAGATCCAGGCTGCGTTGTCTCCTGGTCCAGGTCTGCATGTTTTTAATTGGTTCTTTCACCTGTTCTCTCTTGGCAGCACACTACAGAACTAGTGTCCAAAACAGTGAAGTGACATTCCCAGAGTGCAGCCCTGAAGAAACTGCTTCAATATAACATAGCAGTGAAACATGTCGGCACTGGCAGTAGGTTGTGGTAGGCATGATTAACTACCAGCCTTTTTATACAAGCACACAATCTCCGCCCTATGAATAAAATTGGGTAAGGGACGGATTGTCGTGTGTGTTTTTATGCACTTTGTTACATTATTTTCACTTTGTTTGTATGTGTTGGTCACTAGCAGATATTTCTGCGCCTTCACGAGTTTGTCACTTTATATGTTGCTTGTTTTGGACACTTCTTTCCTTTCATCTTACTTTTCTTTAAGACGCAGGTGACAACCGATGATGAGACAGGGGCCTGTCTGGAAATTGTATACCAGTTACCCCGATGGTGGTGTTTCCGTGAGGTGTCACTTGCGTCTTTCACATTTTTTGCTCTAGTAGGAGCAGTGTCCAACGTTGGGTGTGGATGCAGTGGTGTTTCTCGATATTCGGGTACACCGAACGTGTGGGTTCTGGTGTGTGGCCCGGGAGAACAGGTTTTTATATGTTGGCGGAGAACAGTGCATAGTGTCTCTTACAAAATTGGTAAGAGAACTGTAGGGAGTAGGACGTTTGGAACACCCCCCTCTAGTCACTGATCTGGACGTACGCCGGTGGAGTGGGTCTTTATTGTTTTGTTGATTGTAAATGACAATGCCTTTTATATATCTGTTTTTAAAACCAACACACGGATAAAAGGTTTGTCATTTACAATGCCAGTAGCTCAAAGTCTCCCAAATGCGAGACCTACTGCATTGCAAATGCTTCTTCTACACTGGTGTTGTTTGGGAACGAGCTTGATGTTCAGTTTGGCAAATTCAACAGAATTTCAGTCCGATCAAGGAAGGACAGTGTCATTGGGCATTTATTCCGCTCCTCTGCAATTATTGGTTACTGTCCGGAGCAAGGAAGTAGCACCTTTTTGGGCATTTCACCCTAGGGTATGCATCTTATCTGCTGTGAATCGCCTGCCATTGGGTCATTTATCATTCTATTTTGGTAGAATCACTCCTATTCTTTGAAATGTCGGCTGCTCCGATAGGGTGTGTCTTTCACCCGAGTTTTAAGTGGATCCACATAATTGGGCACATAATTGACGGCTAACCTTATGGTCTGGTTTCTGTTAATGTTAATGTTAATTGCATTTGTAAAGCGCTGCTGCTACCCAATGGAGTCCTGGCGCTGAGTTGAAGACCTTTAATCTGTGATACGCACTCAGTTGCGCCTTGTATCAGTAGCGGTCGCTTTTCTTCGGTTCCAGGTGCAGCGTTGGGGTATTACAAGAATTTCACATAATTGGAAGATGATTGCTATGGAAGTGTATTTCTGAAGTAAGACTATTGCATATTTCTTCAAACCTTTACATGTCATTTTGCAAAAGTTGGACAACAGTGGCCACATTTGTTATTTTTTGTTGTTGTTTTGCTTGTCTTTCGTTCTTTTGAACTTAGTTATCAGTACTTCTATATTAGTGTGCCAACATGTCTGAGATTGTCCCATCATCATCATTTCTAGCATTACCAGGAGAACCACCCATGGATTGGGAAACATGGGTAGCTATGTTTTTAATTTATATTAACATTTTTGAAGGGGAGGAATGTGAACATAATAGGAAACTGGTATTATTAAAATATTGTTTAGATGGCATTAGGTTAAAATAATTCAAGAATTTACCTATATTGGTGAATCCTGGCAACATTGATTCTTACCAATAAGTGTCTAAACAGTTTTCATCAAGAAATGAGAAGAAAACTAATGTGGTTATGGAACAGTTCATATTTTATTCCAGGAAATAGAGATAAGGTGAGTCCATGTAAAGTTATGTGTCTACACTTGGATCATTAGCTGTGACTTGTGATTTTGAGCATATTTATGTATGAGCAAGTTTTGAGGGATCAAATTATCATGCGAACCAACAATAAAAAGATACAGCAAAGACTGTGGACTACATCTGACATGTCTTTATGATTGAGATAGCTAAAGTAATTGAACAGTCTAAAAAATGTGTAAAAGAAATTAGAGGCAATGACAAAACTGTGGTGCATGTAGTTGCAAGAGAGGGAGACAAGATTAAGTAAAATGGCAAAAACCTGAGGGGAAGAAGAGTAATGTTTTTTCTTCAAGTGTGGTAGTGGTTTCCATTTGGGGAATTCAAAAGCATTTCCAGCCACTACCAAGAAATGTTTCAGATATAACAAAAAGGGGCATTTTGTTAAGGTTTGTAGATCAGCTCCAAGGAGAGTTAATACAATACATAGTTGAGAGGATTATAATTCTATGTGAATACGATGTGAACACTATTTTAAATATGTTTTCCTGCATGAGATATGGTAGTTAATGGAGTGAGTGTACAAGTCTTAGTAGACTCATGTTCTTGGTACACCATTTTAGGTCACAAATTAGTTAAAACTAAATGGCCCAACAAAAACTCATTCCCACCAGATGTCACTCCTTGTGGTTATAATGGATGTTAGAACTGGGGTTCTCTAGTTGGAAGAGGTAGGTACCTTTGACCAAATAGGGACCCTTGCTTCTAAGTCAGGGAAAGGGGATTACACTCCTGGATAACCCCTGCTCACCCCCTTGGTAGCTTGGCACGAGCGGACAGGCTTATATTAGAGGCAGTGTGTTAAGCATTTGTGAACACATACAGTAATACAGTGAAAACACTATAGATGGACACCACACACAATTTATAAAAATAACTGTTCTTTAGTAGAGTGTCCCTCCCACCACTAGGACCATGAACCCCTGCGTCAATTTCCCCATTTACCTCAGGGATACTGTGCACCACTGGAGCTACCTCATGTCCTTGAACCTCCTGGTATATATTAACCCCCTCCTTCAAGTCAGGCACCACATCTCTGGGTATGTGTACTACACTCTCAGCACTAACAAATTCAATTTTGCTGCCACCATCTGAGCTGGATGCCACCTCCAACTCAGCAAATCTCACTTCTTGAGCTATACAAATTTCTACTTCTTGGGCTAAGGCTTTTTTTGGCCTCGTCAAGCTTTCTCAGCCCCTCATTGATCTCTCTTAGCCTCCGGTCACAAGCCAGAAACCAGGCATCTTTTTCTGTTTCTTCCTCACTTTTAGAGAACTTCTTCTCCTTAGACTCAACTGGTAGTGTTACCTTCCAGCAGGGTAACTCATACTGAAATAGGGATGCCCCCGGACCTTCTCTTCCCAGGCAGCCCTCTTTCTTGGCAAAACACACGTAGCTCCTTCATTGTTTAGACAAACATGTGCCAGAAGTCGATTTCCATTTTGCAACAACTAACCAGAGTCATAGTATCCAAAATACTTCCAGGAGGACACCAGAAAACAGAAAAACAGCATGTAGTTCCATTTGGTCTGCACTCACTAGTAGTGTACACCCATCACTGTATATGAGTCACAAATGCAAGTCCAGAATCCTCACCGCTGGCCAGCAATGTAAGCATTTGTGACACATACAGTAATACAGTGAAAGCACCACAGATGGACACCACACAGGTTTTATAAAAATAAGTATTCAACGCAGTTACTTCATCCTGCTTTTTCTATTTAAGGAGGATCCGTAAAATCAGTAGGTTCCTCACCAGAGATGCCCTGATTTTGGTCATCCTAGCCCTCATTACCTCCAGACTCGACTATGCCAACACCTTATATGTTGGGATTCCAGCTGTCCACCTTCACAGGCTACAACTGGTACAGAACCAGGCAGCTCGCCTGATTTTCCACCAGCCTAAACATCAGCATGTTACCCCCCTTCTGCATAGTCTCCATTGGCTCCCAGTCACCAAACGCTGCACCTTCAAGCTTGCTTGTACTATTTTTAAAGCCCTATCAGATCTAGCCCCTGCTTTCATCTCCTCTTGTCTGATCCGTTATGTTCCCCCCAGGGATCTCCGTTCTGCATCCCTCAACTTACTTGTCGTCCCCAAAACTAGACGAAAAAAGCATGGAGGTTTGAGTTTCTCTGCCATGGCCCCTTCCACTTGGAACTCCCTCCCTACTGCGCTGCGCCTCTGTCCCAGCTACGACCACTTTCGCAGACTGTTAAAGACCCTTCTGTTTCACTCGGCATTTGAGTAAACCTGTTGCCCAAGCTACCGTTTTGTCAAGAGCGCCATGAAACCGCTTGGTGAACGTGCGCGGTATAAATACTTTTTAACGTAACGTAACGTAGACTTATCACAAGACCATAAATGAGAAAAATCCACAAAACTGTAGTCAATAATAATTCTTCAAGATGGTAGAAATAGTTTAAAAATAGGTTCTTCACTTAAAAGCAGTCTTTAGCAACAGATAACCCCAATGGGAGTCATCACAAATTCACGGTCAAAGAAATCCCAAGGTATGGTGCAGACTGCGAGGTGCACGGCGACGGGCCTGGAGTCAAACAGACCCACAGAGAACAGTACCTTGGAAAGCCAAAGCAAAGACAGCTCACGAGGTCGGGGATGTGTTGCGTCATTGGTGGGTTGCGGCATCGGTTCCTTGCTTTGGGGGAGATGATACATTGGTGTCCTGGATGCTAGCGCAGGCAGTGGAGGCATCGGTTCCTGACCGGAGATGAGGTGACGTCACGATGGCGCAGAAACCACGGTTCCGTACGATGTCACGATGTTGATGGATTCTTGACCTCCCACGTCAATGATCGGCTCCGCGATGATGTCGGCTTCGGAGTCGATGCAGCACAGCAGCAGGCGTCGGGCCTACGTTGCAAGTCAGAGCAGCGCTCACGGCTATGGCAGGCTTACGATGGCGATCGCTGGCGTCAATGAGGCACAACGGCCGGCGTCGGGTCTACGTTGCAAGTCGCTCATCGGCATCGGTGTTGTAGAATTCCTTCTGTAGCAGCTAAAACAGCAAGTTCCTGATGCAGACAAACAGAAGGGGTAAAGTCTGGTATCCTTGAGACTTTAGTCAGGAGGCAAGCTCAAATCCAGCCCTTGGAGTAATATTCTGCAAGATGATGAAAGTTCTTAAAAAGTTCTTTCTCCTTTCCTTGGCAATGAAGAGACCACTGCAGGCCAACCCAGCAAACATCACACTGGCAGAGGGACAGTCCAAAATCCTGCAGATTCCCTGGTTCTTCTCCTTGACAAAGGTTTGTCTTGTTTTCCCAGACGTTATCTAAAGTCCTGGGGATTGGCCCCAATATTTATACTACTATTCTCTTTGTTCTCGGAAGGCAGAGAGTTTCTGTGCCTAGTCCTAACCAGTTCTGCGCAGTCCTGGAGCACTTTGTTTACTAGACTCCTTCTTTCCTTTGGCAGGGTGGACCAGGGTAATCAGACACACCATAGAAGGTGGAGCCAGCAGCGTGGAAGGCAGGCACAGACCTATTCAGACCCAGGTGCTACTCCTCCCACCCATCTACATGCACATAGGTCTATTCAGCCTTGGGCTGATTCACCCTGTATCCTGGAGCCACCTTAGCCCCTGTCACTCGCAAATCAGACATACAATACAAAAGCTAGCAGAGGCAGGCTGGATGGTTAGGTAAGAAAATACCTACTTTCTAAAAGTGGTATTTTCAAACACAAAATGTTAAAACCAACTTTACTAAAAGATGTATTTTACATTCTGAGTCCAGGCATACTAAATTCGAATTTCTACCATGTTCCCTTTGTCAGTTAGGATTATAAGGTGTTATAATCCAACTGCCCATTCAGGCCTCTGGGAACAGGTAGCCTTGCAGAAGTGAAAAACAAAATAGGCTGTAATTCACTACCAGGTCATGCCACGCACATCAGGGCATGGCCTACCTTTTACCTACAATGCACCCTGCCCTAGGGCCTACCTTAGGTGTGGTTGATATGTAGACAAGGGAACGTTTAGGAACTGGCAAGTGGGTGCACTAACCAAGTCAACATGGCAGTACTAGACTGCACACAGGCTCTGCAATGGCGGGCCTGAGACACACTTTACAAGCTGTTTCTATGGGTGGCACAATAAGTGCTGCAAGCCCAACAGCAGCATTTGATTCACAGGTCCTGGGCACATGTGGTGCACTGTACTAGGGTCTGACAAGTAAATCAAATAAGCCAATCACAGAGTCACTAATTCAGTACATCAAGTTAACATAGAGAGCAAATGCACTTTAGCACTGATCAGCAGAGGTAAAATGCCCAGAGGCATTCAACAGCCAAAAACAGGTCAGAAAAAATACAGGAGGAAGGCAAGAAGTTTAGGGATGACCCTGCAAAAAGGGCCAAGTCCAACACTGGACATAAGATCCAAATGTTTGGATGTTTGTGGGTCAATATAGTGTTTCAGGAATGCAGTATGTTTGGTAAGATGTATCTGAATCCTTATTGGGTTGGCCACATCAAAAGAGACTTGGGATCAGGTTGGACCCGAAGGCTGACCCACTTGTTTATTCTATTGAAACATCTAATTGCATCTCGGACACTATTAATTTGGGGAATGATCCTGAATTTGTGAGAAATTTAAAGCGCAAGTTTCCTGGGCTGTTCAGTAACAAACTGGGGCAATATCAAGGTTTTAAACATTGTATTAGATTGCATGAAAATGTTGTCCTTTCATGTCACAGAGTAAGGAATGCACCGCTGTCCTAATGAAACAAGTTAAAGGATATGGTACAATACTTGTGCGGTAAAAAAAAATCATTGAACCAGTAGATTAATCTCCTTGCATTTCTCCAGTGGAGATTTCAGTTAAATCTAGTGGGGAATTGCGTCTTTGCATAGACTCACGCAGCTCCAATAGAGCCATTTGGGTGGATGCTCACCTACTTCCTAATTTGCATGAAATGGTATCTACTGTGGCTGGGCCATGAGCATTTTCATATCTTGAATTAGCTAGTGCATACTATCAAGTGGTGTTACAGGAGGAGTCTAAAAAGCTAATAGCCTTTATTACCTCTGAGGGACTGTTTATATTTTGGAGGATGCCTTTTGGCCTAGCACGTGTGGCTTCTGTGCTTCAGAGATCAATAAAGGAGACGCTGGAAATACTCAGTCATGCTGTGTCCTTCCAAGATGATATTTTGGTTTTTGTTAAGGATGATAGAGAGCATGATTGCAACTTGGATAACGTTTTGGGTGCTTTGGTGACCAAGGGTTTGATACTACGTTCAGATAAGTGAAGGCTCAGGAAACGCGAGGTGAAATATTTGGGGCATTGCAATAGTGGTCATAGTGTTAAGCCCAAGAAGTTTCATGTTGATAATATCAGTAAAGCATCCATTCATAATTGCAAGGAGCATTTAGTAGCTATCCTGGGTTTGGTTGAATTTTATGCAGCAATGATAGATCCTTTTAGGTGTCTACTAAAGAAGAACACAACATTTGAATGGACTGACAGCATGTCTTGTACTTTTGCTGCTGTAAAAGACTTAATTGTGAATGCCCTGCATCTCAAACCATTTGTGGTGGGGAAGCACTGTATTGTCATGGTAGATGCCAGCAGTTGTGGATTGGCTCTTGTTTCGATCCATGAAGACTATGGCAAAGAATGGATTGTGGACTATGCTTCGAGAACTTTGTGGAAAACAGAGAAACACTACTCTGCAGTTGAGAGAGAGTTATTGGCATGTATATGGGGTGCGGGGCATTTTAGATGTTTCTTATGGGGCACAAAGTTCAGCATCAAAATTAATCCTGAAACTTTGGTGCACATGTTAGCACTGAGTGGTGGGTGCACTTTGTCTTCCAGATTGGCTTCTAGATTGCAGAGTTTTCAGTATTCTTTAGAATAGGTTCTGGGTAAAACCAATGTGTATGTTAACTGTATGTCCAGGTTGCCCCTACCAATTCAAGAGTCTGATGTGGTTGATACAGATGATTGTGAAGTTGCTTATACTGTGTGGGATGCTAATTTACTTGGTACCGATTGTCCTATACTTCACGAGGTGATGTGGCACAAGGAGATTGATTGCGACCAAGTGCTTATATGTGTGAAGAACTGTATTTTGATGGGTTGGCCAGAAGAAAGGAAACTCTCTTGAGGTTTATGAGTTATTTCAAGGTGCATGATTTAACAGGCAGAAGAAAATGGTATTGTTGTGAAGGGGGACATGTTTATTCCTCCTTTTGGTTTGAGTACATTTTATTTTGATATTGCTCATGAGGGTCATTTTGGTATGTCAGCTACTGGAAGACGACTTAAGGTTAATTTATGATGGCCTGGCATTGATGCGTTTGTGAAACATCAAGAAAGGTTATGTGAGCTTTGTGCCAATAGTGATAAATCCACCAAGGTACTCACCACTGATCCTCAACCTGTTGCTTTACCATCTTCAGCTTGGTGCATATTAGGTCTTGACTCCATTGGTCCGTTCTCTGTGTTGCCAAGGCAAGAGTCCTTTGGTATTGTTTTAATTGATTACTTTTCCAAATGGCCTGAGATTAAAATGATCAAGGATTCCCCAATAACTTGTTACATATAAGGAGCCTCAATTTGTGAGCAAGCAAATGTAGAACTATTTGGATAAGTGTGGCATTTTTGACAACAGGATTGCAGTATTCCATCAGGCAGCTAATGGACAGATTGAGAAATTCAACCATGTGGTCAAAGAGGCTATTCAGCTGTCTATAAAAAGGGGTCTAAGTTGGAAAAATGCATTGCAATCCATGTTACTAGCTTATAGAACCTCTCCCAATGTCATTACATCTGTAAGTCCTTTTGAATTGTTGAGGGGTCGTAAACCTAGGACTAAGTTAGTGCTGTGGTGGTTGAAGGACCAGAAAATGGCACAAGGTGATGTTGTTAAACTAGATTTGAAGGAGATTTACTCTGAAATGGAAGCTTATAAAGCCAAAATAAAAGATGATTTGCAGAGGATGAAAAGAGTAGGAGGGAAGCAAATTGTGCAAGTATGTGATATGGTGCGTCTAAAGAAAGGTACCATGGTACGCAAGAGGTTTTCCAATTGGTCTGACTCTGTACAAAAGTATTGAGGTTTTGCGTGTGGAGGGTCGTGGTGTATGGCATCTCAGCAGAGTGTCATTATTCAAGGGTAGACTACGGCCTAATGATGAACATGTCACAAATGTTTTTTTAGATGTGCATGAAGATTGTCTCTCCAGGAAATTGGGTGCTAAGGGTTTATTGAGGGGCAATGGAGGGAAAGTGGTCAGTGAATCCTCCAGACGGTTGAGAGTATGTTGCTTACCTATGAGGTTGAAGGATTTTGTTCTTACATGGAAAACTTTGTAGGTAACTCCAACACCGATCCTGCATCCATCTCAGATCTCCCGAGGCGTCTCCGGGAGCAACGTTGATTTTAGAGACTTCACTTGGAAAGTTTTAAAGCCGCCTACCTGCACAGCTCTTTGCGCTCCGGACCTAGCGCTCTGATCCTTCCTGGCTGCCCCCTGTCCTGCACGTGACCCAGACCGCCTCCGCTGATCGCCCCCTCCTTGCCTGACTCTTGGAGTGGGACGGGCGGCTCCACCATCTTGGGCGGGTCTGGGCTCGGCGCTGCAGTTCTTTGGCCCCTCCCCCCTCGACAAAGTACTTTAGGCGGTCAGCTGCTTGCGCGCCTATCCTGCATCCATCTCAGATCTCCCGAGGCGTCTCCGGGAGCAACGTTGATTTTAGAGACTTCACTTGGAAAGTTTTAAAGCCGCCTACCTGCACAGCTCTTTGCGCTCCGGACCTAGCGCTCTGATCCTTCCTGGCTGCCCCCTGTCCTGCACGCGACCCAGACTGCCTCCGCTGATCGCCCCCTCCTTGCCTGACTCTTGGAGTGGGACGGGCGGCTCCACCATCTTGGGCGGGTCTGGGCTCGGCGCTGCAGTTCTTTGGCCCTTCCCCCCTCGACAAAGTACTTTAGGCGGTCAGCTGCTCGCGCGCCTATCCTGCATCCATCTCAGATCTCCCGAGGCATCTCCGGGAGCAACGTTGATTTTAGAGACTTCACTTGGAAAGTTTTAACGCCGCCTACCTGCACAGCTCTTTGCGCTCCGGACCTAGTGCTCTGATCCTTCCTGGCTGCCCCCTGTCCTGCACGCGACCCAGACCGCCTCCGCTGATCGCCCCCTCCTTGCCTGACTCTTGGAGTGGGATGGGCGGCTCCACCATCTAGGGCGGGTCTGGGCTCGGCGCTGCAGTTCTTTGGCCCCTCCCCCCTCGACAAAGTACTTTAGGCGGTCAGCTGCTCGCGCGCCTATCCTGCATCCATCTCAGATCTCCAGAGGCGTCTCCGGGAGCAACGTTGATTTTAGAGACTTCACTTGGAAAGTTTTAAAGCCGCCTACCTGCACAGCTCTTTGCGCTCCGGACCTAGTGCTCTGATCCTTCCTGGCTGCCCCCTGTCCTGCACGCGACCCAGACCGCCTCCGCTGATCGCCCCCTCCTTGCCTGACTCTTGGAGTGGGAAGGGCGGCTCCACCATCTTGGGCGGGTCTGGGCTCGGCGCTGCAGTTCTTTGGCCCCTCCCCCCTCGACAAAGTACTTTAGGCGGTCAGCTGCTCGCGCGCCTATCCTGCATCCATCTCAGATCTCCCGAGGCATCTCCGGGAGCAACGTTGATTTTAGAGACTTCACTTGGAAAGTTTTAAAGCCGCCTACCTGCACAGCTCTTTGCGCTCCGGACCTAGCGCTCTGATCCTTCATGGCTGCCCCCTGTCCTGCACGCGACCCAGACCGCCTCCGCTGATCGCCCCCTCTTTGCCTGACTCTTGGAGTGGGACGGGCGGCTCCACCATCTTGGGCGAGTCTGGGCTCTGCGCTGCAGTTCTTTGGCCCCTCCCCCCTCGCCACGCCCCCTGATCCTCCTCCCCATGTGTCCCGACTTTATGGTTACTCAATCCCGGCCGCGCAGCGGGCGCGACGAAGGCGCGCCGAAGTTGCGCCTAAGTTAAGCCCGTCTGCGGCCGTCCGCGACGGGCCGGGACCAGGGGCCACGCACTCTGCCCCCTCTTTGGTGTATACCTCAGTTCAACTCATGGCTCTTACTGCTGTCTCCTCACCTTCACCCTCACTTCTGCGACATCTTGACACATTTGGTATTCTTGTTTCTTCCCCTTCTCACCCGACCCCGGTCTCTCCCAGTCCCACTCCTTCCATTGTCGACCCCTGTCTTATCCCCTGTCCCCCCCTCGCCCCTGTCCCTACTGTAGCTTCCGCTTATCTGCTTAATACCCGCTCTGCTGTCAAACATCAGACGGCACTCTTCAACCTTTTGACCACTGATTCCCCTGATTTCCTTTTCCTGACTGAAACTTCGTTCACCGCCGATTCCCTCCCCGACCTTCTAGCCATTCTCCCCGATACCCATTATGCCCTCCGAGCTGATCGTCCGGACGGTAAGGTGGGGCGAGGTGTGGTGATGATCATTCGGTCGACCCTCAAATTTCAACTTCTTAATCACCCCCCCATACCCAACGTGGACTACCTGGTGGCCCGCTCTCTCAACCTTTCTGCCCCCCTCACTGCTGTCCTCGTGTACCGTCCCCCTCAATCTTTGCCTTCCTTTGTAGCCTCCCTTCAGGACCTTTTGGCCACTCTTGTGGTCAACAATTCCTCCGTCCTTCTGCTCGGCGACTTTAATTATTGGCCGGGCGACCCTAGGGAAGACCTTCCCTCGAAAGATTTTTCTGACACTCTCCAATGTTTAAACCTCACGTCTTATGTCTCAGTCCCCACTCACGCCCAGGGTCACATCCTGGACCAAATCTGGTCCTCTCGTCCTATTGTTTTGCCTCCTTTCATATCCCCATGTGTCTGGTCGGATCATTTTATTATTTCTTTCTCTATCCACCTGGGAGCGGTCGACAAGCCCCCCCTTCCGAAAAACATTCTAGCCCGCAATTGGAACCGGACCGACCTCGACTCCCTCTCGCTCACGTTGGCTTCCTCTGCTCCTTACCTCACTAATCTTCCTCTCGAATCCCAGGTTAACGCCATTGGCACATGGCTTTCCTCCTCGTGCGATCCAGTCGCCCCGCTCAGAAAGATCAAGGCGGTCCGCCCTTATGACGCGCACAAATGGTTCTCTCCAGAGCTTAAAACACTCAAACTCGACCTCAGGCGGTCGGAACGCCACTGGAGACGGAACTACTGTCCCTTTCTGCGCGCCAAATATAAATTACTCCTCATTGAATATAAAAAAGCGATCTTAGTGGCTAAAACCGCATACTTCACTGAGAGAGTAGCTCTCTCGGCCAACAAATCCCGTGAAATCTTTTCTTTGGTTCACAACCTTGCCACCTCTGATCGCTCCACTCCTAGCTTGGTCCCCTCACAGTCCCTCTGTTCCTCACTCAATGACTTCTTCATTGACAAGATCGTGAAGATTAAGGCCAACATCCCTACTGTGCTTCAACCCAGTCCCACTTGTCCCTCCACTTGTCCCTTCCCCCCTCCCTCTTCCTTTTTCGCTTTTTCCCCCCCCATCTCCACCGATCTATTTCTAAAACTTCTGGTCAAGGTCAAATCTGGCTCTCCCGTGGATTGCGCGCCGGCACGCATTCTTAAAACTCTTTTCACCAACTGTCCTGCCCCCCCTCTTGCTCTTCTTAATTCCTCTTTGGCTCTTGGTTCTGTCCCCTCTTCCTTTAAATCCGCTATAGTCCTCCCTATTCTAAAAAAAAACGGTCTGGATCCCTCTCTTCCTTCTAATTTCCGACCCATTTCTCTTCTTCCTTATCTCGGCAAGATCCTTGAAGCCCATGTCACCTCCTGCCTCTCCACTTATATAGAGGAGAACGGCCTCCTCGCATCCCATCAGGCGGGATTCCGCCCGGGCCACTCCACGGAGATGGTGGTCCTCGCAGTCCTAGACAAGCTCAAGGGGAAGGCCGACTCTAACCTCCCCCAAGCCCTGGCCCTTCTCGATCTGTCCGCTGCGTTTGACACGGTTGACCATTCCATCCTTATCGACCGTGTCAGCGCAGCGGGCATTCGGGGCACGGCCTTTGCCTGGCTTGCGTCCTTCCTTCGGGATAGGTCCCAGGCAGTTCATCTCCCCGGTTTCTCTGCCCCTCCCCGCCCAGTCACTTGTGGTGTTCCCCAAGGTTCCTCTCTCTCCCCCCTTCTTTTCAATCTTTATATCCATCCCCTCATCACTTCTCTCCTTGAGCTGGGGGTCTCTGTGTACAATTACGCAGATTACCTCCAGCTCGTTTGTCCCTCCGTTTAATTCGGAAAATCTCACGGTTCTTTTCCCCCGCTGCACTCAAAACCATAGTCATGGCCCTTGTTACCTCCCGCCTTGACTATGGGAATGGCCTGTACGTGGGCATACCTGCCTACGAATCCCGTCGTCTACAGGCCATTCAAAACCAAGCTGCCCGCCTTATCCTTTCCCTTCCTAAATCTTCTCATATCACCCCGGCTCTCAAGTCCCTTCATTGGCTTCCTGTCCGTCTCAGATCCTTCTTCAAATTGGCCAGTCTTGCTTTTCGGGCTCATTCCCGCTCTGCTCCCCTGTTCATCACTTCTCTCGTTTCCTCTCATGCCCCTAGTCGCACTCTTCGTTCCTCCTCTCTTTCTTTTCTTCATATCCCTCGCTTCCGTAAATCCAGACCGGGGGGCACCCGGTTTTCAGTCCAGGCCCCCCAGTTCTGGAACAGTCTGCCTCTCTCCATCCGTTCCATCCCCATCTACACTCATTTCCGCAAAGCCCTCAAAACCTTCCTTTTTTCTCAGGCATTCCCTTCCTAGTCTCCCTGGGTCTCCTTTGTTGAGTTCTGATCAGGTCCCCAGCACCAGGAAGCCGCTTGGCCGCAGTGCGCTTTATTAAATATTTTATTAATTCATTCATTCACCGATTGGGGGGGGGTTGAGTGAGTGCTACCCACCACGATCTTTTTACCACGACCCAGCCTTGCTTGCCTGTGAGGCTGAGCCCCTGATGCTTCCACCATCAATCTTCTTCATGCAGAAGGCAGAACCAGATGAGGAGTAAACCTTCAAAACACGCGCCAGGTACGTTTTATCAGCACCGAATCATTTTTAAATCTTCAATGTGTCCCAAGCAATTTCATGCAAGCTGTTAAAATGGCAGCGCCCTGAAGTGCATTCCCCACCACTCCTGCTCCTCTAATGAAGCAGCTCTACAAATGCCACCTAAAACTAAATGTATTGCTGCCCTTGTGTGTATGCTAACTCACGAAGACTACCTGTCCATCCTATGCCTGACTCTAAAATGGCGACGTTCCAAGACAACCTGTATAGCCTCACAGTGCCTGCCCTTAAGATGGCATTTCCTCAAAACTTTATTATCCGTAAACCTTCCAGTATAACTTCACAGTTCACATGACGATAATGGTAGTCTCAACCTAACTAGTGGTTACCTAACTAGTGACTAGTAAGAAACGCCCTGTGATACAGACCTCAGTCACCATAACTCCACCACACCTTGTACCCTGAGACTCACCACCTCCGCAGTCTTCTTACCCCGTTTTTTAATGATCATGTCGCGTCCTGACCTTACCTGGTCTGGGGAAAACTACTAGACTCTAGTCTACCCACCAACCTCTCCAAAACTGCTGCTAAATCATCCTAATACGCCACCCTAAAAAGACACCCTGAGACGTTGATATCCGACCTGCGCTTCAACACAGACAGAGGCATTTGCATAAATGACCTCATTTTCTACTCCAGAAGAAAGGCTGCTTGCCGCAAATCCTTGGAGCACCTTCTTAACTTTCGCTCAATTAAAAACATTCCTTATGGCACAAAACTCACAATTGCTCCATCCTCCACCCTGCGAGCTTACCTCACCATCACCCTCTACAAAAATGGCATTGTTCTGATCCAAACCTCAACCAATGATCTAAATAAATTCGCAGACCTTTTCTCCCACCTCAGAAACCATGTGCATAACTCAAATAGGGGATCCAACTCCTACACCAATGATCCACCATCCTGCAAGCCTATTGCGCCCAGCCACCGGCATACCCCCTTCGCAGGGCTCCCACAGTAGTTCTCCCTATCCCCCCAGCATGCCCACTGACTCCGATTATGGACACTCCCCTATACCCCTTATCCCCCCTCCCAACTCCCCCCATCAACCGAGAGTTGGGTACTGTCCCAATGACCCCTGGTCCTCCAATGGCTCCCACGGCTGATCACCCTGACCGTTGTACCTCATCCTCCGACACCTCTAACAGAGCTGTCCCTAGACCTCCGACCACCCCCCTCCAACCATTCACCAATATCGCGAGCTAGGGACTCCTCCAAAGACCCTGGAGTCTGCACTAACCAAACTATCTCCCCTTCCACCTTTACATGCCCCAGGACTGCTCCTGAACCTCTGTCCCCCTGCCCACTAGCATCCCCAGCTTATATTGATCTTGAAACTCTGGCTAAACTCACCCAGAGCATTCATAGCTCCATTCTAGACCTTATGAATCTCCTTAACCTTGACCATCTCTCCCTTGCTAACCTCAAGCAACCTCATTCCTCCCCCTACTGAACACTGAGCCTCCCAAGCACCCACTCCTGCTACCTCTGAGACATCTTCGCCCAGGCAAACTACCTTGCCACCTCTGAGAGGAAGAATCCCGAGCTCTTGCACTCTCTTACAACGCTACCACTGCCACCACTAATCCGCTAGACCTCACGGGAATCAAAATCCTTGCCATCCTCCAAGATCATTACTCTGTCCAAGCCTTCCCCATCCTCTAGATATGAGTCTTGAACACCCCATCAGCACGGTCACCATCAACCCCAACAGGCTAGCTACCCTCCATAATAGAAGTGTGGTAAAAAGCAACATCGCGCCTGTATTTCTGTCTGTCCAGACTCCTGACACTCCCCCAGACCCCCCCATCTGGACTTTTAATCAGCTGTAGGTCAGCAGTCAAGCATGCGGCTGATATTGCTGACCTCATCCTGAAAAAAAACCTAGACCTAGCTATACTTACAGAAGATTGGCTCAATGAATACTTTTTCCAGAGCCTGGACTTATTAGCCAATCCCAATTAAAACATCGCCAGATTGGACAGACATTCCAACAGGAAAGGAGGAGGTATTGCCTGCATCTACCAATCCTCCCTCTTATCACAGAACTCTTGGTGGACTCCACCTAATCATGTGAATACCTCGCACTCCAACCTGTGCAACTTGCACATTTTTTACCACACTCCAGGTTCTAACGATTCTTTCACCGATCCCCTTTTGGAAATCATCACAACCAAGATTTCCTTCAATGCCACAGAGATTTTCCTGGGTGATTTCAACCTACACTGGAATGACACTAAAGATCAACACGTCAACGCCATCAAAGACCTCCTATCTGACCAAGCCCTGACTCAAGCCTGCTCTCTGCCAACCCACTCAAAAGGGGCAAATCTTGACTGGATCATTTCCAAGGAATCCTCATTCAAACTTATCTCCATAGACCCATGTGACTGGTCTGACCACCACTCCATCTCCTTCATTTTACCTGGGTCCTACAAGACAAAGACACCACAACCGGTGATTCCCAAACACTGGACCTGAGACACTAAGAACCTCAACCTTATGAAACTGGAGGATCGCTGCAAATCTGACCTCCCCCTTGCATATAACCATGGTCAGCGACCTCAATGAACATTACTCGTCGTCATTGTAGAAGACCTTGTCTCTCGAAAACTAAAAAGAACACAAATCAAAGACAGAAACCCATGGTCCACTCGTTCCCTCAACATGGAGAGGCGATCCTTAAGGCAAACTGAAAGAATCTGGAGACAACACCCCTCTGCTAGGCATCTAAAACATCTCCGCCAGGCGTGAAACACCTACAAGCACATCCTCAATTTCAAGAAAGAATATTTCAGATCGGAACAGGGGAACGCCAAGAATAGACCCTGCAAGCTCTTTGAACTGGTCAAACACCATCTAATAAACTGGCTAAAACACTGAAAGAATCACCCAAATCTCTAATATCATCAGAGGAATTCTCCTCCTTATTCACTGATAATATCACGGCATTAGGAATTCAACTCAGTACCGCCAGCTACTCTCAACCCCTTCCTGACCTATCCCCCCTTTCCGCACCACCCCTCCTGGCCTCACCTAAAAACCAAGCCCACTGGACTGACTTTGAATACTCTAACGAAGGCTCTATCTCCAAAATCTTCTCTACCGTAAACCCTAATAACCACTTTAATGACCCGCTTACCGCCAACTGCCTCGCTGCCGCCTCCCAATCCATTGTTCTTTGCTGGACTTCAATAATCAACGCCTCTCTCCAGCAGGGCTCGATTCCGGACCATTTAAAAGCCGTCCAAGTCCTCCCTATTTTGAAAAAAACATTACTGGATCCAGCCTCCCCTGACAATTTCTGACCTATCTCCAATATCCTGCTATTAGTCGAAGTATTGGAGAAGTGTGTACAACAGCAACTAAGTCAGCACATCAACAACTTCCACCTACTTGATGACTTCCAATCTGGATTCAGGCCAGGGCAGATCACTGAAACTACTATGCTCCACATCGTGGACGACAACCTCCAAGCGCTAGACCAAGGCAAAACTTGCCTTCTAATCCTCCTTGTTCTATCCTCCCCCTTCGATATGGTCAACCATGAAAAACTACTCGAACGCCTCTAATTCAGGATGGTTGTGGATGGCGTGGTCCTAGAATGGTTCAGATCCTTCCTCCACAACTGCTCTCAGAGATACCTCATCAATGGCAACCTATCAGCTCCGACCCCAGTCACAGTCGGTGTTCCCCAAGGTTCAACCCTGTCCCCCACCCTCTTTAATCTTTACTTAGAGCCACTCACCGAAGTTCTTCGTTCCGCCAAGATCTCCTACCATATGTATGCGGATGAAACCCAAATATACATCAATATCTCTTCGCTCGAGGAAATCCTCTCCCTGAATGAGACCATGAAACTCACCGTCCAATGGCTAGCCGATAACCAACTCAAACTTAACACACAGAAAACTTAATTTCACCTAATCTCCCCTTCAAAAGCCAACCCGGAGGTCCAGGTGTGGATTAAGGCCATCACAGCCCTGAACTGCCCACGGACCATTGTGGACTCAGCCAAATCCCTGGGCATAATCCTCGACTGTAACCTAGACATGCGAGACCACATTAACTCAATGGATAAAGCAGCCAGATTCCACATGAGCTACCTTTGGAAGCTAAAACCTTTCATCGAGGCTACTGACCTAAAAATGGCACTGCAAGTACTAGTCATCTCTAGACTGGAATATGGTTGGGCCACCCTCACAGGACTACCCAAGATCTCTTTAGCACCTCTAAAAGCCTGCCCCAACGCAGCCGCCAGACTACTCACAGGCACCAGGAAATTCGACCACATCTCCCCACATATGAAATCCCTGAAATGGCTCCCTCTAGAGGCCAGAATTCAGTTCAAACTGACCTGCATTAAACACAAGGCTCTATACACAAACTCCCCTGCTTATCTGGCACAGAAACTAGTGGTATCGGGAGGAAGCAGGAACTCCATGTCCGCTAGAAACCTCTTACTCTAACCTGCCTTCTTTCAGAAAAAAATAACCTACAATAGGGCGTTCACTTCAGCAGCACCAAGAATTTGGAACTCTTTCCCACTGACATCATAAGAATCTCTTCTCTAGCACGTTTCAATAAGGAGGCCAAAACTTTTCTCATGGGTAAATTCCTCATCTAATCACCTGCCCTCAACCACCCACTGTGCCAGATGAATCTAAGACTATCACTCCTACCCCGGATCACCAATTATCCCCGCCGAGAATATATGGGACCATTGTTTTCTTTAACTGACTCTAACTGTGATTGTAACCTTACACCTCTATCCCCTTTTTCTCCTATGTTCTCAGCATCCCGGCCCCTCGCCATCCTTTTGATTGTTTGATTTTGTATATCTCTGCACTTTAAACTTTTTGTTTGTCCACCACTGTATATCGTGTAAAGCTCTCTGATACCCTAACGGGTCAGGTTCACGCTCTATAAAACATTAAAATAAAGAAATAATAATAGGTAATGATCAGGGAACACTCCAGAATGTTAAGAGCATGTTACCTACATATTAGGTTGAAGAATTTTCTTCTTATATAAAAAATAAAATGTTATAATAAGGAAAAAAGGGGAGGTGCATTGTATACACAAGAGCATGTTAGTTTTCCCTCTTTCTTTCCCTGTGCTTGTGTATTTACATTTCCTGTGTTGTTGTTTGACGTTGACATGAGTTCATGCCTTTACACTTGTGTCTGGTCGGGATGGCGTTTTTTAAATGTGAGTGGGATATATATGCAGGGTTTTGTAACGGAACCAAGGGGCATTTTATCAAGGCGGGCGATATGAAATTATTAGCAAGCTGTCGCTAACAGCAGTTAGCGACAGTTTGTAGGCGATAGCGAGAGGTTTGGGTCCCTTTTGCATGTCAGCGATATTTATCGCTGATGACATGCAAAGTGGGCGTACCCAACCTGTTAGCAACTGAAAGCAGTCGCTACCATCGCTATCCCCTATTATCAACGCAGGCATAGCGATTAAAATATTTGTGCAAAGCGCAAATATCGCTGAAAACTGCTCAGACCAGTTCTTACCCATTATATCCAATGGGAGGTGGATATTAGGGCTAAGACCCTATTGGCAATGATGCGTGAATATCGCTGGTTTTCCAGTGATATTCATGCATTTCCCCGCTATCGCCGGTTATTTTATCGCATTGGAGATAAACGTTGCTAATAGCACGTTATCTCCGCGATAAAATCCGGTGTTGCTTGGCGATAAAAAATATGTTGCTAAGCTTCTTTAGCGATAAATATCGCTAGCTGTTGATAATATGCCCCCAAATTTGGTGCTGGGATTTTGTACCTCTTATTTGTTAAAATAAAGGTGGAGCATTTTACCTGCATTTGTAGAGTAAAATATAGACCCAAGTACAGGCAAAAAAATATAGAAAAAACATATATTTAGAATGTAGAAGCAATATGGCTGCGCAAACTGTAGATACAGACGTGGCTGATGAATACATAGTAGCATGCAGTCCCCAAAACAACACGGGCTCTGAGCGTCATTACTGTCAAGTGATTACCACGCATGTGACGATTTATGGGGAAGAAGAGTGGTTCGGGTATGAATGATGTCACTGCAGGGTTAGGACAGATGAATAAATAGCTTGATTAACAGCAGTGGAAGACCTGTCATATATATTAAAATTCCTAAGGGCCTAGTCTCCTTGGATGAAGACCTCGGACCCCCTACCTTCATGCATGTAAGTGGGCAAAATGCGATGCAGCCCGCGCTACGAAATTCATTTAATTAATTAAATTGTTTACTTACCTCCTATTATCCATGCTCCGGTTTTTAGCATCCCCCACCCTGCCCCTCCCCCGCCCCGCCTTTCGCCCCACTGCAACTGCCTCCATGGGCCGCGGCTGGGAAATATGCATATCTACAGCGTAAGGAAACTGTAGTTGGCCGGTGCTCCTGCACGAAAAGCGGAAGTGATGTATAGGGAACACCAATCAATGAGGAGCCAGTAAAGAAGACCTACGCAGGAGTGAACCTATGATAAGCAGCAGGTGTATAGTGAATACAACAGTCTTGCAGACAACGCATGAGTGCTGATGCTCGATCTAACAACTATGAAACATGAACCAAACAAAACAACCCAAAAATAATTCACAATAAATATAATTAAAATTCAATATAAAAATATTTACCTACATTATTTTTAAACATAGTAAACATAGGCAAGCACAAGCAAAAAAATGTATAATTAATGTTTACCATATAAGATTATAAGATTTGAAAAAACAATTAACCTTGCAACCTAAATACAGTTACAAATAAAACCACATTCCTAATTTTTAAAAAACAGTTTAATATTCAAAAGCAGTTAACTGATGCAAAATAAGGCTTCTCTCCAGGCAAACATCGCTCAGCTAGACTGAATGATAAACAGAAAGACCTCATCACTCTGATAAACAGAAAGACCTCATCACTCTAAAAAAATAGAACACTTACAATTACAAAGTAAGTACTGAATTTAAACATAACTTAAACTTAGCAACAAATACAATATAGATATCTGATTATACACAAAATAAACCAACACATATTTAACCATTGTATCTCCATAATACATGAACCAAGACTATCAGATAATGACACAAAACAATGAAAACAGAAGAGTAAGCAATAACATTATTTAAAAAAATTGATATTGCAACAAAGGCAAAACAACATTTAAGTATAAATAATACAAAATAAAAAGTAAAGCATAAATCCTAAAAGTTATTAATGACAAACATTTTTTTAATCTAAAAATAACAAATAAAAGGATAGAGAAAATATGTAAATAATATTTAAAGAAGAAAAACATGTACACAGTAAAAAAGAGTATTGCTGACAGAAGGAGATAACCAATGAATCAGAGATATAGTGACAACTATTATGTATCCCACAACAATGAAGGTACTTTCTCAGTCAGTCAGGCAGTAGTCAGGCACTCATGGAATCACACGCCATTATTTAGGCAGTCATAAAATCAGTGATTCTCTTTCCACTGAGATATTCAATTATCCAGAAACTACATATGTATTCTGGCAATCAGATAGGCAGAACCTATGTAGTCATTGAAGCATGCAGGCACTAGGTATATATTTATCTAATCACCTAGTTACTAACTAAAGACTTATGCAATTGACAAGGCTGTAACTATGCAATCATTATGACATTTGTGCAGAACCTATGCAGCCATATAAACACCCACTTACAACCCGTGCAGTCATTAAAATACTGAGGTAAACAAGTGCACTGATGAAACACTCAGGCTCTACTCATGCACTCATGTAATTAAGTAGGGAGTACAACTCTTGTAAACCTATTACTCATCCAGTACCTATGCAGTCATTTAATTACTGAGCTAATAATCTTGCTCTAATAAAATCACCCCAGCAGTATACTTACTGTAATCCAATCCCTCAATCTTTATCGATGGAATCTTGCAGTCACTCAGACACTAGGCATGCACTCATCTAAGTAGGTAGGCACTCCTGATGCAAATATTCAATTCTCCAGGCACTACCCATGTAGTTATGTAAGCATCCAGGCACTACCTGTTCAGTTAACCAAAAAGAAGTGGGCAGTATCCAATCGCTGAAACACTATTCATCCACTCATCGAAGTGGGTGATGCTCTACATGGGCTTAAACAATCATGTATGCACTATCCATGCACTGCACAAATCACATGTATACTACTTAAGCACTCTTGCAATTATCAAGGTATTAGAGTTGCACTAATTTAATCATCCTACCAGTAGCTCAGCATAAATTGAATTATTGAAGCATTAGTCACATACATCATTCAGGCTGTACTCATGCACTCATCCAAATACACAGATACTAATGGTATACTCATGCAAACACACAGGTAGTAAGTATACAGATATGGAATAACTCATGGAGTTATGCCATAGTGAGGAATCATCTAGGCACCACGTGTATCCTCAGGGAATCACCTAGGCACTACGTATACACTCATTCAATCATCCAGGAAGTATTGTATTCAACCACAAACCCATGTATTTACAAGTTTTACTGAGGAATATGCCGTTTTTAGACACTATGGGTGATAGGTTTACTACAATGGAAGTCTCTACATTATTACATGAGTGCATGAGCAGAGCCTGAGTGTTTTATTAGTGCATATGTGTGTCTCAGTATTTCAATGACTGCATGGGTTGTAAGTGTGCGTGTGTGTGTTTAGATGGCTGCATATGTTCTGCGCGTATGTTATAATGATTGCATAGAAGTTGGAGTGGATGTATGAAAGGTTACATGGGGGTGTGAGTGTGTATATGAGTTTATTGTCTACATTTACTCTCCTTTAGGAACATTGCGTTCATGATGAACTGTAATATGTGTTTTTAATGTGTTTTTAACATTTATGTGACAATACAAATTGCATGGTTGTACTATTTTTTTTAATTAAAAGATATATATTTTGGAAAATTTGGTTTTTGTAAGCGCTTTAAAAACGTTCTGAATGATGAATGATAAATGCTGGTGTGTTGAGTATTTGTGAAATGTGACTGATATAAAATAGAAGTTGACCAAAGGGAACCCTCTTTTTATAAACTTTATAGTTTCTGGGAGCTACATCCTTTTGGTATATAGAGCCCCCTCTCCTTGTTTTCAAGGTAAAAACACTTTAGAACATACCACAATTCCGAAAATTAATATTGTACCACCAACAAATATTGTAACTAAATCTGATATCATCCTTTATATGTGCTCCTTTTTGTGGCACTCAAAACCTGCCATTCACTACAATGCATTTCAATGGAGACAATCTCCCAGAGTTATGTAATGGCTGCACTGCATGTTGTCTTTGTTATGGCCAGCCAATAATGTATACTAGTTCAACTCCAGTTTTAGCCACTTAATCAAATGTATTGGATTTGGAGGAGTTATATTCACCAATACCATTACAAAATTGCCAACAAAAGCAAACAAAAAATCATCTAAGCAAACAATGTAAAAATACAAAAACAAACTAACATTTCGAATATTATTATAATACAAAAATATTAAAAATATCAAAAATATAATTCTAAAAGATATTTAACAAATAAAGTACAAAATAGATATAAAATCAAACATATATAATAATTGTATTCATTAAAAATGTGTGAAGTTAGATAAATGACATAAAGACTTGTAAAAAGGTATCATAATTTAAATGCGTATTGGAGAGCACAGAAGCACAATCAGGTGCAAGAAAGCGAACACAAAACTCACTGAGCATTACCTGTCAATGGGCCACACGCCTGAAGATATACAATGGACGGTCATTGAGCAGGTCAACATTAGGCAACAATCTGAACCAACGCCTTTTCGAAAAAGAACAGAGGTGGGTGTATAGACTTTCTACACACAGAAAAGGTCTTAACGACAATATCCCGTGGAACACTGTGATGGGATAAGATCGCCTTCCCCTGTCCACAACCATCGGTCCAGATGTGTTGTAATACCTAGGTCCCTCGTCACTAGACTTTATATATACACGCCTTCATTGATGCTCTGTTTCTCAACCAACACACAAGCCTCCTAATAAGCTTTACAGAACTGCTTTATTTTACACGAATTCGGTCTCCATGACCGGTCCAGTCCTGCACTGTCCTTGAAAGTCTGTCAGAGACTCCCATTCTGTTTATTCAACACCGCCGCTTGATCGGCAAATGAACGTGCCGGTAGGAGCGGCCCTTGATGTTACTGCTGTCCCCGCTCTAGCCTTGAACGCGGTAGTCATAGTAACAAGCAAGCCGCTCTCATGACGAGAGAGTTCACGTGATCGGGATGAAGTGCGACCCCTCCATGGGGCAACCACTGATTGGCTTTCCCGTCCCACGTGACACACGCCCCCTGGAAACCAGGAAGTAACGATTACTTTACTTTACCAGTCCGGGCATACCGCCGATCATTCCACGGGGCATCCAGACCTGTAACCAAGTAGGTTTCAAGGCCAGACGAACAGAACAAGCAAGTAAGTGATTCTGTTGCGAGTATGTGTACGAGTCTCCGAACTCAGTAAGCACTCGTATTTGGTATGTGAGAAGTTCTCACACCGATCAAAACCCGCCAAACTTTAGCGTGTGTGTTTTTTACATTAACCATTGTAGGTGACATACATTTGCCGTCTTGGAATCCTGGTTGCCCATGAAGCCGGTAGTACCCGCTTCGAGTGTAAGCTATGTATTTTTGCCGCTTTTGTGGCCATTAGGGCGCCGGTGGCTAGCTTCTACTTATCCGCCCACGCGGGTATAGCCTGGAATCAGTATAGGTTATATCCTCCCAGCATTTCGCAGCATGTGTGCGATCACTCTCCAAACACCTATCTGCATCGTCCAGATACCCAGCCGCCTTGCCAGACCGACACCTCATCACGGCGCTGGGCGTTAATATACCTAGTCTCGTTCCGGTAATACACTGGAGCACATTTTGATCGTATTAATGCGACACCTCGATTAATGCGACACTTGAGCATGGGTATCCCATGTAGTTTCCTATCCTAGGCTACCATGATAGGCACAATGGATGTTAAGTGTTCAACCCTGTTTGTTCATCGTTGTACGTTATCCCAACCCTGTTCCCCACTTTCTATTACAGGTTTTTTCCTGAATGAGGAAGAGACACACCTTTTTACACCTGATCGCATTTTTGCGATCTTGAATATTGAGCGAGGGCTAGGGCGCACCTTAGCGTGTGCGGACCACCCAGTTCAATCAGCACGGTCCTGATGAAAACCTTACACTTATATTTTGGTTGAAACATGTAGACCCTATTTTCTTTTTCACATAGCACACTACGCTATTTTTAAACCAGTACACTTCTTGAGACACTGAAGCCTACCTAATTAGGCACAGGTGCCACACTGTTTTTATCCAGGGGTCCAAGCACTCAAGAATAAAGTCTTGTAGTGAGTAGTTTTGGCACCCTTTTTAATACATTTTCACTGTAAATCTTATGCACATATAAAAGAAAAAAACCCGTTCCACTGTAGTCAGGTGTCGCAGCACACCCTGCGGGCATTCGGCCTACGGGGTGGGACCCCGATGAGTAAGCATGTCTCCAACTAGGTTGGAGAGTGAGGGGTCTTCATAAAGGACATTCACTGTCCAGTAACAGGTTGGGGCACATTGTGCTAACCCGAGCACTAAGCTCTAAACAACAGAGGCTTTTCTCTGTACTGTTGCACAGGGGGTACTCCTCAATTGTTGGTATTATCATAATTTAAATACCAAATGTTGAACCTTTCACAAAATTAAAACATACGCTCTTTAAAAAATATTTAAAAAATATAATTGCAAATCATTTTAGAGAATGATACATACTTAAAAAATTAATCACCAAATATACAATACAAGAATACTGTATAAAAAAGCCACAAAAATTACACTGTTTTCTCCGAGTCTGATCTAAGAATACGGATATTAGTCATGTGTGTCCGTAGGGGGGGCAAGGAGGGGCGATTGCCACCCCCCTGGAGCGACCCTCCTTGCCCCCCCTGCGGATGCCCATGAAAACCGTGACTTCACTCTCTTTCATCTCTTTTATTTTATTTGCTTCCCTGTGAAATGGATCCAAAAAAGAAAGATGTTTTTGCTGGAAATGTCATATTTTTCTGAAATTTTAATTCCAAAGTGCAGCATTGGGAATAAAAGTCCAAGAAAATGAAAAATAGATAAATAACTAAATAAAGTAAGACAGAGTGTTAGCAAACTGGACAAACGTTTGTAAGGATATAAGCAATGGCCGTTGAAATGGGTCCATTCAGGGCCCTGTAGTCGTGTCCTTAACTTTTCAGGCAAAAGCACTCACTGATTTCTGAATAGTGAGTGCAAAAGCATTAAGGTAACCATGTTGTTCCTGCTTACATTTCCCATGGTTTGCTAAATTTTGCATTCCCTATAAGTGCTTGCTTTTTCCAGGATGTTGTTACTTTTTTATTTGTAGGCCGCATATTGCTCTTGTCTAGTGCGTAATTTAAATTGAGCCGCATCCAGGTGTATATAGCGGGCAACAATTGGGTTGTAGTTGAAGCCAGTGGGAATTTTTCTCAGTGGGGCAGTACGGTGTTCAGTGGGGGAGAGGATGTGGCACTATGGTCAGAGCTGCTGAATTTGGAACTGGGACCCAGGTTCAGCCTTAATAACCAGCCCACCAGACCACTCTCCTGCTAGAGCACAATCACATGCTAGACCTTAGAAGGCTTCGCAACACCTTGGAAGTCCTGGTGTCTTCGCACCAGCAGGTGGACCCTAGCATGACAAGTGTAGGTTAACCTTCAAGGCTTGTCCACCACTATCCATACTGAAGTTCACCTCCAGTCTTGGGGGAAGGCCTATGAAGCAGCACACCCTAGAACAACAGTCACTGAGGTCACAGGACCCTTGAGAAGGGCCAGCTCTAGGGTGGTGCAACCAGTGTGACCGCACTGGGTGCTGACTTTAGGTGGAGGCATCATGTTTGCAAGTATATTATGGTTTTAAAAACGCTTGCTGCCTCCTTCCTGGCCTCCAGCAATTTTTGGCAACAATAAAAATGTCATGATGACTCTGGTGATTAATGTTCTTCCTAGAGAGAGATCAGAATTTTGCCTAGTGGAAGTTTTGACTCATAGAAAGGTAGCTCAGAGGGTTAATGTACCGGCTGCAAAGAACATGCGCCATGCAGATCACAAAGTGCACATAATGTAAATAGGTCTGAGGGCTACTGCTTTTGTCAGAGAGATCCTTTTGTTACCTGCAGTTTATAAGTTAAAATCCTAACTTAGAACAGTGAGCTATTAACTGTCATCTAAGAGCTGCATAGAAACTGCATGGTATAAATCAGAGTGTTATGTTCCTTAGCCCCTCCCCCCCTCTTTGATTATCCTAATGTCCCAAAAAGTGTTCTTTTGGACAGAAATCAATTCTGATTATTAAGGAGAGCCCCCAACCATGGTATTACGTTTTAAATTTCGGGTATTGTGTTTCTCCAGACCATTCACTATAAAACTATACGGGCTACTAGTATGGTTGTCATATGACTCCTACACCTTGTAGTCCTTAGTCTTATGTTACATTTTCTATACAGTGATATTGATTGTCTCTGTGTAATTTGTGTGATGTAAAGTGCTCTGACACCCTACAATGGTATGAGTGGCGCTGTAAATCAAATTAAAGGCAACTGAGAGAGTGGTTATGGAAACTTGGGGGGGCACAGTTAAAGGGTGGTAGTGAGGGGATCCATGGCAGAGGTGGTCATTGGGGGGCACTAACAAACATTAATGCACAGGACACCACCAGTGCTATGGCTGCCCCTGCCCTTGAGGTCAGTCTGCCTCACCCATAGGTACCTCCATTGGCCTTGTTTCATCAGTAGTACGTGCAACTCACCAGGGATTGGCAATGCACGATTTGCACGCACTCCAAACTAAGTTTGCAAACTTACAGTCACCCGGCTTCATTCACAAGCACTTTTAACATGTGCTGCCTGCTGTGGGGCCACTGGAAATAATTATGCAGCAAAGGATGACAACATTATGCCGTAGTGTTGACTAAATTATGCATAAAAAAAGGCTGCCGCGTAATTCAGTTAATTTTCAGATATTTTTTTGACGTGTGTACACATGCTAACAGTCTCTGGAAAGATTTTGCCTTAGTAGTACCAGTGTAACATACAAACACAGCAGTTAGAAAGGTGACCAGTCAACCTTTACAATAGGCTATCCACTCCGCAGCAACACAAGTCACATTTTATATTAACTTTTGATATGTTTGAGCTACAAACAATTTATTAGTTTAAATGGTCAGACCATGCAGCAAATATGGCCGTAATTTTAGAGAAAACATTTGCAAACTAGGATATTTTGCCATTCATGTTTGAACTGCTGTTGTGGAAAAAGAGAGTAGTGCTGATGACAGAAACTCCATGGCTCGGAGACAAATGGCTTGTGTTTCCACATTTTATCGTATTTGGTACATTCTGTGATTAGAAGCATATCCTAATTTGTGAATATATTTTAATGTCAATAACACATTATAACCTTAAATAATCATGTGTATCCATTGGTTGATTAAACTGGGCAGTGAAATGCCAAACAAATACTAAAAATTGGGATGTCTGCGCATTCTGGCCACACCTCTGGCTCCACCCACAGATCCAATCCTTGGGTTATTCCCGCCCTTTGATTCTCCACCCACTGTTCCCCTACTTTTTTCCCCCACTTTGACCACTGTGTAAGACTCAGCATCCCTGGACCTGTGATTTGCCGCCGCTGCGGGCGCCGCATGTGCCACACATTTACTGTGCCGGGCTTCCGCATAAGGGAGCTGGCCATTATTGTATCCCTAAACGTGGGCACGTTGTCAGTTTGACATTCACTACACGTAGAGGGACTCTAAGTTTCTTTAAAAAAAATATAGCAAACATTTGGACCTATACATTTTATTTTGTATAAATCAATTGAATGTGTGTAAAATTTAGCAATGCCCGGGGAATTTTAGTAAAGGGAGCACCCATTGGCGAATCACTAGGGTGTGTGATTGATGCATTATTTATTACTAATTTTGACGTTGTGCTTTAAATTTGGATAAAAGTTATCATGAATTCTAGCACCAAGAAGCCAATATTGGTAAATATGTGTGCTACAAATAATCCCTAACATACACTGTGCATACAGTATATTTAATCTGGTGCTTTAATCATCGGCTGTTTTTTAAGTGTTCTGATGAAATCGAATCGTGCTGAAGACAGCCTTGATTGGTGTTGGATCGAGGACCTGGAAGTCTGCACACCTAGCAGACAGAGATAAGGCACCTTGTCAGAAAGTTTCGCGTTTTCCCTACAGGTGGTGTTTGTTGGCCTGTGGCAGGGTCAGTCACATATCATGGATTTCTGGCATTTAATTGAGTCTATCCCAGTTCTGCGCCCCAGTGTTTCTTGTGCCCCACCTGACACACATCATGTCGGAGGATGGTGATGACGTTAACATTTTGCCCCCACCTGGAAAAATGTCTGCGGACGCCCATGATATTAGTGGCGTGACTGCGCATACCTAGTACTTTGCATAAAGGTGGCAACAAATAAGCACACACCTTTTATGAACATTGTAGTTGGGAACATTTTATATATAAAAATGTGAGAAGGGAAGTAATTGGGATGATTGAAGTAAAATACAGGAAATGTACAATTAGCTACCTGAAGGGATAGTGACTATCACATGTCTTTGCAACCCTAACGGATCGTGAGGGAAAATACTAACTGAGATCCCCTCTTTATAGTGAACTAAAAAAAAGAGCATGAAAGGGAAATTAGGCTTCTTTAGAATTATAAATAAAGAAGTAATGAGAACTGTCAGCAGACTATACCCCAGCATTGAAAACTGAATTAAGGATGAATGAGATGAATGTAGTATTAAGCAGATATGAATGAGTAATTAGGATCCTTGGACCATATAGGTTTGTGATCAAATTGATTGACAGGGAACCAAGCATATGAACATCCTGTAAAAAACAACTAGGACAGTCACCGGATTACCGGATGCAGTAATTCAGACAGGGGATAACTATATATTGAGTAAGTGTATTTTCCTACAGGCTTTGTTCTTGAAAGTCCTAACATGATTAGCACACCTAATAGATCTATTTCTTTCTCTAGAGACTTAATTGAGGATACAACCAAATAGAAAAAGAGTGTAGAAAGTAAGCCCCTTTTAGGTAGGCATAATACACGTTTGATGTCTGCAATGTATGGATAATATATGGGGATTTAGAATAGGGAGCCCCAAAGGATTTGAATATATAGAACGTGAACCCCAGATTATTGAATGTGAAGAGTAGTTTATAAAAAAGAAAGTGACTCAGAACCCATGTGACTCAAAGAACAGTGAATTTTGCAAAGGCATTGACCATCAGTGACAAGCGAGTTTTGAATACTAATTGTGAGGAGTGATTACAGTATGATTATGTAAATGGATGAGGGGATGTATTGGTTGCTATTAGAGAACAGAAAGAAACAACACACTTAGCCTGTTTATGAAAACGTGCCTTATAATTTTTAAATTGGATTGAATATTTGACTATTGTACTTTCACTTTTTAGATAAACCTATACATTTTAAATAACTGTTTGTCCTGAAGAAGGAGGAGTGAACGATTCTGCAGACTCAGCAGAAATGAAAAATGATAGGCCGATATCTCTGCTGCACTGTTGCTCGAAAGGCATGGAGAAGATGATCAATAAGCAACTGACTGATTATCTAGAAAAACACCGATTTCTGGATCCTGCCCAATCAGGCTTTCGTGCAGGTCACAGCACGGAGGCTGCCTTAATCGAAGTCACGGACAGCATTAGGATGTCCTTAGATTAAGGGATTCCCACCATTCTAATGCTCCTCGATCTCTCAGCGGCTTTCGACACCATATCACACCATATCACATAACATCCTGCTATGCATATTACAGGATATTGGTGTCGGAGGTCTGGTATAGGCCTGGCTCCAGAGCTTCCTGATAGAGAAATCTCAGTATGTTAAACTAGATGCTTTTGTGTCATCAGTTCCCTCACGTGACAAGGGAGTAGCTCAAGGTTCCATCCTAAGCCCCACTCTGTTCAACATATATGTGGTTCCGTTGTCCGCTATCATAAGAGCACATGGCTTTGATACCATCTGTTAGGCAGACGACACACAGGTGATTATTCCTTTTGATTCAGACCCTGCTGTGACCAGAGTCAAGTTTAGGAACTGCATGTTGAACATAGCTGAATGGATGGGGGACAATTTTCTCCAATTGAACGCCAGCAAAACGGAGATTGTCCTGTTCGGGAAGGCGGGACTTTGGTCACCGGACTGATGGCTTACAGAGCTGGGGGAACCCCTTCCCCTACAAACCAGGTCAGGAATCTGGGAGTTCTATTGGACAGCAAATTATCGTCGGAAGACCACATAAAATCGCTTTCTGGCGCTTGCTTCGGAATTCTGAAGATGTTGAGAAAGTTATTTTCTTGGATTCCCCTGGGTGCAAGAAAGACCCTGATTCAGGCGCTTATTGTAAGCAGGTTGGACTACGGTAATGCCCTATAGGTCGGAGCCAAGGAAGAATTGTTCACTAGGCTCCAAGTGCTGCAAAATACAGCAGCAAGAATGGTCTTGAACAAACTCAGACGCTCCCCTTCGCGACCCTTGCTTCAAGCCTTACATTGGCTGCCTGTAAAAAAAAGAGCAGTCTTCAAACTCCTCACACTGGTGTTTAAGGTAACTCGAGAACTGGGGTCAGCTTACTTAAGGAAGAAGACGAGGCTTTATGTTCCCGGTCGCCTCCTCAGGTCAAGTAATCAAAACCTGTTAGTGCCTTGTAAAATTAATGAATCCAGAGTGGGAGGGCGTGCATTTTCCTATATGGTCCCCTTCCACTGGAACAGGCTGCCGGTAGAGATAAGTCGTTGTACCTCTCTGGGACACTTAAAAAAAAGCCTAAAAACCTGGATGTTTTAGGGGTCTGCATTGCTCTTGGTCTCTGTCTGTTGTCATGCCTAGGCACCGTGAGATCCCCCCCGGGGATGATACAATGCACCATACAAATGTTAAATAAATGAAATAAATAAATAAACGATTCTAAAAAATCTCCTAAAAGCTGCATCGACAAGTTGAGGCAAAGTTTTGTATTTTTATGTGATTTGATTATAATTATTTTTGTATTTGAAGAGTTTGGTGTTACTGCCACCCACAGCTTTTAGAAGTATAAAATTATTTTGAAATGTATTTGTGTTGAGTTTTTACATATAATAGATAGTGTGTGACTTTGGATTTTTTATCTATTGTAATAAAATATTGTATAGAGTATATTTTAATTGTATTTATAGCTCAATCTGTAATAAACCGGACATATTTTTCCATAACACAGTGGTCCGTGTCAAGAGAGTGTTTATACATGGCAGTAGGAAGGGGAATTTCCTCTTTAATTATATAAGATCTACAGTAATGAATGGTGTGAATCAGAGAGTAAGTGACTTAAAAGGGATCCTTTTCTGTTTTTTAATTAACTTTTAGATACTGTCGCTTTTGATTAAAAGGGCATCTCTCCCAAATTTGTGGACCCAAGAGGCATGGCCACGGGCATAAGCAGAATAGGCCAAAAAGACATGGGCTACAGTTTACCATGGGTGGTTACACATGACAAAAGCTGAGGAATCGGAGGGAGGCTATTTATAGGTATACGCATTAAAAAGTTAAAAAGTGCCAACTCTAAAGTGGAAACATAGGGGCATATTACCAACGTTAAGCGATATTTATCGCTAACGATGCTTAGCAACGAATTTTTTACCGCTAAGCATCGTCAGAAATTATCGCAGATAAACCTTGCTATTATCAAGGTTTATCGCAAATGCGATAAAAAATGGCCGCAATGCATGAATATCGCTGAAAAGTCAGCGATATTCATGCATTACCGAGCTAATGCTCGTAGCCATGTTATCCACCTCCCATTGGATAACATGGCTAAGAACTGCGTTGTGCATCACACATAGAAACAGAAAAACACCATTGATTGTTTATGTACAGGATGGTGTCCCGTCCTGCACATAAGCAGTCATAAAAAAATTATGTTGTGCAACTTCTATGTGTGCTGCATTAAGTAGTACACATGGAAGTTTCAAAAAGCTATTTCATATTGTTGATGTGCAGGAAGGGACACCTTCCTGCACATAAACACTATTCCCCTCATCGCAGGCACCCTTGCACTAGGTACCTCAGAAATAATGTTGGGTGATGTGTGCATGTCTCCTCTGGCCTTCTGCTAAGTTCTTCACATGCACCTGTCGGTGTTGTGCGGGTGATTGGTCGTCCCCATTAGACTCCGTGTCGGACATCTCGAGGTGTATGCCTCTTCTGCTGGGAATGTTGTGCAACATGGCACATGCAGCCACAATCCTGCAGCAGGTCTCTGGCCTGTACTGAAGCGCTCCACCAGTCTTGTGAAGAATGCAAAAATGACTTTTCAGTATCCCGAAGGTGCGCTCTATCACATTCTATGTGCTTATGTCTTCCGCATTGTACCTCTGCTCCTGTGGTGTGGCTGGGTTGAGGTACAGTGTCAGGATGTAGTCCCACATGGTATATGCGCTGTCACCTACAGGGTGGAAAGCCCAGGGTTAGCCACAGATATGCAATTACATTTGTTTGATTGATGTAGCAAATAGGTATATGTGTGTACCAAGTAGATGTCCTTTTCCAAATTCACCCCTGAACAGACGCCTGTGGATGCCACTGTGCTGTAATATATAGGAATCATGGGTGCTTCCCGGAAATTGTGCCACGATGTCCGTGATGATATGCTTAGTGTTGCACACAACTTGCACATTAATGGAGTGATTGGATTTCCTATTCCTGAAGATGTATTTGTTGGCTGCTGGGGACAGATAGGGACTTGCGCACAGTCTATGCATCCGATCACATGAGGGAATTGTGCTACGTGGTAGAAATCAAGTTTTGTCTTATTCAACTCCTGTGGGGTTGTGGGGAAGGTGATGTGGGGGTGGGTCATCATGGCTTCAAGAAAGTTTTTGAAGAAGCATGAGTGTAGCTTTGTGATACCCCTCCGGCAGTGGCTACTACCCCCTGGAAACTGCCTGACGCTAGTAGGTGCAGGCAACATAGGACCTGTACATGTGCGGGTATGGCATGGGTCCTACGGGTCTGGTACTGCAATAGGGGTTCCAGCTCTGCAATTAGGTGCATGATCATTGCACAGTTCAGCCTGTACTTATCGTATATTTCATCCTCATTTTGGCCAAGCAATGTGATACACACACGAAAAATCCCCTCCTGTACCCTCCTCCTGCGCTGCTGCATTGATCCTCATCCTCGTTGCCAGCACGTAGAGGGCTGCCATTGTGAAGGTCTTCAGGGGTCTCCGGAGTCATTTTTAAGGGGTTTCAGATGAGTAGCACCTGTGTGTTTTTTTTTGTTGTTTTTTTTTACTTTACCACCTGATTGTGATTCCCCTTATTCTGCACTTGCTAAATAGCAAATTTCAGGTAAATCACTGTATGCGCGTTTAAATGCATTGGATAGCGATTCTTTGAATTGCTATTCGTAATTAGCCGTTGCTGTTGTATGTTCCGCTTTTTGCAAATTCGCAATCTTGTTTCTCGCGGATTTAGCGACCGGATTTTAGCGATTTTTTGACATTTTCGGTATTTTGGATGCTACATTGGAAACTGGTGTTTTGCGGGCGCTAAGGGTCTATTTTACCAATTCACTATTTTTTGCGAGTGGTTTGTGGCTTGATGCATGGACCAGTTAATTAATTATTTCACATCCAAACAATAAAAATCTAATAAAAGATGTGCTTTTTTAAAGGTTTAGGTAAAAATTGTTCTCAGAAGCACTAAGTGCCAACTGCTGTTTTCTAGTACCACCGGACCAGGACAAGTCACAAGCTCAGGCTAAACATGATGGAGCATAGGCCACATGCAGGGACCAAGTTAGTCTCGCTGAGAAATGTACCTTAAATCCTAGTTGTTGAGCTTTTGTGTTACCTAGCTGTGCACCTGAGAAGTGATGTGAGATGAGTGTTGAAGATGCTTCACACCACAGTGGTTCTGATGAGTTTCAAGGACAGTTCCAAGGAAAGGCTGTGAGGTCTACATGGAGGATGCGTCACACAGTGACTGTTCCAATGAGCTGTGCAGGCTGCGGTATGGGCTTGCACCAAGGCTTCATCGTGCTGCATTGATTTCGATAAGGTGCTGCATTGAGCTATGTTGGGTCTACTTCGAGCTACTTTAGTCCTAATGAGACCAAACTGGGTGGGCAGAGCACCTTTGGCCCCATTTCCGAGGGTCCAGAACTGGAGGGGCACCACTTGAGGGGTTAAGACTCACAGCAGGCAGAGTGCAGGTGCAGGGTTCAAGATGGTTGGAGCCTTTTTCTGTCCCTGTTGCTCTGATCAGGAGGCCAGCCAACTAGTCCATCTAGTCATTCTGGTGGTCATGAGTTCTAGGTGAAGGCCTAATCAGAAGACCACTCAGTCAGCAGAGCAGCAGGGCAACAGAGCAGTCCTTCTTTCAGCAGAGCACAAAAGTCCTTCTTCTAAGTCTTCCACAGGTCCAGAAGTGTACTGAATATTTATATCTGGTGGCCACTTTTTATGTGGGAGAAGCTTCTAGAGTCCCCCTCCTTCAGAGGTGTCTTGGATATCCTGCCTGTCTGCCCTGGCCTCGCTTGGCAGTGGGCAAAAAAAGAATAGTGACAAACCCTTTGTGAGAGTGCTCAGGCAGAGCCATTGTGATGTGCAAGTAAGGTATGTAACAGCGCCTCCCCCTTGTTAATTGAGAGTGGCCCATTTGGCCAACACCTATATTCCCTTTGCCAAACTGTCTGGGAGCAATACACTAAGACTAACTGCCAGAAACACCTAGGCCTGTGACCCAGGATAAAGGCTGCAGGCCCCAAATGGTTAGGACAAGAAAATGCCAACTATTTAAAAGTATAACACACACAATTGATGGACGCAATGCAGAAAAAATCTAAACATTCACCCCCAGTCAAGAGATCTGGGTTAAATAATTCATTCTTTTCTCACCATGCCACCCAGTTTAGACATGGCCATATTCAAATCAGTCTTGACCCTGTGCCTCATGGGAACAGTCCAGCCCGAACTGCCAAGCCAGGTCCTCCCTGGACCGGAAACAAGCACCCAAGGACCGGTTTCGGGGTTTCACCCCTCATCAGCCAGGATAGCTTGATTCCAGTGGCACAGTGAGCCCAGGACCACGTCTGGACATACCTGGCGAGAAAACAAAAGACACTTAATTGATTGATGGAATGCAGAACAAATCAAAACATTCACCCCCAGTCAAGAGATCTGGGTTAAATCCTTCATTCTTTAGCTCACCATGCCACCCCAGTTTAGACCTGGCCATATGCAAATCAGTCTTGACCCTGTACCCCATGGAAACAGTCCAGGCGGAACTGCCAAACCAGGTCCTCCCTGGACCGGAAACAAGCATCCTAGGACAGGTTTCGGGGTTTCACCCCTCATCAGCCAGGATAGCTTGACTCCAGTGGCATGGAGAGCACGGGACTCACGTCTTGGCATACCCGTCCCACTTGAGGTGGTACTAGTATGCCCAGAAGTGTGTCCTGTGCTCTCCATGCCACTGGAGTCAAGTTACCCTGCCTGATGAGGGCTGAAAGCCCAAAACTGGTCTTAGCATGCTTGTTTCCAGTCCAGGGAGGACCTGGCCCGGCAGTTCAGGCTAGACTGTTACCCTTGGGTGCAGGGTCAAGACTGATTTGCAAATGGCTGGGCCTAAACTGGAATGGCATGGGGAGTGAAAAAACAAGGGATTTAGGCCCAGATCTCCATACTGTGGTGAATGTATGACAGACATTGCTCTGCATTCTGTCCATCAATTGTTCTTTTTGAACGTTTTAAAAGTGGCATTTGCAAAATTGTGATTAAAAAAGCCCCTTTTCCATCAAAAAGGGCTTTTGATTACCATAATTTAGAGAGGAAACTTGACCTGTTTACCTGCTCCTAATTGTAATTTACAGTCTAATAATGTAATTTGGTAACTCCAATGTTATCCTAAGGAGAGGTAGGGCTCACAGTGGAGAAATTAGAATGTAGGATTTTTTTTTTACTATCAGGACATGCAAACTTTAAAAGTACATAAATTAAATTTTAAATACACTGCACCCTTCCCTGTGAGCTGTTTTCAGCCTACCCTGGGGTGACCTATATTTATTAAGCAGGAGGTTAAAGCCTGGCAAAAGTTTTATTTTGCCAGGTCGAACTGACAGTTTAAAATTGCACCCATAGGCTGCAATGAAACACCCTGTACATGTTTTAAAAGGCTACTTAAGTGGGTGGCAAATTCAGTTCTGCAGGCCTACTAGTAATATTTAATTTACAGGCTCTGGGTACATGCATTATCATTCAACTAGGAACCTGCATGTAAATCAAATGTGCCGATTGTGAGTAAGCCAATGTACCCATGTTTAAAGGAGAGAGCAGAAGCCCTTTAGCATTGGTTAGCAGTGGTGAAGTGCAAAAATTCCTAAAAGCAAAATAAAGTGGGTTAAAAAAAACATGAAGGTGAAGGCAAACAATAATGACCCTGCAGAGAGGGCCAAGTCCAATAGCTGCCTTTTTACCTCCCCTTCTGTATCTAACTCACCATGACTTCAGGCTCTTGTATTTGCTGCTGGCTTCTTCCTTTAACATCTTCTTCAATTTCTCTCTGCAGTCACTTCTTTTTATTCCACTGTACGTTTCCCTAATGCAATTTCTCTTCATGATCTCCTCCTATCAACTGTGCTACTAGTGAAGGTATATTTAGGGCACACATGCTGTCTGTTATTGAGGATTACCAAGCATATAGAGGGGCTCAGAACCACCCATTGCATACCATTGGTTGGTGTTCTTTGCTACACTCATTTACCTGCTATTACCTTGCTCAGTCTTGAGTTTCTTCAACCCATGGAGCATTTCTTCTATACAACCTCTTTTTGATTGTCTGGCATTGCTGCTTCCACTTCTTGGTTTTAAAGCACTACTTTTTTCCGTTTGTTTGAAGCACTGCACAGAGTGCACATGTTTTCAAGCTGTCTCCCTCCTGTATATATCTCCCTCTGCACTTTATGTTGTTCTCTGTTGCTTGACTGTTTCTTCCTGCCCCTTACCTCTTGCAGTCACCCGTGCACTTCTTCCCATTGTGTAACCATCTGAACTCTCTGTGTTGATTTTTCCCCAACCCCTGTGTGGCATTCACTTTTACCCTCTCCATCGCTTTCATAGCCTCTCCATCTCTCCCTGTGTTGCTACACTGTTCACACCACCCTCCCCTTTGTTGCTTGCACTCCCCATTGCACATTTTAATTTCTTTTTTGTTGCTGAACCAACTTGAATTGGTAACTAATTAAGAAAGAAAAAAGCACCTGCATCATGTTGTAGGTGCGCATGAGTAATACTCTCGTACACAAAATGACAAGAGCCACTATGTCTTTTTTTTTACTTTAGCAAGGCCACAAGGTGGCTTAGCCAGTGCCAATGTTTATAGAGCTGTCACTATGCATGTGTCAGGAAGCTCAGACACATTTGCTGTGCTTGGAAAACCTCTTTGCTCTGTTGCTGCAATGTCATTTTCCTCTTTAGGGAAGAGGGGAGCAGCGCAGACCACTGACACCAGGTTTGTGTGAAAAAGGCTGCTTTATTGACACAGGTGCACATCACAAAACAACCTTGGCCTTTGCCTTACTAAACTACAACCTCTCTATACCAAGTTAATCAGCTATGCTAAGCTACCTCCCACCACTAAAATGTCTCCCCAGCACAACATGCCAGCCATGTCATACATGCCCCAGTTGGTCAACTACAACTGAGACCTTTAAACTCCCTTCCCTCTTTACTAAACCTATTAACCTCTTATACAATGTAACTTCCTACAGGACCTTAAACTTCCTAGCTTGTCCAGGTGTGAACTTGCCATCCTGTTTCATTTCAGCCTGAATTGCCGCTGACAACAACAATAAACTTCGGTAAACCATGGCAGCTTCTCTGCCAACCACTACCCAGAAAAAGGAGACCCACTAGTACGTCCTTTTTCTGCCCCCCCACCCCGTAGGGAAAGAGTGTTGAACTATCGCTTGTTAAGTACCAACACCAGCTGTAGCTGCAACAGGCAGGGTTCAATGCCTATGGAGGAAAACCAAACCCAAACTCCTCAAATACCACGTCCTCATAGTGAAGATCCAAATGCTCCAATCTGCCCAGGACAATGTCCTTGCAAAAAAGGAGGGGGCACATTTCCTAGAACTTCTTCCCCCTAACACTGATTATGGCTGCTGTCTTGTCAGCCCAACACCCAACCTATCGAGGAACAAAACTCCATCCACAAAGTGTGGAAACCATCCCATATTTCATGCATCTTCCAGAGGCCCTCATTTAGGGGGCTAACACTGACCAACCCTGCTGAAACACTGATTCGTTCTCACCTAAATGTATAAGCAGTATGACAGGACACTTACCCCTACCATAGTAGTCTAATTACAAAAGGAGCAGGCCCCCTCCGCCTCCTACCCCCTTTTCATACCAGCTGATGAATTACATTACAAAAATGCCTTATGACTGCTGGATCTTTAGTCTCTTGACGTACGAGTGGCCCTCAAATCCATATCTTCTAACACGTAGCCTGCGGCCCGGAAACAAAACCGGGAAAAACTGAAACAAAGTTGATAACCTGAACCATTATTTCAAGAAACCCCCTCCTCCCCTTCTGAAATGGCGCTGACCCAGCACTAAATGAACTGAATGCCTGGCACCACAGTGAACCATGCAAACCTAACTATGTGACATAAATACAGCCACCAGTTTCTGCCTGCACTCCTTTCCTCTGCCGTAGATATGTAGATCCATAAACACAGGCCTACTAAGGACCAACCAGCCACTTCCTAGAGAATGGCATTACTCCCCCTATCCCTCATACGTTCATGGACCTGAAACACTCAGGAAAAAACACCTTGGCCATAAAGGCTTAGAACAAAAACCACATTGACACTCCCCCTGCACTCCCTAGGGAGAAA
Organism: Lissotriton helveticus; assembly: GCF_964261635.1. NCBI lineage: Eukaryota > Metazoa > Chordata > Amphibia > Caudata > Salamandridae > Lissotriton > Lissotriton helveticus. The sequence continues at coordinate 1,709,918,344 of NC_136063.1, read as the reverse complement.
CAAGTGCACCACACTGAAAGGCAGAATGACAAAGGGCTCATTTTAGGATCACCAGCCAACTTACCGCCCTCTAAATATTCTCCTCCCAATCACATGTAGAGGGTGCATAATACCACCAAAGCTTGCCTGTGAAGGCAATATCTGCAGAGCCTCAAATCTCATTATGTCTTGTATCCTACCCCAGTCCTCTGACCTCCCCCGGCCCTACCGGCTAAAGATAGACCAGGCCTGGGCCTAAGCCATCCCCGTCTACACTGCTGTATAAAATGGCTATCAATTAAAGCATCCATTTCCCCTTAATGACTAGAGATCCTGAGTCATCCCGGTTCTGACCTTGTCCTCCTCCTTGGCAAAACCATGTCACCTCTCCCACTGTGTACTAGCCAGAGCATCAACAATGCCAGGGTCCCCACCCTGGTTCCTTCCTGGATCCCAACATGATATCAAGATGCCTGTATTTTAGAGCAACACTTAAAGCTGCCTTGCTGATTACCCATTCTCCACCCACACCGCTGACCTGGCATCAATTCTAAACTGAACTCCTGTATGTCAAATGATCCCCTCGAGAACCCCCATTTCCCCAAAGGAAAACCTTTTGTAGAAGATCATGCTACGGCCACTCCACATCCCCATCGGTGGCCACACCTCAGCACCACAAATTTCCCTTCCAAGAAGGTACAAAAGCAAAATCCCACCCCGCTCCTACTCCGATCTCAGTATCCAAATCCCTGTCTGTCAATACTGCTTGGAGAATTCCATGAATGAGTTGTAGAAAGACTTGCCACCTATGTAGCCAGTCTGAAACGGTAACCCAAGCGAGATATCCCAACCTCTTGACCCCAGCCCACCCCGTCCGCATTCCCTGCATGTGAGGTTCTCAATGTCCCAACAGGATCTGCCGCTTCCTGCCTATCACTTTCATCTGCCCCAACATTGTCTCCAGAAACCTCTACTTGTAACTCTCCTGTCCCCTAGCAACCAGGTTTCCATAGCCCTTGCATTAGCTCTATACCAATAAAAACATGACTGTGTTGGGTCCCACTGCATCCTGCCGCTGCCACTGTCAAACCCAATCACCAATGAGCTCCTGGAACTTACCAGCCTGCGCTGGCAGTCCGCAGCACTGGATTTTCCTTTGTCCTTTATGGCAAACAAGTAATGGTTATGTGTCCGTGACCCGTGACCCGTGCACCATGTTGAACCCATTTGTAAGAACTGACTGAAGCACCACAAGAGAGCACCCAAAAAGAAGCATCCCCGTAGATGCTGTTTGCTTCCCTGGTATCTGTCCTGTATTGATTCTCACACAGCTGAAAGTCATCAGGGTGTACTGGCTACAAACGGCAGGCAGACTTAATGCCGCTCTTCACCATAAGCGCCCCCTGTCCCACTCTTTAACCTAAAATCCCTGCTACATTCAAAACTAACCCTCCATCTGGCCACGAAAGGTACTAGAGCAACCAAACTGCCCCAGTTCCTCTTCAGTACCTCTCCAAAAATGGGAGTGGCACAGATAACTCATTCCTTGCCCCCCTCAAGGAACCCCACCATCCAATCTTATCAAATCTCTTTGCCCATTTTGCCTCTCACTACCTGCCTGTGATTGCAAGGTAGGCAGCCAGTGTTGCACTCTCTGGCCTTCCTCCCAAACTAAATCTACAGGAAACCTTGTAACCACAGCCTTCTGTCGTCCTTACATTCACAGTAGAACAGCTTCAGTTCCAATCTGTTAAAAATGAATGGCATAAGAGCCTATACCCACAGACCCTGCCACGCCTACCCGCCTGTGGAAAACTAAAGCCGCCCATGGCTTGCTATACCAGAGGTCCGACCCCGGCCTTCAGCCATGTGCCCTTGCATGTCTGACTGTGCATTTGTAACGCTCATATCACACATTATAATGCTCTGTCATGAAGGCCCATTCACTGCAATCCCCATGAGCTGCAAAGTGGCCACTCCCTCCTTAGCCACACCCCCTAGTCCTCTTGGGTTGGGGTACCCCTGTAATGACCAGTATATGAACAGTGTACCTCGAGCCGTAATAGCTTTTATCTAACTAAGCTGGTCCTATATTATGATACCCTAACCCAGTCAGTGTCACCCAAATGTGCCACTGGATAACAGGCCATACTAGCCTTGAGTTTGTCGACTTGCCCCACCTAAGCGTGACATCCCTAATTGTTTTGGGCTTTCTGATTATGTCTGCCTGTGAAATTAGTGCAACTGTCCCAGGACTTTAAAGTACACTAGCATAGATAAAATGTTGCCGTCTACGTCTCTATACCCAGCTGCCCCTTTCTGTTTGTGCAGCTCAAAATATTCCTCTTACGACTCCTTCTTGGACCTTAGCGCCCTAGTTAATTGTTTCAGAGTCTCCTCTAACACCCTTTTTCTGGTCTTCCCCTAAATAGCAAAGTGTGTGGAGTAACGGCTTTGGAAGTCCCATAAGTGGTAGTAACTCCCTACTATGATTAGCCTGTCTGCCCTGACTCCACAGCGTGGTCCCATGTACCCCACCCCCAGTCTCTGAACTTGCACTCCTGTCTGCCACCTGAATGAACACCCAGATAGTTTTGAAACTGACTCCACTTACCCTACGGTCCTAAATACCTCCTCATGTAGGTCCCCATGACCCCGATGTGAAACAACTGTCTGTATTATGTGCCCTATAGCAACCTCTCCTGAGAAGGGCCTCCCAGCGCATACCAATGCCAGCTTTCTCGGGCCTCCCCACTTGTATCGCTCGGGCAGGACTCCCTTCACCAATACCAGCTTAGGCGGGTCTCCCCACGTATATCGCTATGGTGGGTCTTCCCGCTCAGATGAAGCTCCTTCCCCCCCAGCAAAGGTAGGCATCCCCCTGGCACCATTTAGGCGGGCCTCCCCACTCACAGGAGGCTCCTTCACTGCCTCTAATAAATACCCTGGTTGCGGATTAATAGTACCCCCCCACTTGGCACCTCTTATTGTACCTCATCCTCCCTCTCAATTCCTCTACCTCATCTTCAGGCACTCGCATGCATATATATCATGTTTCATCACCAGAAACTGATGTAACCAACTTATATTGGGGTTTTTCCATGCCAGCCAAACCAATCTAATGATGTGGGAGATTTCCTCCTGTATGCCATTTGGCTGAGGCCTGCATTAGGCCCTCCAGCGTGCCGAGGCCATGCAAGACCTTCTTGGGATGATGATCTTGTTGTCCACCATCGCCATACAGCTGGCTGTACGAGCCGTACCTTCTCCTTCCCTCGGGGCCTTAAGCTGCACTAAGCTCTCCCAAGTCTGCCACTGCAGTTACCTATTGACCTGTGTAAAGCCATTACAGGCCCGGTGTGCTGGTACCACCTAAACAGAATGCCTACAACTACATTGTCCTCAGTTTGCTAGTACTACCAACCCCACCTTCTTTATGAGCCCCCTACACCCAACCCCAGTAATCACCCCCTCAACATACTCTTTCAGGCCCCTCCCAGTCCCTCCATGTCAACTACGTAAAACCCTGTCAAAGTAGCCCTCCAGCTCCCAGCCTTACCCCGGGGCCCAGAACCCAGCTGACCCTCATACAAGGACGCTATCCCTAACCGAGTCAAGGACGTTCCACTAGCTGCCTATACCACCAGCCCCATATCAATGCCCCCTAAAGGTGAGGGCCTCTGATATTAGTGCTTCCCCAAGCTTTAGTGGCGTGAAAAACTGGGGGTCTTCCAAAGGGGGCATGACTGGTGCAATTAAGGGGCACAGCTTCAAAGGCATGTAAACTGCGGTTCTGTGCTTAGCATAGTGTACCACCAGATTGGTATTTTGCTGCTGTTGGCCCTGCATCCAGATATAGTACAACAAGTAACATTACACCTACTACAAGACACGGCTAAGTGAGGGCAAAATTGGAGAGCCCAATAGGGACCCATCCCAGCACCTGCCTTTAGCGCTCCCTCCCTTTTCCCTCCCTTTTCCCTGCCCTTTCCCATGGATGAGCGAGCTTCTCCCATGGCCCAGCCCACACCAGACACTGCTTGTCGGTAGGCAAGTAAGAGGCATAGCATTCGCCCAATGCAGCCCCCGAGGTCCCACTACGCGCTGGGGCTTGAAGCCTCGCTCTCCACCCTGACTGCACCCTATGGTGGTTAGCTGCCAAAGGCCGGCCCTGCCTGATCACGGGTGCCCCACAGGCCATCTCGGATCTCACGTGCCACTCTCTGAGTGCGAGAGCTGCCCCGCCCTCGTCCTTAAACACTGTCTTACAGGGGGCCGGCACAAAGGTGATAAGATGCAATCGGCCACAGAGTCCCAGTCGTACAGTGTTTGCTTGCTGTTAAACCCCCCCCCCCTCCTTAACCATGTTGCACATTGCCACCAGCCACAGCACCAGGGCTAGCTTGCCCTCCCTGGCCACACCAGTGTCTCCACCCCATAGGTAAGTTAGACGTACACCTAAAGCTACCTAAACCTGAATAAACATGCTAACTTTGACTAGCAATTAATGCTCCTTTTACTTGACAAAATTGTTCCCTAGAAGGAACTAGCCAACGTGTCATCAAGTTAAAATGGTGGTTATTACCATAAAATGGCTGCATATATACCCCTAGGCCTCGTATGTAGTCCAAAACAAACCCTGAGGAGTTGGCCGACTGCTCCACTTCCCCGAAATCCCCATGGGACAGACCTCCCTGTGCTCATCTGACCCCCAAGCCCCCCTTGGGCACAGTGCCCTTAGAACTAGCTGTGTGCTCAATCATGTTTGATGCACAAGCACTAACATCTTCAGTGTGTTAACTGTTGTGCTCCTCTAAATAGTTTTACTTATATAGCACCCAGCTAATTTGCCTATATTTTTTTCAAAATCAAAAAGAGAAATACATTTTGAAATCCTAATGAAAATACTATAAGAACAGAAGAACATTTTCCGAAGGAGCAGTAGCCGGAGGAAGCTTCAATAAGCTACTATAATAATAATTTGTTTTATTTTATATCGTGATTACTTGTTTTATGTACTGCATCATGACGCACTTCTGGAAACCACAGGCATAGTGTAAACAGTCATGACGTACACGTCACCTCAAAGGCATTTGAGTGCTATATAAGTGTATTATGAACAGGTGGCACATATGCATAATGTACAACACATATGTACCTTATGCATAGACACGTTCTAGATGGTCATATCAAAGTGCAAAACAATTTTAAATGCAGTCTAAAAATCCAGATACTCTTGGTTTTGATACCTATTGTTGCATTAATGGAAAAAAGCAATGTAATAGAGGCACAATGCATCCACCTGAAGGTCACACATTCCTTTTCTTCAAATGACATCCAAAATTAGATTTTAAACAAGAAAAGTAGCGGAAATGGACACGATTTATTTCAGTGGGAGAAAACACGTTTACAATCGAGCTAGTGGATGCGCTGAGCCAAAAAATGATTTTATCAGTGTCAGACATATATTTCACAGATCAACTCTCCCGTCAAAAATTAATACTAATCCAGTTCAGCGCGTTGTAGCTAAATTTAATTTGGTTTACACTTGAAAAGTGAAAAATGACTGTCGTCTGAAGAAAGGTAACGGAAATATTGAAAAATAAAACAAAGTGTTCAGTAATAACTGTTAGAATTATGCAAGTCGGGTGATATACATGCTTCAGTGCATGCTACAGTGAATATTCTTGTAACTTGGTTCTGTATATGTAGTAAGATGGAATATTATGTGGTGATGCTGGTTAGGTTTCACATCGCAATACTGTCACAAACCCCAAAGATGGTCCTTGGATTCACACTAATAAATCCTTAGCCCAATTCTGCTAGTGTGGCAAAGAGCTTTACTAGAGTAACCTGTGTTGAGCATTTCAAAGTACCAATATGGACGATAAGTAATTTACACGACTCAACAGAAGTCCAACACCAATTTATTAAAATAGAGTGTATTTTCATTTTAATTTAGACACCAAAATGAACGAAATAGCATACATACAACTGTAGTTATAAATTTTCAGATAACATTTCTTCTTCCACTCCCAAGGTATCCCTTCATTAGTGGGATGGAAGGCAAGGTTAAAAACAAAGACTATGTAATGGTATTTAGGATGCAACAGTCTTATGACCCTAGTTTATCAACATGTTTCAGCCCAATCCTATATATAGAAAATATGTTGAGGTCCTCAACATACTTTCTTTATTAACAGGTACAACACTGACTGGCAAGTATTACACACTATATGCATGCTTTGAATTTATTACATGCCGCACAATAAAAACGCATTAGACACATCATTTGGGGAGTGACATATTTACGAACCCACCCCGAAGAAAGCCTGGGACCTTTTCAGGTCATGAGGATAGGGCTAAAACATGTTTGCAAATTAGGGTCATAGGACCATTACATCCTAAATACCCCTACAAAGTCTTTGTTTTAACCTTTCACCCCACTAACAAATGGATACCTTTAGAGTGGAAGAGAACATGTTATCTCAGATATTAATCCCCTTAAATAACTATCTTCATAAGAGCTCCCTGAAATATGGTTGAGCCCACCCTGACCTTTAGGAGCCAGGGGTGACCCGATGATGAAGCATGCCACTATTAGAGTGGGTGAGGGTTGTATATAAAAAATGGGGTTCTTTCTCTTCCCTACTCCAGTAGGAGTATTGCAGAGGTGTGGCACATAATACAATACCCCCTCCTTTTCCTTGTGGAGGCGTCTGGTCTCTAGAAGGGATACTCTTTGATTATTGGGAGTCTGAAGGTCATTCAGGTTTCCATAGGGGTCCCTCTGCCTGAGGGAACCGAGAGAAAGCCTAGGAAGAGTATCGATCAGGCAGTTCCACAAGCTTTGCCACAGGTGCAGAGTATCCCTCTTTCGTTTTGTGCAAGTCCTGTTGTCGCAGACATGGGTCTCTCCTTCTGTCCTCTTCGATGCAGATTTGTTCAAAACTAATGTTCTGGTGTCAGGGGTAGCCCTTGAATCTTAGATCTAGGGGTGTTAGTGGTGTGGTTGTAAGTGGCCAATGGGCTGTTTGCACCAGTGGCTAATTCGCCCTAGAGCTGACAACAGGTGGGACACCTTTTCTACCCAGCACACTCTATTCTGCCACTTCAAAGAATGGCAGCAGATTTTATTCTGTGTACGGACCGGCCTCTGCACCCTGGAGGTGTGGCTAGGCTTCTGAGGGAGTACACCTCCTTGACTATCTAACTTATTTCCTGTCTGGGTGCAAATGTGCTTGGGGCAGGGCGAGGGCTGTTTCCTCCTCTGGGAGTCAGCCCGGTGCAGTCTTTAAAGCTCACTGCCTTGATGTGCCACTTCACTAGCCATCCTGGGAGGGAGGAGGTATGACCTCCTTCCTGCCCAGGCCTTTGATCCTGACTCTTGGGAGTGATCAAAATGAATGGCACATTCCTGTCTTGATGGCAGCAAGTGCGAGCTGCCAGCTAGAGCACAGAGAAGCTGTAGCAAGCAGGTGGGAAACCTCTAAAGAAGCCACCTTGGTGCATGCCACATCCCCCTTGACACAGGATTCATGTCAGGGGTGGGAAGGCACATTGTTTGATAACAAACATGACATATTTAGGCAATACCTTAATGGAGCTGACAACCACAGGTTTATCTGGGTGCTAGCCCATGCTATACTAAGGGTGTCTATCACTTATAGTTTTCTTTAATATATATGCAATATAGGAATATATAAGCTTGCAGTTACGTGCCTACACCTCTAATATTTTGCACCATGCCACCTGGGCGTTAGGAGCAGTTCCTTAGGGGTGACTGATATATATTATATACCCAGCCCCACACGGTGAGGGCAGAATCAAACTCAAGTATTTTGGCACTGCTCCTGCAGTATATATTGGCTAGTCTTGTGTCAGTAGTTTACTTAGGTCACTGAGAGTGGCATAAACTGTGCTACAGGCCCTGGAGATCCCTTTACCACCCGTGCACTGTGTACCCCTGGAACTATATGTTAAGGACTTCCAAGGGGGGCAAAGTCCTTTTCAATTGTTTATGCCAATTTACATATAACAGTTTTAGGAAAAGAGCTGTGGCACTGGGGTCCTGGCAGACTCCAGTGTACTATCAGAGTCATAATCGTCAGCATTGGAGCAAAATGTGGGGGGGATACGAAACAAAACGGCACTTTCCTACAGTACACAAACTGTGAATGTTTGTTTCATATAAACTCTTACGTGAACCAAAGAAATCAGTCTGCGTTATTTAGTCAGGCAATAAGGTGTGACGGGAAAACCTGAGCAACCATTTGTGAAACCCCTTTCAATTTCCCGGCAAAAATGACACTCAGTCAGACATTCCGACTGAAAATTGAATCATGCATCAAAAACACAACAGACAGAACATTTTATAAAAGAGAGAACAACACAGAAGGGTACTTGTTTGCAATATGTTATCCAGCCCTGACACAAAATAACAAGCATGTTAAGGAACTTACATTCAATATTCTTCAATGATGAGGAACTAAACACCTTTTATTGGAATTTTTGTTTTCCCTACATTCACCGTAATTATTAGAGAAAGACACATCAGAACTTAAGTTGGAATGAAAGAGAACTGAAACATGCCAGTGTATTGTAAAGTGACGTAAAGTATGTCTCTCCTTACCACAGACAACTGAAAGATATATGTGTGAATGTATGTGTGTGTGTGTATATATATATATATATAATATATATATATATATATATATATATATATATATATATATATATATATATATATATATATATATACATACATTACCTACTGGCGATAGCCAGTAGGTATATATAGTTAGGATTTTTTTCCTATGGGATTTTTGAAAATTCTATGTCGAATAACTTTGGCGTTTGAGGACAGAATTGGCTGAAATTTTCAGGAAAATGGAACATTTTGTTTCTGAGCAGCCCCTGAAAATTTGGGGGGGGTTTCGTCAAGGGGGGGCCGAGAAAAAAGGGGGGTCCCAAAACGTGTTTTTCCCATGCAATTTTCCATAGGGCGGTTGGCCTCACTTTTAGCCCGAACGGCTGAATGGATTTACACCAAACTTGGCAAAATTGTAGGGACTGGTAGCCCGATGTGCCTTTGCTATGTCTCAAGATATAGGCTCCAGTGGTTTTTACGAAAATTAACTTTGAAAAATATATATTGGGCTACATTGGGCTATATATATGTTGGAGCCCAAATGTAGCCCAATGTAGCCCAATGTAGCCCAATGTAGCCCAAAGATGGCCACCAGAGACAAAAAAAAACAAATGTAGCCCAAATATCAGCCAGATGTAGCCCAACTATAGCCCAATGACAGAATGTCCCAGAGTGTTCTAAAGAACAACTAGAGTGCTAACAGTCCTACTTATTACAAAGGTATGGCACACCTGAAGCCATCTTGATTGGAATAAAGTGGTAACTCTTAAAACATTTAATTTAAAAAGGAACAAAATGAGGGGGTTCATTTTGCTATAGAAAGTATGATTAGCGAATATATGATGAAATCCCGCATACCATCAGTCCGCAAAAAAAATCCTGCATGTACTATTAGGCCGCAAATTAAAATAACGAAAACTTTTAGAACGAATATGCCTTTAGCATACACTAAACAACTAAACTACCCTAAACCCTAAAACACTACCCCGAGCATGACCCTACACTACACAAACAGTACAACACTACCCTAAACCCTAAAACACTACCCCCAGCATGACCCTACACTACGCAAACACTACAACACTACCCTAAACCCTAAAACACTACCCCCAGCATGACCCTACACTACGCAAACACTACAACACTACCCAAAACCCTAAAACACTACACCCCAGCATGACCCTACACTACGCAAACACTACAACACTACCCTAAACCCTAAAACACTACCCCCAGCATGACCCTACACTACGCAAACACTACAACACAACCCTAAACCCTAAAACACTACCCCCAGCATGACCCTACACTACGCAAACCCTACAACACTACCCTAAACCCTAAAACACTCCCCCCAGCATGACCCTACACTACACAAACACTACAACACAACCCTAAACCCTAAAACACTACACCCCAGCATGACCCTACACTACGCAAACACTACAACACTACCCTAAACCCTAAAACACTACCCCAGCATGACCCTACACTACGCAAACACTACAACACTACGCAAAACCCTAAAACACTACACCCCAGCATGACCCTACACTACGCAAACACTACAACACTACCCTAAACCCTAAAACACTACCCCCAGTATGACCCTACACTACACAAGCACTACAACACTACCCTAAACCCTAAAACACTACCCCCAGCATGACCCTACACTACGCAAACACTACAACACTACCCTAAACCCTAAAACACTACCCCCAGCATGACCCTACACTACGCAAACACTACAACACTACCCAAAACCCTAAAACACTACACCCCAGCATGACCCTACACTACGCAAACACTACAACACTACCCTAAACCCTAAAACACTACCCCCAGCATGACCCTACACTACGCAAACATTACAACACTACCCTAAACCCTAAAACACTACCCCCAGCATGACCCGACACTACGCAAACACTACCCAAAACCCTAAAACACTACACCCCAGCATGACCCTACACTACGCAAACAGTACAACACTACCCTAAACCCTAAAACACTACCCCCAGCATGACCCTACACTACGCAAACACTACAACACTACCCTAAACCCTAAAACACTACCCCCAGCATGACCCTACACTACGCAAACACTACAACACTACCCTAAACCCTAAAACACTACCCCCAGCATGACCCTACACTACGCAAACACTACAACACTACCCAAAACCCTAAAACACTACACCCCAGCATGACCCTACACTACGCAAACACTACAACACTACCCTAAACCCTAAAACACTACCTCCAGCATGACCCTACACTACGCAAACACTACAACACTACCCTAAACCCTAAAACACTACCCCCAGCATGACCCTACACTACGCAAACACTACAACACTACCCTAAACCCTAAAACACAACCCCCAGCATGACCCTACACTACGCAAACAATACAACACTACCCTAAACCCTAAAACACTACCCCCAGCATGACCCTACACTACACAAACACTACAACACTACCCTAAACCCTAAAACACTACCCCCAGCATGACCCTACACTACGCAAACACTACAACACTACCCTAAACCCTAAAACACTACACCCCAGCATGACCCTACACTACGCAAACACTACAACACTACCCTAAACCCTAAAACACTACCCCCAGCATGACCCTACACTACGCAAACACTACAACACTACCCTAAACCCTAAAACACTACACCCAGCATGACCCTACACCACGCAAACACTACAACACTACCCTAAACCCTAAAACACTACCCCCCAGCATGACCCTACACTACGCAAACACTACAACACTACCCTAAACCCTAAAACACTACCCCCAGCATGACCCTACACTACGCAAACACTACAACACTACCCAAAACCCTAAAACACTACCCCCAGCATGACCCTACACTACGCAAACACTACAACACTACCCTACACCCTAAAACACTACCCCCAGCATGACCCTACACTACGCAAACACTACAACACTACCCTAAACCCTAAAACACTAGCCCCAGCATGACCCTACACTACGCAAACACTACAACACAACCCTAAACCCTAAAACACTACCCCCAGCATGACCCTACACTAAACAACCACCACAACTCTACACTACACTAACACAACACTACACTACACAACACTACACTACACAATCACTAACCCACGAAAAAATTAACACAAACCCACTTACCTCTCTCGTCATCGTGGTTTTCACAACGCAAATGCATTTACCATACATGCCTTTAAAACGTAATTCTTTGTAAAGGGCCACGCGATAAATGCACATGCGTTTTGAAAAAATGCGGGATAATGGTATGCGAGGTCAATGACCTTGCGGGATAATGGTATGCGGACTGAAAGTCTGCGGGATAAAAAATGCGGGAAAATGGCTGCAAACCATGATTAGCAGCAGACTTCCCTGGTGAGCACTAGCTTTACTACAGTGATCTAATGAGCAACTAGAGTGCTAACATACAGAATTTATGGCAAATGTGTGACACATCTGAATGCCTTCTTGATAGAACCAAAGTAAACAAGCATTGAAAATGCAATAGATCTCGCACTCGTTTAAGTTAAAGCCATTCTGTTTGTAATGAGGTGGCTTTTTAGCTTTGCTTTTATTAGTGTTTTTAAAACTTTCATGTAAATAACATGCATATGTATGCATATATGTATATGTATGCATGCATTTATATTTATATAGATATGCAGATTATATATGTTTATATATGTATATTACCTACTGGCGATAGCCAGTGGGTATATATAGTTAGGATTTTTTCTCTATGGGATTTCTGAAACTTCTATGTCTAATAACTTTGGCGTTTGTGGACGGAATTGGCTGAAATTTTCAGGAAAATGGCACATTTTGTTTCTGAGCAGCCCCTAAACATTTGGGGGGGGTTTCATCAAGGGGGGGCCGAGAAAAAAGGGGGTCCCAAAACACGTTTTTCCCATTCATTTTTCCATAGGGCGGTTGGACTCACTTTTAGCTCGAACGGCTGAATAGATTTACATGAAACTTGGCAAAATTGTAGATATGGTTTGCCCGACGTGCCTTTGCTATGTCTCAATATATGTGCTCCAGTGGATTTTGAGAAATTAACGTTTAAAAAAAATATATATATCTGTGACAGCGCTCCGGTTAGCGCCCCGGTTCGCGTACCTGACGCGTAACGGAACTTCGCGAAGTGAAGCTGATTGGCTCTCCGGTGTCTGTCAACATTCTAAACAGTCCGGAGCGGCCGCCATCTTGTCTCTCGGTAGGATCGAGAGACAAGATGTGGTGAAAAACGAAGGGGGAAATGAAGGAAAGGGGGCAAGGTAGACCCCTCCTGACCCCCTAGGATTGATGAGGGGGATATTAAAGTGCCCCGCGGGGCAAAAAATAAAAAAACATATTTTTTTGCGATTTTACGCCGTAGAGGCGCGTCCCGGTACGCGAACCGGGCAGCTCACCGGCAGCTAACCGAGCAGCTAACCGGCAGCGTAGCTGTCAACATTGTAAACAGTCCGGAGCGGCCGCCATCTTGTCTCTCGGTAGGTTCGAGAGACAAGATGTGGTGAAAAAAGAAGGGGGAAATGAAGGAAAGGGGGCAAGGTAAACCCCTCCTGACCCCCTAGGATTGATGAGGGGGATATTAAAGTCCCCCGCGATTTTTCGCGGTAGAGGCGCTTCCCGGTACGCGAACCGGGCAGCTAACCGGCAGCGTAACGGGAGTCCGCCATCTTGTGTTTTTGGAGCGTCCGGTTCGCGTACCGGGTAGCCTCCCGGTAAGCGTAACAAGGGGAAAACCAAGAGAAACAGTAAAAAAAAAATGAAGGGAATAGATTTCCAGCAAACTTGCCAAAATTGTAGGGACTGTTTGTTTGATGTGCCTTTGCAAGGCCTCAAGATATGTGCACGTGTGGATTTTGTCTAATTAAGGTTAAAAAAAATATATATATCTGTAAGCGTGCTCCGGCACGCTTACGTTACGGGTTTTGTTTGCGCTGCAGAGCCGATACGTCACGGTTATGCGACGCGTCATGAGGCGTCTCACGTGGCTACGTGATACGTCACGTAATAAAGAATATATTTTACAGCTATAGATATTAGCTTTTAAAAAACCAATGAAATTCACTGAAAAAACCATAGGTTATAGACCATATATAGTTAGGAATTTGCATTTACAAAACCTTGAAAATTCACTGAAAAAACCATAGGTTAGAGACCATATATAGTTAGCTGGACATTTTATTGACATAAAACCAATGAAATTCCATATATAGTTAGTTTCACTAACTATATATCGTGCACCCGCAATCCACTGCTGATGATGTCACATATTACATCATTCATGACATGGTCAGTGACATCACTGATGACATCACTGATGACATCTCAAATGACATCACTGATGACATCACTGATGACATCTCAAATGACATCACTGATGACATCATTACACACCAATACCAGTTACTACATACGCACTCACTGATTCCTACGTCTACACACACATTCACTCATTCACCCATACAATCACTCATACATACAGTCACTCATTATTACAACACTATCATATGCACTCATACACCTATGCAGACACTCACACACTGCCACTCATCCATGGAGTTACTCACACACCTAGTCAGTCCTGTAAAGAATCAATCACACTTCCATTTCCTCATCTATACAGTTAAACACAGAACACCATACTTCAGTGACATCACTGATGACATCACTGACGACATCTCAAATGACATCACTGATGACATCTCAAATGACATCACTGATGACATCATGACACACCAATACCAGTTACTACATACGCACTCACTGATTCTCACGTCTACACACACATTCACTCATTCACCCATACAATCACTCATACATACAGTCACTCATTATTACAACACTATCATATGCACTCATACACCTAGTCAGTCCTGTGAAGAATCAATCACACTTTGATTTCCTCATCTATACAGTTAAACACAGAACACCATACTTTTTCACACATATATTAACACATACTTACTCTCTTATACAATCACTGATACAAGTACACATTGATATGCACAGAGTCACACACCTCCCAGCCAGCCACACACACACTCAGTCTTCCATACATCCACTCATTCTTCAATATGTGAAACATATTTAAACTTTACAAAAACACACAGACACTAGATGATGTCATCAGTGATGTCATTTGAGATGTCATCAGTGATGTCATCAGTGATGTCATTTGAGATGTCATCAGTGATGTTATCAGTGATGTCACTGACCATGTCATGAATGATGTAATATGTGACATCATCAGCAGTGGATTGCGGGTGCGCGATATATAGTTAGTGCAACTAACTATATATGGAATTTCATTGGTTTTATGTCAATAAAATGTCCAGCTAACTATATATGGTCTCTAACCTATGGTTTTTTCAGTGAATTTTCAAGGTTTTGTAAATGCAAATTCCTAACTATATATGGTCTATAACCTATGGTTTTTTCAGTGAATATTTATATATAGACTGACCCGAGGAAGCCGGTCATTTTACCGAGGTACTTTGAAGCAAGCGTCGCTAGAACAGCAGCGCAGTGCTCAACCCACTGGAGGGTTTTCAAATAAACTACAGGCTCTTCAAATCACTGTCCGACCTCTCGTGTCAAAAAACAATTAACTGACAACAAACAACACTGAGGGAGACACGAAACCAAATAAAACAATTTGTGAAGAACTCGGACGATGTAATGAAGGGTCTGTAACCAGAGCACGACCACAAGTACCACAATGCATTTTTTACAGGAAGTGATTCCGCAAATGAATGCCACTGGAGGCAAATAAAATGACATTGAAAATCGGACTGTGGTGTGACGCATGAGCAAAGGCTTACCTTGAAAAAGTTCCAGGCGGAACGAAACATGTCGGACATAAGCCACAAGCTGCTTGTTTGAACCTCATTAAAAGCTACTGAAACGAGGCTTCCAGGTGTGACCAACTGTTTTTTCCTCCGGGATGAAACCCTGTTTTAATACGTATCGGCGTGGTTCAGCCGAATGGATTCACACCGCCACAAGAGCGCCAGCTCTCTCCCGCCTTGAGCCACCTTGTTGAATCAGAAAAACCGAAGAAGGGAGAAGGGCGCCACCGAGGACTGGATCTCGGCATTGGAGAGGTGTCAGTCTTGATGCAGACTGACCCGAGGAAGCCGGTCATTTTACCGAGGTACTTTGAAGCAAGCGTCGCTAGAACAGCAGCGCAGTGCTCAACCCACTGGAGGGTTTTCAAATAAACTACAGGCTCTTCAAATCACTGTCCGACCTCTCGTGTCAAAAAACAATTAACTGACAACAAACAACACTGAGGGAGACACGAAACCAAATAAAACAATTTGTGAAGAACTCGGACGATGTAATGAAGGGTCTGTAACCAGAGCACGACCACAAGTACCACAATGCATTTTTTACAGGAAGTGATTCCGCAAATGAATGCCACTGGAGGCAAATAAAATGACATTGAAAATCGGACTGTGGTGTGACGCATGAGCAAAGGCTTACCTTGAAAAAGTTCCAGGCGGAACGAAACATGTCGGACATAAGCCACAAGCTGCTTGTTTGAACCTCATTAAAAGCTACTGAAACGAGGCTTCCAGGTGTGACCAACTGTTTTTTCCTCCGGGATGAAACCCTGTTTTAATACGTATCGGCGTGGTTCAGCCGAATGGATTCACACCGCCACAAGAGCGCCAGCTCTCTCCCGCCTTGAGCCACCTTGTTGAATCGGAAAAACCGAAGAAGGGAGAAGGGCGCCACCGAGGACTGGATCTCGGCATTGGAGAGGTGTCAGTCTTGATGCAGACTGACCCGAGGAAGCCGGTCATTTTACCGAGGTACTTTGAAGCAAGCGTCGCTAGAACAGCAGCGCAGTGCTCAACCCACTGGAGGGTTTTCAAATAAACTACAGGCTCTTCAAATCACTGTCCGACCTCTCGTGTCAAAAAACA
Source organism: Lissotriton helveticus (assembly GCF_964261635.1). Taxonomy (NCBI): domain Eukaryota; kingdom Metazoa; phylum Chordata; class Amphibia; order Caudata; family Salamandridae; genus Lissotriton; species Lissotriton helveticus. The sequence continues at coordinate 1,709,901,734 of NC_136063.1, read as the reverse complement.
ATTAACTGACAACAAACAACACTGAGGGAGACACGAAACCAAATAAAACAATTTGTGAAGAACTCGGACGATGTAATGAAGGGTCTGTAACCAGAGCACGACCACAAGTACCACAATGCATTTTTTACAGGAAGTGATTCCGCAAATGAATGCCACTGGAGGCAAATAAAATGACATTGAAAATCGGACTGTGGTGTGACGCATGAGCAAAGGCTTACCTTGAAAAAGTTCCAGGCGGAACGAAACATGTCGGACATAAGCCACAAGCTGCTTGTTTGAACCTCATTAAAAGCTACTGAAACGAGGCTTCCAGGTGTGACCAACTGTTTTTTCCTCCGGGATGAAACCCTGTTTTAATATATATATATATATATATATATATATATATATATATATATATATATATATATATATATATATATATATATATTCATTGAAAAACCATAGATTTCACACATGTTATAGTTAGCTGGACATTTCACTCATACAAAACCATTGAAATTCCCCCATTATAATTAGTTCAGCTAACTATAACTCGTGCGCCCGCAATGCACTGCTGATAACGTCACATATTACATCACTCATGACATGGTCAGTGACATCACTCATGACATCACTGATGACATCTCAAATGACATCACTGATGACATCACAGATGACACCATCCTTGTGAAAGAGTGGCAGACCTCCTCTCAGCGTAATATAACCTTTGATACACACATTCAAAAATAGAAACTAAAATTTTCAAAAAAATGGAGATACCAATAACAGTTACAACAACCTATTTAGTAATTCCACCATCTATGTACACATCCACCCATTCACCAACAGTTCTATATAGTCACTCATAGATGTACTCACTCATCATATGTACTGATACACCTATACATCCTGTTACACACCGACAGTCATCCATAGAGTTACTCACACACGTACTCACACATGCAAATAAACTATCAAACATCCATTTATTTGCATATACAGCTATACACACACTACCACACTTACTTCACGGAAACTTACACATACTTACTCTCTTAAACAATCACTTATAGAAACACATACTTATTTAAACAGGAACTCTTCCAATCTCTAACTCTCACATATACTCACTTATATACATCAATACTCACATATACTATATTAAAACATATGTATTTACTCATAAGGATACTATTGAGACAGTCATTCACTCAGTTACACACCCATACACACACTCATCCACCCATACAGTCCTGCACACATGCTGTCTTCAAAACACATACAAACAGTGAGTCAGTCATTCATGCATCTATGCGCTAAGTAAATGCTTAATTCCTAACTATAACGTGTGTGAAACCTATGGTTTTTTCAGTGAATTTGCAATATTTTTCAAATGCTAATTCCTAACTATAACGTGTGCGAAACCTATGGTTTTTTCAGTGAATATATATATATATCAATCTGCCTTGAAGACTGAGTGGATGTATAAGTGCCTCAATGGAGGATTTAGTAGCAATGTGTTTGACTGTTTAAGTGACTAATTTAAAGTGTTTCACTAAATATATGGGATAGTGATTAAACTGTGTGAATACCTGTATCACTCTATCTCTTGTTGTGTAAACTACTACATACATTGGTTACTAGCTATGTGAAAGTCTATATTAGTTATTAATTAGTTAAGTGAGTATTTGTATGGGATAGTGAATGTGTGTGTGGTTGAGTGGGAGGTGTGTGACTGTCCAAAGATGTGTAAATAGTTGATTTACTAGGTATATGAGGTTAAGACTGTACGTGGAAAGAGTTGTTTGGGTTAGTGAATCTCTTTATGGGTATGGTGATGAGTAAATATATTTCTCAATGATACATGTCTAACAAACTAGAAATATAAAAGGCAGTGTATGTGACAGTTGTATATAAATAAGTATACATAAGACTCAGTGATTGTATGAGTGACTATCAAAAACTGAACACTTGTAATAGTAATTTTATAACACACTAAGTATGAGTTACTATCTATACTAATAAATAAAGTGGTGTTGGTATAAGTGTGTAGCTTAGTAAATGTAAGTATGATCAATTGTTTGCATAAGTGAGTAGAATGACTGCATAAGTGAATAGGATGTAGGCTGGTGTGCAATGTCGATGTAGGTGTATTAGTATATTTAATAGTGTTCTATTGATCATGGACAGCATGTATGAGTGAATCTATAGGTAAGTGTTTAGATGTGTGTGTGTGGATGTAGGAATCACTTTGTGGGTTTTTAGAAACTGGTATTGGTGTGTCAATGGTTTCAAATATGGTACTCTATATTTTACAGTGAGTGATGAAAGGCTATACTTGTGTATGATGAGGTGTATCAGATTGTCACGTGGATGATGTCATCAGTGATGTCATTTGAGATGTCATCAGTGATGTCACTGACCATGTCTTAAATGATGCAATATGTGACATCATCAGCAGTGTATTGCGAGCGCACAAGTTATAGTTAGCAGAACTAACTATAACGGAGGAATTTCTATGGTTTTGTACGAGTGAAATGGCCAACTAACTATAACACCCGTGAAACCTATGTTTTTTTCTGTGACTTTCTAAGGTTTTTTAAATGCTAATTTCTAACTATAACGTCTCTGAAACCTATTTTTTTTCAGTGAATTTCAAAGGTTTTTTAAATGATAATTTTTAAGTGTGATAGTAGTTATACCAATTTTGTGTACTGATCTTCTACAGTTTTTTAGCTGTTTATTTATAAATATTTTATTCATTAAATAACATTATATATTTTTTTGAAAATTGCAAAAAAATATTTAAAAAAAATTCAAACTGAAATATTGATTAATTTTTTTGTTTTCATTTTTTATTTAATATATTTATATTATTTTCTTAAAAAAAAAAAGTCGCGCACTCAAAGCGTATACATCACGGTGGGTGCATGGATTCTAGACGCCATTTTAGAAAAGTCGTGATGGATCCACGTACGGTGTGCGAAGGCTGCGTGTTTTTCAGTTACATCATATACATTTAATATTACGTGATGTGAGCGATTGGTATGCGACCAGCCGCGACTCCTGCTCCCGCGCATTCGCGACACATGCGCATTACGGTACGAGACACTTGCACGATGGCGGGTCCCGCGTGATGTCATATGTGTGCTGGGGCACGCTGGGTGCTCAACTCCCGCAAAAAAAATTATGTTCCAAAATTATATGTATGTGTCTTTAATATACATATTAGGGCAAGAGATTATCTAAGATATTCATAAAAATTATATATTTGTACTTAAAATTAAATATTATTTTTAAATATATTTTCGAGAAGTCGGGTGCGTGCATCGTGAGCGCAGAGAAACAGGTCAGCAGAGCTGCAGTAGAGCCAGAGGAACCAGGTCAGCAGAGCCACTGTAGAGCCAGAGAACCAGGTCAGCAGAGCAGCTCTAGAGCCGAAGAAGCAGGTCAGCAGAGTTGCTCTAAAATAAGAGACCCAGGTCAGCAGATCTGCTCTAGAGCCAGAGACCCAGGTCAGCAGAGCTTCTCTAGAGGCCGAGAACCAGTTCAGCAGAGCTGCTGTAGAGCCAGAGAAACCAGGTCAGCAGAGCTGCTTAAGAGGGAGAGAACCAGGTCAGCAGAACTGCTCTAGAGCCAGAGAACCAGTCCAGCCGAGCTGCTCTAAAACCATAGAACCAGTTCAGCAGAGCTGCTTTTGAGCCAGAGAACCAGGTCAGCAGAGCTGCTCTAGAGCCTTAGAACCAGGTCAGCAGAGCTGCTCTAGAGCCAGAGAACCAGGTCAGCAGAGCTGCTGTAGAGCCAGAGAAACCAGGTCAGTAGAGCTGCTTTAGAGCGAGAGAACCAGGTCATTAGATCTGCTTTAGAGGGAGAGAACCAGGTCAGCAGAGCGGCTTTAGAGCCAAGGGACCAAGTCAACAGAGCTGCTCTAGAGCCAGAGAACAAGTTCAGCAGAACTACTTTAGAGCCAGAGAACCAGGTCAGCAGAGCTGCTTTAGAGCCAGAGAACCAGGTCAGCAGAGCTGCTCTAGAGCCAAGGGACCAAGTCAGCAGAGCTGCTCTAGAGCCAGAGAACAAGTTCAGCAGAACTGCTTTAGAGCCAGAGAACCAGGTCAGCAGAGCTGCTTTAGAGCCAGAGAACCAGGTCAGCAGAGCTGCTCTAGAGACTAAGAACTAGGTCAGCAGAGCTGCTCTAGAGCCAGAGAACCAGGTCAGTATAGCTGTTGTAGAGCCAGAGAAACCAGGTCAGCAGGGCTGATTTAAAAGTTGAGAACCAGGTCAGCAGAGCTGCTTTAGAGCCGGAGAACCAGGTCAGCAGAGCTGCTTTAGAGCCAGCAAACCAGGTCAGCAGAGCTGCTCTAGAGCCAGAGAACCAAGTCAGCAGAGCTGCTTTAGAGACAGAGAACCAGGTCAGCAGAGCTGCTTTAGAGCCGGAGAACCAGGTCAGCAGAGCTGCTCTAGAGACCAAGAACTAGGTCAGCAGAGCTGCTCTAGAGCCAGAGAACCAGGTCAGAAGAGCTGTTGTAGAGCCAGAGAAACCAGGTCAGCAGAGCTGATTTAGAAGTTGAGAACCAGGTCAGCAGAGCTGCTTTAAAGCCAGAGAACCTGGCCAGCAAAATTGCTTTAGAGCCGGAGAACCAGGTCAGCAGAGCTGCTTTAGAGCCAGCAAACCAGGTCATCAGAGCTGCTCTAGAGCCAGAGAACCAAGTCAGCAGAGCTGCTTTAGAGCCAGAGAACCAGGTCAGCAGAGCTGCTTTAGAGCCGGAGAACCAGGTCAGTAGAGCTGCTTTAGAGGGAGAGAAACAGGTCAGCAGAGCTGCTCTAGAGGGAGAGAACCAGGTCAGCAGAGCTGCTCTAGAGCAAGAGAACCATGTCAGCAGAACTGCTTTAGAGCCATAGAACCAGGTCAGCAGAGCTGCTTTAGAGCCAGAGAACCAGATCAGCAGAGCTGCTCTGTAGCCTAAGAACTGGGTCTGATGAGCTGCTCTAGAGCCAGAGAACCACGTCAGCAGACCTGCTGTAGAGCCAGAGAAACCAGGCCAGCAGAGCTGCTTTAGAGGGAGAGAACCAGGTCAGCAGAGCTGCTTTAGAGCCAGAGAACGAGGTCAGCAGAGCTGCTTTAGAGCCAGAGAACCAGGTCAGCAGACCTGCTCTAGCTGACACTGACTGACTGACTGACACTGACTGACACTGATTGACTGACACTGACTGACTGACACTGACTGACTGACTCTGAGTGACTGACACTGACTGAATGACACTGACTGACACTGATTGACTGACACTGACTGACACTGATTGACTGACACTTACTGACTGACTGACACTGACACTGACTGACTGAAACTGACTGACACCGATTGACTACTCTCTACTACTCACTCTCTACTACTCTCTCTCTCTACTACTCACTCTCTACTACTCACTCTCTACTACTCTACTAATCTCTACTACTCACTCTCCACTACTCATTCTTTACTACTTTCTACTACTCACTCTCTACTACTCACTCTCTACTACTCTACTAATCTCTACTACTCACTCTCTACTACTCATTCTTTACTACTTTCTACTACTCACTCTCTACTACTCACTCTCTACTACTCACTGTCTACTACTCTCTCTCTATTACTCTCTACTATTCACTCTCTACTACTCACTCTCTACTACTCTCTAGTACTCTCTCTCTACTACTCTACTACTCTACTACTCTCTACTACTCACTCTCTACTACTTTCTACTACCCTCTCACTAGTACTCACGCTCTACTACTCAGTCTTTACTACTCTCTACTACTCACTCGCTAGTACTCTTTACTACTCACTCTCTACTACTCTCTACTACTCACTCTCTACTACTCTCTACTACTCACTACTACTCTCTACTACTTTCTACCACACACCCTCTACTACTCTACTACTCATGTTCTACTACTCTCTACTACTCTCTCTACTACTCACTCTCTACTACTCTCTTTACCACTCTCTACTACTCACTCTCTACTATTCACTCCCTACTACTCACTCTCTACTAGTCTCTACTACTCACTCTCCACTACTCAATCGCTACTACTCGCTCTCTACTACTCACTCTCTACTACTCTACTGCTCTCTACTACTCTCTCTACTACTTTCTCTCTACTACTAGCTCTCTACTACTCACTCTCTACTACTTTCTACCACTCACTCTCTACTACTCTACTACTCACTCTCTACTACTCACTCTCTACTACTCGCTCTCTACTACTCTCTGCTACTCACTCTACACTACTCACTCTCTACTACTCGCTCTCTTCTACTCTCTACTACTCACTCTCTACTACTCTCTCTACTTCTCACTCTCTACTACTCATTCTACTACTCTCTCTCTACTACTCTCTACTACTCACACTCTACTACACACTCTACAACTTGCTCTGTACTACTCTCTACTACTAACTCTATTACTCACTCTCTACTACTTACTACTACTCACTCTACTACTCACTCTCTACTGCTCACTCTCTACTACTCCACTACTCTCTTCTACTCATTCTCTAATACTCTACTACTCTCTACTACTCTCTCTACTACTCACTCTCTACTACTCTCTACTACTCACTCTCTACTACTCTCTCTCTACTACTCTCTACTACTCACTTTACTACTCATTCTACTACTCATTCTCTACTACTTACTCTCTACTACTCTCTTCTACTAGTCTCTACTACTCACTCTAATACTCACTCTAGTACTCTCTACTACTCACTCTCTGCTACTCTCTCTACTACTCTCTACTACTCTCTACTACTCACTCTCTACTCTCTAATACTCACTCTCTACTCTTTACCTCTCTCTCTACTACTCTCTACCTCTACCTCTCTACACCTCTACCTCTACACCTCTACCTCTCTACCTCTACCCCTCTACCTCTCTCTACCTCTCTCTACACGCACACATATGCACATATATATGCATATGCATTTATATATATGTATGTGTGTATATTACCTACTGGCGGTCGCCAGTAGGTATATATAGTTAGGATTTTTTCTCTATGGGATTTTTGAAAATTCTATGTCTAATAACTTTGGCGTTTGTGGACGGAATTGGCTGAAATTTTCAGGAAAATGGAACATTTTGTTTCTGAGCAGCCATTGAAAATTTGGGGGGGGTTTGTCAAGGGGGGGCTGAGAAAAAAGGGGGGTCCCAAAACGTGTTTTTAACATTGAGTTTTCCATAGGGCGGTTGGCCTCACTTTTAGCCCGAACGGCTGAATGGATTTGCACGAAACTTGGCAAAATTGTAGGGACTGATAGCCCGATGTGCCTTTGCTAGGTCTCAATATATGTGCTGCAGTGGATTTTGAGAAATTAACGTTCAAAAAAAGATATATATCTGTAACAGCGGACCGGGCAGCGCTCCAGTTCGCGTACTTTTCGCGTTACGGAGCTTTGTGAAGCGAAGCTGATTGGTTCTCCGGCGTCTGTAAACATTCCAAACAGTCCGTAGCGGCCGCCATCTTGTCTCTCGGTAGGATCGAGAGACAAGAGGAGGCCAAAGCGAAGGGGCAAATGACCATAAGGGGGCATAGTAGATCCTCCCTGACCCCCTAGGTTTGATGTGGAGGTTTTAAAAGGGCCCCGCAGGGCAAAAAAAAATTAAAAAAAAATAATCGAACGGCTGAATGGATTTGCACGAAACTTGGCAAAATATTAGGGACTGGTAGCCCGATGTGCCTTTGCTAGGTCTCAATATATGTGCTCCAGTGGATTTTGAGAAATTAACGTTAAAAAAAAGATAGATATCTGTAACAGCGCTCCGCTACGCGTACTTTTCGCGTTACGGAGCTTTGCGAAGCTGATTGGTTCTCCGGCGTCTGTAAACATTCCAAACAGTCCGTAGCGGCCGCCATCTTGTCTCTCGGTAGGATCGAGAGACAAGAGGAGGCCAAAGCGAAGGGGCAAATGACCATAAGGGGGCATAGTAGATCCTCCCTGACCTCTTAGGTTTGATGTACCATTTTGCCAAGTTTGGTGTAATTCCGTTCAGCCATTCAGGCTGTAGACGTATCTAAATGTCCTATGGAAAATTGCATGGGGAAAACACATTTGAAAGTGTTGAAATTTAGAACCAATTAAAATGTTACTTTGGTTTTGTATTTGTGTGTGATGAAAGTTAATTGGTTATGTATATATCTAAAATGAGAGGAAACCACAGCCATTTTGTGATACTACTGTCTGAGGTATATTTGTGAGGAATTTTTGGTGCTCAATTTCTGGTGTTTGATTTACACAGTACTAACACTTCTCCTACTTTTAAAAAGGTGAGTTGTTAATTTGTAAGGGGAACTATGTTGTACACTTTAAGATAATTTGAAAAATGTTTTCTGTTATTTATTTACAGTCCTTCTGTTATACTAAATACTTGATAAAGTTAGTTTTATATTATGTATTACTAAAAACGATAAATGAAAGTGATTATTTTTTTCTGCAATTTACAGCAAGCAATTTCAAAATAAAATGGCTCACAATGAAGAGACCGTGGCAATTTCTTTTGAATTATCCACTACATTTATTGAAATTGACAGCACCAATAATGAAATATTCTCACAAGGAGGAGATGACTTGAATGATTTTTTTGATCAATCTCTTGCTGGCGAATTTATCGAATGTTTGGAGACCATAGAGTTACAAGAATCATCATTGCAGACTTTTCATGAGGAGATTCCTGATGAGATGATTGAAGAGGAAATTCCTGATGAGGACATGTTACTAGTTCTTTCAAATTTTGAAAATTCAGAAGAATAAATTTATATTTAGAAATCAAAAATTGTTTGAGACATTATTCATTTTTATTTTTAATTTATGAGGTTGTAGCGAAGTGATTGTAGTATAAAATGAGACTTATAGTATAGAGTGCAACATTTTTATGTTACATGGTACGTTTACTCATATTTACTTTCCTTCTCCCACAATATTATCTCCAATGTGTATTTGACATCTCTTCTTCATCTCCGGCCTCCTTTCTCTCACTGTCTGTGTCTGATGCATCTTATCGCTGCCATTTTGTGTAATTACAGAAGAGAGTAAAATAAAATAGTTCGGAACGTGAAAAGGGAGCAAAGTAGAGTACCCCTCACCCCCTAGGCCTTCTCAGGCGGTCCCAAAAGGATCAGTTTCTGTTTTCCTGAGAGATTATGGTATGAGTTCCATATACCACAATAACTTGCATTACAACATGCAAGATATCTATCTCCTATTACCAACTTTTGGAGATATTCGCGCTAAGCGCGAATATCTCCAAAAACTAACACCTGCCCTGAGCAGTTCTTAGCCATGTTATCCAATGGGAGGTGGATAACATGGCTAAGAGCATTAGCTCGGTAATGCATGAATATCGCTGACTTTTTAGCGATATTCATGCATTGCGGCCGTTTTTTATCGCATTTCCGATAAACCTTGATAATAGCAAGGTTTATCTGCGATAATTTCTGACGATGCTTAGCGGTAAAAAATTCGTTGCTAAGCATCGTTAGCGATAAATATCGCTTAACTTTGGTAATATGCACCAACGTCTGTTAACGTTCGATTCGAAGGAAATGAGGAAGTGTTGAAAAACATTGTCTGCGCCATCTTGCCTTTTTTGAAATGCCACACTTTTGTCGTGCACGGCAGCCATTTTAGATGCCTTGACCAGACCCACTCTCTGCACGCTGTTGATCCGTAGCATGGCTCCCCACCCTCGCAAGCATCTTCCCCAGGCACTGGTCACCCCCGCTCTCTGTCTTATGCATCGGCAATAAACCTCCCCCCATCTGCGCTGCTCTTCCCTGAGAATCACACTCTGTGCCCGCCCGACACCTCCCTTTCGCCCTATTCACTACCGCACCCTCTGACACTCCTCTTCCTCTGTGTCCGATTGTCCAGGCTATCAGCTAGCCCTGCAGATGTAGTTTATGGCCCCAGCTGTAAAGAATCACCCCTCTTCAAAGGAGTTATAGTAGATCAAGGCCCACACCCGATGAGATCCGTCAAACCACACGCGTTCCTACTATCTGAAAACCATCCTGTATTGTGATTGGGGAGGGGACCGAGCCTGAAGCGGAAGATTCCAGGGATGACTCTTTGTACATCAAAGTTTTTACAATTATGTGTCACATTAAAAATATATAGCACTCCAACAAAGTAGTAGGAATATAAAACTTTAATACCTTATAAATATATACAACAAAACAAAAACCGTAAAAACATTTAAACAATGAAGAGACCGTGGCAATTTCTTTTGAATTATCCACTACATTTAATGAAATTGACAGCACCAATAATGAAATATTCTCACAAGGAGGAGATGACTTGAATGATTTTTTTGATCAATCTCTTGATGGCGAATTTATCGAATGTTTGGAGACCATAGAGTTACAAGAATCATCATTGCAGACTTTTCATGAGGAGATTCCTGATGAGATGATTGAAGAGGAAATTCCTGATGAGGACATGTTACTAGCTCTTTCAAATTATGAAAATTCAGAAGATGTTGCCTGGGTGCCGCACTGATTTGGGTATCCGGCGTGGGGCGTCCCGGGGGGTGGGTTGTCAGTAGCGGTCTGTTGTGCGAATAGTTCCAAGGCAGCAGAACGCGCTGAAATCTGGATGGCACGAAGGTGATGTCTAGTAAGTTGCCGCCCAGCAAATAACGGCGTGGGGCGCCGCGGGGGGGGGGGAGGCAGTCCAAAGTTCCGTTAAAAGGGCAAAGGAAAGGATCGGTGGTTTGAACCATCAGTCAAAAAGGGGAGGGGGTGCAACAATTTTTCCTACCGGGTCACACTGTGCTTTCACCGGAACTGAGGTCTGCAGGTTTCTAGTCATTCAAACTGAGGCTGGCGCCAGCATGGGAGCGCCGACGTCCCGCGGCAACAGTTTCGTCACTCCACGGGCGATCATGGCAGTCATTCCCCATCGGGGGTGTCTGCGGGGGTCGGGGACTCCCGCGGCTCCTCTAGAATCTTCAAGGTCGTGGAGGACTATGGTGGTGGAGTCAACCAGTGACCGGGCCATTTCTTTATGCTGGTCCAGCTCTTGCCAGGTCGACCACCATTTTGAGAGTTCGGTAGCTACTGGCGATCGCGGGGTCAAATGAGCGGACGGGCTCCACCCTGCCGGGCGAGACGTTGCAGCATCGCCACAGTGGAAGAACCCTTTTCCGGGCGCCTGGAGCGCTGAGGGTGCAGCTGGGAAGCCTCCACCTGGGGAGGCGGGAGAGGCCTGTTCGCACCGTCTCTCCCACCCAGTGCACCCCACGGCGTCTCGCTTGACATTTGTTATGGCCGGACCAGGCGATGAAGACGAGGGGGGGGGTCGGAGGCATGTGCAAGACATCCCCCCCCAGTGTTTTCGCAGCCATTATAAAAGAAAGAAGAAATGTCCCGTCCGTCTTTGGGCCGGACCTCCGGTGGATGGCGGCCGGACGCCCTTTGCTCTGGCCCCATGAACGGGTTCCTTGGCTCATCCGGTGGGGCAGGCCTTGGCATGTGGTGCCTCTCCTGGGCCTTTCGTGCAGTGGCCTCTCCACTCCCAGGCCCTCCATGGATGCTGGCCCAGACTGGGAGAGAGAGGGTCTAACCTGCAATTCTCCAGGGTTACCGCCACCGCGGCCGGATCCCGTCGGCCTCTGGTTGATGGTGGCCGGACTGGGAGAGAGAGGGGAGGGTCGAGGACACGGACATTCCCCCCCCTGCAACTCTCCAGTGTTGTCAATCCCCCTGGCCGGGTCCCGCTGGCCTCGGCCTCTCCTCCGGCTACACCCTACGTGATGATCTCCTGGCCGCCGGTTGGCAGCAGGACCCGCCTTATATGTGTTGCTTCCGGCTGGGCGTAGCCGCAAACCTGTTGCACTTTGGAAGTTTCCAGAATGGGGCGGATGTCTGCTGACTTGTATCTTTCCCAGTTTGCCGTTATTTGGGCGTGGCAGGCGGTGGGACAGACACGTTTTGGGGCAGTGAGGGGCGATGAAGCCTCGTTGCCTTGTGGCCGTTGCAATGTCACACTTGGTTTCTCTTACTGTTTTCAGGTTTCTTATTACGGGCTTACTTCTAACGTTTCTTGTTTCTAGGACAATAATAGGTTTTATCATTACGTATTGTTATCGTTTCTTTGTTTGTTATTTAATAAAAAGTTCATCAGTGGCCTACTGATTTTCGTTTTCCTATTCCTTTCTTTCCAGGTTGTTTCATGCTAAAGTTTCTGTTAACAGGATACAGTGATCACTTGGTTATTATTGCATATGTCCTTTTCACTAGGGGTGCTCTCTGGTCGGGCCAGATGACCTATCTCTAGTAAATGGTCCGGGTGAAACAGGTGCATCAATCAGTGGGGAGTAGATAGGCATGACAGATTACAACGGGGGACAAAGGTCCGCATTACCTACCCTTTCACTACTTGCAAAGATTTTCCTACGTTTATTTGCAAACAGGGAATACCTCCAAAAAGAACCAATTCCCAAACAGTCAATGTTCGGACAAACAATCAATCAATGAGGAACGAAATAGGCACGACGTGTTAAAGGTTTGCGTTACCTACCTTTCACTATCTGCAAAGGGAGAGAGAATATTCCTATTCTTCCTCGTTTGCAGGCAGAGAAGATCCTTAAGAGAACCAACTTCGAACAATTCAATGCTCGATTCAAACAATCAACAAGGGGTACTGTGAACACAAATGAACGCCGCTTATGTACATACACATTGCTATTTTCAACAGGTTGTTCCTAATGTTTCTATTTTAGCCAGGTCAAAAAGAGATCCCATTAGTTGCCTACTGATTTTGCTCGATTCCTTTTGTTTTTTTACACGATTTTTCGCTATCTGCAAAGACTAAACAGAGTATTGCGACTCTGTGCTTGTTTGTAAATAGAGAATGAACCAAAGAGAACAATCAATGAAATGGAGAGAGAAGCAGGCACGACGGATTACAACGGGGGCAAACGCCTGCGTTAACTACCCTTCACTATCTGCAAAGAGAGAGTACTCCTAATAGAAATGAGGGGAGGGGGGGCAGCATTCAAAGCAGATCAGTGTGCATAAACACGAAAAAATTTTTACTTACCACGTACTTGACATTCGACAGCTTATGATATTTGCTATTAAAAAACCATTGAAATTCACTGAAAAAACCATAGGTTATAGACCATATATAGTTAGGAATTAGCATTTACAAAACCTTGAAAATTCACTGAAAAAACCATAGGTTATAGACCATATATAGTTAGGAATTAGCATTTAAAAAACCTTATTTTACTCACACAAAACCATTGAAATTCCATATATATTTAGTTGTACTAACTATATATCGCGCACCCGCAATCCACTGCTGATCATGTCACATATTACATCATTCATGACATGGTCAGTGACATCACTGATGACATCACTGATGACATCTCAAATGAAATCACTGATGACATCACTGATGACATCTCAAATGACATCACTGATGACATCACTGATGACATCTCAAATGACATCACTGATGACATCACTGATGACATCTCATTTGACATTACTGATCACATCACTGATGACATCATTCATGTGATAATACGATGAACCTCTTCAGACTCTAATATAACCTTAGATACACTCAGTGTAAACACAGACTCACAGATTGTCATTCATCCATGAAGTTACACACACACCTAGTCAGTCATGCAAACAATCAATCACACCTCCATTTTCCCAACTATACAGTTATACACACCTTACTTATTCAAACATATACTAAAACATATTTACTCTCTTATACAATCCTGGATACAAGTTCACAATGATGCATACAGCCACTCACACATTCACTGGCTCTTATGCACAGTTATTTATATATGTCACGTCTCACATGTACTGTGTTTTACATATGTACTTACTTTGACATGTAGCACTGAGATATCCATTCACTCACCAATACACTGATGCACACAGTCAACCGCCCATACAGCTGTTTCCACATGCACTTTTGAACCCATACATCTAGTGAATCAACTGCTCACACATCTATGCACAGAGTCATACACCTCCCAGCCACCCACACACACACTCAGTCTCCCATACAAATACTTGGGCAACCAATCAATAACCCATATAGTTACTCATATAGCTACTGAACAACACATGCAGCAGTTTCAGAACAACAGACATAATGATGCACAAATTAAGACAGTTTAGTCACTAACCCATGCACTCAGTGAGACACATTTAATCACTCACTCATACAGTCAGTCATGCACCTACTAAATCCTTCATCCAGACACTTATACATCCACTCAAGACATATTTTAACTTTACAGAAAAATACAGTCACTGGATGTTGTCATCAGTGATGTCATCAGTGATGTCATTTGAGATGTCATCAGTGATGTCATCAGTGATGTCATTTGAGATGTCATCAGTGATGTCATCAGTGATGTCACTGACCATGTCATGAATGATGTAATATGTGACATGATCAGCAGTGGATTGCGGGTGCGCGATATATAGTTAGTACAACTAACTATATATGGAATTTCAATGGTTTTGTGTGAGTAAAATAAGGTTTTTTAAATGCTAATTCCTAACTATATATGGTCTATAACCTATGGTTTTTTCAGTGAATATATATATATATAGAAACATATATAAACATATATATAAAATGCATATCTATATAAATACAAATATAAATGCATGCATACATATATATATATATATCATAAATCAAATGGGGAAGGATCACTTGTCCTGCATAACCAGGGTATACAGGTCTCGTACTTATGTGTCCCAAATAAAAAACCCTGATGCACATGTAGAGTGGGTCGGTTGAGCGGTATATCTTGGTTCTCCGCTGTTCAATCATGTCAGTGCATAATCATTGGGTTAGTTGATATGCAAACTCCACCGGAGGTTTGTACCCTTGGATAAAAGCAGTAGTGATCAGTGATGAGTGAGGTTTTTTTAAAATACCCGGACAGCCAGATTATTTCTTTATTGGGTCTGGATTCGGGTGAATTGTCATCAACACTATAAGTTGTGCGTGTGGTGAATGATTATGATTCTTACGCACTCAAAATTTCGTGGTTTAAAAAGGTCGACATGTTTCAGCCCTTTGTTGCCTTGTCAGGTCATGTGGGCTTTCTTCAGGACCGAGGTGAAGTGAAGGTGAAGACAGTGGGTATCTAAATGTGGGTATTCTCGCTATAGAAGAATTTCTTGATATAATGAGAAGTGAGAATTAAGCGACGTATTAGCCCTGTATATCAGAAGGGTCTTGTGGTACCTGTTGGGACAAACACACACGGGGGAGGGGGAATGGGTCAAAGGACACATTTGACAATTAAGTACAGTTACGTTCAAAGATTCTCTTTTACTTGCAACTAGAAAATGGCAATACTTTACAAACAACACACAATCATGGCAATGAACACTCTCTCATTTCCGTTCATCTTTTTGCCGCTGGTATTGGCGTTTGGCACCAGTCCAATTGACAAACTTTCCCTACTCATTTTCATTCATAGAGTTTGGTTTAATGGGTGGCGACAAACTTTCCCTACTCATTTTACTTTGATAGAGTGGGGATATATCTTTCATTTCTTTTGTGATTTTCACTAGTTGTACCAAGCGCGAAAATCTACAATTTTGCATAGATTAACAGTTTTAAAAGGACCTGTAATCAGCATATTTGTGTTCATTTCAACATTCGAATCCCTTGGTTAACTAAGTTTGTATCGCAACGGGGAGCTGGCTCGAGAATGCTCATATCTTAAGCGCTGTTACGTTTTCTAAAACATAAATATAATAGCATGGTGTAACGCATACCTTTTGTGCTCGTGTGTTAAGCGCCATTACATTTTATAGCGCGGTTCAGCACATACCTCTTATGAAAATTTTTCACGCTTCAGCGGGTTGCCAGGGATGCCTACTGCAAGGAAAAGTTATAAATTAATTGTCAGGGGTAGGTAGTACTTTACGGTTTTGTCGCTGCGAGGAGCCTCTCATCCCGCTACCTGCGGCTTGATCCTTGTGCATGACTTGTGCTGACACTTCCTCTCTGGACATGGTTAGGAGAAGTGATACAGCGGGGAAGTTTTTAACCCTGTCAGTCATAACATGACGAAAGACTAATTCGAACTCTGTTTTCGGGATCGTTTCTCATTTGTGTTACGATGCGTGTCAATGGTCAGATTACAAATACTGATGTATTCAGCAGAGGTCAATATTAAAAAAATATAATGATGTAAAAAATATATATAGTGTTCATGCGCTACGTCCATCTGATGGTCAGTAATTAAAGCCTCATGGACGTTGTCAGGCTTGACATGAAGAAAGACTGGTTCGAATTATATTTTCGAGATCTTCTCTCATTAGTGTTGTAATGCATATTAGTGGTCAGATAGCAAATATTGGTGTATTTAACAATAGCCATGATTAAGAAATTACGCGCTAAGTCCATCTAATGGTTAGTAATTCAAGCCTCTTAGGTGTTATGATTCAGAAGTAGGTAAATCACATGTACATAGGTGCAATAATCCGACCCCTTAGATGTGACAATTCTGAGTCTGGTGACCTCATGATGATTAGTATTGGCAGGGAGATTATTTATTAATGCTCAGCCACAGAATGTTATCATTCAATCCCACTGAATCTGTTTTCAATCTGTGCACCCATCTTTGTTCCTTTTCAAAAAGGATTCGTTCCGCATTGTGGTCCTTGATGAGAAGTGTTTCTAGCACAATCCATTTCAGGTCATCAATTGTATGGCCTGCCTCTAGGAAGTGATTGGACATTTTTGTAGTATTTTTTCGACTCTTCACATTGCTGCGGTGCTCGCAGATCCTTTGTTTGACCTTTCTGCAGGTCATACCTGTGTAATGCATGTCGCAAGGACAAGTGATCATGTAAATTACATGACTGATGTTACAATTGGTATGTGTTCTCATTGTCCATTTTAGGTTAGGTAAGAGTTCTATTTCTTTTACTTTCTTCGTCAGTCCGCAGACTGAACAGGAACCACAAGGGAAATGTCCTGTCAATAGTGGATTTTCCCATAGGCCGACAGTCTTTTTTTGTTTCATTGGTGGTGGTCTGGTGTGGACAAGTATATCTTTTAGGTTGCGTGTTCTTTTATTAGCGAACCTTGGTTTTGGCCATGTTAGTATCGCAGAAGTGACAATCTTTCAGTTCTTATTTATTATTTTCTTTATGTCGTTAGATACAGCACTGTAGGTGGTGACGCATGTCATCAAATCCTCTTGTGGAGCTTTTTCTATTGTTTCCAAAAGGCCACTTCTGTTCTGATTCCTTGCTCTTCTTTTGCATTTATTGATCACCTTTTTCGGGTAGTCCCGATCCTTCAGTTTCTTGCACAGCTCATTTGCTTGGGTTTTATACTCCTCGGTTTCACTGCAGTTTCTTTGCAGTCTCAAAAATTGACTATAAGGGAGATTTTCCCTAAGTGGACGAGGGTGGAAACTCTGGAATGATTGTAGACTATTTTTTGCAGTTGGTTTGAAGAACGTTTTTGTTTGTAAAGTGTTGCCCTCCGCTAGATGGTAATGTCCAAAAAGTCGAGACTATGTTTATCTGCCATGTAAGTGAACTTAAGCCACTCATCCCTGGTGTTGATCCACGAGTGGAAGTCTTTAAAGCTTTCCATATCTCCTTCCCATATGAGGATAATTTCGTCAATGTGGCGTTTCCAAAGTAGTATGTTATTTTGATAGGGGTTGTCAATGTTGTAGACATATGTTTCTTCAAAGCTACTGACGTATAATCCTGTCACACTAGGGGTGAATGTACTCCCCATCGATGTTCCATGGCATTGTCGGTACAGGGTATCATTGTATTGGAAGTAGTTTTCTGTGAGTGCAAGTCTGCAACACTCAAGTACAAAATGTCTTGGGGTCTTGTAATGCCAGTCTATGTTGAAGATCAGTGTTTCCAAGGTGTTCATGTTTTTTTGTTGAGGTAGGCTAGTGTAGAGGCTTTCTACATCTAGCCCTACCAAGAACATGCTTTCCTGTGAGTAGACTACATGTTGTAAGAGATTCAAAAGGTCCCTTGTGTCTCTCAAATAGGTAGGCGTTCTGTGTGTTAGGGGTTTCAGATACTGGTCTGTAAATTGTGAGAGTGGCTCTAATACAGGCCCATTGCCAGAGACAATGGATCGTCCTGGTGGTGGGGTACGTACTTTATGGGTTTTACGTAAGGAATAAAAGTAAGGTATATTGGGAGTTCTTGTTTCCATATATTCAGCTTCTTTCTTAG
Source organism: Lissotriton helveticus (assembly GCF_964261635.1). Taxonomy (NCBI): domain Eukaryota; kingdom Metazoa; phylum Chordata; class Amphibia; order Caudata; family Salamandridae; genus Lissotriton; species Lissotriton helveticus. Next base: position 1,709,883,488 of record NC_136063.1, on the reverse strand, counting down.
AGATCCAATTGTTGGTTTCTGCTTCCTCTACCATGAGGGTGATTGTCCTCTGTAGTCGGGCTGTTGGGTCAGTGGTGATGACTTGATAGAATTTATGATCAGACAGGAGGTCCATGCATTGTTTCTCGTAGCCTTCTTTTGTCAGGAGGACTATCCCTCCACCTTTGTCCGCCGGTTTTATAACAATCTGACCATCAATCCTCAGCTCATTCAGGGCTTGTTGTTCTGCTTTGGTCACATTCTGGAAAGGTTTTTTCGTTATGTTACTCAATCCATCAACCTCTTTCATGATCGCTTGTTCGAAAGTTAGAATCTCTATTGGCACTTGCGAATTCAGAGGACAGAATTTTGACTTGTTCCTTAGAGAAGTGTCTCCGTCCGCGGTGGGGATTTCTTGATTTTTGAAAAAGGATTTTAATTTTAATTTTCGGCAGAATTCTGCAAGCTCGCATTTTATTTTTAAAATGTCGAGGTTTGGTGTGGGAACATATCCTAAGCCTTTATTCAGAATTTTTCTTGGTTCTTTGTCAAAATCTTGTCTGTGAGATTCACGACAAGGGCGTTGTGCTTGACCCTGACTTCGCTCTGGTCACACTCCTGGTCTGGACTTGTCATGTCTGGTCTGACCAGGTCACTCCTCTCCGTCTCGATCTCTGGGTCACCGGGCCTCTCCATAAAAAAGGGAAGTCTTTGTTGATAGTTTTGTCCTTGCTGATGTTGCATATGTGGATTCATTGGTGGGGGTTCTTGAAAATATGGGTTCACCCAACCTTGAAAGTGTGGATTGAATTGCTGGAATGGTATTCCTTGTGTATTCATTTGGTAATGTGGTACATTCCACATGTTGCATCCTCGGCGATTACCTTTTCTGTTAAGTAAGTAGGGAGTTCATCTCTACTCGAATCAGATCCGTCTGTTGATGATCCACTGTTGGAACCATAATTAGAGGCATTGTCATTTGTTTTGTAATCTTTGCTGCTTTTCGGATGAATGCGTTCCAATGAGAATTTTTTGAGTTCTTTTGCCAATTTTTTTAACTTGGTTTGAGTGAGATATTCTTGTGTTTCACTCATTTCTTTATTAATCTCTTCCAGTCTCTTCTTGTAGACCGTTACATGTACCATGTTATTGAGTTTGGTTTCTATAATGTAAGTTTTTATTGTTAGTTCATCTGTTAATCTGGTTGCCGTCTTAATTATGAGGACTAGATAGTATCTGGTACATTTCCCTGAAATGGCTGACCAGTCTTTTCTGAATGCTAGGTCTTTTAGGAAGATACGAGGTGCATTGGTCACCCAAAGTCCTCTGGGTGCCGTGTTAACTCTTAGGTATTCAGTCATGATGATTCCGTGGACTGCTGTCCTGACCTGTTCTCTTTTTATTTCTGTCAGTTCATCCCATTCGTTGGTGTTCGCCAAGGTTTGAGCGAGGTCACTGTCCATTAAAAGTGGCGGTCTAGCAAGTATTGCGTCAATCTCCTCAGTTGAATAACTTAGGCCAAGATTGTCTGCCTTGATTATCCTTTTTCTTGGTATCTTTGGTGGAGGGACTCTTCTGAATAATTCTTCAGAATAAATTGATCGGAACTCCGACAGCTGCACGCTGCTTAACATTAGTAGATCAAATCAGGAGGGAGAAGGAAGATGTGATCCATTCAGCTTCCTGTGTATCAAATCTCATAAATCAAATGGGGAAGGATCACTTGTCCTGCATAACCAGGGTATACAGGACTCGTACTTATGTGTCCCAAATAAAAAACCCTCATGCACGTGTAGAGTGGGTTGGATGAGCGGTATATCTTGGTTCTCCGCAGTTCAATCACGTGAGTGAATAATCATTGGGTTAGTTGATATGCAACCTCCACCCGGAGGTTTGTACCTTGGTTAAAAGCAGTAGTGATCCTGGGTCCTTCCCCATTTGATTTATGAGATTTGATACATAGGAAGCTGAATGGATCACATCTTCCTTCTCCCTCCTGATTTGATCTACTTACATATACATATACGCATACAAATGCATGTTATGTACATGAAAGTTTGAAAAACACTAATACAAGCAAACCTAAAAAGCCACCTAATTACAAACAGAATTGCTTTAACTTAAACGAGGGCGAAACCTGTTGCAGTTTCAACGCTTGATTACTTTGGTACCATCAAGAAGGCATTCAGATGTGTCACACATTTGCCATACATTTGGAATGTTAGCACTCTAGTTGCTCATTAGATCACTGTAGTAAAGATACTGCTCACCAGGGAAGTCAGCTTCTGGTATTCAAAGTGCATGTTTCAGTCTGCATGTCAAAAATTTTTAATGACATAGAAGAGGATTTGAGAAGTCAAAATGTGCCCTAATTTTTCTTTCTGCAGCACTAATCATAATTTCTGTGGCAAAATGAACCCCCTCATTTTGTTCCTTTGCAAATTAAATGTTTTAAGTGTTACCACTTTATTCCAATCAAGATGGCTTCAGGTGTGCCATACTTTTGTCATAAGTAAGACTGTTAGCGTTCTAGTTGTTCTTTAGAACACTCTGGGACATTCTGTCATTCGGCTATATTTGGGCTACATCTGGGTGATATTTGTGCTACATTTGGGCTCTTTTGTCTCTGGTGGCCATCTTGGGAGACGTATTTGTTATGAAGTTTCCTAATTTCCTCATTTACTACAGTCTCCTGAGCAGGAAATACTTTCAGTTTTTTTACTTTGATTCCATCAAGGAGGCATTCAGATGTGTCACACATTTGCCATGAATTCTGAATGTTAGCACTCTAGTTGCTTATTAGATCACTGTAGTAAAGCTACTGCTCACCAGGGAAGTCTGCTGCTGGTATTGAAAGTGCATGTTTCAGTCTGCATGTCAGAATTTATTTTAATGAAATAAAAGAGGATTTGAGAAGTCACTCAATATGTGCCCTCATTTTTCTTTCTGCAGCACTAATCATACATTCTATGGCAAAATGAACCCCCTCATTTTGTTCCTTTTTAAATTAAATGTTTTAAGAGTTACCACTTTATTCCAATCAAGATGGCTTCAGTTGTGCTATACATTTGTCATAAGTAAGGCTGTTAGCACTCTAGTTGTTCTTTAGAACAGTCTGAGAAGCTGCAGTAGAACACAAAGGTATCAACTGACAGTCTCTGCCCTTGTTGGATGTACATGTTTTACTGAGAATGTCAGACTTCCTTCTCACATGAATGAGAAAGATAGTGTGAATTTACAGAAAATATGCTCTCAGTTTAGCCTATAGATCACCTTCCAAACCTCTGTGGGAAAAGTATGGGAAAATAGTTTTCTCTCAAACATGATTCATGATATCCCAGCAGAAGGCTTTTTCACATGGTAAAATCACCTTAGACCACACCTGAACTGAGTATGGTACCATCAACAAAAGATGTATAATGTAACTAAAGTCTTTAAACCTTCTATCACCTGCAATGTTCTTTAATGAGGTGCTATGATGTATATTGGTCCCAAGATGGCTGACAACAATTCTTGGATGAAGTGCTGAAAGCCAATCAGATCTCACGATGAGGTGTGTCGTTAGGCCCTGCACAGATAAACATATCTTTTTTCCTTTAATATCTAAAAAACAGCTGAACAGATTTTCACCATTTAACAAAAACGCACGAGTCTTAACCAAGGGCTACCTCTTTGCCAAATTTGGGGTAATTCCGTTCAGCAGTTCGGGCTGTAGCTGCGACTAAATGTTCCTATGGGAAATTGCATGGGCAAAACACATTTTAGGACCTCCCTTTTTTCTCAGCCCCCGCTTGACAAATCACCCTCAATCTTTCAGGATATGAACGGACCGGAGCGCCCCACGAGTTTGGAACATTTCGTGAAGATTCGTCATTTGGCGTCAAAGTTATTGCAAATAAAATGTTGCAGATTTCTTATGGAAAATAGGTCCTAACTATAACTACCTACTGGCGACCACCAGTAGGTAATATATATACATATATATATATATATATATGTATATATATATATATATTCTCCCGTTTGATCCAAGTTCAAGGCTTCCGGGTGCTCTATGGCGGTGCAAGCGAGGCGCAGCAGGACCCGCCGCATTTGAAATTGATTCCGTTTTCCCCTTGCGGAGACTTGATTCCTCATGCACTCTCGTGTCCTTCAAAATACACCACACGTTTTAATTCTCGATTATGCAGTTTATTTGCTTCAGCAAGCCAGCTACACCTTACGCGTTTCAGTCTCAACGGAGACCTTGCTCACAGATAACTGAATCGACATTTTTTTAAAATTTAAATAAAGTGAAAAAGTGCTTATCTATTACATCACTTCCTGTCATATGTGCAGGATTTCTGGGACATGTAGTTTTGTAGAGAGCATTCTATTCATGTTTTACCTTTGTGTTACGAATCCTAAATGATATTTACATATTAACGCCCATTGGTGTTTTAACAAAAAAACGCGGCGGGTCCTGCCGCGCCTCGCTTGCACCGCCACAGAGCACCCGGAAGCCTTGAACTTGGATCAAACGGGAGAATTTTGAATCAGGCTCGGGTGAACGCCGACATCGCATCGACACTGAATAACGAGTGCCGTGGAGAAAACTGAGGGAAACTTATCGGCAACAGGCTGGAAACGGGAAGCAGCGGTTCCGGAGGGAGCGGGTTTCTCCGAAGTACCCTGGCGCTGGTAAGCAACATCAGTATATTTCTCAGCATCTGAAAATAACAATACAATATCGGAAGGTGCAATTGCCAATCTGTCGGTTGGTCTCTAAATGCTTGAATACGTAATTATAAATTCACGAGTGACAGCAATACTCGAGGAACTGTTTTTTTCCTGACTATTGAATTTCAAAAGGGATACAAGCAGCGTTGTGTCAAAACAAATAACAAAAAGGTGACGCCCCGTCGCACACAGTTGGAAACTGTTTAATTCAGATACAGCTTAAAACACATCATTGCCAGCGCATCTATGGATAAAAGGGAGGTATCAAGAAATACTCTGATTCAGACATGTTTTGATGAGGAAACAACTGCCACTGGAGAAAGTGGGAGGCCCGAAAAACAGATCTTAAAAACAAACTACGCACATGGGAAAAGCTATCAAAAAAAGAAATCAACAAGTGGTGGGAAGTGGCAGCCTTAAAGAAATACTTAGAAGTCAAACGTGTACCTCGAGGCTTATGCATTAGTTTAATGCCAAGTCATCAAGACACAAGTAATGAATTATTGACTGAATGGGGGGAATTTATCCTCAAATCATCTTTAGGGCTTATGGAGATCCTAGTGAAACACATAGAGATTGCCTTAGAAAGAATCACCAAACAACTCAAGGAAATGGAAAGAGAATTGGCCACAATGGAATTAAATCCAGAAATGAAAAAATTTAAGGATGAACTTGAACAATAGATTGAGAAACACGAAGAAAGTGTACGTATGAGAAAACAAACAAAGTTCCAACGCGACAAAGAGGATTACGAGGATGGTCGTATCTTTACATATGCTAGAAAATATGAGAAATTTAGACAAAATGAGTCCGGCAATATGGGAAGTATGTCCTCAGTATCCTCTCTTGCATCAACAGAACCAAGCGTCAGTGGAGGGGAAGAAGAACAAAGAGAAGCTAGAGTAAGGAATTCTTTTTTAGACGAAATGAAACTAGCATTCAATCAAAAGACTTGGGGAAAAACAATGGTCCCTCCGAGAAGCCAAAATCAAAGAGGGAGAGGGAGAGGAAAAGGACGGGGAGGTATGCCTCAAAACAAACCAGAAGAGGCAAGCGAAAGTACGGCACAAGTTTCTGGCGCAAACCCCGTAGGAACCATGACACACAATATGAGAAAGAAATGGAACCATTAAGTGAAGTTCAAAACATAACAGCTAATGACCAGGAACTACAAGTAATCAACCTATCCTCCAAAACCCTCAATGACTTGGAACTTAATTTACTCAAACGGGGCATGAACTTCTGTCCAACAAGTGGAATGAATCTGGCAGAAACACATATAGACCTTTACAAGTTCGTCAGAAAGATAAAATTAGCAAAATTGTTCATTGACAAACCTAACATGGCCAATTACAGAAGGAGTATATCTCAACCTACAATGGAAACACTGATACAAGATGCTGAACATTTTGTAAATCTCATGGAACTAAGTCAGGAACCACAACAAAGTGGTAGACAAGTACAAACATACTGTGTACAATTAGGAGCAGGAATCTCCAAAATGAAACCTCAATCCAAATTCTATACACAGCTCCCACCAGGAAACAAAATAGACTTTTTCCATGAATGTGTAGTAAAGGATCTTTACAAACTTAAAGTTCCACATAAAAAAGACAACTTAACAAAAGAAGAACGTCAAGCGCTAAATACACTGAAGAAGGATGATACCATTGAAATTAAAATGGCAGATAAAGGTGGAAATGTAATCGTTCTGGACAAGGAGGCATATATGCGAGAAGCACACTCTCAACTTCGAAATAAGGAATATTACGAAAAATTGAAAGTGAATCCCCTGCCAAAGCTAAAAGAAGAACTAGATCAAAAACTAGATATGTGGTTTAAACAAAATCTAATTGACAGTGATGAACATAAATATCTTCAAACGCCACATCCAAAAATGGCCACTATATATTTCCTGCCCAAAATCCACAAACAACCCACAAGACCACCAGGGAGACCGATAATCTCAGCCAAAGGAGCCCTACTAGAACCCATTGCAAATTACCTAGATGTCTTTTTGCTACCATATGTCAAGGGGCTAACTTCATACGTAAAAGACACGGGGGACATGTTGAGAAGATTGCAAGACAATCCATGGCAACCCTCGTATAAACTCATTACAATGGATGTCATATCATTGTATTCTAACATTAAAAACAAAATTGGTTTGGAGGCATGCAAGTCCTTCCTAATGGACAGAAGTATCCAATTTGCAGATCACAATGATATGCTTCTAGATATGATTTCAATGTGTCTTGAGCAAAATATATTTATGTTTGGACAAGAGATCTACCGTCAATCAAAAGGCACAGCGATGGGCTTTTCTTTTAGTCCTTCGTATGCATGCCTGACAATGGGACAATGGGAGAAAACCTGGGCATGGAGATCGGAAAATGATGAGGCAGTATCAAAAACCGTAGCATGGCTAAGATATATAGACGATCTACTATTAATTTGGGACGGAGCGAATCAGGAATTTGAAGCTTACTTTAAAATCCTTAATAACTCAGATTCCGGTCTCAAATTTACATATGCAATGAGCGAGTCAAGGGTAGTTTTTTAGGATACGGAAATCTTTATTGAAAATAATACAATACAAACAACATTGCATCGGAAGAGTACCGCAACAAACGCGGTCCTACATGCTCAAAGTTTCCACCAATCCAGCCTAATTCAAAACATACCATACGGAGAATTCCTTCGAATAAAGAGAATTTGCTCCAAAGAAGAAGACTGGAATATGAACAAAAACGTAGCCAGCAAAAGATTTGAGAAACGCAAATACAATCCTGCAAGTATACAAATAGCCTTAAATCGCTCCTCCAGCATCAAAAGAACTGAGTTACTCAAAGAAAAACAAGCATCAAACTCGGATGATCAAAAAATTCGATTTATCACGACTCACTCCAACCAATCAATAATTAAAATCTTAAAGAAAAATTGGCATATTTTACATATGGACACAAAAGTTGCGGAAATTGTGGGGGACCATCCCAATGTGACTTATCGGAGGGCCAAGAACCTAAAGGACAAATTGATCTGCAGTCACTTTCAAGAACCAATAAAACAAAAAACACCTGAAGGCTGGTATAAACCCAGGGGATTTTACAAATGCTCTGGATGTAAAGTTTGTTGCATTGCCAAAAATACAATAGAACTCACCATGGCGAACAAAAAAATATGGAAAATTTATCAATTAATTAACTGCAAAACTCAATTTGTCATTTATGCTCTAGAATGTCCGTGCTCTTTAAAGTACATTGGAAGCACCAAAAAGGAATTAAAACTACGCATCCTGGAACATGTCCGGGCCACCATCATTTCAGATCGCAGCAACGCAATGGCCAAACACATGGAAAAAGAACACAATGGAAATTGGAAAGAGCTAAAATTCTATGGAATTGAGAGTGTTGGACCAAATCAAAGAGGGGGAGATCATGGAAAAATAATGAGACAGAAAGAATCGAAACACATCATGAGTTTCCGATCTTTGAGCCCTCTGGGGCTCAACCAGGACGAAGAATTACACTGCCATCTTTAAAGAATTATTGACTAGTAAATCATGATGAGTAATAATCTTACCTCCCTTGAACATAATTTTAACTTGCACTGTTAATTTCACTAATGACTCTTTAAACTGTAGGACATGTAAAAGATTGTATGTCATGGATACTTTCTTGATCAATATTGACACCCATAAGATGTATTGAAAAGCCCACCAGAGGGCTGCATTGGGAAACAGAGATACATGAAAGATGAGAAATTAAGGGCACAAATATGATGCTAAACTGTATTCTGAATATACGTGGAATGCCCACTGGAGGGCTGTAATTTCAGTATATTGATTGACAATTGGTTCCTTTTTTGTTAAAACACCAATGGGCGTTAATATGTAAATATCATTTAGGATTCGTAACACAAAGGAAAAAATTAAAATAATGCTCTCTACAAAACTACATGTCCCAGAAATCCTGCACATATGACAGGAAGTGATGTAATAGATAAGCACTTTTTCACTTCATTTAAATTTCAAAAAAATGTCGATTCAGTTACCTGTGAGCAAGGTCTCCGTTGAGACCGAAACGCGTAAGGTGTAGCTGGCTTGCTGAAGCAAATAAACTGCATAATCGAGAATAAAACGTGTGGTGTATTTTGAAGGACACAAGAGTGCATGAGGAATCAAGTCTCCGCAAGGGGAAAATGGAATATATATATATATATATATATATATATATCTATATATATATGTATATATATATATGTGTGTGTGTGTGTGTATCCCAATGCGCCCGAAGCTTTCAGGAGTCACTCAACAACTCACCTCTGCCTCAGCTTCTTGGAGTGTCGTTGGTAAGCCCTACGCGTTTCGAGGCCGTCCGCCTCTCGTCAGGGGCTGGCTTCTCATTCCTGGCGCCTGAACACTCTCCTTAATTTATGCATATTCAATTAGCTGTCCCCAGTGGACCGCACTTCACGCACCGAACTGTATGCAGGGACTTGTGGTCCTAGAAGAGAAACAGTTAATTAGCCACAGTGGGCTTCAGTTGCCATGTTTGTGTGAAAGCTTTTCAATTAATTTTCCAAGTTCGTTGATGCAATGTCTTTAGTAAGTTGGGCTTGCTGTGCTACACGGATGGACCTAGTTTCCAGCCGTATCCTCTCACTTCAGATGGTGCTCTCCTGCGCGGCCGAACAACCACGCCAGTCATTTGTATCCCAATACGCCCGAAGCTTTCAGGAGTCACTCAACAGCTCACCTCCGCCTCAGCTTCTTGGAGTGTCGTTGGTAAGCCCTACGCGTTTCGAGGCCGTCCGTCTCTCATCAGGGGCTGGCTTCTCATTCCTGGCGCCTGAACACTCTCCTTAATGTATGCATATTCAATTAGTTGCCCTCAGTGGGCCACGCTTCTCGCGCCGAACTGTATGCAGGGACATGTGGTCCTAGAAGAGAAACAGTTAATTAGCCACAGTGGGCTTCAATTGTCAAGTTTGTGTAAAAGCATTTCAATTAATTTTCCGAATTCGTTGAGGCAATGTCTTTAGAAGTCGGGCTTGCTGTGCTACACGGATGGACCTAGTTTCCAGCCGTAGCCTCTCACTTCAGATGGTGTTCTCCTGCGCGGCCAAACAACCACACCAGTCATTTGTATCCCAATGCGCCCGAAGCTTTCAGGAGTCACTCAACAGCTCACCTCTGCCTCAGCTTCTTGGAGTGTCGTTGGTAAGCCCTATGCGTTTCGAGGCTGTCCGCCTCTCGTCAGGGGCTGGCTTCTCATTCCTGGCGCCTGAACACTCTCCTTAATTTATGCATATTCAATTACTTGCCCCCAGTGGGCCGCGCTTCACGCGCCGAACTGTATGCAGGGACATGCGGTCCTAGAAGAGAAACAGTTAATTAGCCACAGTGGACTTCAGTTGTCAGGTTTGTGTAAAAGCATTTCAATTGATTTTTCAAGTTCGTTGAGGCAATGTCTTTAGTAAGTCAGGCTTACTGTACTACACGGATGGACCTAGTTTCCAGCCGTAGCCTCTCACTTCAGATTGTGCTCTCCTCCGCGGCCGAACAACTGTGCTAGTCATTTGTATCCCAATGTGCCCAAAGCTTTCAGGAGTCACTCAACAGCTCACCTCTGCCTCAGCTTCTTGGAGTGTTGTTGGTAAGCCCTACGCATTTCGAGGCCGTCCGCCTCTCGTCAGTGGCTGGCTTCTCATTCCTGGCACCTGAACACTCTCCTTAGTTTATGCATATTCAATTAGTTGCCCCCTGTGGGCCGCGCTTCACGCGCCAAACTGTATGCAGGGACATGTGGTCCTAGAAGAGAAACAGTTAATTAGCCACAGTGGGCTTCAGTTGCCAGGTTTGTGTAAAAGCATTTCAATTAATTTTCCAAGTTCGTTGAGGCAATGTCTTTAGTAAGCCGGGCTTGCTGTGCTACACGGATGGACCTAGTTTTAATCTACTATATGTGAGTATTGATGTATATAAGTGATTATATGTGAGAGTGAGAGATTGGAAGAGTTCCTGTATAACTAAGTATGTGTTTCTATAAGTGATTGTTTAAGAGAGTAAGTATGTGTATGTTTCTGTAAAAGTAAGTGTAGTGGTGTGTGTACTGCTGTATATGCAAATAAATGGATGTTTGATAGTTTATTTGCATGTGTGAGTATCTGTGTGAGTAACTCTATGGATGAGTGTTGGTGTGTAACAGAATGTATGGGTGTATGAGTACATATGATGAGTGAGTACATGTATGAGTGACTATAGAGAACTGTTGTTGAATGAGTGGATGTGTTTGTAGATGGTGGAATTACTGAATAGAATGTTGTAACTGGTATTGGTATCTCCATTTTTTTTAACATTTTAGTTTCTATTTTTGAATGTGTGTATCAAAGGTTATATTACGCTGAGAGGAGGTCTGCCACTCTTTCACAAGGATGATGTAATCAGTGATGTCATTTGAGATGTCATGAGTGATGTCATGAGTGATGTCACTGACCATGTCATGAGTTATGTAATATGTGACGTCATCAGCGGTGCATTGCGGGCGTGCGAGCTATAATTAGCTGAACTAACTATAACGGGGGAATTTCTATTGTTTTGTATGAGTGAAATGTCCAGCTAACTATAACTGGTGTGAAACCTATGGGGGCAGATTTATGAGGCCCTTGCGCCACGTTTATGCCGCTGTTGCGTCACGCAAGGCGGCGTAAACGTGGCGCATCCCTACGAACGATTTACAACGTGACGCATCTAGGCAGATGCGTCACGTTGTAAAGCCCTGCGCCGCTTGTGGGCGTTCCGGCGCAGGGTGGGCGTTCCGGGGCAGGTGCGCCTCGCAAAAGTGGCTGAGTGAAATCTATAAGATTTCACTCAGTCACTTTCAGGCCGATGCTGCGTCAAAAGCCTGCCCTGCTTGAAGCAGGCGTAGGTCTTGATGCAGCATTGGTCAGATAGGGCACCCACCGAGCCTTGCTGGAGCTGCGTCGCGCTTGCGACGCAACTCCAGCAATGCGCCGCCTTTATGGCACAGATGCGTCACGCATCTGTGCCGTTTTTGCCCCATGGTGCGCTGCATTGTAAATGCGGCGCACCATGGGTGGCGGAGCTGTGGCGCACTGTGGCGCACATTAACTGGCGCATCCCTGGGGTTGCGCCAGTTAACATAAATCTACCCCATGGTTTTTCTGTGAATTTCAAAGGTTTTTTAAATGCTAATTCCTAACTATAACGTGTGTGAAACCTATGGTTTTTTCAGTGAATTTCAAAGGTTTTTTGAATGCTAATTCCTAACTATAACGTGTGTTAAACCTATGTTTTTTTCAGTGAATTTCAAAGATTTTTTAAATGCTAATTCTTAGCTATGACATGTGTGAAAGCTATGATTTTCTAGTGAATTTTCAATATTTTTAAAATGCTAATTTGTAAATCATTATTTATTTATAAATTTATTTTTCAACAAACTGCCTTTGTATATTGTAATACATTGACTGTATTATGCAATATGCAACGGCACATATATTTTTTATGATTTGCATAAAGTTGAAAAGTATACTCTACATCTTCAATCCACATGGCAACAGTCAAATTTGTTATTTTTTTTGTGTGTTTTTTCAAACGTGCGCGCACCTCGCAATTTTTTTAAACTTTTTTTTTTGCCCTTCGGGGTTCTTTAGGGACCCCCTGACAAGGTCTAGGGGGTCAGGAAGTCTCTAACCTGCCTCATTTTCATGTTGTCCACTATTGTTTTTGAGTGACTTTTGCTTTGGTGGTGCGTGCACCGTGCACGCACCTCGCGATTTATTTGAAAAAATATATATATAAAACTTTCAGAAAACAAAAAAATATATAAAACAACAAAACAAAAAAAAGTTCTTTTCAGAACTTACTCACTTCTCCAAAAAGAGCTGTATTTCTTACACACTGTGTCATTAATTTTTTTAATGAATGTGTAGTGTATAAATGAATGACTGAAATGACTGAGTGAAGGGGAGGAAGGGACTGAGGGAATGAGTGAGGAAAGGGGAGTATGGTGAGTGAGGAAAGGGGAGTCAAAGAGTGACTGAAAGAAGGGGACTAAGGGTAGGGGAGTGAGTTAAGGGGAGTGAAAAAGTAAGGGAAGGGCAGTAAGGAAATGAGAGTGAGGGAGCGGGAGTGAGAGAAGTGGAGCGGGGGCGGAGACAGTGAAGGGGAGTAAGGGACGGAGAGGGGGAAATAAAGTAGGGTAAGGGGAGTGAAGGTAAGAGAAGTGGAGTGATGGTGAGGGAAGGGGTATGAGGATGATAAAAGGGAGGTAAGTGAAAGTGAGAAGTGGGGAGTGAAGGAGAGAGAAATTGAGTGAGGGAATGGAGGGACTCTGGAAAGCGTAGTAAGGGAAGGGGACTGAGGATTTAAATGAGTGAAGGAGAGTGAGGGAGAGTGAGGGAAAGAGAGCAGAAAAGACAAGAGGGGTGAGATACAGATAGGAGGAAATGTAGTGGGGGAAGGGGAGTGATGATGAGTGAAGGGCAGTGACAGTTAGAGAAGGGGTGTGAGGATGAGGGAAGGAGAATGAGGGAGAAAAAATAAAATTAAGAGAGAAGGAAAGTGAGTGAGAGAGAGTAGGGGAATGGTAGAAAACAGAGGAAAGGAGATTAAGAGTAAAGAAGAGAGAGGGAAAGAGTAACAGAGAGGGAGACCAAGGGACTGAGAAAGAGTAAGGCAGTTGGAATAAATGTGACAGAGGGAGAAAGGAAGAGAAACATACAGAAAAAAAGAGAGAGAAGGAGTGAACGAAACGGAGTAAGTGAGATGGAGTGAGGGAGTCATGAAAAAGGAGTGAGGGAGTGAAGAATAGTGAAAGGCAGTAACAGTGAGAGAAAGGGTTTGAGGGTGATGAAAGTGAAATGACAGAAAAAGAAAGAGATTTAAAGAGTGGAAAAGAGACTGAGAGATAAAGGAGGAGTGAAGGAAACATAAAAGGAAAGAGAGGTAGAATGAGTGAAAGAGAGAAAGACGAAGACAGTAGAGAGAAAAAGAGGTAGAACGAGTGACTGACAGGGAGTGCAGCGGTTAGACTGAGTGAGACACAGGGAGAGAGGGAGAGAAAAATGTACAGAAGACGAGTGAGAGACTAAAGGAATGGGAGAGAAGGGGTATGAGTTTGAGAAAAGGGGGGTACGAGAAAGTGAGAGATGTGGAGTGAGGGAGAGAGAAGTAGAGTGAGGGGATAGAGGGAGTTAGAAAATGGGAGTGAGAGAAGGAGAAGGAGCGCGAGGGGGAGTGAAAGGGTGAGAATTACAGACAGAAGAAAGTGGAGTGGGGGAAGGGGAGTGATGGTGAATGAAGGGCAGTGACAGTTAGACACAATGAGAGAAAGGGAGAGCAAGCAACTGAGAAGGAGTGAGGCAGTTAGAATGAGTGAGAGAAAGGGAGACAGGGAGAGAAACATGGAAGAAAAAAAGTGAGGGAAGGAATAAGCGAAGGGGAGTAAATGAAATTGAGTGAAGGAGTGAGAAAAGAGGAGTGAAGGAAGGAGAGTGAGGGAAGGGGAGTGAGGGAAAAATACTGAGGGTGAGTGAAAGGCACTAACAGTGAGAGAATGAGTATATGAGTGATGAAAGGGGGATGAGAGAGAAGGAAGGAGATTAAGAGAAAGGAAAGGGGACTGAGGGATAAAGTAGGAGTGAAGGAAACAGAAAGGGAAAGACAGAAAGAGTGAGGGAAATTCAGAGAGAGATAGTGAGAGAGGAAGAGAGGGCGAGCAAGTGACCGACAGGGAGTGAGGTGGTTAGACTGAGTGAGACAGAGGGAGAGAGGGAGAGAGAAATGGAGTAAAGGGGAGTGTGGGTCTAAAGGAATGGGAGTTAGCAAAAGTGAATGCGGAAAGGGGAGTAAGGGAAGGGGACTGACAGATGGAGTGAGGGAAAAAGAGTGAGGGGGAGTGAGGCAAGTGGAGTGAGTGAAAGAGAGTGAGGGATGATGTGAAAGAAAGAGAGTAAGGGGAGAGTGAGAAGAGACTGGGCGATACAGCAACACATGGGTAGTGATGAAGGAAGATAGGAAACAGAAGTGAGGGACAGAGAGGGGAAAGAGGGAGTTGGACAAGGTGAGTGAGGATGAAGGAAGAGCACTGACGGTGAGAGAAGGTGTGTAAAGGTGAATGAAGGGGAGTAAGGAGAATGAGGGAAGGGGAGGAACATGAAGAAAAGGAAGGTGAGTAAGAGAGAGAGTGAAGAAAGGGAATGAGAGAAAGAGAAATAGTAGAGTAATGAAAAGGTATTTTTTGTTTGTCAAACTTACCTTTTAAATAATGACAAGATTTTAAATCTTTTTAAAAAAAATATAGTATCAGTGGAAGACAATACAAAAATGGAGTTATAATAAATATTTCACAATACACAAGAAAGTAGGAGTGAAGGAAACAGAAAGGGAAAGAAAGGAAGGGTGAAAGAGAGAGAGAGAGGGAGAGAGTAAGAGAGAAAGAGAGGGAGAACGAATAACTAACAGGGAGTGAAGTGGTTAGACTGAGTGAAAGGGGAATAAGGGAAGGATATTGTCGGATGGAGTAAGTGAAAGAAAGTGAGGGTGAGTGAGAGTATAGAAGCAAGAGAAAGGGAATAGGACTGATGCACAGTGAGGAGAACATGAAGTGGGGGAATAGGACTTAGATTGAATGAAGGGCAGTGACAGTGAGTGAAGGGATGTAAGGGTGAGGGAAGATAAGTGAAGGAAAAAGAAGCATATTAAGAGAAAGAAAAAAGAAGTAAGTGAGAGAGAAGGATTTATGGAAAGAGAGAGAAGACTGTCGGAGAGAGAGGGAGCTAGTAAAAGAGAGAAACAGAGGGAGAGTGACGGACTGTAAGGGAGTAAATCAGTTATAATGACTGACACGGAGGAACAGACTTAGAGACGGATGGAAGAAAGGGGAGTCACTGAAAGGGAGTGACGAAGTGAAAGAATTGAAGTGAATGAAGGTCACTGAGGAATGATGTGAAGGAAAGAGAGTAAGGGGGCAGTGAGAAAAGACTGATTGATACAGCAAGACAAGGGTAGTGATGGAGGAAGATAGAAAAGACAAGTGAGGGACAGAAAGGGGAAAGAGGGAGTTGGACAAGATGAGTGAGGGTGAAGGAAGAGTACTGATGGTGAGAGAAGGAGTATAAAGGTGAATGAAGGGGAGTAAGATGAGGAAAGGTAAAGGAGTAAGAGAGAGTGTGAAGAAATGATAGAAAGAAAGAGAAGTAAGACATTGATGAATAAGTATTTTTTGTTTGTCGTACTTACCTTATAAATATAATATCTATGGAAGAGAATAAATATATATTTCACAATACAAAATACAAAATAATTTGCTGAATATTCTGCGAAAATTGATTTACTTCAGAACATATGTCTAAAACATTTCGAATATCAGAAACACTTTCTATTTTTGTTTTATCACTGCTACATTTCTTAAAGACAGAATTCAACAAACAACAAAATCTTTGATCCTGATTTTCAACAATCTGTTGCTGTAAAGTTTGAAGGAAAAAAACAACATTAACCACTACATTAGCATAGCAGTTGACACCAGAACTGTTTTCAAACTGAAATCCAACAACCTCTTCAATACTATCCTTTTTCTTTTTGATTGCAATTACTCTACAACCTCACTACAATTTATCTCAAATCTTCTTTTTCGACCTACCACAACCTTTTCAAATAAAGGATATTGAGGTAAATTTGGAGCATATTCTCTTCTTAACCTATTATACTCTTTCACACAATTTAGATCTGCACTAATCTTTGTCTCATCAAAATCAATCAAATATAATCCAGATAAAGTTCTGACTCGAGATAAAGCAACATATGCCATACCCTCCTTGAACATAGTACTTCCAATATTTACCAAAGCACTATCTACACTTAAACCTTGAGATTTATGAATAGTCACTGCATATGCCAAACAAACAGGAAACTGTTTTCGGCGGACATATAAATCTTTTACAAGCAAAAATCGAGTTGAACAACGACACAATTGTTGTGCTTCTTCAATTTCATCAAATTTGATTTTAATAATTTCAATATCATCTCTATTCGGGTAATTCACAAAATCAACAACATGACCCATTGCTCCATTTACTAAACCTCTATCCACATCTAAATTATGTCGTAAAATTATCCGACAATTTAAACATACATATAGATTCTTTTCTAAACCAGCCGTTTTAGATATTGATTTGTCTGAAGAATCCAATTTTGACTTTAACTTTTCTGACAAAATAATAGCAGCTCCTTCATGCTCTATTCTATCAACAGCTTCCAATTTTATAATTTCTTGATTTTCTAACTTCAAAATGTTTTCATTGAAGATTGCACATTCTTGCTTAGTTGGCATTAAACATATCACTGATTTATTTTCTGCAATTTTTCGATTATATTCTCTGCACCAACATTTTCCTTTGGAAACAAATTTGAAAGTAATCGTGCCTGTAAAGCTTCTTTGCCATGTTCACTCACTTTTCCAATTCTTATATCTTCAAGGATACTTTTATAATCAGCATTCTTTGCCTGTCGCATATTTTGAGTGAGTTCTGTATATTTGAAATAAAACCATATATTAATATTTCCAATGCTTCCCAGGCACTTTCTGGTATCTTCATGTGTAACGGTTTTAAACACTGGTTGTCCTTTCACAGGAGTTAGGTGTAGTAGATCTCCAAAAACGATGATGTGTTTGCCTCCAAATAACACATCATACTCTGTTTTAGGAATTTGTTGCATTCTTAAATGCACAAAGGCAAGCATTAAATTTGATACCATGCTTACCTCATCAATAAAGAGAAGTTTCATTTTTTTCAGGACTCTAGAAACTTCAAAACAAGCTTCTCCAAATAGCTTGTGGTATTCTAATTTATTTTCGTGCTCTACTGGCAGCATCAATAAACGATGTAAAGTAATCCATTTAATGTTATGTGCTGCCAACCCAGTTGGAGCGGTAACAACACAAGAGAGTGACGATTCAGTTCTTTTCTGTAGATAAGTTGTAATTGCTTTAATTAGAAAACTTTTTCCAGTTCCTGCTTCTCCACTCACGTTCTGTCGGACAGGTTTAAATGATGTACATGAGCACTCTTTTTTCTGATGAAATAAACCATGCTCAATCTGCTCTGCCACTTAATCGTATGTTTGTTTTTGCTCAACATTTAGTTATTTTTCCAATTCTTCTAAGTTTATTACATCCTCCTGAGCTTGTTCCATTGCTCTTTCCACCTCATCCATGGCAGTGGCTGCTTCATTTTGGATAATTGGTCCTCCTAGTGGATCCTGACTCAACGAAGCAGAACTTTGACTGTCTTGAGAACTGTCTCTAGCAATCTCTGCTGCAATTGCAGCTTCTTGCTGTATTTCCTCGTTCAACATTTGGAGATAATTAGTAAAAACAGGACATTCTATAGTATTTTTAGATGTGTTGAATGAATCTTCATAACTGAGAACATCTCCAAGTAGTTCCTGTTCTGTACACCATGGCTTAAAGAGTTGCAAAAGAGCTAAATAGTAAAATTCCCTTTTGTCAGAAGTTTCGCAACTCAGTTTTCGATGATTAAATAAATTTCCTTTTCTTTGTTTCATCAGACATCCTTCAGATCCCATCACAGCATATACTCCTTTACTGATATCTTCTGTAATGTTCTTCTTAAAAGTATAGCTTTGCAGTATTTCATTGAGACAAACGTTCTCAAGATGATTACTTCTATTTGGATAGTATGTATCCAACATATTTGTCTTCAAAATATCTGTACTGTTTGGTTCTTTCTCTGCTAAATACTCAATTTCTTGTACAGATTTCAAAACTCGGTTTCGTGTTCTTGCAAGATCTAAACTCACCCAAATGATTGTTCTAGATTTGGCATATAGACTTGCAGATGATAAGCGATCTGAACATTCATATGCTCCGATTTCTCGATGAGACAACATCTTCAAACTGTAGCTGTACAATTTCTTGCTCAGGTTCTTTTCATGAGAAATTTCTTCCCACATTTCTTTTAGTTCTGTCTTTTCAGATTTCGTAATGTAAGAAGTTACATATCGAGCCACAACAATGGAGCTGTCTGCAACATATTGAATATCCATGTTTGCATTCCACATGGACAAAATGACTGGGTTATAGTCATTTATGTACTTTGACTCTTCATTTCTTCTTAAGTTATAGGTATTTTTCGGTGATTTTCGTGTCACAGTATGTCGCAAAGATGACATAAAATTGTTCACTCTTCCTTTTGATGTTACTGGTCGTGGAAATGCAAAACGACATTTGGTTTAGAACTTGTCCTTTGATTTGTACTTTCGACAACAGTATTTTCCACAACGATGGGTTTGAAAGCGCAAGACTTGATGTTTTAAATTCTTTTGTTCTGTATTTTTAGGAACAGCACATGTAGATTACTGTTCAATAAAACTCATCACTGTGTCATCCGAATCTGTTCCAAATTTGGGGGCATCTTTGATCCATAGCAGCATATGTATGTGAGGAGCACCTCTTGCTTGATACTCCTTTTTCCAAAAGAAATCCAGAACCTCTCCAAGAGGAGGATTTTTTTTGTTTGTGATAAAAGACACCATAGCTTCAAATCTATGATTGAAATACCTGCATACATTAACTGGATTCAAAGAGCACAATTCTATAGGTGTCTTGTATTCTATATTTTCTATGTTTGCATTTGCCTCTCGAAGAAATTGAAGTAAATCTTCCCTAGCATACTCAGCAAGGCTTAGAGTAAGGAACCATGTAGGAGTTCCTAAGTTTCTTAGCATACATTTCAAATCCCCATGACGACTGTACCAATACTTGTTAGTACCACGCTGACATGCCATGAGATTAATTAGCTGAGATTTCAAAACAGTGTCTTTCTGTTGGACTTTAGTCATAAAATCCCTTGCCGAAATATTCTGCAGATGTACTCCACATTTTAGTATGTGGTTCACTGCATAAGAAAGTCCAGACAAGTCACTCTCAAACAGAAGATGAAACAAATATGGAATACATTGACGAAACCTTGGATCTTCTGCATATAATCTTGATGTCCGGTATTCAGATGCTGGTATCTGCACAGGTCGGTCATCATAGCGTCCACCTTGACCTGTTGGAAATAACTGAGGAAAACAACGGGCTTCCAAGCTTTCTTCCCATACACTAATGGGACTTCCTTTTGCTTCTTTCATTTGGAATAACTCAATAGCATTCCCCATTACTTCTTTGGAATGCAGTGGATGAACACTATACTGTTCATAAATGTGTTCACTTCTATACACATCCACTTTTTCAATTTGTTCAGCTGACAAATCACTGTCTTCTTCTACAGTTGTTTCCTCTTCTCCTACATATACATTTTTGTAGTATTGATTGTTTTTTACCAAATACAAAGTTGTCTTTTTGACTTTCCTAACATCCACTAATTCTTGCCAGATTTTCTTACTCTTTGTAGGAACGCCATTAACTAGAATAACTAGAAGTTCCTCTTCCACATTTTCAAAACCAATTGTTTCAATATTTTTCTTTAAATCTAGAGGAAAATATACAACGCTTCCCTTTAATCATCTCTGTAAATCAGAAGGAGGCAATTTCCCTGTTTTAGGCTCCATACGAACAATAGCCTGAAATGGATGCACACATTGAATCAGAATAGACTCATAAGTATTTAAATCCATCGGTTCAGAAGGAATATTTACCAACTCAAGATTATTATGTACAGCTCTACCTGGCATTTTGTTTTCATTTAATTTATTATAACAATATTTACAAATACGTTGATCAGAACCCAAATCAAAACAATTCTCAACCAACAAATAAGTTGCAAATTCCTTCCACTCATTATTATTCTCCTTTTGACTTTTTAAACATAGATCAACTAACCTGGTCTGATTTTTATAATGAATTCTTCTACAACAAACACCAGAAAAATTGGGCCTTTCTCCTGAAATGACCTTAAACCTTGTAATTTCTTGGTCAAAATTTTCTGTACTAAAATGTTGTACATTTTCTTCCACATTTTCTCCTATTACTGTTTCAGTTTCTGCACTGTCCTCTTTTTCACAAAAGTGAATAACCTCAATTTCTTCACAAATGTTCTTTACATCTAATACAGATCCATGTAAAAGAGCACTGTTTAACTGTTTTAGCTTAAGTGCTGGACTTTTTGAATAATACATCCTTCTCACTAATTTCCTCACTTCAGTATGATGCACTGCTAACATCCTAAAATGGTGAAAAACACTCTGGCATACTTTTTTAGAAAGACGAGCCAGAGAATGACCTTGCAAACCCGTTTTTTCTCTCACTCAGCAGGGGTCTAATTCTTGCAACATCTTAATCTTCTGTTTAATGCTTTTCTTAGTATACTTACGTAAGAAATTGTGGAAAAAATCAATTGAATCCTGTCGTACACTACAAATACTACTACAATTCCAAGTGTACACTGGAGCCTTAGGACGTCTCCCTAAAACTTCATCAGCGAACACCTCTTCTGTATTTCTTCGGACAATTTTCTCTTTTTCAATCGGACAACCGTCCTTCACCTCATATGCTCGACCACTGGTGTCAACTGCATGCAACAAATCATTAGTCTGAAAGTAAGTCTCTTCATTAAAAAATGGCTCAGAACTTGAACTATGCTTCCATTCTCCAGAAAAAACATTACAAAAATGAGTTCTATTAATAAGTCTTTTCCACTTACTTTTCGCTTTCAAAAGATTAATTGCCTTGTCTAGTGTACGAAGTCTATTGATTACTAAAATGAATAATTTCTTTTTTAATTCAAACGCCTTTTCAACAAAACTTTCTATTCTTTTTTTTTGCTTATAAAAAAATGTTTTCGTTTTAGAAGTCTTTCCACTTTTCAATAAATTTAATACAACTCTGTTATAAAACATTCTCTTGTGAATTTCAACAAACTGATTTTTTCGTCTATTACTATAGAGAATTTGATCGCCACACACTTTTCCAACATTTTTCTTTTTAACTCCTTTTTCTTTATCCTTACAGATATTTTTTTATCTTTTCCACTTTGTCCACATTGGTTTTTTTTACAGTTAATTTCCTTATAAAATCCTTTGTTGTCTTACCAGGAGCATTCTTCTTCTTCTCTGTACAATGTTGTTTAGATACATCTTGTAATTGTGTTTTCTTGGAAAAGAAAGCCTGTTTATATTTTCTTCTTTTGGCATCCTTTGTAGGCATGTTGGTTTTTCTTTCTGTAGATAATAACAATCTATTGTGAAGAAAAAAAAACATGTTATAGACCACTACTAACATACTACATAGCAATTAGAACAACTATATGATATAAACACTGGTTCACTGCATAAGTAAGTTTAAGGTACAGCAACAGTGTCTGAACAGAGTAGGAAATCATGCAGTGAGTGCTGTTTCTGACTTCATGGCAGTGCAGTGCTGTTTCAACATTATAGGGGATTTTGCTGAGAATGGTGTTTCAGGGTTCAGAACAGTGCAGTGGTGTTTAGATAGTGTAGGGAGTCATGGTGGGATTGATGTTTCTGTCTTTAGAGCAATACAGTTGTGTGTACGCAGTGTATGGTATCAGGCAAGTGCTATGAGTAAAAAGCAGTGCATGTCCTAAAGTCTAACTCACTCCATGAGTACATGTATTTCCATGTCTTAAAACACATACACCGAGCAAGTGATTCTGACACAATATTTAAAAACACACTCACTTGCATTCTAAATGAAAAAAGATAGAATTAGGCCTTGAAATTCACTGAATTGATTACTACATGTTACAGAATGAGTTGGTATGGTATTTCTACAGCACAGCCAGGATCTTGAGTACACAGCATGGAGACTATTTACAAATTAAGAGGCCTGACAGACATACTGCATAACAGTTTCTAGTACTACATATCCTAAACCCTGACTTACTTCATCAGAACATGTATTCCCATATCTTTTAAACACATCAACGAATCAAATTATTACAAGACTCACTCAAATAATTTTTAATTATAAATTATAAATGTATTCATCAAACATTTCATACTCCAATAAAACCTCCAACATCACTTCATCCGGTATTTCATTAACATTGTCCTCAATTTCAAAATTTTCATCTTGAAATTCAATATCTTCCACCGCTTCTAATAATTCAATACCCAAACTTTCATCAAAGAAATCAGAATTTTCTTCATTAATATCCTCTCCAAAAGGTCCATTTAGGTCCTCTATTACTTCATATGAGATGTCAAATTTTTCAGCAAAGTTCTCCTGATCCTGATCCATTTGAGCAATATGACAATTTTGCTGCACCTTGCAAAAAATATAAACACTTAATTATATCATTTTCACTTATAGATAATAAAAAACTACCTTTATCAATTTCATAAGTACATGTATTCTCTACACAAATTATTCTGCCACATTCCTCTGAAATGAAAACTGACTCACACTGTGATCTTAGACACATAACACTATCCCTTCCTATTCAGTAAAATGATTACTACAATGAAAGTGAATCTTGCTGGGAATATTCTTTCAGGTTTTACAACACTGCAGTTGTGTTACAAGAGTTTAGAATATTTTTCTAGGAATGGAGTTTCAGGGTTTAGACAATGAAGTGAACTTAAAGCAGTGTAGTGAGTCAAGGTGGGACTGAGAATGTGCAAATGAAATTCACTGAAATTATTACTACATGCTACAGACACAGTTGCTTTTGCATTTCAACAGCACACCAAGCATCTAAATTGCACAGCATAAACATAATTTGAAAATTAAGAGGACTGAAACACATACTGCATAGGACTTTCTACAACTACATCACCTCTGTGTCTCTGCTTGAACTATTTCACCCTCTCTCTGCACCATCTTTTCTCTGACTGCACCATCTGTCCCTCTCCCTACAGCCCTGCACCATCTATCCTCTAATTTTACCAGTTTAGTCTCTGCCTGCATTATCTCATTTTCTGTCTTCACCAACCCTCTCCCACTGCCTGCACCCTCTCATGTGCATCTGCAGAGGCCTATTAAGATATGACTGCTGGTGTGTATTACACAGCGCTACCATGTTAAATCTTTCCCTTCTCTGCCTGTAGTCTCACACCATGTCTGTGTCTGCTTGCACTATCTGTGTCTCTGCTTCAACCATTTCACCCTCTCTCTGCACCATCTTTTCTCTGACTGCACCATCTGTCCCTCTGCTTGCAGCCCAGCACATCTATCCTCTGATTGTACCAGTTTACTCTCTGCCTGCATTATCTCATTTTCTGTCCGCACCAAACCTCTCCCACTGCCTGCACCCTCTCATGTGCATCTGCAGAGGACTATTAAGATATGGCTGCTGGTGTGTATTACACAGCGCTACCATGTTAAATCTTTCGCTTCTCTGCTTGTAGTCTCGCACCATGTCTGTGTCTGCTTGCACTATCTGTGTCTCTGCTTCAACCATTTCACCCTCTCTCTGCACCATCTTTTCTCTGACTGCGCCATCTGTCCCTCTTCCTGCAGTCCTGCACCATCTATCCTCTGATTGTACCAGTTTAGTCTCTGCCTGCATTATCTAATTTTCTGTCTGCACCAACCCTCTCCCACTGCCTGCACCCTCTCATGTGCATCTGCAGAGGCCTATTAAGATATGGCTGCTGGTGTGTATTACACAGCGCTACCATGTTAAATCTTTTGCAGTGTCAATCACACACCAGATTTTCTTAAGAAGAATCTCTGAAATGTATCTCAGACACTGCAGCCACCAAATGGCCCTGATTCCCTCTCATTTTTTTTACACATATCCATGTACATAACCAATTACATTTCTTCCCACACAAATTCAAAACCAAACTCACATTTTAATTGGTTGTACATTTCAACACTATCAACCTTCCCCCAGTGCTCTCTCTGCCTGTTACCATGGTAACTCTCCATACAACACCTAACTGAACTCAAAAGGTGAAAAGTTCATCTCTCAATGTTGCAAACCAAAGCAGCAAGTGTGTTTGACTTCTCAATATTCCAGCTTATCCTGTGCAATGTTCTTTTCAATGACTTTTTCTAAACCAATAGTATTATTCCTTTTAAAAAACAGTAGTATGCACCCTAGTTTTCAATGTTAAATTATCAGAAACCACCAATCATTTCATGTTTTTCAAGTGCACTGAATCTCAACCACATTTATTTCTAAACACTTATTTTTCAAACTGCCATTTCATCTCCAGAGCCCATCTGAGTACAACCAGATCTGCCTTCAAGATGCTTAGAGTATGGATTGTAGGACATAGCTATATTTTCTGGAGTGAAAGGTATGCAGCAAATAGATGCTTTCTCAACCTTGATTTACCAAATGTGGATATTATGTGGATTGGCCAGAGAGGATTGAGATGTCACCAATTGATGCCATTGGTAAAATCCTTTTTGCATCTCCCACGCCCTGACCTCATAATTGTGCACTGTGGTGGAAATGACCTAGGCACTTTGACTGGGGTAGGTCTGGAAATGCTTTTAACCCCTTCCATGCTGATGACGGCCCCCAGCCATCATGGCACACAGTGCTCGTGTGCTGATGACGGCTGGGGGCCGTCATGACCACGCCCGCGATCGGAATGTCCAGCACAGGAGCGGAATTCCGGCCACGGGCAAGGGGTTAAAGGACACCTTTGGGCAATTGATGTCACTTTTTCCACAAACTGCCTTGATATATTCTAATATATGCCAAAGGCAAAAATGGAACTGGTCAACCAATATTGTCCGCAGATTGAGAAAGCAAGGAAACATGTGAATAAGTCTGTTTCTGCTTTCCTCAGAGACTATGGTATGGGTTCTATATATCACAACAACTTGTGTTACAACATGCAAGGCATCTATACGAGAGATGGTGTACATTTCACAGATGACGGGAACAGAGTCTTCCTTTTAAACTTTAGACTCTGCATTGGTACTTACTTGTAGGTACAAAAAACACTCAATGAATACAACAGCTCTTTTTAGAGCCACCCAACATCTAAACACTCAAGCTTTTTATTTAACTGTATTTTTTGGGGGGGGGTTTTGTCAACGTGCGCGCACTGTGCGCGCACCTCGCGATTTAAAAAAAAATTATTTTAACTTTTGCCCTTCGGGGTCCTTTAGGGACCCCCTGAGAAGGCCTAGGGGGTCAGGGAGAATCTACCCTGCCCCCTTTTCACGTTCTCGACTTTTGTTTTTCCACTCTCTTCTGCCTCATACACAAAATAGCGGATAAAGGGTGCGAGCACCGTGCGCGCACCTTGCGATTTTAAAAAAAAAATGTTTTTTTTGCCCTTCCTGGTCCCGTGGTCCTTTACGGACCCCCTGAGAAGGCCTAGAGGGTCAGGGAGACTCTACCCAACCCCCTTTTCACGTTCTCCACTTTTAATTTTCACTCTGTTTTGCCTCGGGAGGTGCGAGCACCGTGCGCGCACCTCGCGATTAAAAAAAAAAATTAATAATAAAATTTGGGGCCTTTGGGGTCCTACAGGGACCCCCTGAGAAAGCCTAGGGGGTCAGGGACTCTCTACCTTGTCCCATTTTCAAGTTCTTCACCTTTATTTTGCCCTCTTTGCTGCCTCGCACTGACAAAATGGCGGGCAACACTTCCAAGTTTCCACCGATTCGAATGTTGACAGACGTCTAACAGCAAATCAGAATTCTGCTCGCGCTCAATGGTGCGCGCATGGCTGCGCGCACGGTGCGCGCTTATAGATATATACATTTTTCAAATTCGATTTTCTCAACAACTACTGGAGGGATTTACACCATTTAAACAAAAAGGCGATCTGCGAATCAGACTCTAACATTTTGCCAAATTTCTTGTAATTCCGTTCAGCTGTTCGGGCTGTAGCCGTGTCTAATCGTCCTATGCAAAATAACATGGGGAAAACACGTTTTGGGTCCCCCCTTTTTTCTCAGCCCCCACTTGACGAATCACCACAAAACCTTCAGGGAAGGAGCGAAGCGGGCCATCTTTTTTGAGAAATTCACGAAGATTCATCCACCGGCGCCAAAGTTATTCCCAATAGAGTGTTGCAGATTTCCTATGGAAACTAGGTCCTAACTATAACTACCTACTGGCGACCGCCTTGTTCGCCTTTTCCTAAAACGTTCGTTGTTTTGTCTTGTTCACTGTGGGTCACGGGTCATGCCCACTTGTCATTTTGGAAAATCCATGTGTTCTTGCCTATACCTGCAAAATAAACTCCTGTCTGGCTGGACAAAGGACATACTTACTATTTAGTGTATGTCTAATATTCTTCTGATCCTCCAAATACCAGGGACCACTGTTCTCTATAATAAATCAAACCATAGCACTGGTTGCACAATTAAAATGGTACATGTATATAACTCATCACGTGGTATTAAATTAAAATGAAAGTCTAAAGGAGACAATCTGTAATATATCACCAATTCATTATGTTGTGTAAACAAGCCCCATGAACAGACTTTCATAAAGTCACGTATGGCTGTTTCTCTAAACTCTAAATGAAATTATGGAAAAATCGGAAAATGGAATACAATATCGGGATTGGACTCACGTCAATTACCAAACATAGTACATGTAAAATGGCAGCACCACACATATTTCACTAGACGCCTCATAGTCAGTTTGATCATAAGTGTCCAAATCAATCGGCCGGGACTTCTGCTCCCATAATGCCTCAGTGTTGAGGCATGCAAATGTTTGGAGGCACTGTCAATATGCACACACCAGAGATCATTTTGAAACTGACAACTCATGCAGAACTAGGTACCGCGGCATACTTGCAAAACGAGGTAATGTCATATAGATACATTACCTACTGGCATTGTATAGTTAGGGCCTAGTTTCCATTGGAAAAGCATATTTTGACATGCCTATAACTTTGGCGTGGTTTACCCAATGTTCATGCATTTTTGAAAGAAATCTTCAAGGTAGCTTCTATGTGTCATGGAAAGTTTGGGGGTGAGTCATGCAGTGGGCACCGAGAAATAGGGGCACAAAATAAGGGTTGATTTGTAATGTTATTTCCCAAAGGAACACGTTGTCGAACCTAAAGGCTGAACTGCTGGACAGAATTAAACACAATTTGACAGAAAGGTAGATGTTGTTATGCTTTGTTGTTATTTGGTGCAAATCTGTTCTGTAGTTGTTGAGAAATTTAAGAAGAAAAAGATAGATATATCTTTGGTTGCAAAGCCTTTGCGAAAAAAGACAAGCGTGTGCAGGGAAATGCACCACTGTGATTGACTGTCAATACTTCAACCAGGAAGTGTTGACAGCCATTTTGGGACTAGACTTCACCGAGTCCCCCAAAAATAAGTGAAAATAAAGAAAAGGTCAGAGTAGGAATACCATGGTCTTGGGGTGCCCATATAACCCCGATACAGCATCAAAAATGTGTGGCAACTTTTTGCTTTTAAATAACCCCCGGGTGGGTCCAGGTCATGGGGATGTTGAGCCAATGTTTTTAATATTTACATTTGAAATCACCTAATGTCATTCAGGATGGTTAATATAAAGATATAATTATGTTTGCACTTATAGATGCCCCTGACGAAGGGAAAATGTTCCCGAAATGCATTGGGATGTGGATAATAAAGCATGGCAGGTGGAACCCATTGTCGACTCCTGTGCCTGTTTGAATGTTGAACAGAAATTGAGTTAAATGAATCGAAAAAATAGACAAGAATAATGGATGAAAAGAAAAAGGAGTAAAATACAGAAATATACATATACATTTGATTTATTTGATTCAAATGATGTTAGGCTGTGCAGCTTGTTGGGATCAAGGTTGGTTCCTTTCGTGGACTGGATATGATAAATATATTAGGAGGGCATTAGTAGCCCCTCTCCTAAGGATTGTCAAAACCCTAGGGACCGCCACCTCCCGGGACTCATGCCAATATTATGGGGCAGCCTTGTGGACCGTGCCTGCTCCGGGGACCATCATCTCTTTGGGGCTTATTATTTTTCATGTGTGGGGCCTCACGGACACCCCTGAGACCCAGGGGCCATCACCTACTGGAGCAAAGTCCATCACCACACCATTTTGTAGCGCTTTGTTCGCCATAAGTTGGCAGGGTGTGCTCAGACGTTGAGTCCCTTGCTCACTTTGCCACTGGATTCAAGCAAGCCTGGCTGAAGATGGCTGAAATGCCAGAAACCGGTCCTAGGAAGCTTGATTCTGGTCCAGGGAAGGCATGGCTTGGCAGTTCGTGCTGGACTGTTCCCATGAGGCACAGGGTCAGACTGATTTGCATATGGTCATATCTGAACTGGGGTGGCAGAGTGGGCTAAAGAACGGTGATGGATTAAACCCAGATCTGTTGACTGGGTGTGAGTGTTTGATTGGTTCAGATGCTCTGTCCATCACCACCCCCTTTTGTACCACAACCCAGCTGTGGCGTCTTTCATTCCTTCCTGGAAGCTGAGCCTTGTGTCTTTGGTATTCTTCGTGAGCGAGAGGATGAGCTGAGTGTTGTTGGTGTAGGATACTATGCCCAGTCGATGCTGTCTGACGATGGTGGCGAGGAAGGTGGATTTTCAAGAGAGGGAGACTGAGTGATGTTCCTTGGGGAACTCTGCAGTTGATCTCTGTGGGTTCAGAGAGGAAAGGTGGGAGTCTTATCCTTTGGGTTCTTTTGGCAACGAAGGAGCGGATCCGGTCGATAGCGGTTCCCTGCGGCGTTGTGGAGTCTGGCTGCGAGAGTGCGGTGGGTGATGGTATTGAAGGCTGCGGAGAGGTCTAGAAGGATGAGGGCGGTGGTGTGGTCTTGGTCTAGGAGGGTGTGGATGTCATCTGTGGCAGCGAGGTGGGTGGTCTCGGTGCTAAGGTTTCTGTAGAATCCGGATTGGGAGGAGTCGAGGATGACGTTCTCCTCAATAGAGTTTGTCAGCTGGGAATTGATGATCTTCTCAGTGACTTTGGCTGCGAAGGGAAGGAGAGAGATGGGTCAGTAGTTTTTCAGGTCCGTCAGATTTGCCGAGGGCTTCTTGAGGAGGTCCTTGACTTCTGCGCATTTCCAGTCATCGGGGAAAGTGCTGGATTCAAAGGTAGCGTAGATGGTGCAATATAGCACAGGTGCTATGGGGTAGGCTGCTCTGTGGATGATATGTGGGGCCTTCTGAGTGGGTGCACTTCATAGTTGTTGTTTTATCTTCGGTAGTGACCGGGGTCTAGGCTGTGATGGTGGGCTGGCTGTCATTGCTGGTGTGAAGGGAGGTTTCAGGAGTCTGTCCGCTGAAGTTGTCATAGCGGGCCTTGATTTTCAGGTGGAAGTAGGAGCCAAGTTTGTTGCAGAGGTCCTGGGAGGATTTTAAGCATGGGCGAATTTTGCGAATTCGCGATCCGCGAATTTGCGGATTTGCGAATTCGCAATCCGCAAAATTCACGAATTTGTGAGAATTTGCAGATTTTTTAGTTTTTGCGTGTTCGCGGGTGTTCGCGGGGCGCTTTGCGTGTTGGTGGGTGTTCGCGGGGCGCTTTGCGTGTTCGCGTTATTTTTTTTTTGCCTGGTTAATCACTGCCACCCTCTCGTTTTTTATGCCCTTCTGCCCTCTGTACCACTCAGAAGGGCACTGAAACGAGTGTCCCCTTCTGCCTTCTGTCCTACTTTTGTGCCCTTCTGCCCTCAGCCCCACTTAGAATGGCGCCGGCAAGCTGCCAGCGCCATTCTAAAATAGCTACAAAGAGCTTCAACAGGAAGCACTAATAGATAAAGTAAAGCAGGTGCTCGAGTTGAAGGTCAAATTAAGTTACACAATCATTATTCACCCTAAGTTTGGGGTGAATAATGATCGTGTAACTGAATTTGACCTTCAACTCGAGCACCTGCTTTACTTTATCTATTAGAGCTTCCTGTTGAAGCTGACTTTTGTAACTATTTTGAATGGCTCTGGCAGCTTGCCGGCGCCATTCTAAAAGAGTTACAAAAGTCAGCTTGAACTTTTGACCCAATCCGTTCCGCTCGCGGATTTTGCGGGAAATTCACGAATCTCGCGGATTGCGAATTTACCGAAAATCCGCAAAATCCGCGAGCGGAACGGATTTTCCGCCCATGCTTAGAGGATTTGACGTCCATGGCTTCGCTGAGGGATTTGGTGAGTTGCTGGATGATGCTGAAGAGTTCCTTTGAGCTGTTGGAGTTACTGAGGATTTTGTTCCGGATGAAAGTCTTTTTCATGGATCTTATGAGTTGGTGGTTTTCTGTCAGGGCGTTCTTGTAGGTGGTCTGATCTTCTGTGCTTTTGCTGTGCCTCCATTGTTTTTTGAGCCATCTGCAGATGCGTCTGGATTCTTGGAGGTCGGTGGTGAACCAGGTGGCCTTCAATGGGCGTCTGTCTGGATTGTGGAAGAATGCAAGCTTTTCTCCTTGGCGGCAGAGTTTGTGTCCATCAAGGCGGGGTGGGTCATGGATGAGGGTGGATTTGAGGTGCTCCTCTGTGACCTTGCTCCAGTTCATTTGTTGGAGGCGTGGAGTGGGTTTGTGAGCGGTGCTTGTGTTGAAATAGAAGTGTATGCAGTGGTGGTCTGTCCAGAGAGGCTGTGTGGTGTGGCTGAAGCAGATATTGTTCCCTCCTGCAAAGTTGGGGTAGAGGGTGTGTCCTGCCTTGTGGGTGGGGCTGGTGTTGAGCTGTTTCAGTCTGATGTTAGCGAGGTTGTCCAGGAGGGCGGTGGAGTTGGGGTCGCTGAGGTTGTCGAGGTGGAAATTCAGGTCTCTCATGATAATATAGTCCATGGTGGCGATGGCGTGGGGTGCGATGAGGTCGGTGATGCCGGTGGTGAACGAAGCGCGAGGCCTGAGGGGATCCATAGACAAGAGTGCCATGAAGCGTAGTTCTGGGGCTGGTCTAGATCTGGAAGTGGAGGTGTTCGGTGGGGGAAGGAAAGATGATTGTGCTGGAGGTGGAGGGTCAGAGGGAGCGCTAGTGTGCGATGGCCAGTCCTCCTCCTGGGTGGTTTGGGCAGTCCTTCCTCTGGATCTTGTATCTGTTAGGAATGGCAGTGGCGATGGTGGGGGCAGAGGAGGCATTGGTCTAGGTGACATCTGGCGAGAGGGTGTCGAGGAGGTCCCAGATCTCTACAGCATGGCTGTACAGCAAGCACGCGTTGAGGAGGATGCACTTCAGGTCTCCGGTGGTGCTAACCTCTAGTGTGGGTGGGGCTGTCATGGGGGTGTGGAGGATTGTGAAGGATTGCCGGTAGTGTTGGCAGGAGAACTGGCCATGGGTGGTGCTTGTAGAAGAGAGATGGTAGCTGTTGTTCTTTCCGGGGCTGAGTGCGAGGAGGTCAGCTGATTTGTAGCCATGAGTGGCTGGAGGGCCAGGGTCCCTGGCGCTGGTCGGGACACAGACAGGCATGGACAGGTGCAGACTGGCTTACCTTTGGTGTGTATAAGCACGCAAAAGGAGAGAGGTGAAAAGAAACAAAACTCCTTGGATTTGCTCAAGAAGCCCTCACTCACCGCCCTGGGCGATGACATTCTTCATCATCGGGCCCACCAGAAGAAGCCTCCCCGGTGTGCTTCAATGCCAGGATACTGCGGAGCTGGTTTTGTGAGAGTTGTGTGAAAAAGTAGTGTTTAAAAATGTCTTGGTTGTGTCCCACATAAAAACTTTATTCGGTGGTCAACCTGACATAAATAAGGCCCACCCTTACCTGAGGACGTGAAAGTTAAAATCGGTGTAAAACTATTAGTGCAGGGCAAACAAAAAAGAGAACAAACCAACAGGAACAGCGCAGGCAGGCTTTCCTTTTCTTCTGCTCGAGCAGATTTTTTACTCGAGCTGCAGCTTTCTCAACGCAAACAGGCAGTTTCTCCACGCGAGCAGTTGTGAGCATGCATGCCCACTCGCAATGCGAAACCTGACCCCCCCCCCCCGCGTTGAGAAATCTTGCTGGGAGGTTTATTTACCACGCTCCTGCTAGCCAACTTGATGTTCACGATCTTGAATGAGGAAAAATCTCGCCGGTAAGTTGATTTTCCTCGCTCGCGAATTTGGCTACACTGCGCGAAACAAAGTTTTTGGGAACTCCGCAATCTGCGGTAAAACTCTGCAAACTCCACGAGTGGAGCGGAGTTCACTGCCCAGGCCTATTTTTAACTAGAAGTCGCATTTGCAGAGTGGTGGAGAAAGGGGGC
This sequence comes from Lissotriton helveticus, assembly GCF_964261635.1. Classification (NCBI taxonomy): domain Eukaryota; kingdom Metazoa; phylum Chordata; class Amphibia; order Caudata; family Salamandridae; genus Lissotriton; species Lissotriton helveticus. Next base: position 1,709,850,696 of record NC_136063.1, on the reverse strand, counting down.
TGGGCATCCAACCAGTGCTCAGGAATTCTGCTGCATAGGAAATGCAGTTGCTACCAGGAGGGCTTCTTAGGCCCCAAGGCCTCTAAGGAATAAAGTGGACTTCTCCCCCAACCAGTAGTGCACTAGGTTGTGAAAAAAGAAGGTGAGGCCTCCAAAGACATTTTAGCAATCTCACTGTGTGAGACTTACTGGAGGTAACAGCATGGGAAGTTGGCCCCCAAGGATGTCCTTGAGGGCCTATTACTCCTCCTATTACCTCCAGTAAGCCCCACACAGCAGGAGTTCTGATAGCAGGCCATGCTCCCTTTGTCCACCACTCTGCAAATGCACTTCCTGGCATGCTCTTGGCTGAGGGATTAAGACGCCTTCACTGCTAGTGGTCCTAGGGGCCAAATAGCCAACTTGTTACCTCCAGTAAGCCCCACACAGTGGGATTGATGAGAAGTGGTCGCTGACCATGCCCCCTTTCTCCACCACTCTGCAAACGCATCTCCTGGCACATTCTTGCATACAGGTGAAGTCCCCTTGCCACTTGAGGATCCCTGGGGGCCAACTAGCCCTTCTGTTACCTCCACTAAGCCCCACACAGCTGGATTGCTGAGAGGTGGTCATAGGCCACACACCCTTTATCCACCAATCTGCAAACATGCCTCCTGGTACACTGCTGCTTGGAGGTTGAAGTCCACTTTAGTCCTGAGGCTCTAAGGACACAAGGGGACCTCATCCCCCACCAGCAGTGCACCAAGAAATTTTGCAAAAAGGGGTGTGGTCTTTGACCACCTCTCAGCAATCCCACTGTGTAGGGCTTACTAGAGGTACCTGGTGGGCTAATTGGTCCCTAAGGACCCTGAGCAGCAACGGGGACTTCCTCCCCCAACCAAAAGTGCCCCAGGAGGTGTGTTTGCAGAGTAGTGGAGAAAGGGGCGGGACCTCCGACGAGTTGCCGGTTCCTATATCTGTTTTTTCTTTAGGAAAGGGGGCTGTGTTGCCCCTATTCCCTTGGCGCTTTTGGGCTTGACCCATTTTTAAAATGTATTTAATGTAAAAGGGAGGGTGGTGGTGTGTCCCCCCCAGGCCGTTATATGCCCGGGGGCCCCATCCCCCAGGGCTGGACCAATTCTTTTATTTACATTTTTCTTAGGGGAGGGGGGCTTAGTGGCCCCCCTCCCCCAGGCCATTTTCAGCCCGGAGGACCCAATCACCCAGGGCTTGACCATTTCTTTTCTTTTTTTAAGTAATTTATTTTAAAGAAGGGGGCCCCAGGGACCTCATTCCAGGGCCCCGGCCATTTTTTTTAAATAAAAAAATGGATGGAGGCTGAGTGGCCCTCCTCCTGGGCAATATTTGGCCCCAGGGACCCCATATCCTGGGGCTTGACCTCTCATTGGGGACTGCGAGGGGAGCCCCAAGGCCCCTGTGGTCCCTGCTGGCTCCTCACCTCCTGCAGGAGCCGGCATTGCTTTTGGGCAGAGTGTGTTGCTAACATGCGGCTCCCTCGGCCCAAAAGCAATTCTGCTTCCCTTCTTGGAAGCAAGAGCATTTTCCATGCTCTCGCTTCCATGAAGCAAAGCAGAGATTGCTATGGCATGGTGGAAGCAGTGCATCCGCCATGCCATAGCAAAATGCAATGTCCCGGGGGTGGTAAAAACCCAATACATTGTTAGAACTGGCCCTGGGGGTTGGCAGTCCCCAGGGCCATTGAGGGCTTCTGGAGTGGGGCTGCATGCCTCCTCCCATCTTCTGCATAGTCCCGGGGAGGTGGTGGTCAACCCCCCCCCACACTTAATTTTTAAAGATAGCCCCGGGGAGGTGGTGGTTCCTGGGGCTCTGAGGGGGCAGGAGCCCTCCATGCATTAAAAAAAATAAAGCCCTGAGGAGGTGGTGGTCCCCGGGGCTACAGGGGCCCACACAGGACCCTGCATGCTTTTTCATGATTGCCCCCGGGACCTGGCCCTTCCGGAGGCTTAAAGAAAACAAAGTGCGGGAGATAAATGTGTAATTTTGTTTGGTGGGATTTGTGCACCCAATGCAACATTGCCAATTTTTTCTATAAGAAAAAGCTTTTTTTGGGCCGGGGGGGGACCCCCTGAGCAGGCCTAGGGATTAGGGTGTTTCAACTCTACCACCTTTCCTTTACAGTTAGTGAGCTAACTATAACTCATGCCCCCACAATGCACTTCTTATGACCTCACATATTACATTAGCCATGACCAGTTACATCACTGGTGGCATCACTGATGACATTTCAAATGACATCACTGATGACATTATCCAGAAAATAACTGACACACCCGCTCACACTCCATAGAAACTTTCATACAGCCACTCAACCATTCACAAACCCATGAACAGACCCATTCCAGTACTTCCATATCCACTCACTGATTCATAGATCTACATACACATCTATTCCCTCACCTATAAAGTCACTTATACACCCATCAACTCTCTAATACAGTCACTGACATATCCACTCATATACCCATAAAGCCCCTCACATACTGAGTTAGTCACCCATAGAGCTACTCACACACCTACTCACTCAACCATTCAGTCATTCACACAGCCTCTTTCTCACCCATTCAGTTACGTAAACACCCACTTATTTACTCATACAAATACTAACATGTACTCACTTACCTATACAGTGACTGACACAAGCACCCTCTCACCCATACAGCCAATCTCACATTCATTCACTCACCCACACAGTTACTTGTATACCCCATCACTCACCTATACTTGCTTTTACATACAAAGTTACTCACCCATATAATACGGACACACCCACGCATGCACTCGTACAGCTATACACACAGTCACTCATCCATACAGCCCTTCAGACATGCAATCACTAACCATACAGCCACTGACTCACCTCCTCACTCATCCATACAGTTACACACACCCTCACCCATCCACACAGACACTCAGACCCCCGTACAGGTACTCAGACAAAAAATTACTCATCCATTCAGCCACTCATTTTTATTTTTTTTACTTTTTATTATTGAAGTTCTTGTATCATGTTCGGTTAATAAAAGGATAATACGTACATTAACAACCAAAGAGTACAAAATCATAGTTTACAGAATACATTTTCCAATATTACTCAAAATACGATTTCCAAATTTTGTCAAATTTCCTTATCCCCCCAATTCGCTGTGCATAACGAAATTCACTAATTCTAACATTCCTCATTTTCTGCAGCCAGGTATTAAACGAAGGAGCTTGTGTTAATTTCCAATTCTGGAGCACCAGAGATCGCGCTACTGCCATCACAATAAATAATAATTTACCCATCTGTTCTAACAATCCAAGATCAGAATCATATCCGTAAAGTATTAATCTAACGTTATAAACAATCTGAATCCCACAATACTTTTATAAATATTCGAAAATTTCATTCCAAAAGGGCACAATTTTAACACAGTGAGCTATAGTGTGAGACCAGTTAGCAGGACTATATTGCTGACATCTAAAACAGATGTCACTAACATTCACAAACATTTTAGAAATGACGGCAGGAGTTCGATATAGGAGCCATTTGCTAAAAAAAACATTCTCCTCCAATTAGAACCTCGAAGAACACCAACATTCATCTTATTTATACATTTCCAGGTATTCATAGTAAGCACATGATTTTCTTGATCGTGCCATTTTTTAATGACTCTTATACTGAGATCTATTTCAATATGTTGAGCTAAACATTGTTTCCATGCTCCTGGCTTCTTACTCTGAGGAATCAAAAACAAATCGTCCCTCAACTGAGAAGGAGAGTCAATCATTCTTGGCTCAACTTGTCCCAGTATTTTAAACATTGAAACATAAGAATTTAATAACATAAAGTTCCCTGAGATTAATTGCTGCATCTCTTCTGGTAACAGCCAGGCAGGCCCCTTCTCTTAAGAAATCTGATAGAGTACCAAACCCTGCCTGTTCCCATTGAGAAACAATATCTGCTCCGATTTTAATTCCCATAAAAATGAGAGCATTCCTTAGAGGGGTTCTAGAATTCAAGTCAAGTCAAGTCACATACCCAGAGGGTCTCAAGGCGCTTGAAGAAGGGTGGGGAGTTATTTGTCAAATATCCAGGTTTTGAGTTGTTTTCTGAAGGCAAGGTGATTTTGCGTGAGGCGGAGGTGAATGGGAAGGGAGTTCCAGGTTTTTGCCGCAAGATAGGAGAAGGATCTTCCTCCCATGGTGGTTTTATTGATGCGAGGGACAGCAGCAAGGGCTTGGTTGGAAGAGCGTAGCTGGCGTGTGGGGGTGTAGAAGGAGAGTCGTGTGTTGAGGCAATCGGGTCCAAGTTTGTAAAGTGCTTTGTGTGCGTGGGTGAGGAGGCGGAATGTTATTCTCTTGTTGATGGGGAGCCAGTGGAGGTCTCTCAGGTGATCAGAAATGTGGTCTTTGCGTGGGATGTCTAGTATAAGTCTGGCTGAAGCGTTTTGGATGCGTTGGAGTTTTTTCTGTAGTTTTGCGGTGGTGCCGGCGTATAGGGTGTTACCATAGTCTAGTCGACTTGTAATCAGTGCGTGGGTGACCGTTTTTCTGGTTTCGGTGGGGATCCATCGAAATGTTTTTTTGAGCATGCGAAGAATGTTGAAGCAAGATGATGAGACAGCGTTGACTTGTTTGTTCATCGAGAGTGAGGAGTCGAGGATGACGCCCAGGTTTCGTGCGTGGTCCGTTGGGATGGGTGCTTTTCCTAGGGCGGCTGGCCACCAAGAATCGTCCCAGGCGGAGGGGGAGGTACCTAAGATGAGGACTTCTGTTTTGTCTGAATTCAGTTTCAGACGGCTGTGCTTCATCCACTCTGCTACTTCTTTCATTCCTTCATGTAGGTTTGTTTTGGCGGTGTTAGGGTCTTTGGTGAGTGAAAGGATCAGTTGGGTGTCATCAGCGTATGAGATGATGTTGAGGTTGTGTTGGCGTGCGATGGTCGCGAAGGGACTCATGTATACGTTGAATAGGGTGGGGCTAAGAGAGGATCCTTGTGGTACGCCGTAGATGACTTCGGTGGCTTCTGACTTGAACGGAGGCAGGCGGACTCTCTGAGTTCTTCCGGAAAGAAACGAGGTGATCCAGTCCAGAGCTTTTCCTTGGATTCCGATGTTGTTGAGGCGTTGTATAAGTGTGCTGTGGCAGACCGCGTCGAAGGCTGCGGAGAGGTCAAGAAGGATAAGGGCGACTGTGTCTCCATTGTCCAGTAAAGTTCGGATGTCATCTGTTGCTGTGATAAGGGCGGTCTCAGTGCTATGTTTGGCTCGGAAGCCGGACTGTGATGGGTCGAGGGATTTGTTGTATTCGAGGAAGGAGGCGAGCTGGTTGTTGACAGCTTTCTCGATGACTTTGGCCGGGAATGGTAGGAGCGAGATGGGTCGGTAGTTTTTGAGTTTGGTGGGGTCAGCTGTGGGTTTTTTCAGGAGTGCTGTGAGTTCGGCATGTTTCCAGCTTTCCGGGAATGTGGCGGAGTTGAGGGAGGAGTTGATGACGTCACGGAGGTGTGGTGCTATGATGGAGTCTGCTTTGTTGAAGATGTGATGAGGACAAGGGTCTGTGGGGGATCCTGAGTGGATGGAGTTCATCAGGCGAATGGTGTCCTCAGTGGAGATTGGGTTCCAGTCATGAAGGATGTTCAAGGGGGGAGAAGGCGCGGCAGAAGGTTGGGTGGGTTGGTCTCCGGGTTGGTTGTCGAAGCTGTTGTGGATGTTAGCGATTTTGTCGTGGAAGAACGAGGCTAAGGAGTCGCAAAGGGTTTGGGAGGGAGTGATGTCATTGGAGTTAGCAGTGGGGTTGGTGAACTCTTTGACGATGTTAAATAATTCCTTGCTGTTATGGGTGTTGTTGTCGAGTCTGTCTTTGAATGCGGATTTCTTGGCTGTCCGGATCAGTTGGTGGTGTATACGGGTGGCGTTTTTGAAGGCCTCCTTGGTGCTAGTGTTTGGGTCTTTTTTCCAGGTCTTCTCAAGGGAGCAACAGAGTTTCTTTGATTTCTTAAGGTCATCGTTGAACCAGGGGGCGTTTTTTCTGCCTAGTTTGATTTGACGTGTTTTCAAGGGTGCTAGGTTGTCGGCGCTGTTGGTGAGCCATTGTGTGAGGTTAATGGCTGCTTGGTTAGGGTTTGCTGAAAAGGCAGGGGGGTTTTGAAGAAGCGATGTGGAGATCTGGTCGATGGTGATTTTGTTCCAATTTCTTCTTAGAGTGGGTTGAGGGAGGCATTGGGTTGTGTTTTTTTTGTATTCAAAGTGAACGCAGCTGTGGTCCGTCCAATGGAGAGTTGTGGTGTGACTGAAGGAGATGTGATTGCTGGAGGTGAAGATGGGGTCGAGTGTGTGTCCTGCGTAGTGGGTGGGGATGTTTACTAGTTGTTTGAGTCCGAGGTTGGCGAGATTGTCCAGTAGGGTGGTGGTGTTGCTGTCGTTGCTCTTTTCGAGGTGGAAGTTGAGGTCTCCCAGTAGAATGTAGTCTTCTGAGGGGAGGACGTGTGGGGTGATAACTGCGGGAGAGAATACCTTTTTAGAAAAACATTGCGCCGTTTAAAAAACCAATACATCATTTTATACTGGGTAAGTTTTGGCGATTTAGGGATATGCAGAGGATCTGGGGTTTGAGCCTCTTGACTAATTTGGTCAAAAAAGAAATTAAAAATAATTTTGGATTTTGCGATCCTAATTTAAATCGTTCTAAGTATTGGGCGAAATATCCACTATCATAATCTCTAAGGTTGGGAACAGATAAGCCTCCCAATTCGATGTCCACATAGAGTGTCTTCATTGCTATCCTGGGGCGTTTTTTAGCCCATATAAAACTTGAAAATAGTGATTCTACTTTAGAAAAAAAGCTACTAGGTAAGTAGCACGGAATAGCTGAGAATAAGAAATTAAAAAGTGGAAGTATAGACATCTTTATAAGTGCCACCCGTCCCATAACAGTGAATGGCAATGGATCCCATCTAGTAAATAAGGATTGCACCTTCCGTAAAAGTGGGTAAAAATTCAGCTTAACTAAATCGGATACCAAATTAGAGAACATAACCCCTAAATACCGCTTTGGTCGTAAATTAATACAACCAACTAAATCCGCATGTAAATCCACCTCCCCCCACCACACACTAGTATTTCAGTTTGTTTTTATTAATTCGGTAACCTCCTAAGGCCTCGAATTCTTCAAAAAGCTGTAAAACAGCAGTCTGAGATTGGATATCCGTCTTAATTATCAACATGGTATCATCGGCATAAAGTTTAATTTTGGCCATAGATACGATCGGTGGAGGGATATTTACATATTCGCGAATTGTTGTGGCTAACGGTTCAATAAAAAAAGCAAAAAGAATAGGGGATAAGGGGATAAGGGGCAACCCTGTGTGGTGCCCCATTAGACCGATACTGTGCCTACCATAACATAATTAATAACTATATTAGCTCTGGCACCCGTGTATAAATTTTGGATTAAACTAATAATTTGTGACGGGATACCTAAGTGTTTTAAAATAACAAATAAAGTTCTCCACACCACTAAATCAAAAGCTTTCTCAGCATCTAATAATAAAATTAAGGCTGGGATTTTTTTAACCTGAAAATAATCTAGCGCTTCCGTGAGAAAATGGGTATTGGTAGCTAACTGTGGCCTGCCACAAAACCATTCTGATCTAAGTGAATAAGATCCGCTGCGATCGAGTTAAAACGTATTGCAAGTAATTGAGTAAGGATCTTATAATCGGTATTAAGTAATGTGATAGGCCTGTTCGAGTTAGGGTCTTTTACATTTTTACCTTTCTTTGGAAAGCTAACGACAGTCCCCTCCCCAAAAGAATCCGGGACTTGACCCCCCATTAACATATAATTAAGTAATTGTAATAATAAATCAGAAAAAGCACTAAAGAAAATCTTAAAAAATTCAGCCGGAAGACCATCCGGGCCACATGCTTTACCGATTGGTAAATTGTTAACCACTAATTCTAGTTCTAATTTAGAAAATAAACGCCTCATTGAATCACTATCTACCGGAGTTAAAGAAGGCATATTATATCTGGATAAAAAATTTGAAAGCCTTGAGTGATCTATTATTTGCTGTTGACTATAAATCTGTTTATAATGGGACAGCATAATAGTGCCAATAGCGTCCGTCTGTGATACTTCAGCCTGAGTGACAGGGCACTTTAAAGAGTGAATTAAATTTGTGGCAGCCTGTTCTTTTGCCTGCCATGCGAGAAGTTTACCAGAAAAATTACTCTCCTCGTAGATCCTCTGGGATTTAATCGAGAATTGCTGCGTTCACGTTTAGCCTCATTTAGTCTTTTTTGAACATCACTAGAAGGATTAACTTGACGCATTAGAGTAAGGGAATTAATTTTTTGGTAAAGTGAGGTCTTAGTTTGTTTAATAGTACGCCATTCTTCTGCGTCTTTACTGATTATAATACCACGAATAAAAGCTTTTAATGAGTCCCACACAATATGTAGTGGGGCTGTATCTAAGTTACGTGTTATGAACTCGGCAATTTCAATGTTTAAGAAAGAGATCCAATTATTATCCTGCAGATACATTTTATTAAATATCCATCTTTTAGAAGACTTAATTTCTTCGCCTACTTCAAATTCAATTAACAACATTGCGTGGTCTGAAAAACCATTATGGAAAGATTTTTGATAAGTAAAATTTAATAGCCTTGAAGCCAAAAAAAAATCTAATCGAGACGAGGATCTGTGTCTCCCAGACCAACAACCGAATTCTTTTTTCTGTGGGAATTTGGTACGCCATGGGTCACCTAAATCTAACAAAGATATATACTGCAAGATGGACCTTCTTGATTTTGGTTTAGAGTGTTTCCTCGACATACCGGTAGAATCTAATTTTACATCCATAAGGATATTAAAATCACCACCTATCACTATGTCCCCCCTAACTAACAACAAAGATTCAAATAACTCATCATAGATTGGGGCGCGATCTTCTACTGGGGCGTAAAAACTGACAAAAGTAATTGGTCTTCTCCTATTTTTTATTAAGCACGTGACCCAGCACCACCGCCTTGCCCCTCCATCTTCGAACTGAATAATTTCTGCATCTAGATCCTGATTCAGAAAAATAGCGACCCCACTTTTAGATTCTTGTGCGCATGAAAACCCTCTATATGACAACCAGGTTTTGAACATAGAAAAGGAGTTAATTTTGGCAGTAGAAATATGAGTTTCTTGGAGCAATACGACAGCTGGTCCCTCAGACTTAGTCCAAAGTTCGATTGCTCGCATTTTTTTCCGATTATTCAGCCCATTAACGTTGAAAGAGATCACTCTAAGCCCCACCATAGACATCTATATAAATCATTAATATTAAGAGACACATCTTGCCAACTTATTTTTCCATCAAAATCCAACAAGAACTTCAATTTTTTTTTCCTTTTTTCCCCTTCCCCCACCCCATTCCCCACCTCAGGTGCACCCCTCCAGCTCCTAGCCCTGTGGCCCTGCACTACACCTTCACCTCCTCCCCACGCTGGCCACCTGACACTCACCCCCCTCATGAAGGCGCCTTGTTGTTGCGCCTCTAACCCTGTGATCCCCCTGTTCCTCACTTACCCTCCTCCCCACAATCATATCTACAATGTCTTATTTGGGCTTAATTCTGCGGCAACAGGTTAAGCATCTCACGGGCCTCATCTACATCAGTGAATAAGTGGAATTTGCCTTTTATCAAATCTTTTAACTTTGCCTGTTGGGCCATTGAAGCTTGAACACCCTTATCTTTAAACAATTGCAGAATCTTTACAAATTCTTTTCTCCGTTTAGCAGCAGCGGCCGACATGTCGGAGAAAATCCTGCATTTAGTAGTGGGATTAACATGAAATTGTCTTTTCTTAAAGGCCTGCGATAGAATTGTCTCTTTGACACGTACATCAGCAAAGTTAACAATAATTGTCCGAGGAAATGGAGAGTTAAGAAATGGACGTGCTGGAACTCGGTGCACACGTGTGATTTTTAGATCTCCCTTAAACTCAGGTATTACCTCTCGAGAAAAGAAGGAAGTAATCCATTGCATCTTATCCGAGCCTTCAATATTCTCTGGCACGCCCACCACTCGAAGGTTTGACCTTCTATTGTAATTTTCTAGCTCATCCAATTTAATTTTAAAGGCTTTTGAAGATTTGCAAATAGTAGACACCTCCTTCTGCATAGTAGTCATATTAACCTCCAACCCTGAAATTCTAGTCTCGGATTCGTGAAATCGAGTTGAAAAAGAAGTCATTGAATCTTCTATTTTATCCAACCGATTGCTAATTACTGCCAATTCAGCCTTTTGAAATTGCTTCATCTCTCTTATTTCCCCTAATATCAGGTTTAACACGTCTTTCACTGAGATTTGGAAGTCCCCAGTAGTCTTAGTATCCATCTCCAAAATCGGGCTCTGTACCATGGCATGTACCATAGCATCGTCATTCAGATCTGATTTGGATTGTGGCAAGATAGAAGATACGACAGAAGGAACAGCCGCAGAAGGAGAAGTTGAGACTTCATTCTCACTCGAAGATGCAGTTTTTATATCTACCGATGAAGAATCTACTAAGTTGACTACATTACTGGTTAACGTCATTGACATTGACGCCATGAGTCTGTAGAATTTAAGGGGGCTGAAGCCCCTGACGAAGTTGCCCGGGTCCCAACTGTGTTAGTAGTAACATTCACTGTGCCCTTCCGCTCGAATAACGGGAATTGTTTCGACACCTTAGAAGTAGAAGTTACCAGGGCATCTTTGGATACCTGTGGATCATGTACCACTATAGAATTCACACCTTGTACCATTTCTGATGATCTTTCTGCTGAACTTGCTAAACTTGACAAGGCCATGTCCAATCCAACCACGGGCAACTCTAATGCCTCCTTCCCCTTACTAATGGGGTTACCAAAATCTTGTTGATGAGCCAGAATTATGTTATCACTCGGGAGATTGTTTTCTCCCTCTTCAGAGCTCTCCGAATTTTCAGCAGAAAAGTTTTCCTTCTCTGTAACAGATCCTGCCAGTTTAGCTTTTTCTGATTGGTCTTTCAGCTGCTGTCGTCTTTTTATCGCTCGGGTCCTAGCCGTCAATTGCTTGCCCATAATCAGAAAACAAGATGAAGTATTCTCACCTCAAAGTCTCTGACCTAAAATCTTCAACTAGAGCAGAATCGATCTAGTAAATACCAAGGAAGGCCAAGGCGTCAATTTGCTAGAGCTAGAGCTTGTGAAACATGATAATTCTCATATTTCGCGATATTTCCAGTCGGTGTCAGGACCAAAATTATTCGAAGTGTTGACCATATAGCCACGCCACACAGCAATTTCAACACAAATTGTATAGTGAAAGCAGCGAGGCAGAGCAATCAAATTCAGATTAAGCCAATAAATTCTCAAATCACTGGAATAGTGGGACTTGTCGTTTTTTTTTTTCCCCCGTCGACTCCTAAATGCCTGCCACTCCACTCCGATATTATACTGTATTCCAAACCAGCCTCCGAATAAAGCTGTAGGTTGCTGCAGCACTGGAAAGCACTAAAAGGTGTTTTTCCAAGAGTAACTCACAGGTCCCACTAAAAAATATCGCCCTCAGCGCTGGCTAGCAACAGTTCAGCAGTTCTCATCGCTTGCTTCCAATAACATAAAAAGCCTCTCTCATCGCAGTTTTAGCAGATTGTCTCTCTTGATAATCGCACAACCTCCCCACGGCATACACTTTCAGGCGACTTCTTTTAAAGGCATATACCTTTGGGAGAGCATGTCCTTCCTTCGTTCGGTTTTTGCTACCTCCACTTTTCTACAGCGACCGCTCCAGAACGATTCCAGCACATCAGGCACCCAGACAGCTATTCTGCTCTTCAATCAGTTCAGATGCCGCAAGCACCGCTGAGAACGCCGTGAAGCACCTCCAGCGCCATCACCCTCATGGAGCCGAGTGAGGGGGAGGAGCAAGGAATAGGAAATCCAGGTGCTACGTGGAGGCGTGGAACTCCACCGTAGCCGTCCCAAGAAGCCACTCATGTACCCAAACCCACACATCCATACAGCCTAACTGATACAGACATTAAATACCCAGTTACTCATCCATACATTCACTGAGCCACCTAATCACTCATGTATACTACAGTCAGTCCTGTAGCCACTGATTCATCCATACAAGCACTCATACACCCACTGATTCAATAATACACCGGTATATATATTTAACACTGAAGAATTTTTCAAAATCACTCACAGTCACTGGATGATGCCATCAGTGATGACATTTGAGAGGTCCTCAGTGATGTCACTGACCATGTCATGAGTGATGCAATATGTGATGTCATAAGCAGTGCATTGCAGGGGCGCGAGTTATAGTTAGCTCAGCTAACTATAACTGCTGAATTTCATTGGTTTTGTATGAGTGTAACCTGAGCCTAAATATAAAATCTCTGTATGCTTTGTTTTTTTCAGCGAATATATATATATATATATATATATCAAAGTGGCCCTTTTCTTTTCGTTGGAGGAGAAGTTATAATATATATATCAATATATTCACTGAAAAAACCATAGGTTATAGACCATATATAGTTAGGAATTAGCATTTAAAAAACCTTATTTTACTCACACAAAACCATTGAAATTCCATATATAGTTAGTTGCACTAACTATATATCGCGCACCCGCAATCCACTGCTGATGATGTCACATATTACATCATTCATGACATGGTCAGTGACATCACTGATGACATCACTGATGACATCTCAAATGACATCACTGATGACATCATCCAGTGACTGTGTGTTTCTGTAAAGTTTAAATATGTTTTACATATTGAAGAATGAGTAGATGTAGAAGTGTCTGGATGAAGGATTTAGTAGGTGCGTGACTGACTGTATGAGTGAGTGATTAAATGTGTCTCACTGAGTGCATGGGTTAGTGACTAAACTGTCTTAATTTGTGCATCATTATGTCTGTTGTTCTGTAAACTGCTGCATGTGTTGATCAGTAGCTATATGAGTAACTATATGGGTTATTGATTGATTGCCCATGTATTTGTATGGGAGACTGAGTGTGTGTGTGGCTGGCTGGGAGGTGTGTGACTCTGTGCAGATCAATGTGTACTTGTATCAATGATTGTATAAGAGAGTAATTATGTGTTAGTATATGTTTCAAAATGTAAGGTGCTCTATGTTTAACTGTATAGATTAGAAAATGGAAGTGTGATTGATTCTTTACAGGACTGACTAGGTGTGTGAGTAACTCCATGGATGAGTGACAGAGTGTGAGAGTCTGTATAGGTGTATGAGTGCATATGATAGTGTTGTAAAGATGAGTGATTGTATGTATGAATGATTGTATGGGTAAATGAGTAAATGTGTGTGTAAACATAGGAATCACTGAGTGCGTATGTAGTAACTAGTATTGGTGTGTCAATGGTTTCAAAAATTATACTCTGTATTTAACACTGGGTGTAACAGAGGTTATATTAAAGTGTGAGGAGATGCATTGTATTGTCACATGAATGATATCATCAGTGATGTGGTCATTGATGTCAAATGAGATGTCATCAGTGATGTCATCAGTGATGTCATTTGAGATGTCATCAGTGATGTCATCAGTGATGTCACTGACCATGTCATGAATGATGTAATATGTGACATCATCAGCAGTGGATTGCGGGTGCGCGATATATAGTTAGTGCAACTAACTATATATGGAATTTCAATGGTTTTGTGTGAGTAAAATAAGGTTTTTTAAATGCTAATTCCTAACTATATATGGTCTATAACCTATGGTTTTTTCAGTGAATTTTCAAGGTTTTGTAAATGCTAATTCCTAACTATATATGGTCTATAACCTATGGTTTTTTCAGTGAATTTTCAAGGTTTTGTAAATGCTAATTCCTAACTATATATGGTCTATAACCTATGGTTTTTTCAGTGAATTTCAATGGTTTTTTAATAGCAAATATCATAAGCTGTCGAATGTCAAGTACGTGGTAAGTAAAAACATTTTCGTGTTTATGCACACTGATCTGCTTTGAATGCTGCCCCCCACCCCTCATTTCTATTAGGAGTACTCTCTCTTTGCAGATAGTGAAGGGTAGTTAACGCAGCCCTTTGCCCCCTTTGTAATCCGTCGTGCCTGCTTCTCTCTCCATTTGATTGATTGTTCTCTTTGGTTCATTCTCTATTTACAAACAAGCACAGAGTCGCAATACTCTGTTTAGTCTTTGCAGATAGCGAAAAATCGTGTAAAAAAACAAAAGGAATCGAGCAAAATCAGTAGGCCACTAATGGGATCTCTTTTTGACCTCGCTAAAATAGAAACATTAGGAACAACCTGTTGAAAATAGCAATGCGTATGTATATAAGCGGCGTTCATTTGTGTTCACAGTACCCCTTGTTGATTGTTTCAATCGAGCATTGAATTGTTCGAAGTTAATTCTCTTAAGGATCTTCTCTACCTGCAAACGAGGAAGAATAGGAATATTCTCTCTCCCTTTGCAGATAGTGAAGGGTAGGTAACGCAAGCCTTTAACACGTCGTACCTATTTCATTCCTCATTGATTGATTGATTGTCCGAACATTGACTGTTTGGGAATTAGTTCTTTTTGGAGGTATTCCCTGTTTGCAAATAAACGTAGGAAAATCTTTGCAAGTAGTGAAAGGGTACGTAATGCGGACCGTTCTCCCCCGTTGTAATCTGTCATGCCTATCTACTCCCCACTGATTGATGCACCTTTTTCACCCGGACCATTTACTAGAGATACGTCATCTGGCCCGACCAGAGAGCACCCCTAGTGAAAAGGACATATGCAATAATAACGAAGTGATCACTGTATCCTGTTAACAGAAACTTTACCATGAAACAACCTGGAAAGAAAAAAATAGGAAAACGAAAATCAGTAGGCCACTGATGAACATGAACTTTTATTAAACAACGAACAAAGAAACGATAACATAACGTAATGATAAAACCTATTAATGTCCTAGAAACAAGAAAACGTTAAAATATGCCAGTGGTGAGAGACCAGAAAAACAGTAAGAGAAACCAAATCACCCCTCGCTGTCCCACCGCCTGCCACGCCAAAAAAATATAGAGACTAGGGAAAATGCAAGTCAGTAGAACATCCACCCCCACTCTGGAAACTTCCAAGGTGGGGCAGGGTTCCGGCTACGCCCAGCCGGGAGCAGCCCATATAAGGCAGGTCCTGCTGCCACGCCTCGGCCAGGAGATCCTAACGTAGGGTGTAGCCGAAGGAGAGGCCGAGGCCAGCGGGACCCGGCCAGGGGATTGCCTTTACAACGCTGAACAGTTGCAGGGGGGGGAATGTCTCCTCGACCCTCCCCTCTCTCTCCCAGTCCGGCCGCGGTGGCCCTTGAGAGTTGCAGGTAGTCCCGCCACATGCTCTTCCGGTCCGACCACCAACGGTCGGGGGGCCGAGGCCGACGGGATCCGGCTGCAGCCGATAAACCAAGAAACCCGTTCATGGGGCCAGAGCCAGGGGCGTCCGGCCGACATCCACCGGAAGCCCGGCCCGAAGACGGACGGGACACTTCTTTCTTTTATAATGGCTGCGACAACACTGGGGGGGGATGTCTTGCACATGCCTCCGACCCCCCCCTCGTCCTCATCGCCTGGTCCGGCCATAACAAATCTCAAGCGAGACGCCGTGGGGTGCACTGGGAGGGAGAGACGGTGCGAACAGGCCTCTCCCGCCTCCCCAGGTGGAGACTTCCCAGCTGCACCCTCAGCGCTCCAGGCGCCCGGAAAACGGTTCTTCCACTGTGGCCATGCTGCAACGTCTCGCCCGGCAGGGTGGAGCCCGTCCGCTCATGTGACCCCGCGATCGCCGGTAGCTGCCGAACTCTCAAAATGGCGGTCGACCTGGCAAGAGCGGGCCCAGCATAAAGAAATTGCCCGGTCACTGGTTGACTCCACCACCGTAGTCCTCCACGACCTTGAAGATTCTAGAGGAGCCGCGGGAGTCTCCGACCCCCGATGGGGAATGACTGCCATGATCGCCCGTGGAGTGACGAAACTGTATCCGCGGGACGTCGGCGCTCCCATGCTGGCGCCAGCCTCACTTTGAATTACTAGAATCCTGCAGACCTCACTTCCGGTGAAAGCACAGTGTGACCCGGTAGGAAAAATTATTGCACCCCCTCCCCTTTTTGACTGATAGTTCAAACCACCGATCCTTTCCTTTGCCCTTTTAACGGAACTTTGGACTGCCTCCCCCTCTTTTACATTTTCTAGAGAAAACAAAACATTAACCACTACATTAGCATAGCAGTTGACACCAGAACTGTTTTCAAATTGAAAACTAACAACATCTTCAACAGAATCCTTTTTGTTTCTGCTGTGACCCTGCTACAGCACAGGCATTGTCCCCAGCAGTAATTCTGCAATGCCGGTAAGAATAGCTGTGGTGCCTACTGGACTCACTCACCCCCGCGGCGCCCCACGCCGTTTTTTGCTGGGCGGCAACTTACTAGATATCACTTTCGTGCCATCTAGATTTCAGCGCGTTCTGCTGCCTTGGAACTATTCGCACAACAGACCGCTACTGACAAGAATATTTCATTATTGGTGCTGTCAATTTCAATAAATCTATTGGATAATTCAAAAGAAATTGCCACGGTCTCTTCGTTGTTTAAATGTTTTTACTGTTTTTGTTTTCTTGTATATATTTATATGTTATTAAAGTTTTATATTCCTACTACTTTGTTGGAGTGCTATATATTTTTAATGTGACACATAATTGTAAAAACTTTGATGTACAAAGAGTCATTCCTGGAATCTTCCGCTTCAGGCTCGGTCCCCTCCCCAATCACAATACAGGATGGTTTTCAGATAGTAGGAACATGTGTGGTGTGACGGATCTCATCGGGTGTGGGCCTTGATCTACTATAACTCCTTTGAAGAGGGGTGATTCTTTACAGCTGGGGCCATAAACTACATCTGCAGGGCTAGCTGATAGCCTGGACAATCGGACACAGAGAAAGAGGAGTGTCAGAGGGTGCGGTAGTGAATAGGGCGAAAGGGAGGTGTCGGGCGGGCACAGAGTGTGATTCTCAGGGAAGAGCAGCGCAGATGCGGGGAGGTTTATTGCCCATGCATAAGACAGAGAGCGGTGGTGACCAGTGCCTAGGGAAGATGCTTGCGTGGGTGAGGAGCCATGCTACGAATCGACAGCGTGCAGAGAGTGGGTCTGGTCAAGACATCTAAAATGGCTGCCGTGCACGACAAAAGTGTGGCATTTCAAAAAAGGCAAGATGGCGCAGACAATGTTTTTCAACACTTCCTCATTTCCTTCGAATCGAACGTTAACAGACGTTGGGGCATATTACCAAAGTTAAGCGATATTTATCGCTAACGATTCTTACCAACCAATTTTTTACCACTAAGCATCGTCAGAAATTATCGAAGATAAACCTTACTATTATCAAGGTTTATCGCAAATGCGATAATAAACGGCCGCAATGCATGAATATCGCTAAAAACTCAGCGATATTCATGCATTACCGAGCTAATGCTCTTAGCCATGTTATCCACCTCCCATTGGATAACATGGCTAAGAACTGCTCAGGGCAGGTGTTACTTTTTGGAGATATTCGCGCTTAGCGCGAATATCTCCAAAAGTTGGTAATAGGAGATAGATATCTTGCATGTTGTAATGCAAGTTATTGTGGTATATGGAACTCATACCATAATCTCTCAGGAAAGCAGAAACTGATCCTTTTGGGACGGCCTAAAAAGGCCTAGGGGGTGAGGAGTACTCTACTTTGCCCCCTTTTCACGTTCCGAACTATTTTATTTTACTCTCTTCTGTAATTACACAAAATAGCAGCGATAAGATGCATCGGAGACACACAGTGAGAGAAAGGAGGCCGGAGATGAAGAAGACATGTCAAATACACATTGGAGATAATATAGTGGCAGAAGGGAAGTAAATATGAGTAAACTTACCATGTAACATAAAAATGTTGCACTCTATACTATAAGTCTCATTTTATACTACAATCACTTCGCTACAACCTCATAAATTAAAAATAAAAATGAATAATGTCTCAAACAATTTTTGATTTCTAAATATAAATTTATTCTTCAGAATTTTCTAAATTTGAAAGAACTAGTAACATGTCCTCATCAGCAATGTCCTCATTAAAAGTCTCCAATGATGATTCTTGTAACTCTATGGTCTCCAAACACTCGATAAATTCGCCATCAAGAGATTGATCAAAAAAATCATTCAAGTCATCTCCTCCTTGTGACAATATTTCATTATTGGTGCTGTCAATTTCAATCAATGTAGTGGAATCATTCAAGTCATCTCCTCGTGACAATATTTCATTATTGGTGCTCTCAATTTCAATCAATGTAGTGGAATCATTCAAGTCATCTCCTCCTTGTGACAATATTTCATTATTGGTGCTGTCCATTTCAATCAATCTAATGGAATCATACAAGCCATCTCCTCCTTGTGACAATATTTCATTATTGGTGCTCTCAATTTCAATCAATGTAGTGGAATCATTCAAGTCATCTCCTTGTGACAATATTTCATTCTTGGTGCTGTCCATTTCAATCAATCTAATGGAATCATACAAGTCATGTCCTCCTTGTGACAATATTTCATTATTGGTGCTCTCAATTTCAATCAATGTGTTGGACAATTCAAAAGAAATTGCCACGGTCTCTTCATTGTGAGCCATTTTATTTTGAAATTGCTTGCTGTAAATTGCAGAAAAAAATAATCACTTTCATTTATCGTTTTTAGTAATACATAATATAAAACTAACTTTATCAAGTATTTAGTATAACAGAAGGACTGCAAATAAATAACAGAAAACATTTTTCAAATTATCTTCAAGTGTACAACATAGTTCCCCTTACAAATTAACAACTCACCTTTTTAAAAGTAGCAGAAGTGTTAGTACTGTGTAAATCAAACACCAGAAATTCACCACCAAAAATTCCTCACAAATGTACCTCAGACAGTAGTATCACAAAATGGCTGTGGTTTCCTCTCATTTGACATATATACATAACCAATTAACTTTCATCACACACAAATACAAAACCAAAGTAACATTTTAATTGGTTCTAAATTTCAACACTTTCAAATGTGTTTTCCCCATGCAATTTTCCATAGGACATTTACATACGTCTACAGCCTGAATGGCTGAACGGAATTACACCAAACTTGGCAAAATGGTACATCAAACCTAAGAGGTCAGGAAGGATCTACTATGCCCCCTTATGGTCATTTCCCCCTTCGCTTTCGCCTCCTCTTGTCTCTCAATCCTACCGAGGGACAAGATGGCGGCCGCTACGGACTGTTTGGAATGTTGACAGACGCCGGAGAACCAATCAGCTTCGCAAAGCTCCGTAACGCGAAAAGTACGCGAAGCGGAGCGCTGTTACAGATATATATCTTTTTTTGAACGTTAATTTCTCAAAATCCACTGGAGCACATATATTGAGACCTAGCAAAGGCACATCGGGCTACCAGTCCCTAATATTTTGCCAAGTTTCGTGCAAATCCATTCAGCCGTTCGATTATTATTATTTTGTTTTTTTTTTGCCCCGCGGGGCCCTTTTAAAACCTCCACATCAAACCTAGGGGGTCAGCGAGGATCTACTATGCCCCCTTATAGTTATTTCCCCCTTTGTTTTGACCTCCTCTTGTCTCTCGATCCTACCGAGAGACAAGATGGCGGCCGCTACGGACTTTTTGGAATGTTGACAGACGCCGGAGAACCAATCAGCTTCGCTTCACAAAGCTCCGTTGCGCGTAAAGTACGCGTCCTGGGACGCTGCCAGGTCTGCTGTTACAGATATATATCTTTTTTTAAACGTTAATTTCTCAAAATCCACTGGAGCACATATATTGAGACCTACAAAAGGCACATCGGGCTACCAGTCCCTACAATTTTGCCAAGTTTCGTGCAAATCCATTCAGCCGTTCGGGCTAAAAGTGAGGCCAACCGCCCTATGGAAAACTCAATGTTAAAAACACGTTTTGGGACCCCCCTTTTTTCTCGGCCCCCCCTTGACGAACCCCCCCCAAATTTTCAAGGGCTGCTCAGAAACAAAATGTGCCATTTTCCTGAAAATTTCAGCCAATTCCGTCCACAAACGCCAAAGTTATTAGACATAGAATTTTCAAAAAACCCATAGAGAAAAAATCCTAACTATATATACCTACTGGCGACCGCCAGTAGGTAATATCAATATATATATATATATATGCGGTATGTGTCGTCCTTTGATTCAGCATACCCAGCCAAACAGTGAGGAAGAGACGAGACCCGTTCTTAGGTGTTTAATCATTATTTTGCCCAACACCAGTCTGCCATGACGCGTTTTGGATATATATATTACCTACTGGCGATAGCCAATAGGTATATATAGTTAGGACCTAGCTACCATAGGAAATCCGCAACATTCTATTGTGTATAACTTTGGCGTCAATTGAGGAATTTGCGTGTAATTTTCCACAATTTAGGCCAGCTCCACTCCGCTTCTTCCCTGGACGTTTCGGGGGGATTCGTCATGCGAGGCCGAGAAAAAAGGGGGGTCCCAAAACGTGTTTTCCCCATGTTAATTTCCATAGGACGAATAGACAAGGCTACAGCCCGAACCGCTGAATGGAATTACACCAAACTTTGTAAAATTGTAGGGACTGGTACGCAGAAGTGCCTTTTCTATATTTGGTGAAAATTGCTTCAGTGGTTTTTACGAAAAGTAACTTCAAAAACACATATATATCTATATGCGTGCTTCGAGCGCTTACCAGTACTCGTACCCCGGATTGATTCCGGTCCAGGGAAGACATGGCTTGGCAGTTCGGGCTGGATTGTTCCCATGAGGCACAGGGTCGAGACTGATTTGCATATGGCCATGTCTGAACTGGGGTGGCTTAGTGAGCAAAATAACGATGGATTAAACCCAGATCTGTGACTGGGGGTGAATGTTTTGCCATTGTGCAACATCCCGTCCATCATCTTGTGTGTTTTACATAAACATTCACACACATTTATGCATTTATGTACAATATTAAATATTATTTCAATTTATTTTATTTAAATTATATTCATTTTATATATTAAAATATTTAAGATGTATTATTTCAAACAATATATATATATATATTTAGAGAAAAAGAAATCCATGTCTTTTTAGTGATATTAGTGTGAAAGGATTTTTTTTTACTTATTTTTGTACTTACTATTATAAGTATATGATATTGTTGTTTTTGATATTGTGTCAGTGATCCTTTCTGATGGTTTAGAACTCTGTGCACTATAACCCTGCTAACCAGTGCCTGTGCTCCCTATTTAAAGTGGTTAAATGGCAGTGACAGTGTAAAATGGTTTCAGGCCTACCACTGTGGCCTGACTGTGGCAGTTTAAACACTACAATGTGAGCTGTTAAAATGAACAGGTCAAAACCTCCCTTTTAACATGAATAAGTCTGCTCTATGTAGGCCTCATAGTTCACAAGACAGGGTGCATGGTACTTAAAAGTAGGGGATGTAGAAATATAATTCTTACAGTGACTAGCCTCCACATATAATTTCTCAATTTGGCATTTCTACCTGCCCTATGTAGAAAACCAATGTATAGATTAAAACCCTAATACCATATCTCGGTAAAAGGGCTATCTAGAAAAATAATTAAATTACTTTTTTTACCAGCTATAATAAATACAATTTAATGGAGAAGTAAGATTTTTAATAAATCTTTTAGAAAGTTACCTTTTCCTGCCTGAATTCCTGAAGGCTAATTTGCATTTGTTTTCAAACTTCTGCCGTCCTGGGATTAACATGTGAAAGGTTGTGAAATGCCTCCCATGTGCAAATAATAGGCTCACCTGAATGGGCAGAGGTGACTGACTATTCTGAAACATACAGAATATGACAGTGTCAAAACCTGCTTGAGTCTCAAATCCTCCTTGGCAGGTCTGCTGTATATACATATAACCCTTGAGGGGGCACCTGTCTGGTTGTCGAAGGACCCTGCTTTGTCCCACCAGATTCCTGTGTCTGGGTTTTACATATAACCCTGGGGGTACACTTAAAAGGACATGGTCAGGATGGTATGACAATTCTTGTTTATCCATTGTCTATTTTGTTCTACTAGACTTCTGTCTGTTGGTGTATTTTGGGTACAGTGGAAGACCCAAACTGAATTTTGGTATTAGATGTGGGAGGATGCTAGAATTTAATAAATAATGTGTTTCAGGTCAATTGCAAATATTCACTGGTAACATTTCATTGACATTTTTAACATATAATATTTACAATTGGCCAGAAACAAGTTACTTAATAAACGTAGAGGTATTTAGCAGAAGTGCTGTCAAATTTGTTGATTGTTGTCAGCATTCTATGAAATGATGCTTATATTAAATGTTGTGACAGTTGAGCTGACTATGACGCTGAGAGGCTGTGCTGTATGGTAGCTTCACCCACAATAAACTCCTACTGAAATCAACTACTCGAAGCATAGTATCTTTGTGAAGGAATATTGCTACACTATTTGTTAGCCACGAGGATGGGACAGTTCATGTGCTTGACTTGACCATAGCATTGGGGATGGTACAGAGATGTTCTCAATTGTTTAACATTCCCTATTCTTAAAATAATATTACTTCATTAACAAATTGGACACAGCTATCTGATTCTAAGAACTCTCGAAAACCTTCCTGCATGAAATTTTAAATCACCACCTTGACATTGGGTTTCGATACAAATTTCACTTTAGGCCACTTGGAGCAAAGGTCAACCAAGACCAATGCACAATGCGACTGCCTCAGAAGAGCCTAAAAAGGTAAACAAGGTCAATCCCGACCTTTTCCCATGCTAAAGACAAGCATTTAATTGAGTATAAATGAGCTTTCCTTACGACAAAAATTTTCTGTGAGGTAGCACAAATGGCATATTTGCTAACAAATTCCTCTACTCTCAGTCCATAGAAGGCCACCAAATGGTTTGGTTAAGTTAGTGATTGGTGTAAGTACACCCTATATGCCCCACATGCGCAATCTTGATGAGCTTATACCTCAACCAAGCAGGTGGTACTAATTTCTCAGCTCAAAGCAAAAGGCCGCCTTCCACTGAGAGTTAATCAAAAACATTTCCAGAAAGGTTGCCACTCATACTCAACAGAGGGGTCCATGGACAAGCCCTTCATAACATACTTGATCATTTGTTTTAGGGCTTCATCAACACAAACTTTTGTCGCTATGCAAACCAGTGCTGGATGAAACAATAGGTATTGTTAAAAGCATAGAGACATCTCAGATCAAAGTGAAGCATCTTTTTAAAGGGAGATTACTACAAACACCCATGCTCTACCCATCGAATACCTCCTTGGGGCAAAGTAATACAATTCAGTGGTTTGCCCTGCATTGTGTTAATCTACATTTATAAAGACACACAAGGTCGCAAAAAGTGATCAATCGTGGCTTGACAAATCAAACTTAAGAGTTGCATCACTCTTGCACTGCACTGTATGGCTCAAGGGGGGACATTTGTTTTTCATAAATGTGACCCTGTGTATTAATTTACAGGACTTTTGATGAACAACTGAACAGTTGGTAGCAGCTGACTACACATTGAACAATTCCTATATGTTAAATACAGAGGAGCATATTTATTAAGAAATCTTGCAGCGCAGTGGGGCAAGTCACCTTGCTGCGCTGCATGATAGGGAAAGGCCAGGAATACTCTGTACTTAACATTATACAGCACATTCTGTTCTGTTCCCTGTGCTGGCACACAATGTGCTGCCTAGCACCAATGCAGGCACATTTGCACCATGGTACACATGGGGCGATGCACGATGGACAGAAGATCACCCACTGGAACCGAATCAACAGACCCAGAAGAGGAATTGCTATCATCCATGAAGAGTCTATTCAGTGCACCACCACCACAAACAACCCCACCTCGATCAGGGAATACCTCTACCTCAGAATCCAAACTGATTGCAATTCGACCATCAGAGGCACCCATGCCTACCGGCCCACCGTACCTCGCCTCACCTTCTGAAACTTCATCACTGATCTCATTTCACCTCTCACCATTGACTCCAATAACTACCTTGTCCTCAGCATCCTAAATTTCCACTTTGACAACCTCAGCGACACCAATACCACCAATTTCCATGACCCCACTCACACATTTAAAGAAACACAAGCACAATGAAAAAAAAGTTTACTCAAGTAAGATGAAATAAAGTATGGAAATGCCACACAGGTGTTATTTGTAAAGAAAATTATTAATTTTTAGGCTGCTTTGGTTTGATGAACCACAAGTTATCTTTCCAAATAAATCTGACAAGTGTTATATTACAGTTGCATACTTGTCTACCTCCTACTTCAAGTAAGCATAAGGTCAACTCACAAATTTTTTTGCTTTTAGTGGGAAAAGGCTTCATTCAAATATGGTTCCTGCACTCACCAAAAAGTCCCTATCAGCTGGTAAAAACAACGCATCCTTTTAATAGCAGTAGAAGCACTCATTATGAGCTGAAATTATACAGGCAACAGTAAACAGCTTGGGGGAGAGATGCTTACTGTATTGAAGCCCACTCTATTTACACGCACTTTATGGGGGAAAGTTCTGGCAGATGGCCTTCAAGTCTGACTCAAAATGGATGGTATGATTGTGCTAGCCTAAAAATAATTCTGAATTTGATTCTTGGATGCTGTGCATCCTGTAAATGAGTTTTCTGGGGGACCTCAGCTAAACTACATTACAATAATCAGTAATCTCTACTCACTGGTTAGTTAGGAGAAGTAGAAGGATCTTCAGTAGCATGGTCAACTGCAGGTTGATGGCACTAAAAAAGTGACGTTTAAATATTCAGTCAACGTTGAATAGTACTCACAGGTTATTTCTCATCTATGAAATGACTTGTGATGCACATGGTTTGGTAAACAGTCAACAGGATTGCCTTGTGATTTGTGTAATGAGTTTTTACGGGGTTAGACCCAAGTAAAAACTACCCGGCCTGGGTCAATAATAGAGTACGTTGAAAAGATTGGTCGAGGTAGTTATATTTTTTCATAAGAAATCCACAAACAAACAGAAAAAAATGTACCGCTATAGATGCAAAGGCAAGTTCAGAAACAGAAATCTAATTTCCACATATAACACCAGCATTAAATGCAATTGTCAGTCAAAGCATTAATGGGTCGCAATGCATTAGTTCCAAAACATTGGTAGTGTTTAGACTATTCACAGTGCTCTTCGTGTAAGAAAAAGAAGAAAATGGGGCAGTGGTAGTGAATTGACGAGTGAGGGACAGGGTAAAGGTGTTTGTGACAGAAATACGATACACAATATATACAGATTGCGCTTTACAGCCTATTAAAGGTCAGTTAGTTCCTATATACACATTGCCCATAGTTATGTTTTCAATTGATTAATTTTATTCTATGGTATTTCAATAGGACGGTCTACTTTTCGACCCCAGCAGGGTGGAGTGTGAGTGGTGTCGTCACGACGGGGTCTTCATCAGGACGAATTCATGAGGTGAGCACCTAAGAGTAATTATTATTGGTTGAGTGCAAAGATAAATAAGAAGTGGTGAACATGTCAGGTAGGTAAGGCTTTTTGCACCTAATTTGGTAAGGAAGGACGGACAACGTGCGATCCTTAATGGGCTCTCAAAGGGCTCCCGATAATCTAGAGCCATACTGGTTTAGTGAACATGTCGGGGCATAAAGTTTCCCAATCAATAGGAAAGGCGGAGGGGTAGCACACTCACTTCTGTCGTCAATCTTGCAAATGGGGTAATCAATCTCCTAATGCAAGCGATGGAATCAATCCAAAACAGGGTCTGAAGGAAGAGGGGAAATGGGTTTCATTAGGATTAATACATATACGGCGAGTCAATGTGGTATTACAAAACTCACAGCGGTATTGAAAGTCTCCTGCTATAATGGGCACCGAATCCGGGTGATGTCAATGGAGCGCTAGGCAGTTAGTGGTGAAAATCATAACGAAAAGGCACTTCTCTGTACGGAGAGTCTCAGGGCTAAATAAAATACAAAGCAGTATAGAAAGTCTCCCGCTGCATTGGGCACCAAACACGGGTGAAGAAAGGGTTTGCAAATGGGGACGGGCAAATTAAAATCTTCCCATTGTAAAGAAGTCAGTGCGCTGCTGTCTGCTACAGGAAGTGCTAAATCGCTGTTAAAACGAACGTTTGTGTTAAACGCTTGGTGAGCGGGACAAAGGGTGCGGTGAATACGCAAATGGGAACAGGCAAATTAAAATCTTCCCATTGTTAAAAAGCCATTATACTGCCGTCTAGAGAAGTGCTCACTCGCTGTTCAACCGAACGCTCATGGCGGTGACTACAGAAATCGCTTGATGAGCGGGACTGCGGCGAATTTACGGTGGTGATTAGCAATCGGTACACAACTTATATAGCAACATCGTGAATCTATCAGTACGACTGGTGCCGATCAAAGAATTCAAAACGCGCTTAGCATAGTGTTGGTGAAACACAGTAGTAGATAGTTCTACGCTTACCTCCTAGATGTGGCTGGGTCGCTCGAACACTGAGCTTACCCCGTAATCTCACGCTAGATGTAAGCAAATACCACGGCGTGCGTGCACCACGAGGTGCAGCCGCTCTATGGTTCCTGGGGGCTCGCCTCACCACTGTCCAATGGCAAAGGGAGGGGAGTGTCTTGAGATTCTGTGACGGCGCTTGTCGATTAACTTGTCGGAAAATGTTCCTAACGTGGGATGGTGGAGATTACTTTGTATGACAGCGGCTGAAATGGAAATCTGTAAGTGTGTCAATCGAACACGTATTAAAAAAGGTTGCCATACAAGTGCCCTTACATATTACATTAGGATATCAGACCTTTTTGTATTCAGATGTCGTGTCGTGCAGTGCAATATACCTTTTTTCAGGCATTGTCCAAGACTTCAGAATATGTATGTCAATGGTGGGAACATATTCCCAAAACATATGATATAAAAATATGACACTGTATTTTCAACAGATATATGTACAATTGTCGGGCAGTCTAAGACTACGCTGTTCATTAGCTGTTGTTTCAAGCATTATTCAAAATATATGTACAGGAAAGGCACATGTTTACAAAGCTGGTTGTATGTTAAATACACTTTGATGCATTTTTCAACACAGAGATAACAATGCATAGAAAGGGGAGACCGAAAATGTAGTTAGTCATCTCATATATCTTTGAAGAATGATGCTTATCTAGGCTGTCCTGTTTTCAGTTTCTATTTTTGGCAAATTCTGGTGGGGTTTTTTCAGTGTTTTCAATATCTTAAAAAACAGTTGTTATCAGTGGTTACACATTTTCACGCCACTAAAACAACAGAAAAAGTGTTTTTCCGGTGTTTATGGAACGTTTTGCTTTTATCATTGTTTTCTTTCTGCACTGAAAGACCATGGTATATAGACAGTGTATGTGTAGTGTATATGAGGTCCAAAGAGATTTTTGCAAATTAATCTTATTGTAGTACACCATACAATACTTCTTCAGTGAGTCTTTGGTCATGTGCGCTTGTGCTTTCCTTCCCATGTAAACCTCTGTGAAAAGAACCTCTCAGCATTCATAGCCCATTGGGCTGAGAACCGTCAGCTAAGGGGCACAGTTGGGATGACTCTTTCTTTGATGCCACATAAAGCACAAAATGATAAATATTTGCGTTTTAGTTCCAGGGCATAAGAAAACAGTGCAACAGAATGGACTAAAAAGTCAATAGCATCCCTCATTAACTCTGAAGATTGTAAAGATGCTTTCAGCATACCATCTAACAAGTGGTAAGGATCTCCTACAGGGAATCACTCAGCTCAGGTATCAATTTTGACAGGTCATCACACAATTTTTTTTTTATATACGTAGCTGAATCACTACAAATACATACAATATCACTCCAATCTTTGTTGAACTTGGAAAGAACCTTTTTTGCAGAGCATAACAAGTGACATGTTTTCCAAAAGTCTGGTGTCATGTTTTCACCACTATCCCAGATGCTTGGTGATATATATACTTGTCACTATACCTTACATTTAATGTTTAAAGCCTGAGGTGTTGGCAATTCACCTACTATCAATACTGACCCACTAGAAACTATGGCCTGATGTATTAAGAGTTTTTACCCATTCTGTGTGGGCAAATGTGATGACACATATTAGGAAAGATTTTTATGAAACTAGCCATTTTACCTATCAGTGAAAAAATATAATGCAGCCAAAATATCAAATGTGAGTTTGATATGTCCTGATTCTCTACAATTTATAAAATAATTAAACTAAACCTAAAACGTGAAACTAAACCCTGCATCTTTAGACCAAAGGCCATAAAACTGAAAAAAGAAAAAGGAAGAAGAAACAATATTTTATTGGCATCCCTAAAGAACAAAACTCAAGCAGAATAATGTTAGCCAGTCTTTCTTACTGCTAGCTTGTATAACAAAGTTACATTTTATTGACCCCTTCAGTAAGAACAAAATGATTCTGTCACTTTCTTTTTTCTTTCTTTGAATGGCATTTAGTTTGTGGTTGTGCAGGTGTTTTTTCAGTGTTTATATGTTTTCACCGGTGAGGGCTATTTTTCGTTCAGTGGGGTTTTATCAGTTATTATAGGTTTAAACCTAAAACCCCACAGCCTATGCTTATCCTTAGGGGATCATGCTCTACGGTGGGAGTAGTATTTTGTTGTTTTTATACTAAGATAGCATATATGTTCTGGTGTCTGAGCTGTGTGTATGTAAAATCTAAAGTAATCAGAGTTATTCTGCATGCAGACCTGCCATTGGGCATAGGTGGCATCTTGCTCGTTCAAGCCACTCATCACTGTGTCCAATCGGTGCATCCACTTACATTCCCTGATGTTAAGGATTGGGCATAGGTCCCCTCCTCGTTGGCCAAGGTATACCTTCTTAAGCACTATCCATTTGATGGATTCAGGAGTGTGCATGTTGGTAGAGAAGTGTTCCACAAGTGGTGCTCCAGCTGTCTTGCACCGAATCCTGCTACAGTGCTGTAGGATTCTTGTTTTAACCTTTTGTCGAGTTTGTCCCACATAAAGTTGGTTGCAGGGGCACATAATGACGTAGATTACGTTTGCGGTTTTGCAATTTGTATGTGCCTGCAGATTGATGGTATAGTCTTTGTATTCAAAAGTCTTGGTTTCTATGCACATTGAACAAGCCTTACATTTTGTGCACTTGTAATAGCCTACTATTTCTAGTAGGTTCCACATTGTTTGGATGGTCGGGTTGGGTGGCATGTCTAGTATGCTCAGTGCCATAGATACCAGGGATCCAAGTTCAGGTTAATTTAGTAACTTTAGGGGCTGACCCTGACAATGATAGTGATTATTACTTGAGGTGGTTACCTATCCCCTTCAACTAGTAGCCTAATTTATTACATTGCTGCATGTGGCTGAAGGTCAGGCACCAACATTTGATAGCTTAGCACCAAAGGCATTCACTGTGATCACTATCCACAGCCAAAGATGAGCCATAATGATGTTGGATCTTGGGCAGTGGAACTGGTTGCAGGGCATGTTTAGCAGCTCCTAGAATTTAACCAAAGGGCATCTGTAGTTGGATATTCTGAGCTGTCCTCAAGTTGCATGGTAATTGCTTGCATCACTTACACTTTATGGTCACTGTGAACAAGTGAAAGCTGCCCTTAGTGGGTTTTATTCTAGAAGAAGATGGACTGGACATATGCACACAAGGTAAGATCAAAGATGACTTCCTTCAAGTAATGGTTACAGCACACAGGTGAAAGCCATGCATTCTGGGTTACATCAGTACTGGTACATGGGGCATGGGATTTGTCATATCATTTACAAAAACCTATGATATTAAACGAAAAAATTGTGGCGAACAGAACGTTAATGTTGTTGTAGCAGAATTTAGATGAAGTGAATATATAAAACGTTTGCTTTTATTATGCAAAACCTAAAACCTCATGAAATTCCCAAATTAAAAATGCTACCTAACTCCCATACACTGCATGCTCTCTTGATGACTTGAAGCACAATGTCATACATTCCCAACTTATTTCATTATGAGATTGCTTGCAAAATCACAGATTTTATAGACATTAACCATAAACAAATCCCCATGTTTATGTGTCTGCTGTCAATGTGAAAATAGATCGGTCTCTTTATGTATATGCTGAATGCAGAACTGCATTTTTGCATACAATCTACAGGAAACTTCTTTGAGGATATGCATTTGCTAGACAGTGTGACTGAATTTCCCATATATTTTTATATATTCTCACAACAGCTTATATAGGCCAGTCCCTAAAAGCAAAACCTGCTGGGAATGGCAGAGGGCCGTAGCAAGCAGGGTATGAAGGCAAGATTCTTAGGCACAAGGACTATCTATGGACAAACTATTTGTGCTCAGAGTCCAATGGGAAAGACCAAAAAAACGGTCCACTGGGGTCTGGGAGAAAAGACCAGAGGACGACCAACAAGTCTGAGAAATAAAGTTTCATGAACAACATTTAGAGATGTCTTTCTGATGTCATTCGTGATGCTATCTGTAACCTCCAATGTAAGGGAATGAGCTGCTCACAAATGGTATGTATATTTGATAGATTAGCCTTACAGTATTAGGTCGAGCATTCAAGACCTCTTGTATATACTTTAGTATATACTTATATATGTATGTACTTTGTGGGCTCTGGAGATCAGCCCTAGGACTTGTCTGCTTCTGCTTAGGGACTTTTTTCTGTTCAACTGCCTCTATTTAACTGTTTTGATAGAAAACGACCAGTAGAGGTCAGTAAAATACCAGAATATCGTTCTGTTGAGGGACTTTTTTGTTTTTTTACTGGCAACTGCCTCTATTTAACTTTCTTGATAGAAAACGATCAGCAGAGGTGAGTAAAATACCAGAATCACTTTAGCATTCTCTAGATTCCAGTCCATAGAAATTGTCTTCCACAAGCACCCATAGACAATAATATTTTTTTCAAATCCTGTATTTTCAATGATATGACCACCGAAGGATCTGATTTTATATTAAAAATATAGCTTGGGACTATACCAGGCAATATTTCTCTCCATGTGTTCACATACCTGGTGTGTCACACAGTGTGGTGCTTACTTTTCCTCCATGTAAACTGTAGATGTTTCAGCACCCAGGCTAATGTGCTGCATAGCTAAATAAATATAAGGTCCCGAAGGTGAGACCGATTGCATAGCAAATGCTTGTTGTTTTGTAAGTTTCTTATTATAACCTTAATATCCTATGTTCGAAATTTAAATGGGAATGTGTGTGGGATTTTTAAAAAATCCTATTTTGTCACCTGAATAAATACCCATGATTTTCCTTTGACACAGTTTTTGTCAGAGTCAGTATGCTTTTTTATGGTAAACATTGCCCCCCTGACAAAAATATCTCCCTGATAGCACGGCTCCATGTCCATTTTCGCACAAGTCTCGAAATAATGCCACCTTTGGCCATGCCTAGTGGGTTCTCGGTGTAGGAAAAATACTTAATGGATAATCTGTGCCAAGTCTCTCTATGTCCAAAGTCTGGATGATGAGTGGTCACTTCTGTCTGGTTCTTCTCCTGCCTTAGGTAAGGATGACTTATTGAGGCTGCAGTGTTTTCAAACTACTCATGACACTTGTGATTGGTAGGTATCCACAAGAGAAGGCTGCAGTATCAGAGGTAAAAGCTAGCGGCATAAAAAAGCGGGTGGCATTAAAAATATTACAAGTTCCAGAAGAGAACCAATGAGCAGATGATGAAGAAGGAAAGTAGTCCAGTACAGAAGACAAGAAAGAGAAAATTACCATTGTAGCACTTGGCCTTTTTGGCTAAAGTTCCCCACACTTTTTGCTTTCCCCCTAGACCATTTTCCTGACATAGAGAGGACACTTTAGATGCTTGGGGTACTTTGCCACTGCTGATAAGTGTCAAATTACAAGTGTTCCCTATGAAAAATGTAATGGTGATTGGTTGGCCATGATTGGTATGTTTGCCCTACTAGTAAAGTCCCTAGTGATGTGCACTGTGTGTGCCAGGGTTAGTAATGCAAAGGCACGCGGAAAAGGGGACTCAGGCCTGCAGTGTAGGGCCTGTGCGAGGGCTGAGTTAGCATGTTGTCCTGACAAGTGCAACCACTTGTCAGGCCTGACTTTCCCTTTTACATACACATTGGGCACCCTGTGGTAGGTCCCGGGTAATTCCTGGGCAGGGTGCAGTGTAGGTAAAAGGCAGGATATATACTAAGGTGTGTTATGTCCTGACAGTGAAAAACACTCCATTTCATTTTCACTGCTGAAAGGCCATTCTGCCCATAGGACAGAATGGGGAGGCTGGGTGTTGTGTTTGTTAGCTTAGTTTCCTGTCAGTTTATAATGGAGAGGTGACGTTTAGTATGTATGAACTCACAGTGCCATAACACATCTTTCTGTGAAGGTGGTTATGTCACTGTGCGTTCAGAAACCACTCTTTTAGAAAGTGGCTGAGTTTTGGGTTCTAGGCATTTCTGGGTGTCTTTGCTGAACTGTGGATTGTCTGTCTGGAACTGAAAGGTGAGAGGAGCTAGGAGAGGTCTTGACCCAGTGAGCGGTTGAGATGGCACCAGGCTGCCCTGAATCTGGAGAGTAGGGGGACGAGAAGGCCAGGAGGTGGAAAAGCCTGGGCTGGTGCTATCAACCAATTGACTCATCTCCTGCTGAGTGATTAAGGATCCAGACCCCCAGTATCAAAGGGAGAGGGGTGACACTGGTAGGGAGACACCCAGAACTGATTTATGAAGGGGTAAGGGACCCCTGAGCACAAACAAACTTCAAAGACATTAAGGGGTAGAACGATGAGAGCTGAAACCCCTGAACGTGGGAATGAAACAGATATTGATTGAGACTGAAAAGGCTTGGACCAATTCTGTGGTCAAGAGGAACCTCTGCTAAAGGAGGAACAAATGAAGAGACTGCTGTGGAAAGACCAATCCTTGCTTAATGATCTGTGGCTGGTCTGCAGTTTGATGTTCTAACTAAGGGAGAGGCTGTTGGGACTGTGCTTGGAGGCGCTGGGTCCCCCTGCTTGAAGAAGACTGTGCGTTGTGCTGTGTCTTGTAACCCCAAGGACCTGAGGGGAGCTGGCTCCCTGTTTGGAAATACAGGATCATAAAAGTTTCCGGAGAAGTTCCAAGCAACTTGGTGTGCGCGTGCATTTGCAGCTTGAGACCCTCAGAAGTTGTGCCTTGTGATCATGGGCACGCAGGAGTAAGCTGAGTCACGGACGCGCTGGGTGCATGTCATGGAGCAGGCCAAGGCGTTGGTGAGGAGCGCCTGGTCGTTGTGTGCACGGGAGACGAAGTGAGACTCGGAAGTGCTGGGTGCATGTTGTGGTGCAGGCCAGGGCATTGGTGAGGTGCACCTGCTCATCGTGTGCACCGGGAGAAGAGGTGAGACGTGGACACGCAGCGTGCATGTCGTAGTGCAGCCAGGGTGTTGGTGAAGAGCGCCTGGAAATCATGTGCACCGAAGGAAGAAGTGAGTCTCGGATGTGCAGAGTGAGTGTTGTGGTGTAGCCAGGACATTGGTGAGGAGCGCCAGGTCATCGTGTGCATCGGGAGAAGATGTGAGACTCAGAAACGCAGAGTGTGTGTCGTTGTGCAGCCAGGGTATTGGTGAAGAGTGCCTGGACATCGTGTGCACCAGGAGAAGAGGAGAGACTCGGACACACAGGGTGCATGTCGACGTGCAAGCGGGGCATTGGTGAAGAGCGCTGGATCATCGTGAGCACCAGAGAAAAGGCGATTCTCGGTCACACAGTGTATGTGTCGAGGTGCAACCTGAGGCGCTGGTGAGGAGTGCCTGGGTAGAGTGTGCACCAAATTTGAAGTAAAGCCTCCACAGTGTTGAGGGCGGATCGCGGTGTGGACTGAGACCGCCGGAAGGAGGGCCAAGTCATAGGGCTCTCGGAGTAAAACAGCAGCGGCCCGGACCAGCAGCCCCAGAGGAGCTGACCCGCCGGCTCGAGTCCGCTGCACCCCATCATGGAGTTCTGGATCAAGGCCCAAGTCGCTGAAGTCGGAGAGGAGAGTGGGGTGACCCCCCCCCAGGTAACATGTATCAACACCTGGGGTGGGGTATGGGCTCGGAGGGACACTCTCTCTGCCTCTCGCTACTGTCAGCTGCACGAGCCTGTTGCTTTGGCTCGGATCTTGGCCCCTGCTGATCCAAGGAGGGGCGATACTGGGGCCAGAGTGGGAAGCAGTACTTTTGTGTCATTATTGATCCATACGGGGGGCACTGTTAACAGAGCACCTAAAACTGTTGTATTATACTTTGCATTGTTGCTGCTAGCGAACTATCAAACTGTCGCATGACGCATTACCTCATTTTTGCCTGACGAACTAAATGCTTGGTGTGCCACGCACTGTGTTATTTTTCCATTGCAGATTAACTGATTGTAACGTGGCGCTTTGCATTATTTCTTCATTGCTTTGTTTCTTCCTGGTACAGGGCATGCTGGTAGTGAAATGCATTGCATTATTCCTTCTATTGCAAAGTACATGACCGTGGTGCCACGTATGGCATTATTTCTCTGTTGCACAGTACCAGAGAATATTGTGACCCATTGCAGTATTTGTTTTCTTTTGCAACGTGTGTGATTCTAGCAATACGACTTGCCTAACCTTTTGGAAACGGTTAGAAGTGAGCTTAACTGTTGGTGAGAAGCAGTGGTTGGGATTAGAACCTACCAACCCACCAGAAAGAATACTACCTATTCTTATATGTTGATTTTGTATTGTGTGGTCATATCATATAATTTCTTAAATAAAGATTATACTAATTTATAAAAACTCCTGTGGAGTCTATTTGTGGTGACATCATTGGGTTGCTGTGAGCGTGGTTGCACATACTGTACACTTGTGCCTTGGAGATAAGCCTGGCTGCTCGTGCCAAGCTACTAAGGGGGTGAGCAGGGCTATCTCAGAAGGTGCCCTTACTTAGCCTATCGATGAAGCAGGTGGGGGGAGACTCCTGCCTCCAGCATTTGGGGCTGGCGGTAAGTGATAAGGACCCCCACTCCCAATAACCATGTACAGCTGGGTTGTGGAGTGTGACAACCCGCTGAACAAATAATGGCCGTGCTACGGCTCATCCTCAGACCCCTACCGATACTCTTTTATAGGTAAGGAATAGGAAATGTTCAATGTCACATGAACAAGCTCCATGCTGCAAAAACGGAAAGAATATAGAAAATAACCAGCATCACCATCTTTAGTAGGAAAGGAAAGATGGCGAAAGACAACTGGACTGAAGTACTCGGCAAGTTCCAATAAAGGCTCTTGCAAGTTTTCAAACACGTAAGAGCCCTTTTCTCTCATTTTACATAAAAAGACAGGCCTCTGCCCAGCCCACTAGCAGCCATGCATGGCGTCGATCCAGAATGGTGCACCAAAGAAGAAAACACACTGCTGGTGGAAAGAAAAACTAAGGCCGGCGAAGAAGACAAAACTTTACCCCCATTTGGATGAGGTAAGTCGCACAAAGGGAAGCAAATGATTTTGTCAGCAGCCTTGAGTGCACGGCAGCTTGTTGGAGCCATGAGCTCCCCTGCAAAGAAGCATGGTCCTGGGAGGTGGTGGCGGTCAGAGTGCCAAGGGTGAGACAGTGCGCCACTCTTCTGAATCCCATTGTTAGTTGGGATAGGCCAGAATAAGTTATGAACCTATTTTTTTAGCCCCTATGACTGTAAATGGAAATCTAGAAAGCTCATTAGCTGGATAACATTTTTAATGGACACAAAATTGAATCATGTAACAGTGAGAGTCACACATTTCGCTACTCTAAAACTCTGCATGTAAATCAACCCATGGCGAGGAGTAGTTATGATAGAAAGTTGCAATGACGTATAATTATAGGTGTGACGGGACTCTTGAATGGTAGGTTTTATCTTCTGAGAAATTTGCAAAGTCAATAGACTACCAAATTAATCTGTTTAAAGATTACAAAGGGAACAGAAAAGTTGGGGCAAAATCTAACTGGCAAGTGTCTGGTGGGAATTGAGGCCCTCATTGAGTTGGATTTGGCATAGGGCCGCGCAGCAAGTCAGCTTGCTGTGCTACTCTATGCAAAAGTTCATGTGCAGGAATGCAACATATTTATACAATACGTTACATTCCTGTCCGTTACCCCTGCGCTGGTGCAGTGTTGGCAGCCTAGTGCCAACTCAGGCACACTTGCACCATGGTGCAAGGGTGCCTGTTTTGTCAGCAGGATTGTTTTTGTGCAGGAAGGAGCACCTCCCTGCACAAAACCAATCCCTAGAGGCGGGTTCCTCTTTCTAAGTGTGCTGCATAGAAAGAGGAAAAAAAGAGAAATAAAGTTATTTCTCAGTGTTACGCTACAACTAAGGAAGAGTAAGATTTTGGTGCTTCCCCGGGTTTGCATGCTCCTGTAAATCAGGGGACGTGACAAAATGATTGATGTTGCATACAAAATCTTTCCGCAACACCCATGGATTGCCTCCCGAGCACAGAGTAAGGCAACACTACGTTTTGCACTGCCTTACCTCACTCCATATCTTTGAGACTATTCAAAGCCATGCATAGTGGCTTTGGCTGAACTCATTGATATGAGCTTGTGATTTGTGCTGCCAGAGAGGATAAGGGAGAGGATGGGGTCTTAAGGCTAGAGCGATTGACCTCAAATCTGTGGAACTAGGCTTGAGTCTAGGCACCAATGGTCAACATCCTGTGATTGTGGGCAAATCACTTACTCTCCCAATGCCTAACAAAAAAAAGTGTCCTTGCGTAACCCAACTGGTGCTCATGTAAAGCATGCTAATAATACCTGATGACTTTGGGTCAAGTTTGCGCTATATAAAACTCTGGGCTAAAAAAAAAAAGTGATGCTCTGGTGGATCAAGGGGCTTAGTAAATATGCCCTTTAGAAGATTGCTTGACCTTACCTCCTAACTGAAATTTAGGGGCAGGTCTTCAACGAATGTCTGGTTTATATTTCAACACTTTTTAAGGCTCAACTAGATTTTGGGCAATCTCTTGTTTCTCAAAGTTTAGTGTTTTAAAGAAATTGTTTAGTGGAACCTAAGGGATAACAGAAGTTGTAGAAGAAAAAGATTGCAAATAAAATTCTGGATACAGTAAAAGGGCGAGACCTTGGTGGAGGGATGTGTAGAATTGTTGAAAAGAATCTCAGCAAAGGATAAGCATTCTGCCCTGTTGCTTAGTGTAACAATGAAAAAAACACCTCAGAAATTGCTCAAGACATTGATTGAGCCCGTCAGTAAGCCTATTGCCTGGAGGATGGAAATTTGAAGAGAGGGTTTATTGGATGCCTTGAGAGGAACATAGAGATTGCCAAATGTGGGATATACATCGTCAACTCCTGTTAGATATAACTATATTGGGCAACCTGTGCAAATGAAAAAAATCTGTTACAAATTGCTTCACATAACTATAGAAGAAGGAAGGTTTCAGAAAAGTGAAAAGTGCACCA
This sequence comes from Lissotriton helveticus, assembly GCF_964261635.1. NCBI lineage: Eukaryota > Metazoa > Chordata > Amphibia > Caudata > Salamandridae > Lissotriton > Lissotriton helveticus. Next base: position 1,709,813,189 of record NC_136063.1, on the reverse strand, counting down.
TCCTAGAAAAGGTGCCTGTGGTAATTATAGTAACTGAACAAACCTCTGAAAGGGGTAAGTACATTCTAAAAATCAGTTGAGATGGTCTGCCAAGATCTGGATGGCACTGGTAAGTGTTGATGTAATCAAATATTTTATCATGGATTGCCTTCGATAGGGCACAGACAGGACAGGTCTTAACCACTTCCACGCTAGCGGATTTCCCGCTGTGTGCTGGAATTTCAAAATCACCATGTTGAGTGACGAGTTCACCTTGTCATCCGCACAGGGCAGGTAAAGCTGATGACGAGCTGAGCTCGTCATCAGCAGGGAAGGGGCATATAGCTCTACATCTTGAAAGATTGCAGGTCTTCAGAAAGTGCGTCGATTTCAAAGAAGATTTCCATTGTCGATGGCCTGTCAACACTGAATCACGAATCATGACACATTTGTAAACCTTTGGTCTTAAGATTCTTGCTTGAGACTATCAAGTCTTGCTCAAAGAAATAATAGTTTTGGCAGTTAGACAAAGGTGCTTGACTCAGTTGGGCGATCCAGTAATGAGCATCTCTAGCTCGCTGGAGAAAAGAATGCATGAGATTAATCACTTTCTCATGTACGACGAGGCCAGGAGTCTCAGGTTCTTCCGCAGGGATGTCACTTCAATAAACATCATCGGTAATAGCAGATGGTCAAGAGCCTTGACTATGGGTTATGTAAAAACCACATTAGGAAAACATAACCCCCACTAGTGTGAAACAATGAAGACCTGAGGTCACACGTTTTCTATGTTCAGCCAAGCTGAGATGAAAAAATCATTATATGATATAAATGACAACAAATTAATGGTTCATCAAGTCAGAAAAACTACTGTTGATTAACCTTTGCAAGATTGATGGGATGTTAATCAATCCAACGTTCATGATGCAATATTCGATATGGTCAACTGGAGTAGGAAAGGCTGTCTCTCATTCATCTTCCTCCTAAATACTATTAAATGGTATGTGCCTTGGACATCCAGTTTCTTAAAAATAGAAGCACTTTGGATAGACTTCAGGATGTCCTGAATGATAGGAAGAGGGTAATGGTCTTTGAAGGTGACTTTATTTACCTGCTTTGTAGTCTATTTAAGGCTTTAACTCTCTGTATTTCTAAGGTAGAAATAGAGAGAAGCTCCTGCCTGGGAAGTTGAACAGATGATCAACCCATTCTAGAGATCCTCCTCTAGATATGGTTTAAGGACCTCTTTCCCGTAGGTCCATCCTTAGGAAACAATGGCCCCCGCCTTGGTAGAAGTGGGACAATCATATTCCCTTTAGGATTGTGAAAGTACTCAATAAGGCTTTTGAACGCAATCCAGGAACTCCTGATAATAACTAGGTGTAACTCAAGTTACGGTAGGTAGAAGCTGACCCTACTGAACTAGAGGTGACCAGTAGGTCCCATTAGCATAGCACTGATTTCTGCAGAGTTGAGAAGACAGGGACATGGTGCAAGTTACCCAGTGGGAATGCGTGTAACTTCCATAATGTGCTGTAACTTAATTACGTGAAATTACAGCAAACGTATACAAGAGTGCACTGAATGATATGAGGAGCATAACCCTGCATTTGGCTGTATTTTTCTAAATCGAAATACTCCCTAAAATGAGCTAAATACAACAGAACAGGAACAGCAGCATCTTCAGCAGCTGCTGTGGTCTGTTCCTGTGCTATTTGCGATATGCATGTTTGCCCGAAATTGCTCTAAATTATTCAAGAATGCATCTTAGTAATTGTGCTTCATGAGAGTTATGCAAAATTACTGCAATTACCCTGGCATAAATCAAAATACACATAGGCCTATTACCCATTGGTTGTGATACTCAAGACAAGATATGCCAGGATCAAGACATAATTACAATTCCAGAGGATAATGGGGAGCCACTAATGGTCTGTGCCTATTTTGTGGTATTATTTCAGACTGTAATCATCAGCTTTGAGCCCACTCCTTATACCCATACATTGTAGAGGTCTTGGAGTCCAAAAGAGCCATTATGGGAATAGAATTCCCAAAGGCTATTTGCAGACAAATCTGGAACACAACCAGACAAGAGATGGATTCTTCAAAGGAGTTTAGGTTATGCAGCATCAAATTACCTGTTGCACATAAAAGCTGGGGTTTTGTGTTTCCTGAATTCCTGGAAGGCCTAGCCAAGCACTTTCTGACCAGGTAGCTAGGATATAAACAAATACAACCTTGCTGCCTATGTTCCTTTTCTGACTCTGATTGGAAAACGTCTTGCAGACCCAATCGGTAGAGACTCATCCTAGGAAGAAAGTACTAGGTCAGTGCTGGTTTAATTTGTCTGGAGCTACGAAGCCGGTGACCAAAAGATCCAGATCCAGCTTTCCATCATCCCAGAGAGAATGTGAATTGAGTGTACTCACTGTGGGAGTGAATGTTGATGTGCATGCGGATGATGTTGGCTAGAGGGCTCCAGTATGCATTGAAGACTTAGTTGTTGTTGAAGTGTCAGAACTAGAAAATTGGCTATGTTAAAGACGAAAAATGTAGAAGGCTGGACACCAAATTTATTTATTTATTTATTTTTGATATTTGTAAAGCGCATCGTTTACCCGTGGGCGTCTTGGCGCTAATAAACCATTTATCTGTGACGGACAACATAGGGACATGATGCTCATTGGGCAAATAGCCAGGTCTTTAAGAGCTTACGGAATTGGAGAAGAGAAGGGCTGGCCCTGATGTTCGGGGGAAGCGTGTTCCAGAGCCTTGGGGTGGCCACTAGAAAGCGCCGGTCGCCCCAGGTGACGGTTTTCGTACGGGGAATGACCAGTTGGTTAAGGGTGGCTGATCGTAGAGCTCTATTCGGTTTATATTGTTGCAATTGCTCCTTCAAGAAGTGGGGACCTTGATTGTTGAGTGCTTTGAACACAATACAGAGAGACTTGAAGTGGATTCTGTTTCGCACCGTGAGCCAGTGAAAGTCCTTTATATCATTGGATATAGATTCATATTTTGTCTTGCCCGAAAGCAAGCGGGCGGCTGCATTCTGAATCGTCTGCAGTTTGGTAATTACTCTGGACTGAGCATTAAGGAAAAGACCATTGCAATAGTCCAGAGACGAAAGGACAAGAGTGGAAATCAGGGTTTTGATGGCTGAGTCAGGAAGAAAAGGCCGTATTTTCCTTATCATCTTTAACTTCATATGTGCTACAGACACAGTTCTGTTAGCATGATCCATGAAGTTAAGACCCTCATCAAAGATGATACCGAGGTTCCTGACTTTCGCAGTTGGGATGGGAGGAGTACCGAAAGCCTCTGGCCACCAACTTGATGGCCAGGATGGAGAAAGGGGTCCGAAAATGAGTACCTCAGTTTTTCCTGAGTTTAATTTAAGACAGTTGGTGGCCATCCATTCTCCTATACCCAGCAGTCCCTTCTTGAATTTTTCAGACACAAGATCTCCATCCCCTTTAATTGCCAACACAAGTTGGGTATCGTCGGCATAGGAGGTTAGGCTCATCCCATATGCTTTGATGGTTTTAGCAAGGTCCGACACGTAGATATTAAAAAGTGTCGGACTCAGGGATGAGCCTTGAGGTACTCCACATGGAGATGACAGTTGGGCCGATTGGAAGGGTCCTAAGATGACAGCCTGTGTTCTTTTAGCAAGAAAGGAAGCTATTAGGTCTTTGGCAGTGTGACAAATGCCAAGTCCCTCGACACGATCGACCAAGATAGTATGGTCGACCGTGTCGAAGGCTGCTGATAGATCTAGCATAACTAAGATGGCTGTACCCCCTTGATCCCTAATTACCCTGATGTCATCAGCAACCTTAATCAAGGCTGTCTCAGTCCCATGGTATTTCCTAAATCCAAATTGTGTGTTGTCCAGGAGGTCATGTTCCTCAATGAATTCGGAAATCTGGATATTCATAATTTTTTCGGTCACCTTCGCCATGAAAGGTAAATTTGCAATGGGGCGGTAGTTTTTTAAATCGCTTTTATCCAGGGATGGTTTTTTTAAAAGAGGTTTTAATAGGGTGTTTTTAAGGGGGTCAGGGTAGCTACCTGATAGGAGAATGGAGTTGCACACCTCAGTCATCGATGGTATGATGGAGTCCATTACTGGTAAGAGTACTGAAAGTGGACAGGGGTCGAGAGATGATCCAGATTTAATAGTAGACAGCGTAGTTTTTATTTGTTCTGCCGTAACTGGTTGAAAGCTGAGGAACAGATTAGCTGGAGCTAAAGTAGGGGGCTTCACTCTGCTCCCGTTAGGATTAGTGGAGAAAACCTGATAGATGTCATCCACTTTGGTGAAGAAGAAGGAGGCTAGTGAATCACATAGCAGTTGTGATGGAGGAGGGGTGAGGTCAGGGGAATTGCCAGACAGTGTTTTAGTAATTTGAAACAATAATCTGCTAGAATTTTTTGCTTTCTGTATCTGGTCGGTGTAATAATCTTTTTTGGCTTTAACAATCATGGCCTTATAAAGTGCCAATGCTTCCTTATAGGCTACTTTGCTAGTTGTATCATATCCTTTTCTCCATTGTCTTTCCTTATTACGGTTAGTTTGCTTTTGTACCCTTAGTTGTTCATTATACCAGGGGGCGGTGGGTTTTGATCTATTTTTGGAGAGTTCTTTAGTAGGGGCTGACTGATTTGTTGCCTGACCCAACCAGGTATGAAATTGCTGAAGCGCTAAGTTTGGCTCCCGCGACAACGTTGGGCGCGTAAGATCCAGTGTTAGCTTTAAGTCATCCAAATTGATATTTTTCCAATCTTTAAAGGACTGCTTGGGGATAAAAGGGGGATTATTATTGCAGCAAATATTGATAGAGATATTAGCAAAAATTGCATAATGGTCAGTCCATGGCATAGGTAAGATGTTAGATATTTGTAATCCTTCCAAGTTAGAAAAAATGGGGTCTAAAATATGGCCGGCTTGGTGAGTGGCGGACATAACTCGTTGTTTGAGCCCTAGAGTTTCCAAATCGGAAATAAGGGTGGCCGAATCCGTTAGGTGACTTTGATCCAGATGGAAGTTCAGGTCACCTAGAATAGTAAAGGCATTTTCGGTGGCTACTGATTCCATCATAGTATTTATGCTATTTAGAAAGGCTGTTTTGGATCCCGGAGGGCGATATATCAATATTCCCTTAAAATTGAACAAAGGTGAGGGGTTGATAGCAAATTGCATGGCCTCACAGGAGGTGGAAGAAATGGGGGTTGTTTTTACAGGATATGAATCTCTGACTATTATAGCCAACCCACCCCCTCTTTGTCTGGGCCTGTTCTGGCAGTATGCTTTATATCCGTTAGGTACTGCAATGGCTAAGTCTGGCTGAGATGAATCATCGGTCCAGGTCTCGGTAACAAACAGAGCATCTAGTTTGAAATCAATTATCATATCTGAAATCTCCTGCCTGTGCTTTCCAAGTGAACGCGCATTGATGAGGGCAATAGATATAACAGCTCCTTCGTCGTGCTTCAAGGGTAGGGTTTTAGCATCTGATAGTAAAAACGGCATAATACAGCTACAATGAGGGCAAGAGATTGCTTGAGGGCTGGGGATCTGAGACGGTGTTATTTTGAGACAACTAGTGCTCATGGTTGGCCGAAGGGCCAGTAAACCTTGACTGGTATACTTTATCTTGATATCTGGGCCTTGTTGAGCAGGGGTCATGGCCCTGGGCCCGGTCCCGGCGCGGACGGGCGCAGACGGGCTTGCCTCTGGCGCGCCTCCGGCGCGCCAGAGGCGCGCCCGCTGCGCCCGCCCGCTGCGCGGACGGGATGTTCCTTCCATTTTATACCTGAAAGGGCGGGAAAGGCGGGAGAGTGGAAGAACTAGAGCGCACCCCCTTTACCTCCTCAAGATGGCGGCCGAGGTGGGTCAGATCACGTGACCGCGGCTGAGTAGGGCAGCGCTATGGTGAGAAGACCGCAGTAATCGCGCCTTCCACAAAGCGTCCCCCAAGTAAGTTTAAGTGTTGCTTTACAACCACTAAATGTATTAAAATACCATACACGTGTAAGTCCTCTACATGGACAATCACGCGCTCGACAGCCTTTAAAAAACGGACTGAGTCCTGAGCACAAACAGTTGTAAAAACAAATTAGCTTTTGCGATTCTAAGAAAGAATAGAAGGAGATCCCCCGGCTTCCGCCTCAGGGGAGAGCAGGTCACAGAATAAACAGTTTTGCTTGCAAATGATTTCCGCCCCTTAAGTAATCTAAGAGGGCGGGAGGGTGGAAGAACTAGAGCGCACCCCCTTTACCTCCTCAAGATGGCGGCCGAGGTGGGTCAGATCACGTGACCGCGGCTGAGTAGGGCAGCGCTATGGTGAGAAGACCGCAGTAATCGCGCCTTCCACAAAGCGTCCCCCAAGTAAGTTTAAGTGTTGCTTTACAACCACTAAATGTATTAAAATACCATACACGTGTAAGTCCTCTACATGGACAATCACGCGCTCGGCAGCCTTTAAAAAACGGACTGAGTCCTGAGCACAAACAGTTGTAAAAACAAATTAGCTTTTGCGATTCTAAGAAAGAATAGAAGGAGATCCCCCGGCTTCCGCCTCAGGGGAGAGCAGAAATGCTATTCATCCCCAGTGAGGCGTAATGAGGAGAAATTCTTTATGCCTTCTATTACTTCCTCTTTCTGTGTGTGCTGGATTTTTTCAGCACACATAGAAAGAAGAATACACCTCGATGGATTGCTTTAGCAATCCTTCCTGTAGGGCTGGTACCCTTGAACCACTTTGCAAGGGTGCCTGTGTTGGTGCTAAGCAGCCTCAAGTGTGCCAGCACAGGGTGAGAACTGAAGAGTACCATATCTCTGTAGATATGACACTTTTCAGCTCTCTCCCATTCACACAATGCAGTGCAGCTACATGCCTTGTTGTACTGCATTCCGTGAATTATAAGTAAATCTGCTTCTAAGTTTCTAGTTTACTATTACGTTGCACACATTCTCTTTGGCACACATTTACTAAGATTTTGCACCAGGTTTGCTTCACTTTTGTGGCACAGCCTACACTCAAAAGCCTTTTGGGCGTTAACTAACCACACCACACAAAGCCACTTTGCTTCAGGCAAACTTTGTGTGGGTGGAGACGGGTGTTTCCCCCGCATCCTCTCATTTATTTTAACTCAAACCCAACTTACAAAGACATGTAAATCTGAAAAAGAGCAACATGCCTCTAAGGTTCTTTTTTTGTGCAGTAAGGTATCCCTGGCTTCAAAAAAACAATTCTGCATGTAAAACAGGAATCCTTGCACTAAAGTACAAGTGTTCCAGAGTTGGTGCTAGGCACCACCTTGTGCACCAGTGCAAGGAGGAAGCAGAAATGCTGCATATCTTTGGAATATGGAGCATTTCTACTCGCTCCCTTTCATGCAATGCAGTGCAGCAAGCTCCCTTGATGCCCAGCCTTGCAGGATATAATAGTATATGTGCCCCATGGTTTACATTGCAGCCCCATTACGTAAGTTGATGAATGCAGCAAGTGCAGTGGTATTGGAGATGAGGGGTTAGAGGGGCCCACTGCACCCAAGGTACATATGTTGCTGTGCATCTTGTAGGCAGGAATCCCATGGTCCGTGGCTGAACTAGTGTCATTGGTGACCTTGTTTGAAAACCTACATCTTAGATGAGTCCTGGGCTGATGTCTTGTGACCATCTCTGGTGTACCTCGTATGCTCCCTAGGCTATTTGTAATGTTTCCTGTCAATGGGTCCTCACACATTCATATAAGCACTTCAACGTCAGACTTAACAGAGTATTAAAGTTCAGTTCTCCAAAGCCAGTAAGCACTCGGTGCAACATCAAGTCCGTGGACTATTTTGTGTACATTTTCTACTTAAAAAACGGACGCTAATGTTAAACCAAGAAAGTGTACCTATCTATATGCCTGTCCTATCCCCCTTTTCCTTTCGTCTCTAACTTTTCTGTCCTCTCCTCCTTACATCTCCTTCTCTATCAAAATCTAACCAGCAAGAGGGTAACCTCATATACAGCATTGTACGAGCGGTCTATGCCAAGTGTGGCTAACCCTGCAACAGTATTTGTGAATGTATTCAATATATAAAAATAACAATTAAAAAAAATGTATGGGCGCAAACAAAAAATTCAGAAAAATAAAAATGTCAAAAGTACATTGCAGAAAGTGTTCTTTTTTGCTTGTGAAACTGGGAGTCAGTCTCTTGGGCTCTGTTCGCGTTGTCTTGTGGTAAATAATTGCTATATCGCTGAGACCATCAATAAAGTACTCAGTGAACTTGAGCTCGTATTGCCTGGGGCATGATTTAGATCAGGCTGCGCTATATGATTTTCTGTTGTTTATTGTCTTCCCCTTCTGTAATATAATACCACCTTGTACCTCGCCCCACCATTCCTTCACATTACTTCCTGCTCATCGGCCTGGGACCCGTAAGGACTTTACTACAGTGGGGATTCCCTGCTCCGGTGTAAACAGCCCCATGCCTAACACTGCACCCGTGTGGGTTACTAAAGAGCACTGCGTGGGATGCGGTTTCCATAGCGCCTGCGAGGAGCTTGCTATCGCCTTCGCTTGCTTCCATATCCAGTGTGAAGAATCCTGCTGGGTGCACCGTGATCAAATATTGAATCTCCCTCTGTCCCTCATCTAAATATCATTAAGGAATCTTCTGATGAAGGTTTTAGCTGGGCGATGTTTTAGCTAATTAGCAGTAATTAGATTCACTTCGACCACCAGGCGTTCCCTCCTTCCCTCAGCAGCTCCTATTATCTTCATAAAGTTTACAAAACATGACAAGGTTTAATCCTTCAAGGGACCGCGGAGAGAATCCGCCGAGGTGTCAACGTCTCCACAGCACTGATGATTTGTGGGGATCCCCGGTAAAGTGGCAGGAGCCCCCACCGATGTGATTTGCGGCCGTGGGACACCGTGCCTTCTACTCCCCAGTGCTGCTGCCCGGGCTCTCATTACCTTTTCCCATCAAAACTGATAGTTCGCTTCTGGAAAATTGCTTGGATAAATGAAACAGCCTGAGTGTTACTGCCAGGAGTTGCAGCCCCTTGCACACATTAAACACGCAAGATAAATTGCACAGGTTAAACACAACGCTGTCTGGGGAATAGGATGCACCGAAAACAATCTTTTAAACACGGTGTATTAAACTCCGGGATTTTCAGTTTTATACCGCATGCATATAATTAACAGGACATCTATACGTTTTTGCCGCTGCTCTACTATAAATAGGGTCTCCTGGTTCCAATTTAAAATGATTAAATAAAGCAATATTTTTAGCATGACTTGCAAGGTCAGGTGTTTATGCTGTGCATCCAAATTGGTTGCGCTGGCACTCACCTCACTCACGTGGGTTGCAAAACAGTTCCGTGACAGTGTGATATACTTGTTTTTTTCTGTGTAATTTTGATTTGTTGTTGAATGAGAGGGACGCTCAGCACAGAGGCAGTGCATGCGATTATTGCTGTGAAAAATGTTTGGAAATGCTAGTGTCCCATTTAACGCAATGTGGGCTACTTGTAAACATTCAGGGCCATACTTAATCAAAGTTTTTGTGTTGCCCTTGTACAACGCAAGGTAACGCAAGGTAACACAAAGGCAACGCAAAACCTAGATGAGATACCAAGGCCCCCTTGCATGGCCCTGCAGTGTTTGGTAAATCTGGATTAACACAAGTCAGTACAAATCGATGCCTTGCCCTCTCTGCGCCAGGGAGGCATTTCATGGGTGGAGCGTGGGCGTTCTTAATCATCCAACCATGGAGTGTGATGAATTCCTAGATTTACCATGAGTGATAGACCTGGGAATGCATCAAAATGCTATGCCTTCCCAGGCAAGGTGTATCAAGGAGAAATATCTTTATTTGTTCTCATTGTTTCCCTTTTTCTATGTGTGCTGCGTTCTGCCATTCAGGTGTAAACCAATCTCACCAAGTTTAGGGAGTAAGTGGAAGCACATTAACATTGGTTAGCAGTGGTAAAGTGCACAAAGTCGTAAGGCCAACAAAAATACATTCAAAATATTTGGGGGATGACCCCCTAAAATGGACAGGTCTATCAATAAGTCAGGTGCACATTATAACAGACAAAGATGTTTTCTTCAGTGATTTCCAGACTATAACACAATTCACACATTTAGGGTAAAAAATGTCTGCTATTCTTTTTTGCACCCTTGGACTAGGTGAAAATATGCACAAGTTACAATTTATTCTTTCTGGATTGACAGCTGAGAATCATGTGCAAATTGCACATCAAGGAATTACCACACCCATTTGTTGCAGTAATTAAGAGGCATGCAATAGACATTCACAATTTGTACTGAATAGGTACAGTGAGGAACATACAATGAAATGGTGTTAAGACACACTGGTTATTTTGGACTGTGAATATTGAATCCTGGACAGCAGGACGTCTTTAGGATACGGACAGTCACTGAGGCATTATTTAAAGTTTCAATCTATCATCCTTGGCTGTAATCAAGAGCATCCCACAAGAAGAGTGCCTCAGAAACAAGGGATTCAGTAGTAACAAAGAAATTAACATGGCTGTAAGCCAAATCCAAAAGAGCTATGAGTAAATTTCCCTCTATGACTCCCTACGGAAATATGAAAAAATCTAAGAGGTCAATCATGATGTTGGTCGGAAAGCATTCTGACCAAATCAGTCTCGGAATGGTTTCTGACCGAATCGGATCCGGGGAATCTGGCCGACCGATTACAATGCATCCGGATGCTTCCGGATAAGATTCGGACAGACTCACATTGAATTCAATGGGAGCCCGTGTTCTGAACAAATACACATGCCCCCTAATGAAGAACAGGATGGCTGAAGAAAATCATGCACCCTGTGGCGGGCACCCCTTGATGCTTGCCACACTGTGCATGGTTGGAAAGGGTGAAGCTATGGATACTCCCAAAGACCCAATTCGGAAGGCCCTTGGTGAAGGGAGACTTGCTACAGGCCCGCAAAGTCAGGTTCCGACTGCGAATCTGAGTCAGAACAACCGATTTGGAAAGGCTGTCTGAATCTGTCTTCCTAATCGCTCAGTTGGAGAGCTTCCGAGTCATTCAGAAACATGGCCCGTAGACACACATGATCCATTTCCGAACGACTCGGAATTACCGAATGCCATTCGGTTCGGATTCGGAACCGAGTCAGAAAGTCTGAACATTGTAATCGGTTGTTCTGAAAGGTTTCCAATTCGGTCAGAAACAATGCATCCGAATTCGATTTGGAAGACCCAGATCCATTCCAGAGCCTTTCAAACGACATCATAATCAACCCCTAAGAATGGAAATACTGGAAACAAAAGAGAGCAAAACCAGTTATGGACAGATGCATAGAGTATAAGGAAACAAGTATGACCCAAAAATAATTGTAACCACCAGATTCTATAAGGATATCAACAAAATCGGAGCTATTTTGCAAATAAGTGGATATAGTCTACAAGCAGATGCAGCTGTAATATCAAGACTACAGGGCCAATCTCTAATTATTTCCATAAAAAACAGAAATCTAGCAATAGCATAGGTTCAAAACAAAGGTCTTCAGAAGCAAGTTAAGAGTGATAATGTTTTTTCAAGAGGGCAACTTAACTCAATTAGAAAACACCAGAAATATATACATAAAATACCAGTAAATACCAGTAAAATACCAGTTCATCAGAATAAAGTGAAGCTCATAATTCCCATCAATATCCTGAGATATTAATTAACATACAGTTACATGCTACTTAAAGAATTTAGAAAATAAAATAATAAAGAACAAGTTTTGAAGGAAGTTCTCAGAGCAACGCGCGCTTTGCATACAATCAAGTAATGCCTTAGCGTTCACAATGTCACGAAGATGTAGCTTCCATACTTGGGATTCCGCTGGGGGATGAAGCAGGAGCAAGAGGGCCGCTGTCACAAAGCTGGAACCAAGCTGGCCGCAAGTGTGGGTCCTGAAACCAGGACACACTCTGTCTTCTTCAGGATCTTAAATTATGAGCATCGAGTGGTGAGCAGTGGCTCATTATTATTTTGGGGAACTACCCAAGATGGCTGCTCATGAGTAATGCCGCAAAGGCCCACGTGACATGTAGTCCCCTTACACTTTTACTGAAAAAAGGCAGTTAGTTAACAGTTAGTTCAGCACATTATACATACAAACAAATAAACACCATAACAATTTGCAATGGCCCTAACTCCTCTAGAAAGGTAGTCCTATTAAGCCACCTCAGAGCTGTACCCAGGGTGTCAGTCATAGGGCACCCTGCTGCCCAAGTATTGAGGACAGGGTTACCTCAATAGAAAGTTCATGTTTCAGTGTTCTTGTTCAGTGTTCTTGTCTATGGCTGTGATGGCTCCATGAGGGCTGTTGCACCCTGATTTCACATTCTGACACACCCTGATGTGATTCGAAGTTTTGTAAAGCACTTGAATGCCCAAGGGCATCTTGGCGCTGCTGCCCAGCAAATGCCAGATTGTTAGTGATGATGGAAGTATTGGTTACTTAGTTGATAAAGAGCCAGGTTTTCAGGTATTTTCTAAAGGACCATACATTGGGGCTGTTCTTTATGTCTACAGGGAATGTTTTCCAAATTATGGCTGTTCCAGAAATAAAGCTCATTCAACCCCAATGCACTCTCTTTGTTCTGGGGATCAGTAGAAGTTTTCTGGAGGTGGACCATACATTTCTAGTGGTTAAATACCAGACCAACCGGTTATTCATCTATTGTGGGCAGGAGCCATGTAGTGCCTTGTAGGCTAGACACAGGGATTTATGTTTCATCCTTTTATCGACTGACAGCCAGTGCAATTTTTTCAGCCCTTGGGACACCAAATGATATTTTGGGATATTCACCAGCAAGCACACTGATGCATTTTGAAGCTGCTGTAGCTTTTGCAGATATTTGTGGGGGATGTTTCCATAAAGGTTATTTCCATAGTCCAATTTGGACAAGGCTAGTGCTGTCACAAGTGTCTTTTATAGGTCTAGCAGTATAAAGGGGAGTATCTTCCTAATCATCTTTAAGATAAAGAAGACTGTAGAAGCAAGGGTGCTAATCTGATCTTTGAAGGTCAGTCTATCATCAAAGATGAAACCTATGTTTTTTACCTTTTTCACAGGTGAGGGGAGGTTGCCCAAACCTGTCGACCACCAGCTAGGGGACCAGAAGGAGGTGTCCGTACCAAGGAGGAGAACCTGATTTCACATCCTGACAATTTCTGGATCTGAAAGCAGCTTTTGACCTAGTTGACGAGAATAAACTGAGGAGTTCAATAGTAGAACAGGGGGCTGATATCACTCTGTTAAGGGAAACGATGGCTCTCCATTCTGGGGTATAGTTAGGTCACAGCCTGGGGCATAGTTAGGTCACAGCCGCTACATAACTTCTCGCAGCACCCGCTGCGCAGGTGCCGCTTCACTGCAAGGACTTTGCTGGTTCTTTGTTGGACTCTGTTGGGGGCAAAAGGAGAGCGTCCCAGAAGGGTTCGAAGTCCCAGGAGCCCAGGTATTGCCGCTACCTGTGCCTGAGGCCCGCCCACAGCCCGCCCACATTGCTACATAACTTCTTGCGGCACCCGCTGCGTGGGTGCCGCTTCACTGCAAGGACTTTGCCGGTTCTTTGTTGGACTCTGTTGGCGGCAAAAGGAGAGTGTTCCAGAAGGACTCGAAGTCCCAGGAGGCCGGATATTGATGCCACCTGTGCCTGAGGCCCGCCCACAGCCACTACATAACTTCTCACGGCACCCACTGTGCGGAACGCACGCGGGAGCGCACCGGGAGAAGCCTGGGACAAGGGCAGGGCCGTCTGCGGCTGTCAGAGGCTGAAGGAGGCCGGGCTGGGCCACCTCTCTTGGCCATTGTATCTATATGGACTTACTGGGTATTCTCAAATATGTTCCATCTTCATGTTGACAGTCATTGCTAATCACTCTAGAACTGTGTTAGTTTTATTTTAAGCCAGGGTGTGCTTGGTCTAAGAGGAAAAAGCTTATTGAATCGTGGCTCTTGGTACTGGGTGGTTATTGTAACTTGCTTTCACCAACAAGATACTGGAAACAAAAGGGAGGGAGGGAGTGATTCTTTCTCTTTCTTTTTACTGCCCACTTAGTTGGATAGTTGTGATTACTAAGCACCTGTAGATTACTTTCGTTTTTGGTTGTGAGTAAGGTTTAACCCTTTCTAGTGTAGATCCGAGAAGAAACCCTGCATAGTAGAGAAGTTGCACCTAGCATTTAATCATGAGCAAACGAAAAGGTACAGCAGGGACACTGGATAACTTCATCCTAAGGGCAGAATCACTTATAACCCATGAAATCGAACTTGTTGAAAGAAGATTATCCCTTGATCCATCTAAACTGCCAGCATATAAGGAACATGGCTTACCAACTTTACTTGATCCCCCACAAATGCCCCCGACCCATTGTATTGTATCCCCTTCTCTCATTTCAGGCAGCCCCGTGGTAAACCTGGCCCTTAGCAATAATGACATTTCTGATGTGGATGCACCAACAACACCATCAATAACAACAAGGCTTCGAGGGCTAAGGCAGGGGGGATTAATGAAAGAAAGATCAAAGATCAGATCGCGGGGAAAACGGAACGCCAACAAAAATGAGGAAGTTAGGCGGTTAGGGACATCTAATAAAGGGGACACCGCATTGATTGAACACACGGGGACCTTAAGTAGGTACTTTGGTACTCAAACCGAGATTGAAAATTTCCCTTACCCTAATTGAGTAGATGGCACGATTGAGACATTAGAGCAAATCGTTGCAGATATTTTTAAGACCATCTTAGATTCCGTCCAGACCCAAATAAAGGATTGTTTAGGCATTAGAATGAAGGACATAGATGGTAAAATTGCCCAAATAAACCAGGCTATAGCGAAATTAGATGTTATGTTTGAAAGAGGGAGTGATATCATTGATGAAGGGGCTAAATTATTTGCCTAGTATAGAAATAATGATCCTAAAACCAAGGAAGTGAGCGCTGATGGACATACCTTAGTGCAACCAAGAATAGATTTCCTGAATAGTACTGGCACTGTGGAAAAAAGAGTAGAACCACTAAGAAATAAGGAGTCTTAGAGTAAGACTTACATCCCAGGAGAGAGAAGAATAGACCCAATTGCGAAGAGAGTAGATCACCCTGATAATGGTATTACAAGGGGGTCAGTATCTAGCCCAAATGGAATTGATTTAATCCCTAACCATGATAGCTTAAATCTACCCCCAGCTGTATGCCTGTATGTTCTAATATTAACTGGTGTACCAGCTCTAAGGTAGGACCAAACTGAAACATGGCATAACCTTAGAAATAAGGTCAAGTTGTAGACTGGCCCCAAAAGTTTAAAAGATTCAATCCACAAAAAATGAATGAAATCCTAATGGCCCATAGGGTAGGGTGGGTGGGGGACCACAGGAAAAATATTCAAGGTGACTGTACAGTCGTAAACTTTAGGCGTCCCCACATAGTCCGCAACTTATTAAGATCACATGAGGAGACTTCGATGCAGAATACCAATAGTCATGCCCTCCCTCTTGAGTATTTCTACAGACCAGTTGGTGGAGAAATAACTCGGAATTGTGATCATTCCTTCTCCCCTCATATCTCAAACATATCTCAAGAATTTTCTTCCCTGGAGGCGGTCGATTGACTGTATCTACCAATAGCTCTGGGAGATGAAAAGCTGGTCGCACCGATAGAAATAGATATAGATGGTGAAAAGGCTGCTCCTCACACTGTATCAAAGATCAACGCATCTATAGCCCAGGAGATAGATATGGGTGGGGAAGGTATAGTGTTCCAAAAAACTACACCGAGCTTGGGTGGCGAAGTAGTATTGTTAAGGGAAGACGTAAATACAAGTCATATTCTGTTAAATGAATCCTTGGTAGCCATGAGTGGAAGTAATTCTCCAGGATTGAAAATAATTTCATGGAATATAGTGGGGCGTAGTAAAAATGTTAGCGACCCGGAGTGGAATGAGTATATCGAAACAAGTGATATTTGCCTCTTGCAGGAAACCTGGGCGTTAAATATCCCGCATTGAGTGGGGTATAGAACATTCCATGTTGACGCAGTCCCCTCTGCAAGAGGAAGGCCCTCGGGGGGCCTTGTAATATGGGTAAAAGTAAAACTTGAGATTAGAATTACTGAATTATGTATTAATTCATTGGATATACTTGGAATAAGAATAAACACGTAGGAAGGAAGGGTGCTTCATTTATTTAATGTGTACAACAGACCGGGGCCCTTGTCAAAAGATTCACAGACATTAGAAAAGTTGGTCTCACTCCTTAACTGCTTGAAGGGAAAATCCAGCATTATATTAGGTGGTGACCTGAATTGCAACTACGAGCCCATTATAGGGCTTGGAGACATCTTTGAAGATGAGGACAGTGCCAATAATATCCCTATATTCCATAACATCAACCCAGTTCCCTGCACTGTATTAGCCGTAAAAATCACGAGGATGACAGCTACCTATGGGCTGAGAGCTTGTAACGGCTGTTTGCCATCAGACACATTAAAGGCCGCTACTTTCTTTAGTAATAATTCCCAAAGCAAAATTGATTATATTATGGTTTCTCTCGATTTCTTGACTCATGTAATTGATTTAGAGATTATGCCTAGAAGTGAGAGTGACCATCACCCGCTTCAATTGTTACTCCTTAACAGTTTATTGCCTGGCTCAATTACGAACAATGAAGTAACTAATCCAACTAATGATGTTATACTCGCTAGTAATAATCGCCGCGCATTAAAATGGGCCCACATGTTGGAACATGACGAAGTACTAGCGGAAATCTACAGTACATTAGCTGACACTTTCATTAGACACTTAGGCATACCGCTTGAAGGGAGTGTCTTTGTAGACTTACATAAGGGTTTCTTTAAATCATTAATACCGTTGGTCACCAAAAATATAAATTCAATGTTAAGTAGGAAACCCTGGCATAACAAGGATTGCCGTAATGGTAAGGTTAGACCACTACAAACAATAAAAAATAAGAACCCATTTGAAATTACAGAAGCCAGAAGTGAATATAGGAAAATACAAGAGAAGGAGAAAACAAATTGGGATGAGGAAAGTTGGTCAGAATTGCTGATTGCTGCTAAAAACAAAGATCAAGTGGGGTTCTGGAGATTAGTGGCTAAGGGGAATTATACGGGGGGGAGCAGTTAAGGATGTCTTTTCTGATGAGATAACCTGGGTTGAACATTTTACGCAGCTATACAGGGCACCAGAAAATGTTGGGGCCCCAAATAAGGATGTTTTACTGCTAAGCCCTAGTCTACCTAAACTGGAGTTTGAACTAGAATTATTTATGTAATGCTCTAGCAGCAGGTGTGGACTTTCCTGATACTTGGAGGGGGGCTCCGAGTATCCAGAAGTTAATTTTTAAAAAGGGCAATAGGAATGACCCAGCTAACTATCGCCCTATTAGTTTAATGGATATTTTACAAATAATCTATGCAAGGCATATTTTAAATCGAATAAACACTAGGTTAGAGGATAAAGCTGTTCTCACGAAGTTCCAGCCAGGGTTTAGACCCAAAGTAAGCACTATAGACCAGGTTTTTAGATTCTGCTGTTTATGTTGGAAATACGTTAAGATAAGGAAGGGGCATTTGTATGTCTCATTCGTAGATCTTAGGGCTGCTTTTGATCTTATCCCACGCGAATTGTCATGGGAGTCATTACATTGTTTAGGGCTTCCAGTTTGCCTTTTGCAGCAGATCATAAGGCTGCATGAAAATAATTATGCCAAAGTTAGATGGGTCCAAATGGCGAACTAACAAACGCCATCCCTATTAAGAGGGGAGTTCGCCAAGGATGCGCATTGGCACCTACATTATTTTCAATGTTTGGTAATGACATCCCATCATATTTGGAGGGCTGTAACAATGATGCACCGAAACTGAATGGAAAAGGGTTCCAGCCCTCCTATTCGCAGACGATACTACATTGATATCTCAACAGCCCAGAAGTCTGCAACACTTATTAAATTCATTCCAAACATATTGCAAAGGGAAGGGCCTTGAGATTAACACCAATAAGACTAAATACATGGCCATAAACCCTCATAAAACCTTCAGGGGGAATCTGTTTTGAAACGGTTAAAAATTGGAATATTTGCAGAACTTTACATACTTGAGCGTTTCACTGGATTCAAAATTATTGTGGAAAACCCAAGTAGAAAAAAGTAGAATGATACTGACACAGAACACCTTGCCAATTATGAAAAAACATGGGAACAGTCATAGTAAGGCTGTCTCCCCGGTGAGGTACTGGGTTTTTCAGAACCGGTACTTAACCGGTAACCCAGCGGTGTCAGGGAAAACACACACAAAGACCTCGAGTCCTTTTCCTGATTCAGACCACAGAAACTCAGAGTCTTCTAGGTGAAGTCAAAGATTAGTTTATTGGCTGCAACCAAGGTAACAAGTGTCCTAGAAGTACAACACGGGGGAGTATATTCTCAGGAGACTGCTCGAATTTACAAAGTCGGGCTTCTCTCTTTATACAGAATATTCAGCTTCAGGCTAACATTCTTCTAATTTGTAGTATGTCATTTACAGTTATTGGTTTACAAAAGAAAAGCAGAGTCATGATGACATGTACATATTTCACGTCGTGCTGCCCATAACAAATCACCGGCAAGGCCCAACATTTCCTCAGATATCAGTGGACCCCCAATAAAACAGGCACCTCCCCACCATAAAGTAAGTGAAGCAAAAGAGTAAAGACAGATGTGGGCAAGATACGGCAGGTGTGTGCGCAATGAGGAGGTTTATGGCCGGCTGAGCCCTGATGCTATCTTGCTTGGCCACTGGAGAGAAACTGACCTAACAGGTCCGGCCTGGGGCAATGGTTCCAACTGGCATAGGTCAAGGAAAAGTCGATCAAGGTGTACGTGTCCTTCTGGGGTCGAATCCAGCTGGTTTATAAGCCTATGTAAAGGGCAACTCACAAAATGGCTGCCATACACAAAATGGAAGCCGAGGGTTCTGAACGAGAGTGACGATTTCAAAGTGAAATCGTCACTTGAATATGCTAAAAATACCTGTACAGGACGTACTCGTCATTCTCGGTCTTTTGGCACTAAATTCGCCCCTTTACGATGAAGTTTTATTCTCGAGTGCAGACACATTACACGAGTCCAGAATTTTCAGTACTACAATCCCTCCTTTTGCCCTTACATAGGCAATTAATCTATCCTCATGTTAGTTTGAGTCCAGATCTATATCCCTAAAGTCATTGAGATGTTGCTGTAACATCATTCTAGTACTTAGTTCATCTCTTGACACAGGTTTCCTTACACATGATGTAACACAGAGGCCACATATTGCAGGAGCACACTGTATGCATAGACAGAACAGGAAAAGAATGGCTAAGACCATCCCAATGACCATCAGAATTTTCCATCCCCAGGTGGATATCACTTCCCAGAACCAACCCGTTAACGACCAATCCCCTTTTCCCACATGAATAGATTCGGAAATCTTATGTAGTTTGGAGATGGCCTGGTACACTGTTGGAGCATTATCTGGGATAAAAATGCAACAACTTGATTGGATCAATCTGCATACTCCACCTCGGTCTGCAAGGATGACATCTAAGGCGACCCTGTTCTGAAGGGTCATAAGACGATCCGACTGGAGCTCAGCAGGCAAGTTACTAAGGGCACCAGCAGTTTCAGTCACGGTGGACTCAACTACCCTTGTCAATTGTCTTATGTTCCTACTGTTAGCCATGGATCCCCAGAACGGCAGAAAACCCTTTGCGAAGTCCCCAAATTCTTGACCTGCAGTGTCCTCTTTACTCAAGACACCTCTAACTACCCTTGTCCCTTGGTAATCCGCCGCTGCTGTGTAGGTGGGAGGTAACAGGAATGAAACAAAACATGAGCCCGAAAAGTCAGGGGGCAACCATGTGTAGGCTCTATCATGACAGATAAAATAAGTACCCTTAGCTGCTAAAAACGCTGGGGAAGTCTGAGATCCAAAGACATATGTTTCTGTACAGACACTCTTCCCTAACTGAGCTCTGGGATTCCTGCCAATACCTTGCAGACACAGGTGACCCTGATGGGGTACGATCCATATTGGGGATGATCCTTTAGCTTGCTGTCTCTCACTGAGAGTGGCTTCATATCCGGTCACGTTCCAATTTACATATGCAAGTATCTCATCATCAGGAGTATCTTCATAAGAAATTACTTCCTTAATCATGTCAACTATGCCTTTTACTAGGGCGCTAGTCTTGAGGTTGTCTTTTACAGAACGTAGGGGTTGGATTTCACGTGCATATATGAACATCGTTCTGTACGCCCATACAGAGCCATTACGACTGAAAGGCAAAACTAGATAAGGGATACCTTTATCCGTAGTGTGAGGCATAAGGCCACAAACCCAACAGTCAGTTGTGTTCATCACTAGCTGGTGCTGGTGCAATAGCTGAATGAAGGAGTTATTAATGAACTCTAATCTTCTATTGTATTCATGGCCAGGAAGGGGGTGGAAAGAATGAGAGGAAACGGTAGTAGGAGGTATGGGTGATGCAGTGGGTGCAAATGTTACACGAAAGGAGAATAAAGCGTAACCTATCAAAAATATCATCATACTGAATAACATACAAATGCACATTATGAAAAAACTTTTCTTTGTCATCGCATTGCATAACATGTTTTTACAGTTCGCTCGTTTGGCAGGTTTCTCCACATCAGGAAACTCCATCCTCTCTAGAGTGCTGCCCGCGGTGGTAGGTTGATTCTGCTAAAGGATGCTTCTGTCAGTCCAGGGCAACTTCCTTAGACCAACCAGAACTACCGACCTAACGTCGTTAGCTGCACCCAAAAGACTTTTTAGGCAACCGCGGCCCTAGCAGCGGAACCCGGATGGCGGTTCGAAAAACAAAAATAAGCAAGTTACCTAGATGGGAGATCTGCACTTTCAAAAATAGTACTTGGGGGAAAAAGAAGTATCTTTTTTTATTTGTCCATGGATCTTAGTCTCAAATTGCAAAAGGAATGACTTTATTAGTTCGTTTTTCTCGGTCTCAAATTATACCGTTGCTTCCCAGGTATTGTCTGATCTGGGAACAAAAGGTCAGGCTCTGTAATGTTCACTCGCTTGGATGGTGGCACAGCCTTGTGCAAAATGTCTTCGTTTTCTTGTTCAGAGTCAGTTCCTTTTACATGTGAATCATTAAAAGGGACGGTATTTGGCACGGCATCAAGTTCTGGGTCAGCGACACCCTTCTGAACCCACTGGTCATAGGGCAGAGGTAAGGGTACCCTTTTACAGTGGACCCCGTGGATCCAGGCCTTCTTCCCTTCCCCTCAAACCCCCGATCTGGTAGAGAGAAGGACGAGGTGAGGCCCCGTCCACCTGGGCGGGTCGTTTTTAGTCCTTTGGAAATTCCGCACCAGCACCCAGGTTCCAGGGTCAATGCTGTGTCCTGGAGTCTCAGAGACCGGAGGCAGGGTGTCGTTGACCTGTTGATGCAAAACACGCAATTTAGCCGTCAAATCATACAGATAGTCAAGCAAAACAGGGTGTTCTAGCTCACTGAACTTCGTGGGCCTAGGCACTCCCCATATGTTGGCTGGCCGGCCAAAGACAATTTCATAAGGGCTGAGTTTCACTCGCGAATGCTCAGTCATTCTGGTGGATAGGAGTGCTAAGGGTAGAGCGTCAGGCCATTTAAGACCTGTGCTCGCTTGGATTTTGGCCAATTTAAGTTTTAAAGTGCCATTGTAACATTCTACTAATCCAGCTGATTGGGGGTGATTTGCAGCGTGAAACTTCTGCCTAATACCTAGCCCTTCACACACTTTCTTCATCATGCGACCCACAAATTCACTCCCATTATCAGACCAGACCATTCTAGGCATTCCGAATCTAGGGAAGTACTCTTTCACAAGGGCTTTCGCTGTGGACAAGGCAGCATTGTCCTTTAGGGGATAGGCTTCTATCCATCTTGAGAAAGCACAAACAACAACGAGCAAGTATTTTAAGTTGTTGCACCTTTCCATGTGGATGAAATCTAGCTGCAAAACCTCGAACGGATACGTAGGAGGTGCAAAATGACCAGCTGGAGTTGGGGTTCCCCTACCAGGATTGTGTTGCAGACACACCATGCAATTCTTGACAACATTCTCTGCACACTTGGGAATCCCTGAATTCTTCCACACTGGGGCCAACAACTTGCAAATCCCTTTCACGCTGATATGAGCCATTCCATGAGCCATTGTAACTACTGCAAGCACATATGCATCGGGTAACAACCATCTCTGATGTTCTGTCAATTCAATCCAACAACCGTTTGCATCCATTCTACCTGTACTCTCTCTCCACGTGCGCAACTCTTTCTCTGTGGCCTCAGCTTGGATGGACTTCACACTTTCTATCGTGTCCTCACATATTCCAACATCACCAGTCCATCTTTCAGGGCCTGCAACATACATTCGACTCGTCACATTCCTTGCGGTTTCTTTCGCGGTTTCATCAGCAAATGCGTTTCCATGACCAACGTCATCAGTCACCTTCTTGTGAGCACTACATTTTACAATCGCCACTTGTAAAGGCAAAGTCAGTGATTCTAGAAGCGCATTTACCAACTGACCATGCTGAATCTTAGCTCCATGCGAAGTCAGGAACCCACGTTCTCTCCACAATCGTCCAAAACTGTGAGCCACACCAAACGCGTACTGGCTGTCGGTGTAGACAGTCACTTTCATTCCTTTCGACAACACACATGCTCTCGTGAGTGCAATTAGCTCCGCTGCCTGAGCTGAATTATGTGGGATGCGTGTAGCTTCAACAATCGTGTGCAAAGTTGTGACAGCATATGCTGCAGTCGTATCGCCATTCGGAAGCTTGAAACATGAACCATCCACCCACAATGTACCATCACATTCAGCAAGAGGATTGTCGAAGAGGTCTACTCTTCCTTTCGTCTCTTCTTCTGTTCTATAAAGACAATCATGCTGTTCTGAAGCATCTGATTCTTCTATGAATGGTAATAATGTGGCTGGGTTAAGGGTGTTGCACTTTTGAATGTGCACATGACTTGCTAGCAAAGTCAGTTCGTACCCTGATAATCGAGCACTGGTTAAGTGCTGTGTCTTGGTTCTATTTAACAATGTGTCTACTGCATGTGGGACCATCACGACTCGTGTATTATTCATGACCAGGCCAGCAGACTGTCGAATAGAAACAGCTGCTGCCGCTGTGGCTCTTAGACAACTTGGCAATGCTCTAGCTACCGGGTCCAAAGTCGACGAAAAATACGCGCATGGACGTTGTTTGTCCCCAAATGACTGAGTCAGTACTGATAATGCGCAACCTTCCTTCTCGTGGACGTACAATGTAAAAGGCTTACTGTAGTTGGGGTTACCTAACACCGGAGCCGAACATAATGCTGTGCGTAATTCGGAAAAACTCGTTTGACACTCTTCAGACCAAGGGACGGGATTGGGTGTATCTTTACACGTTAACGCCACCAAAGGTTTGGCCAATAATGAAAAATTAGGGATCCATTGTCTACAATATGATGTAATGCCTAAGAAAGCACGTATTTCTCTCTGTGTTCTTGGCACACTCAATTTCGCTATTGCCTGAATTCTCTCTGGGGTCAGTTTCCTTCCCTCCTTCGATAAGAGATGACCTAAGTAGGTCACCTCTTGTCGGCAGTATTGAAGCTTGGAAAGTGACACCTTGTGATGGAAATCGCACAGATGGCGTAACAATGACATTGTTGCTTTCTTGAAAATTTCCTCAGTATCCGCAGCTATAAGCAAATCGTCAACATACTGTACAAGAGTAGCACCTTTTGGCAAAACAATCGTATCAAGCTGTGTTTTTATAGCTTGACTGTATATTGATGGACTTTCACAGTAGCCCTGAGGAGCGCGTTTAAAACGGAAGCTTCGACCTCCTAAACTGAAGGAAAAAATATCCCTGCTCCCCTCGGCGATCGGGATGCTGAAGAAAGCATTCTTCAGGTCAATCACCGAAAACCAAGTGGCAGAAGCTGGAATCATAGTCAATAATGTAGTAATGTCTGGGACACAAGTCAAAAAATAATTCCCTTTGGGCGAATTAACACTAATACATAGGTACTCACAGACATACAGTGATCTGACCAATAACCAACATATAACAAGGAAGCAATGAAAATTGGTGAAAATTTAAATATATGTGAAAACACTCTAGAAGAATAAAATATTTAAAACAATTTATTAAGCATACATTACATAAATTAAAAACTGAAAATTGGGAAACACATACAGGACGGAATAATAATCAATGAAATCAACATTCCAATAAAAAATTACAATCAAGGACCTCCTCAACAGAACTACAATCAGGGACCTCCTCAGCAGAGTTACCACCAAGCACCTCCTCAACAGGAGTATCTAAGTACCCGGAACAAGAAGTATTGGAAACAACCAAACTACCAGTGATCAACCTATCAAGTAAAATCCTGAATGATGCAGAGATAGGGATTCTTAGTAAAGGCTTTAGTTTTGTTCCTTCGACTCATCTGGACAAATTCCAGTTTGAGAAAGACTTACGTTCATTTTTCAGGAAGATTAGACTCAGAAGATTTTTTGAGAACCGAGAGAGTAGAGAGAAAACTAACATCTCTGGGCTGAAACCTAAATCTAAATTTACTCCTACCCTGAGCATGGTAAATAAAAACATAGAAGCTTTCGAAACAGCTGTTGAAAGTGGCATCCACAAGCTGTTTGAAAAGGAGAAGCGTTGCTACAATCACAATATCTCAGTTAGTGAAAGAGAGGCCCTCAACCGCTTGAAGGAAGATGGCTCTCTTACTATTAAGCCAGCAGATAAGGGGGGCGGGGTGGTCGTCTTCGACACTGGAGACTATGAGCAGCGAATGCTCAGTCTACTTGGAGTTGGCGAACACTACGCCCGTACCACTGAAGCTAGTCTGGAAAAAGTAGCAAAAGAAAGCCTAGCTCTACTCACAGAAGCCAAGGAGGCTGGTTATATTTGTGAAGAAGAATTCTGTTTCCTAAATAACTTAGAGCCTAAAACACCAGCCATTTATGGCCTGCCTAAAGTACACAAGAACAAATTGAATCCACCTATGCGCCCAATAGTGAGCAGTATAGACTCATTATTAGAGCCGGTCAGTAAGTATGTTGACCATTTTTTAAGACCCATTGTGTGTAACTTAAAATCATACGTGCGAGATTCAGCGCACATTATATCCTTGATTGAGGGCACCCCATTCTGTGAGGAGACTCAATGTCTGGTAACCCTAGACATTGAGTCTCTGTATACCAACATCCCACAGATGGACACTATTGAGGTCATAGATGGAGTTCTCGCTGACCAAGACCTTGGTGGAGCAAATAGAGAGTTCATTGTTGAGTGTGTGAGACTCATTCTCACCAACAACGTGTTCCTCTTCAAGAGTGATTACTATAGGCAGCTTAAAGGGACCAGTATGGGGGCCACATGTGCCCCCAGTTTAGCCTGTCTATATGTGGGCAACTTTGAGACCATACATATAAATAATGAAATGGCCCCCTTCTTCGAAAATGTAGCGGGCTGGTACCGCTACATAGACGATATTTTTTTCATCTGGGAAGGACCAACGGAACTACTTGAGGAATTCCTTGCTTGGATCAATTTAGGAGATCCTAACTTAAAATTCACATCTACATACAGCACCAGCAAGGTTGAGTTTTTAGATTTATGTATTAAGAACTGTAATGGAGTATTGGCAGTTGAACTGTTCACCAAACCTATGGCAAAAAACACATTGCTAGAATTTTCCAGCTTTCATCCAAAATCACAGAGGGAGAGTATCCCCTTTAGTCAGTTTCTTCGTCTTCGACGAAACTGTTCTGATCTAGATGACTATTATAAACATGCTGAAGATCTAAGACGGAAATTCAAAGATAGGGGATACCCCAAAAAACTCCTTTCTAATTCTATGAAAAGAGCTCGGTTTTACGACCGGGATGCTCTAATTCGCAATACTCCCAAAAAAAAGGAGCCCCTGAACAAAGTTGTTTTTGTCAGTAAGTTTTCGAATCTGAGCAATCAGATTAAAAATGTTGTGAACAGGCATTGGCATATCCTGAATTATGAAGAAGAACTTGTGCTTGAGAAACCTCTATTTGCGTTCAAAAAGAATAAAAATCTTCGTGACCTGTTAGTTCATACTTATAAAGAGGAACCTATAGAGAAACAAAGAACTATTGATGGCACAAGGGTCATTGGAACAACCAAATGTGGTAATTGTAACATCTGTACTCAGTGTATTGTGGGCTCAGAGATTGTATGTAACACCAAACAGATAGTATGTAAGACCCACAATAACTGTAGAAGTAAAAATGTCATTTATCTGCTCCAATGCCCGTGCGGCCTCTGTTATGTCGGAGAAACGGGCAGAGAGGTACGCACAAGGCTCCAGGAACATAGATCAGCCATTAAAACTAAAAAAGTAACTGCCCCCATCGTTGCCCATTTCCTAGAGATGGGACACAAGGAATCTGAATTTGGCTGGTTCATCATGGAAAAAATCAAAATAGGTAAAAGAGGCGGCAATATTGTTTCCAGAAGAAAGGAGAGAGAACAGTGGTATATCTCCTACCTCGACACAGTTAAAAGGGGTCTGAATTCGAGGGAAGAGTGGGATCGTATCATTGGAGCAATTTAATTTTTCTGCTTCATATGGATCCGATCTGTTTGTATCTGGAATACTAGTCTATAAGGTGGTTTAGCAGCTATCTGTACGAATTTATGTGACCAACCAGTTTATTGGCCATATCTGATTTGGGCTGTCTGGACATGTACTACATAGGTGCCTAGTAACCAGGAATCACACTGCTTTGGGTGCAAATAGGTAGATGCCTATCGGTCATGATTGCACTGGTCAGGTACCTATCTGTCATGTTTACACCTTTTGTATACAGGGAATTCTTATTTTGTAGACTCTTTTCGGCAATACCCGCACTAAGGGTGCATGATGCGTGGATCATGCCGATATATTTTGGTTTAACGAGCGTATCTAGCTCAACCATATTTAACCTTAAAAAGGGCAATAAAATACGATGTATAACACACCCACATGGTCCACACATATGATATTGTGGTGTGGTTTGGTATATTCTTTGTAAATAACCGCGAGAAAATATGCTCTATATTTTTATATAAAAATAAGTCCTCCTTAGACATTTAGAAACGTGATGCATATTTCGGGAGTCTTTTTTCACTTCCGATTAATTACGAAGTATTATAGATCCATATGATCTACACACATAAAGAGGTGGTGTATAGTGCTATTCATTACAAACAATGTACTTTTAATTTAAACCCTATTAAAGGGATCGTGAGAAAATAATGTTCTTTAAACAAAAAGTCTTCCAGGGTTAACTATAAACGCGGTTTATCTCTTGGGAGTCTGTCATCACTTCCCATTACTTCCGCGTTCGTCATCAAAGACGCCCTTGAATATGTGAGCTTAGGTATTTAACACGGGTCGGTCTCTGCAGTTGCTAGAAGCCGGCTACACGAGCAGACATTCACGCGGGACGCTCGAGACCTTCATAAAAAAGGTAACTGACAGAAATGGGAGGCATTATTTTTAAACGCGCCGCTATCAGAGGGACAAGCTTTCTTACACAGTCTGTGTCCGTTTTTTTGCCTTTTCCCAATATGCAGGACTTACACGAAGTAAACTGTCTCGTGTTAGGTCGAGGGTATTTTATCGGAACCCTGAACCCCCACCGTGTTGAAAAACGCTTCATGTTGAACTGATTATTGAAGTTGACGATAGATTTACCGCGTGTATGGGACACCGTGTTCTTATGATTTTGTGAGTATAACTAGTGCTTCATGTTAACAGAAGTAGTTGTTAACCGGTTGATATCCAGCCAATAATGGCATGTTCTTTGTTTTCAGTTACCAGCCATAACGCTGGACCTGTCATCTGCGCTGAAACTTTAATAAAGACCTTCGCAAGTATTTTTTATCAGTAAGTGGAGAGAGTGGAGAGCCACTCATTGCACTACTATTTCTGCATTATTTATTGTGATACCCTCTTTTTATCTTGGTGTTAAAGGCACACCTGATGTAAGGAGAGTTATGAGGACTTCATGCAATAGTGATGTATTTTAGCATGACATATTACCACCTATATAGGTGGCATACATGATATGTTATTAGGAGGGATATGCCCGCTATCAATATCATTAGTGAAATTATCAGGATTTTGATTTAATAAAAAGCACTTCTAGATGGATAAAAAGCTTGTCTGTGACAAAGTGGATAAATGCTACTTTGTTAAAAATATGAGGTAGAGAAAGAACCAACCCTATTATTCGTTGATGGAAACATTGGCCTTGATACACATTTAATATGAGGTTTCACTTATTCCGCAATTAGGAATTCTGTGTATTCAAAGAAGATAATTAGCTGGACGAATATCTCCACTTAACTATAAGGAGGCAGCATACCCTTTATGATACACTGCCAGACCCCTTGCTTGCTAGAGGTAGGTGATATACCATGACGTTCCGCATTGCCACCTCTCTCTTATATATGCAGTGTTTTCTCTAATAAAACCCGTAACAATGTTTGATCATATGTTCCTGGCTAAAACCTGGGAATATAAGAAGGGCTTCTTACAGTAAAACATGAGGAATTTACCTATGTAATATAATGAATTTTCTGGTCTTCGGCTATGAATTGGCTAATCTTGTGTATGTATTTGGTGTTCTTTGTCTTGTATATTGGAAGCAATGTTTTTGTGTGTTTAAAAACTGAGTTACATACATTATGTTTTTTAGGGATATCACTTTTACTCCTGTTGTTAAATTTGATCTGTTGTGTCTATGAGTTATGACTAAGACTGATTTTATTTAATTTTCAGAAGTATTGGGAAACATTTATACGCACTGTCCTGATGAAGGCGGGTTCTAACTGAATATACCGCCGAAACGCGTCGATGCAAGGAGTTAATCCGGGTTGATAAATTAAGGAAGATTCAATATAACTGTTTAGTGTTTGAGTTCATTCCTTTTCCCTGTAGCTCCTTTGTTATTGGAATGTTGATTTCATTGATTATTATTCCGTCCTGTATGTGTTTCCCAATTTTCAGTTTTTAATTTATGTAATGTATGCTTAATAAATTGTTTTAAATATTTTATTCTTCTAGAGTGTTTTCACATATATTTAAATTTTCACCAATTTTCATTGCTTCCTTGTTATATGTTGGTTATTGGTCAGATCACTGTATGTCTGTGAGTACCTATGTATTAGTGTTAATTCGCCCAAAGGGAATTATTTTTTGACTTGTGTCAACTGTGGAACCCTATCCCTTTGGTTTTGGGGTCCCTCTCTCTTTTACTAGAGGTAATGTCTGGGACAACTGGAAATTGTGGCAGCACGATCTTATTCACCTCTCTGAGATCGATCACAAATCTGTACACCGGTGGCTGAGATGGGTCAGTTCGTTTTAAAACAGGTAGAACAGGACTATTGCAAACGTTGCCTCTTGTCTCTTCAATCACATCTTTTTCAATTAACTCGTGAACGGTCGCTAGCAAAGCTTTCTCGCCTTCACTAGAAATTCTATATTGGGGAATTCGTGGCATTTGAACATTGGTTTTCAATGTTACAACATATGGTGGAATTTCTAAAAGACCGACATCGTTAGGACCAGTAGCCCAAAGAATGTCCGGAAGAAACGACAACTCTGTTGGAAGTTTGTCTCTCGACAAATACATGGCAGAAACAACTTTCTTACCTTAAGTGAGTTGTACTCCCGAGGGAGAACAGTACAAAGTCGCATACAATCTTTTTAACAAATCCAATCCTAGCAAGTTTTCACCACAACCTGTTGTCAGAATGAGGGGTGCTTCGAATTCACAAGGACCAACAGAAAGAGACAAAGGGTCAGAAATCGGATTTCTAACCGGGGCGCCAGAAAAACCTACTGATACATTCGTTTCGCCAGACAAAGGTGCGCCAAGGAGTTTTGAGTGCTTAATGGAACTCTTCGTAGCACCAGTATCCAACAGAAAAGGTTCTGACACACCTGATGTAATCACCTCAACGTATGGTCCGCTCTGATCTACTGGAACTGAAACAACTCCCTCTCTTTGTCTATGGCTGTCCTAGCAATCATTACTCTCCCAATTCTCACTTTCTGTATAGTAATCATTTGTATAGTACTGAGCTGTCCTACCAGATGTGTTATTCTGCTGATCAAACTTGTTCATGGAATTTTGAGGTGGAAGGGGACGTTCGTTCCGGGGGGCATTCCCATGTCCTCTTCCTCTAGGCGCTTGCTGAGCACCTCGACCTCTTACACCAGAAGCGCCATTCGCGCGCTGTAGTAGGATAGGGTAACTATATTTAAAATGACCTTCCTCCTTGCAATACGAACATTGATTGGGACCTACAGAAACACGTGGTTGACAATACTCGATCCTTTGCGAGTTCCTCTGATATTGTTGAGGCTGCTGCAAATTACTCTGGTAATTATTCTGACCGTTATTATTTTGACCGCCACCACCACGTGGTGGATATGCTTGCTGTAACAAGACCTTCGTTTTCAACTCTTTCGTTTTCTTTTCTACTTTATCTTTCTCGTCTTTGTCTCGATTTTCGTAATACTGTGCTGTAGCTAATATCTGTGCCAAAGACGAGACTGCCCAAGAACTTTCCGAGTCCTTTAACTTTTTGCACAACTCAGGAAGCAAATTGTGCACGAATTTATCGACGAACAGTCTCTGACCACCTTCTGTGCTCATATTTTGACCACTGTGGTCAACAAAAGTTTCTTCAAATCTGGTGAAGAAATCAGACACCGTTTCATCTTTCTTCTGTTTACATGCAGACAGTTTATCCCAATTCACGCGTATTTCAGGCATTATCTTTTTCATATAATCAATTATTTTACCAGGCAGTTCTGCTATCAAAGGTTCAGGCTTAGCGCCACCTACTTGTAGGGCATCTGTCGCAGTAATGTTAGCCCATGAGTCACCTAATTCCTGATCATGATCCGTGTGACGAATCTTTCCCCATAAAGGCTGTGGAACAACGTTCCCAAATAACATATCGATATTGGCTAAATTCATTACACATGACCCAGCAGTCTGCGACAACTCTTTGTAATATCCTGCAGGGTTTTTACGCGGATCAGGTAATGTCTGTTTAAGTGCTAAAACTTCAGCTCGCTTCCATGGGACATGTACCCACACACGCTGAAAGTGTGGCAGAATAGGTGGATTAGCCGTTGCGTCACCCTCTCTCCATTGAGGGGGAACTTCTCTCATGGGATACTGTCGCGCCTTTTTCCTAGGTGTATCGCGCTCAGATTGCGAACCAGAAGTGTTCCCTTTACTCCGATAAGACAACAATATCTCAACCGCTTTTTGGACATCGGGACCTACGATCATTCCTTCCCCAAACTTGAACCGTACACGACACAACTCCTGCGGGTTGCATTCTAAATCATTGTCTTCCAAATCCTCACAGAGGAAAACACACATTTGTTCAAAAACATATCTCTGTGTCGGTGCTTCCCACTGAAGGAAAACTTTCATGACAGATTCAACGTCATATTTTACAGTATCCATAATCCATGTATGAGCTAAACGATTCAATACATCTTTCTCTTGGTAGTCAGGCAGTTGACTTCGCAACTGTCTTCGTTCCGTGTTAGGGGTCGTAGTAGGCGACCCGAAAAGAGGTGAGAACATATTAGTTACAGTGCTGGCCATTCTCTGTCGAACGGAAGGAGAAACTGAAGGGAGAACGGGTGGAAAAACAGGGTGAGATAAGGCTGAAGTAGAGGCAATAGCAGAGGGAGCATTATGAGAAATCGAAGGTGCACTAGGCAAAGTCGTAGAAGGCATAAGCGAAGTAGATGTAGTCGGTGTGCCTTGAGGAGGCTGCACCGGAGGAGCGGAAGCCAGCTGAAGAGCAGCTGGTGGGTGCTGTAGAGGAGCAGGCATAACAACCATGGGCGGCGCAACTAAGGGTTGCGGAGGTGCCGTGGCTGTTTCTGCATAGGGGGGTGGTGAACTTAACAAATGGCCCATTAACGGGTCTTCCTTAAGGTCTTTTGCTGCATCCTTCTTGGGACGCGGCAAAACTGGATAGCATTTATCTATCGCCATTTTACGTTGCCTGTGCAACTGCTCACTCATCTGTTCTTCTTCATTGTCTTTAAACTGCATAGCAGCTTTCATTACTGAAATATTCCCTTCTCTCTTATTTTTCTTCTCTAATTTAATTTCTTTTTGTCTGGCCTCTTTACGCCATAGGCGAAAAGAGTCAAACATTGCCGGCCGGGCTTTCTTCTTGAAAAGTTTAACTTCGAGGTTATCTTGAATTTCCGTGTCGAAGCTACCATGTTGGGGCCATTTTAAAACACCATCTTTCCTGGTGTATTTAATCCACACTTCGTTGTATGTGATGGGGCCTACCCCATGTTTCACATATAACTCGTAGGTTGGAGTTCCAACCGGAGGAACCGGACATGAGTCCTCCAATCGGGAGTCCCTATTATTACTGCCAAGACAAAACAAATTTCCAAGTCTAAGACCAGGCATCTTCGCTCTCTAGTCTAGTTCCAAACTTCAAAGGTTTATCGATTACGATATTTCTCGTGAATACACGAGTCCTTCGGTTTTGGTGCTTGCAAAAACCAACACAAAACTTTTTATCCCAAGGATACCAAAACTAAGATCAACTAAGGACTGGGAGACGCTCCACTTATACTTAACTGAGATATCGATGACGTCACCAGAAGACTCGTCTCAGTGTTTCGCTCTACCAAACTTCAAGGGTCCAAATCAGGGCGATAGCCAGGGCAGCAGACCTTCGTAGCCATCGGGAAGCGAGGAACCTCGCAGCAAAGACTTTCGGACCACGTCGACATGCAGGGGTCGATGAAGTGGCAGGCCTTTCTCCAGAATTTTCACACGAAGCTCCTCACGAACCTCTGGCTGGACCGGTACCGCTGTAATCGCCCCAAACGTTGGGCGCCAACTGAGGTACTGGGTTTTTCAGAACCGGTACTTAACCGGTAACCCAGCGGTGTCAGGGAATACACACCCAAAGACCTCGAGTCCTTTTCCTGATTCAGACCACAGAAACTCAGAGTCTTCTAGGTGAAGTCAAAGATTAGTTTATTGGCTGCAACCAAGGTAACAAGTGTCCAAGAAGTACAACACGGGGAAGTATATTCTCAGGAGACTGCTCGAATTTACAAAGTCGGGCTTCTCTCTTTATACAGAATATTCAGCTTCAGGCAAACATTCTTCGAATTTGTAGTATGTCATTTACAGTTATTGGTTTACAAAAGAAAAGCAGAGTCATGATGACATGTACATATTTCACGTCGTGCTGCCCATAACAAATCACCGGCAAGGCCCAACATTTCATCAGATATCAGTGGACCCCCAATAAAACAGGCACCTCCCCACCATAAAGTAAGTGAAGCAAAAGAGTAAAGACAGATGTGAGCAAGATACGGCAGGTGTGTGCGCAATGAGGAGGTTTATGGCCGGCTGAGCCCTGATGCTATCTTGCTTGGCCACTGGAGAGGAACTGACCTAACAGGTCCGGCCTGGGGCAATGGTTCCAACTGGCATAGGTCAAGGAAAAGTCGATCAAGGTGTACGTGTCCTTCTGGGGTCGAATCCAGCTGGTTTATAAGCCTATGTAAAGGGCAACTCACAAAATGGCTGCCATACACAAAATGGAAGCCGAGGGTTCTGAACGAGAGTGACGATTTCAAAGTGAAATCGTCACTTGAATATGCTAAAAATACCTGTACAGGACGTACTCGTCATTCTCGGTCTTTTGGCACTAAATTCGTCCATTTACGATGAAGTTTTATTCTCGAGTGCAGACACATTACACGAGTCCAGAATTTTCAGTACTACACCGGCACTTGAGATTTTTAAATTTAAGGCACTGTCCGCTGCATTATATGGTGCAGAAATATGGGGGGCATCGAGCAGGAATGTCTTCGGAATAGTGAAAATAAATTCTATAGGGCACTCTTGAGACTGCCGACAAGCACGCCATTAATACCAGTAATGCTTGATTTAAATATGAAACGCATGGACCATTATGCTATCTTGAGACCTCTAACCTTATGGGTGACACTCTGGTCTAATCTACACCTGAGTTAGTTGATTATAAAGATGGCCTGCAAGAAGTAATGGGATTAGACCTGAATAATACAATCGTTTGGCTAAAACATGTGCGTACATGGCTGAAAAGGATTGGCTTGGCGCAATTTTGGGATGAGCCTTTAACATTGACCCAAAACTCTAAAAAAATATTGAAATCTGCATTCTGGGTATATATTGATCACAGTTTGTTAAATGACAGAACAGGCGGAACCTTCATGAGTCACTTTCTTACATTTAAAGATTGTGCTTACTTTGAGCAGATTTTGGATGAGGTCCAACCACCTCTGGCTAAAACATTATATATGAAATTTAGGTATGGAATTTTGAAAACAAATAAGACCATAGCCAGATGGACAAGTACTCATACCGTAAAGACTAGTGACCTATGTACCATGTTCCCATGTAGTACAAAAGAAGATGAATCGCACATCCTCTTTTTTTACCCAGCTTTTGAGGTAATCAGGAAAAGTTGGAATAAACCTCTCTGCTTAAATTTGGGAGTACGCTCATATAAAGAAGTGGAAAGGATTTTAAAGACCGATACTAGGCAGGTGATAGTTTTCGGTGTCAGCAGATTTCTGCTAGCAATAAGTTTTATACGTGACAAAGTGGGCCTGAAGCTTTAATTGGAACTGTGATGTAATTCTAAAGTAACTGACTTTAAAATGTTGGTGTTGCTTTGGTCAGATTAATTGTGTATATATGTTTTTTAGTTCTTAAAGCTTTATCTATAAGAAGAAATGATGATGAGCTGGATTTAGGTAATGAAATCCATGTGTTTTTTATACTTTTTCATATTTTTTATGCCTTTTTAATCTATTTAAATTAAGTTTTTAATGTAACGATTTCCTAACCGTATCCGCGTTATCAGTAAAACCACTAATTCCCTTATATGGACTTTGTATTATGTAACTTATGTTTTATGTATCTGTTATGGCTCTATTGTGCCGAATAGTACAAAAGAAGATGAATCGCACATCCTCTTTTTTTACCCAGCTTTTGAGGTAATCAGGAAAAGTTGGAATAAACCTCTCTGCTTAAATTTGGGAGTACGCTCATATAAAGAAGTGGAAAGGATTTTAAAGACCGATACTAGGCAGGTGATAGTTTTCGGTGTCAGCAGATTTCTGCTAGCAATAAGTTTTATACGTGACAAAGTGGGCCTGAAGCTTTAATTGGAACTGTGATGTAATTCTAAAGTAACTGACTTTAAAATGTTGGTGTTGCTTTGGTCAGATTAATTGTGTATATATGTTTTTTAGTTCTTAAAGCTTTATCTATAAGAAGAAATGATGATGAGCTGGATTTAGGTAATGAAATCCATGTGTTTTTTATACTTTTTCATATTTTTTATGCCTTTTTAATCTATTTAAATTAAGTTTTTAATGTAACGATTTCCTAACCGTATCCGCGTTATCAGTAAAACCACTAATTCCCTTATATGGACTTTGTATTATGTAACTTATGTTTTATGTATCTGTTATGGCTCTATTGTGCCGAAATAAAGATTATGAATAAATGAAATAAATATTGCAGATCTACAAACAAAATGCAGCAGCAGCATTCTATGAGGCTGAGCTTTAGGGGTAAGCAAATCTCCATTTATTACAAGTGGCTAAGAATAACTTTTTTAGAGCTTTGTTGAGACACGGGCCAAGCACCCCGTTGTTAGGCCTTTATGCGGAACCTAGTTTGACTGCAATAGCAAAGGGGGCTGCTCTCAGGCTAATGTTATATTCGGTCAGACTGGTGAGAAGTTTAAAGACAGCAATATATTTAAGATCATTTGAAGATGCAGCGTTGGAAGGTGGATGTGGTAGGAATATCTGGTTATATCATGTAAGAAACATCTTTAACAAACTTTAGTTGGAGTTTCTATGGTCTGACCCGAGTAGAGTAAGGTAGGATTCTGCTAATCTACTTAAGGACCATTCTCATGCGTCGTTCAAGCAGTTGAGGAAAAACATAATGCGAAAGCCAGGGTCCTTATTGGATAAATATTTCAGCAGTGACCTTTGCCCTCCCTGTATGTTCTATCTAGTTCTGATTTACCCTGACCTCAAATGAACATTGTATATAAAATACAAATTGGGTTCCTTGCCGACCAGGAAATATCCAGTCTGAACGTTCCAAACACTTCAATTGGGAATTTTAAGGGAAGGATAACCTTTGACATTTTTTGCTGTTTTGCACAATATATGATTCCACCTGAAGGGGCTTCTTCCCAGTTTTAGATTATATGGGACTAATACCTTTACATCTACACTGTCGCTCTGCTTTAGAACTGATGATCAGTATGTACTCAACTCTGTGGCATCATATTTATGGGCATGGGCTGCTTGGCCATGCTTAAAAGAGTTGCCTGCTGTTTTAGGTATGAAGTCAACTGGATGACCCACAACGGAGGGTCAACCGCTGTTGGGATCCCTCATTTAGTCCTCATGCAAATGAACTTTTTCCACAGGATTCTATTTCTCCTTTATTCATACATAGATGCAATGCAGATTAATCTTTTTGTATTCTTTTATTGATGTTATGTACTTTTGCCCTTAGTAGAATACAGACTTGTAGTTATTGATCCAGTAGGCATTATTGCCCTTTGTTGAAGGTTGTTGATCTGTTGCTAGATTGCACTGCACCTGATATTATGTACTATGTTGTTATGCTTCTTTGCACTTGCACTTTAATTGGACCTCGGATTGCACTGATCTATTACTTTATTGTTCTTATTGGTGCAGTGCTGGGGGGACTTTTTATGATCCTTTTGTGCTTTCTCGCATATGTACTTTCAAGATTTGGTTTTTAGCAAAAGGAATGTGCCTATGTGCTATACACCATAAGGTTATTCATCTGATTGCACCATATATGTCTTAAATGTATGAACTATGTTATTAATCAATGGTTTTATTCATTGTAAAGCTGACAGCTAAAACAATAAGATATTATTATCACTTATGTCACAATACGCTACAATTAATGGTGCTATTCAATTAGAAACATATATATCCTCCAGCATTACATTGACACACTATCACCAATAGGACCGGAAAGTAGCCCTCCCCTCTCCCTGATCCACACCACACTTGGGATAACTGCCCCGCATGCTGCCAATACCACCTGGCCTCAGACACCCTACCTAGCCAAGTGTCCCGTTCTTCCCCTACCCAGGAGACATATTCCACCCATCATTCTTACATCATATGATTCTTACAGGATTAATTTAGTTTCCCTTCTGTCTTTTCCGATTTATGGTTTTGCCTAACTCACCCAGAAGCCACGCGCGGAGATACCCCTTCGGGGCTGATTCTCGCGCGTTACAAGACTATAAATAAATAAATAAATTCTTACATCCCTGTGACCCCTCCTGCGAAACTAGGATCTGCTAGATAAGACCCCTGGGAACCTTCCCAATGTCAGAGACTCAGGACTTTCAGGGCCCTATCCCCCTCGCTTGCAGATTATTATTTCCCACCCCGGACCTCCAGTGTTGCGTAGGAGGACCTGTCCACGTTCCCCCGCAGCCCCCAAACTTTGCTCCTAAATTTCACTTCCCACGACTCCCACCCTGAACACCCCTCCTTCTATCTATCCATCCTGATTGATCATGATTATTCTTTCGATTGTTTAACATCTTCACATTATTATATTTGAATGACGGATGATGATTATCAATGTTGTACAATTGCAACACAAATAGAAAAAAAGAAAAGAAAAAAGGAAGCATATATATATGGTTCCTGCCTCCTGTTCAGTCCACCCATAGCCCAATTGAAAATACGCATTGTGATATATTTTTTGCAACAAAAAAAAACCCAACACTCTCTCATCTCTCTCATGTTGTGTCAATGTCTGCCTGCACCTGGCACCATTCTTCCAGTAGCTGTCCCTCAGGAGAGGGCTCTGTAGGAACTTGTCTAGTCTAGTGCATAGCATTAATATGATACTATAAATTCTAACTACTTGTGTCTGACTAGTTGACTACAGTATGTGTCACTATCCACACTACATATCACTAAGCAGACGACTTCAGGGAACCTCCTGCAAGCAGGAATTTGGCACCCAGCATCGGTTAGTATGTGACCACAATACATATACTACTATCACAATCCAATTTTAACATTTATTACCCCTTTGTCATTTCTTACAAATGTCTGTCCATTTACTGATTTCTTTATATGAAAGCGATATGCCAATCTCTCTTTTACACTTACCTGCATTGACACCACATGTGTAGCATATTACAGTTCTCTTTAATCACACTGTAGATAGTAGAGCTTTTCATTGCTCTTTTCTGCAGCATCAAGAGAGACATGACTACCATTATCTTTTAGGATGTTTCTACAGCACATTAAATCAAGTTGTCCATCCATATAGAAAGTCTCCATAGCAGTTTCAGTGTATACTCATGTACATGGGCACATATAGAACAACAAATGTCTTTCTATGATAATATGGTTTTTTTTCTTTGCTGAAGTGTAATTTGTGCCTTAAAGTTAATGTACAACATGTATAATGTGGGCCTATACACACTGTTTAATGTCTAACAGCTTACCTTGCAGCACTTTGGGATAAACATCCAACAGCCATACCATCTACGAGACACTGACGGCATGCAATCCCAAGATTAAGCTATCCTTTTACCAGCTATCTTCTCTGCAATACCCAACACTGAGGAGGAAGAGATTGTTAGCCACACGCATGATAACTCCTCAAACAACACCTCAAGGCAAGCCAGCAGTCTCTTTCTAGTGATCTCGTACTGATATCCCGTCACCCACTAAAAAGCCAAGGATGTTTGTCTGGCCTATGGAGGGCTCATCGCACTTCATCCTGCAACTTCCTTGTAGGCCTCCCCTGTTTCACACTGCAATCCAAGTGCAGCTTTGATCTTTTTTCCATCTTCTCACAAGGATAGAGTCCAGGTGAAGAAAACTACTAATATGTTGATCAGTTCCCCCAAAACCTCACAGATGTCAACCCTTCATTGAAAGATATCCAAATAGAAGTGTCACCCAACCACATATGCAGGGTGGGCACAATGGCAAATAGATAATCAGTTCTATAAAGAGCCGCTTCTGTATGGTGAGATGTATTAAATGGTGTGACCCTCTGGAACCTCTCCACCAGCCTGGAAGATCCACCCAGGTTGACAGAGAGGCACATAATGGTCTTAGGTGATATAGAGAAATGTCTTGATGACATGGTGAAGTTGCACCAGGAATAGCTCTAGGTTTCAATGTGAGGAGGATGCAATGAGACAATATATAATCAAACAGCTTATACAGGCCCTCTCAGACAGGGGACTGTCTGAAGTTCGAGGTCCAAGTCAGGTGCCTTAAGCAATTGGGCGTCAACAACCACCTGAAAAGCCCACCTCAGCCACTAACACATCCAGCAACTTGCATGTGCCTCCCAAAACTCACTTGCTCCCAATGCACAACCCGATTCACAGCCCAATGTACGCCTTGTTTAGAGCAGGGTGAGTTGCAGGAGAGCTCCCCAGGGGTTTAGATAGCAACCATCACCCCTGTGAACAATTCACCCATTGACCCCATCCTCACACAGCATATTCCTCCTTTTATATTCACCCATCCCACCAGTAAAGGTGTACAGGAAAAATAGTTGTGTTCACATTTGAAAAATACAAATCTATTGCACCTAACTTGCAACTGTGTGTGTCATCTTATGTGCACTTGGCCATGAATGTGGGAGTAATGTCATGGATTGCTTTTGAGTCTGAATCTTGTGGGATTGATCCTTAAGTCAACACTGTTACACCTGTCTGCAGGCAGTTCTGCACCATGTGTACAGACTCATATCACATACCAGACAGTTTTCATTTAAAAATACGATTTAAAAATAAGAAATGGGACCTGGAATAAGGGGTTTTTATTTGAACTGCCCTTTGGGATGAGATAACCCAAATAGTGACTGAGTCTAGGATAGAAGGGGTTAGGCAAGATCAAAATTAATTTTTAGGAATGGAGGAACAATCTAGATACAGTTTCCATTGGAGCAAATGAAGAAAAACCAATGGGGGTTTCCAAATATTAGTCCTAACAACTGTTCAAATGTACCAGAAGACAGTTCAAATCAAAAGCAAAGTCGAAAAGTGAAACCTAAAATTAAAATCAGCCATTCAATCCAGAAGCTTTGCCTGGACTGATGTTCTGGGTTGAGGCCATAAATTCCTAGCCATTCTCTTGTTTGGACAAAATAACACTTGTATTTCCTTTCCTGGTGCAGGCATTGCAGGTTGGGCTACAGGACCAGACACCATCTGAGGTGGGGTGGGTTTAGTGAAAAAGGCGGACTATGCACTGGCAGATACAAAGACACTTTGTGGGGATTGATGGGTATCTGGATGAAACAAAGTTTCTGCAGTACCGGATAGGAGGTAACAGTAATTCCTGTGCTAGTTATCCTGCACCTCTTAGCAGTCTGTCACTGCTGACACCACTTTTAGTAGGCCAGTGATGCCCAGCAATGAGTTTGATGCCCTCCTGAATTCAGCTATGATGATATATTGAGGTTTCAGGGTAACACGTGAGGACACAGGACTGTTTGGGGTGACTGTTACCCTCTACCACTGATCTCAAGGACAGGAACTTTTAGGTAATGGCAGGCTAACAGGGATGCTGCTGGAGATCATTCTTCATAAATCTATACATGATTTATGATGACCAAGTTCCTGAATGTCAAAATATGCTTCAATTTCAATCAAAGCATTTGGTTAATAAAAAATTTAAAATCTAAACATTAGTTAAATTACCAATATGTTGGGTGGCATGACTTTGCTGGTCCTCCTAGAACAGAACATGCCCCCAACTACATATGTTTGGGTAAATCAAGCAGAACCTGGGCAGAGGCGTTCTGAAGTGACTGAAGTTTAGCAATCTGTCCTTTATCAGCTCCTAAATACAGGGTGTTAGAATAGTCGACTCTGGAAAGGACCAGGGCTCCGACAACGTTTTCCTAAGTGGTAAAGGTAGGAATGGTAAGATTTTGTGCAAGATTTTTAATGTAAAGAAACATGTCGAGGACACTAGGTTTATCTGTGGGGCAAGTTTCAGATCCTTGTCAAACATGACACCAAGGTTCCAAGCATTGGAAACAGGGACTGGGCAGTTACCTGCCTCCGGAGGCCACCATGCTTGACTCCATACTGACGTTTTTGACAAAATTCAATGACCTCAGTTTTTTCGGTGTTGAGCTTTAAGAAATTCGAGTTTATCCAGGCCATCACATCCGTGAGCCAGTTATGAAATCTGTCAGCTGTTAGGTCCACACTTTCTGTCACCGACACCACTGGCTGGGTGTCGTCAGCATACAACACCAACATGAGTCCATGTTCTTTGATTAATCGTGCTGGTGGCCTAACATATAAGTGAAACAGTGTTGGAGACAGTGCCGACCCCTTAGGGACTCCACAAAGGAGGTAGAATATTCCTGATTGAAGGCCGTCCCAGTGGATCAGTTGTTCCAGTGATGCAAGGAATGATGTAAGTAAAGTTAGCGTCACATCTTCAATACCTGCTGCCTTCAATTGACGCAGCAGAAATGCATGAATCACGGTATCGAAAACTGCGGTCAGATTGAGCAGGATGAGAGCAGCTCTACCCCCTCCATCCATTACTTTGTGGATCTCATCCATGGCCATGATTAAGGCTGATTTGGTGGAATGCCAAGATCTAAAGCCATGTTGGGTCGAGTCAAGCATGTTGTTGTTATCTAGTTAATCTGTCAATTCCAGATTCCGGGCTTTCTCTAGAATTTTTTAAGGAAATGGGAGGCAGGATATACGGCAATAATGCTTGGCCTCCGTGGGATCTAAGGAAGCCTTTTTTAGGATGGGTCTGATGCACACCTTTTTCCAGGTAGCTGGAAAGACCCCGGAGCTGGTGATCTCAATTAGTAAAGGGGTCATCAAGATACTAACTTGTTCGGGAACCAACTGCAATATATGCGGAGGACAGGGGTCCAAAGGTGAACCAGACTTAGGGGTCGATCAGGATGGCGGACGGAAGAGCCACCGCGGCCCTGGAGTAGGCGGAAAAAGCCTTTTCCGTGTCCACCTGCCACGGATACTCCGTCCGCCATATCAGGATAGGAAAACGTGTCAAATTTCCGTCCGCGACGGAAAAACACGCTCCGCCGGCCAACTACACACGACCACGCGGCGGACGGAACACATCCGGACGCTCCGCCGTACGCACTGACGTCGAAGACCGTCCCCCAAATCAAGATGGCGGAAAACACACATAAAACCGCTGCGGAAATACAACCTGTCTTAACACGGCGGAATCCCCACAGCGAACATAGGTGACACAGCCGAGATACCCACCGCAAGCTGACCACCACCATGGACCCGGCGCTACACGCTTTCCCGATGCTCTTCGCGATCCACCACGTCCTAGTCATGGCCTACTATGGACGACGACGCAGGTAAGGTACAAACCATTGGCTGTCTGGAGGGGAATACCAGCAAGGGACGTGACGTAGGGAGGGGGAGTGTCATGTTACCGAAACCACTGATGAGAAGCATATACGAATACACATTAGCAGTACGCAAGCAGGAATGACAACGACAGACCACGAGACTTGATAGACTACCTTTATTGTCAAATAATAGGGGTCAAATCACAGTGTATGCGTGAACATGGGCAAAGTGGGCACCAGAGCAGGTACAACATAGCAGGTAACGAGAGGGCAGCATGCAGTATCAGAGCATCAACAGGGCATTGTGCATTACAGAGCAGGTACATCAGAGGCAGGTAACGAGAGGGCAGTATGCAGTATCAGAGCATCAACAGGGCATTGTGCATTACAGAGCAGGTACATCAGAGGCAGGTAACGAGAGGGCAGTATGCAGTATCAGAGCATCAACAGGGCATTGTAGAGTACAGAGCAGGTACATCATAGGCAGCACGTGAGAGGGGCAAAGTGCATCAACAGTCCATTGCACAGAACAGGCCCATCAGAGGCAGCACGTGAGAGGGGCTAAGTGCATCAACAGTCCATTGCACAGAACAGGCCCATCAGAGGCAGCACGTGAGAGGGGCAGTATGCAGTATCAGAGCATCAACAGGGCATTGTGCATTACAGAGCAGGTACATCAGAGGCAGGTAACGAGAGGGCAGTATGCAGTATCAGAGCATCAACAGGGCATTGTGCATTACAGAGCAGGTACATCAGAGGCAGGTAACGAGAGGGCAGTATGCAGTATCAGAGCATCAACAGGGCATTGTAGAGTACAGAGCAGGTACATCATAGGCAGCACGTGAGAGGGGCAAAGTGCATCAACAGTCCATTGCACAGAACAGGCCCATCAGAGTCAGCACGTGAGAGGGGCAAAGTGCATCAACAGTCCATTGCACAGAACAGGCCCATCAGAGGCAGCACGTGAGAGGGGCAAAGTGCATCAACAGTCCATTGCACAGAACAGGCCCATCAGAGGCAGCACGTGAGAGGGGCTAAGTGCATCAACAGTCCATTGCACAGAACAGGCCCATCAGAGGCAGCACGTGAGAGGGGCAGTATGCAGTATCAGAGCATCAACAGGGCATTGTGCATTACAGAGCAGGTACATCAGAGGCAGGTAACGAGAGGGCAGTATGCAGTAT
The DNA here is from genome assembly GCF_964261635.1 of Lissotriton helveticus. Lineage (NCBI taxonomy): Eukaryota > Metazoa > Chordata > Amphibia > Caudata > Salamandridae > Lissotriton > Lissotriton helveticus. The sequence continues at coordinate 1,709,769,369 of NC_136063.1, read as the reverse complement.
CAGAGCATCAACAGGGCATTGTGCATTACAGAGCAGGTACATCAGAGGCAGGTAACGAGAGGGCAGTATGCAGTATCAGAGCATCAACAGGGCATTGTAGAGTACAGAGCAGGTACATCATAGGCAGCACGTGAGAGGGGCAAAGTGCATCAACAGTCCATTGCACAGAACAGGCCCATCAGAGTCAGCACGTGAGAGGGGCAAAGTGCATCAACAGTCCATTGCACAGAACAGGCCCATCAGAGGCAGCACGTGAGAGGGGCAAAGTGCATCAACAGTCCATTGCACAGAACAGGCCCATCAGAGGCAGCACGTGAGAGGGGCAGTATGCAGTATCAGAGCATCAACAGGGCATTGTGCATTACAGAGCAGGTACATCAGAGGCAGGTAACGAGAGGGCAGCATGCAGTATCAGAGCATCAACAGGGCATTGTGCATTACAGAGCAGGTACATCAGAGGCAGGTAACGAGAGGGCAGTATGCAGTATCAGAGCATCAACAGGGCATTGTGCATTACAGAGCAGGTACATCAGAGGCAGGTAACGAGAGGGCAGGTTGCAGTATCAGAGCATCAACAGGGCATTGTAGAGTACAGAGCAGGTACATCAGAGGCAGCACAACTACGTGTCCCTACCAACCCGTCACAGGGACCACAAGAGTGCCACGCAGTTCTCAATGGACACACCATGTGAATTAACATTTGAGTGAAGTGTACAGCACGTCACATCACAGAATCAGGGGGGACTGCGTGAACTACCTGCCTCGGACACACTGGCAGCACCAGCAACAGGAGTGTGAGACACAGCCACAGCCCGAGTGACACACACATGGGCCACGGACCCAGACACACTGGCAGCACCAGCAACAGGAGTGTGAGACACAGCCACAGCCCGAGTGACACACACATGGGCCACGGACCCAGACACACTGGCAGCACCAGCAACAGGAGTGTGAGACACAGCCACAGCCCGAGTGACACACACATGGGCCACGGACCCAGACACACTGGCAGCACCAGCAACAGGAGTGTGAGACACAGCCACAGCCCGAGTGACACACACATGGGCCACGGACCCAGACACACTGGCAGCACCAGCAACAGGAGTGTGAGACACAGCCACAGATGTAGTCACTGACACGTGAGCCACTGACCCAGACAGACTGCCAGCACCAGAAACAGGAGTGTGCAACACAGCCACAGATCTTCTAACTGACACGTGAGCCATAGACCCAGATACACTGCCAGGACCTGCAACAGGAGAGGGCACAACTGACACTGTGCTACCATCTGATACATGAGAGTCAACTGCACCGGCGCCACTGGGACAACTGAAATGATGAGCCACAGGGCTGTATGGGCCAGGAGGCAGGGTGGGCCTGGGAGCTGGGGATAGCTCACCTAGAGCCAAATCGGGGTTTGCAGGTGTCAATGGTGTGTGTCTGCGTTTCTTAGGGAGGTGTGAGTGCACCCTGGACAGGACAGGACTGCCAAGTGGTGGGGACTCCAAAGAATCACCACCCAGCATAGGTGGAGCAACTGCTGCCGGGGATCTGGTTTCGGGGGACGTGCTGGAGCCTGCTTGTCGTTTGCTCTGTGCCTGCCGCCTGGACTCGGAATGATGTGTAATGGGGGATGCAACAACAGGGGACACCCTCCTCTGCTTCTGACTGGCCTGGATGGGAGTGGAGGTATGGGGGGACTCCGCCGCGGAGACATCAGTTTGCCGTTTATTAGAAAACATCAGCCTCAGTGCAGCCAGGGGTGAAGTATGCCTGTCCTTGATTGCGCCATTGTCCATGCTAGATGCCTTGTCCGTAGGATGTGCCTTATCCTTAGGTGGAGTGTTGTCTCTGGATGTAGCCTGTGCCCTGCTCGCCGCCCTGTTCCTGCCAGCAGACTTGTCGTCTGTGGTGCACCTGCCTCCAGCAGACACCTGCTCCTTGTGTGTGTCGCTGCCCTTGGGAGTGTTCCTATCCACTGCTGTGGGCCTGCTCTTGGGAGTCTCCCTGCTCTTAGTAGGTGCCTTAGTCTTCTCACTGTCCTTGGGAGTGTTCCTATCCACTGATGTGGGCCTGCTCTTGGGAGTCTCCCTGCTCTTAGTAGGTGCCTTAGTCTTCTCACTGTCCTTGGGAGTGTTCCTATCCACTGCTGTGGGCCTGCTCTTGGGGGTCTCCCTGCTCTCAGTAGGTGCCTTAGTCTTCTCACTGTCCTTGGGAGTGTTCCTATCCACTGCTGTGGGCCTGCTCTTGGGGGTCTCCCTGCTCTCAGTAGGTGCCTTAGTCTTCTCACTGTCCTTGGGAGTGTTCCTATCCACTGCTGTGGGCCTGCTCTTGGGGGTCTCCCTGCTCTCAGTAGGTGCCTTAGTCTTCTCACTGTCCTTGGGAGTGTTCCTATCCACTGCTGTGGGCCTGCTCTTGGGGGTCTCCCTGCTCTCAGTAGGTGCCTTAGTCTTCTGACTGGCCTTGTCCAAGGAACAGTCCATGGACATGTGAGTATCCCTTGCCTTCGGAGTACCTTTCGTGTTGAATGCCTGTGTAGCTCCGCAAGGCATGTCCCCCAACAACACTTGTGGATCCTGTGTGTGTACTCCAGTGCATCTGACGTCGTCTACGTGAACAGATTTAGCTGATCTAGGGGATGGGGTCTGTGCCCTGCGTGCCCTGACGTGCTGTCTGACGCTGCTTCTAGTGCAATAACCTGTATTTGAGTCCTGCTCTGAATAATCACTACCCCCTGAGACATCCAGCGGTGTAGATGGGGAAACAGAAGTAGCACCCTGTTTATTCGACTGTACTATTGCAGACGACACACTGCTTGCCAATGACTGCACTGTCCTGTGTAGACCTGCAAGATCGCCATGCATCCCTTCCATGAATGCCACCACCTGCCCCAACTTCCTATCATGATCCTGGAAAGCATTTGTCATATTGGTCTGACCCACACACAGCTGTCGCAGCAGATCAACGGCCTCAGCACACAGTGCATTTTGGCTCACCGTGGCAGGGGCAGCGGTGCCTGCACCGAACGCCACTCTGCTCCCCCTACTGCTCCGGCCACGAACAGTACATGGTGCAGTTGGCGGAAGTGTGGGCCCTGTGTGCTGTCTTCCGACAGAAGGTGATGAGTGCCCACTCCCAGTCTGTGACAACAGTGCAGGCTCACCAAGAGTGTCCGACGAGGAGGACGATGGTGTCTCCACATGCGAGTCCTCAGGGACGGTCCTGTCCCCCTCTCCGGCGCTGGCCTCCTCCGTGTCAGTCTGCGTGTGTGCGAAGTCTGAGCCGGACTCATTTCCTCGGCTACTCTCCACCGTCTGTGGCTGAGTGTCCTCTGTCAAAGCTGAAATGCACAGAAAAGATGTGTGAGTCATGGGCACACTCACGTACAGAAGGAACAGGATAGCCAAATCACATAGCAGACAAAGGTTCATGAGCCCTCATCCTGCACATGGCCCACCCCTACCAGTCATCCTCACATTTTCTGCCATGGGGACATGGACCACTAGGGGATGTGCTTTAACACTCAACTACTAAGCAAGTGGCGTGTCAACATGGCGGACCTGGATGTCAAATGAGTACCACCCAATGGGACCAAAATGCCATCACAGGCATACATACGCAACACGGAACTCAATAGTGTGTCTGTGCACCAATACATGCATAGCACTCACAAGTTTCCTACACAGACAGTATGCTCACCCCATACCTCCACTCCCATCCAGGCCAGCATCTCTTGTGGAGAAGTGTGGCTCAGTGGTTAGAGGCGGCAGACCCGGAAGCTGAGATCAGCCGTGGACCAGGGTTCGATTCCCCGCCTCGGCGGGTCTCGGGCCAAAAATTCCACGGACTCGACAATTCTCGCTCCGGTGCCTACTCGACTCACGGGGTCACACTCTGCGACTCTGGGCAATAGCTTGCTTAATCTCCACTACGGCCCCTCGCGGCGGGATGCCTGGCTTTCACCTTGTGAATACCCTGCCGGGGTATCTCTCACAGGGGAATACCAGGACGGGTTCCCTAAGCAAGCGCCTTGAGACCCCTGGGTGAATCGTGCGCTATATAAATCGAAATACATTTACATTTACATTTAGTTTGCTGTTGATCGGCACTCAGACGTACGGCCAGTTCAGGATGCGTCACTGCAATGATACGGTGCATGAGAGGGGTCATGGAGCGTCGGGCCAGACGGGGCGTCCTTGGAATCAGGCCCAGTGTTACTTCCGCTACATTCTTGCTCAGCCTGGAAATGTCGTCCCAGCGTTTGTGGCAGTGTGTATGTCGTCTGTTGCACACCCCCAATGCCCGTACTTCCCGTGCTATGGTCCTCCACAGGTCCTTGCGAAGGTGCAGCTTGACCTACCATGATGGGAGACAAAAGGGTTTAAGTCAGTGGACAGGTGGCCTGTCACACACATAGGGGCAAGACGTTACTGTCAGCAGCCATGCACAATCAGGAACATATGTCTAGCCCACACTACACAGCTAAGATATAAATAGGCCTGATCATTTGGCCCCCTCATGCACACCAACATGTCCCACACTGCACTTACCACCCGTCCCGGTGCGCCGTAGAGGCGTCCATAGTTGCGGAGTACACCGTCCACGAGGACATCAAGCTCCGCGGCGGTGAAGGGTCGAGACCGGATCTCTTTGCCTCTCGACATGGCAAGATCACGGAGTATGGCACTAGAGCAGCAGTCGGTGGTCAGCTCAGCAGCAGCAGCAGCAGGTCGAGGTGATGGTCACAGGCAGCAGTCGGTGGTCAGCTCAGCAGCAGCAGCAGCAGGTCGAGGTGATGGTCACAGGCAGCAGTCGGTGGTCAGCTCAGCAGCAGCAGCAGGTCGAGGTGATGGTCACAGGCAGCACTGGTCCCCAGGGTAGGAAGTTTCATGTTGGCCAAGACACATATATAGGGCCCTCAGCACGTGTCAGTGGCATACGTCGCCAGCAATTGGTCAGCCCTGGAAGCGTGATCGTGAAATGGGCCAATGACTGGCCCTGTTGTTGCGGTGCACAGCTTCCGCTACTTGCGATTGGCCGTATGCGGCCAGCGTCCCTCTTCCCATTGGCTGCATGTGCAGGGACCGTCACGGGCACACATCGGCAACCGCACGTGCAAGCTTCAGGCACGGATGCTTCAGTTGCAACAATGTACTATCACTGGCGCCTCCATGGCGGTGCACGTACACAGCGGGGGAGGTGCAGGCCTATACACCCTGCAGATGTACTCAATGGACATGCCAGTTCATGACCCCCCTTACAGTCACCTTGCATCATCCACCGTACACCGGCCGGAGCGGCCGGCCCATGAACATCCGCCGTGCCCGGCCATGAACACAACCGCCATGGCCGGGCACGGCCATGGCGGTTGTGTTCATGGCCGGGCACGGCGGTTGTTCATGGCCGGGCACGGCCATGGCGGTTGTGTTCATGGCCGGGCACGGCGGTTGTTCATGGCCGGGCACGGCCATGGCGGTTGTGTTCATGGCCGGGCACGGCGGTTGTTCATGGCCGGGCACGGCCATGGCGGTTGTGTTCATGGCCGGGCACGGCGGTTGTTCATGGCCGGGCACGGCCATGGCGGTTGTGTTCATGGCCGGGCACGGCGGTTGTTCATGGGCCGGCCGCTCCGGCCGGTGTACGGTGGATGATGCAAGGTGACTGTAAGGGGGGTCATGAACTGGCATGTCCATTGAGTACATCTGCAGGGTGTATAGGCCTGCACCTCCCCCGCTGTGTACGTGCCCCGCCATGGAGGCGCCAGTGATAGTACATTGTTGCAACTGAAGCATCCGTGCCTGAAGCTTGCACGTGCGGTTGCCGATGTGTGCCCGTGACGGTCCCTGCACATGCAGCCAATGGGAAGAGGGACGCAGGCCGCATTCGGCCTTTGGGAAGTAGCGGAAGTTGAGCACCGCCATGGCGGCGCCAAATATGTGATCTTGTCAGACGCTGCACCGTGATGTGTTGTGTGCAGTTGCGTCATGAGGGATGTGAGGGTGATTGTGAAAGGTCATATGTCATACAATATAGCATGTGTGTCCATACAATGGACATCGGTCGGCACACAATGGCCAACAGATGTGCATTCGTACGTGTTGACGTCGGGTTTGACCCTACAGACGTTGTTACATCTTCACAACTACACAGTACATCACGGCTGTGTGGCCAATTCATGCATCTGTTGTCGGTTTATTGTTGTGTCGAGGTGACTACAGTGGTGGTGGTACACATGCATTCCGTGTATGTGATTTATACGTTCTGTCACCATGCATGTCATTACCGTATGCACATCATCATTGGTGGTGGCATTTGTGCTTGATGACATGGCGTGTGTAAACTTATCGTTTGTGTGCATGCAGTTGCATGAGTGTCTGTGATGTGTCTACGATACATTAGGGTGACGACTGGAGTTATGTCAGTAAGGTACACATGTGATGGAGTTGTACACGTATGCGTCGTTTGTACGTTGACCTAAGTTACATCTCTCTCCCACACAGGAGGGCTCCAAATGTGCATCGCCCATACACTCAGCTGGAGGATATGGTAGACGAGGAGGTGATTCGGAAATTCAGGCTGGATCGACGTCGGTTGCTGGAGCTTGTGGCTCAATTGGCTCCTCATCTGCAGCCACGTAGAACGTATCCTGGCTCGTTTACACCCACTGCAAAGGTCATGGCGGTACTACATTTCTTCGCTACTGGCACATTTCAGTATACAGTTGGAGGTGCCGGGGGTATGTCACAGGCAATGTTCAGCACGGTTCTTCGGGATGTGTTAACAGCTATGATGCTGTACAAGGATGAGTACATACATTTCCCACGTCCGGAAGAGTTGCCAGCTGTCAAAGCTGGTTTCTATGCACTGGGCCACATACCTCACGTTGTGGGCTCAATTGATGGCACGCACATCGCGCTCATTCCACCACGGGCACGCGAACAAGTGTTCAGGAATCGCAAACACTTTCATTCGCTGAACGTGCAGGTGGTGTGCCTGGCGAGCAACATCATCTCCCATGTGTGTGCAAGATTTCCTGGATCCGCACATGACGCCCACATCATGCGAACCAGCAATGTCCCACGACTCATGGCAAATCTGCCACCCGGTCAAGCGTGGCTTGTTGGTGAGTGTGCAGTGGGGACTCTTGTGATCTCTGTGTTGCATGGGGTACCCACCATATCTTGTTCTGATGTTTGTCTCTGTCATCCCCCTACATAGGCGACTCGGCTTACCCAAACCGGCCCTGGCTCCTCAGTCCCCTACGTAATCCGAGGACGGCGGGTGAAATGCGGTACAATGAGGCACATGGAAGGACACGGAGAGTCATCGAACGTACCTTTGGACTGCTGAAGTCTAGGTTTCGGTGCCTCGATAAGACCGGAGGGGCACTGCCTTACTCACCAGGAAAAGTATGCAAGATCGTGATTGCCTGCTGCATGCTCCACAACCTGGCAGTACGCAATGACATTGAACTGCTGTTGGACCCTGAAGACGAAGGAGTTCCTCGGCCTCCCATCCCACCCATGTCGACTGATGAGGATAGTGGTGAGGAGGAAGGTGTGGACCAGAGGCGCCAGCTCATTGATCGCTACTTCCCTTGAATGTGAGTATCTACCTCTAGTGGCGGTTGACAATGCCTCATGTATGTTTTCTGGTGTTGTGTGGATATGGGGTTATTCAGCTGGGTGTGGTTTGTGATGGTTGCACATGTGTGTCTTCATGTCTTTGGACATAGGAGTGTCCATGATGTGTGTGCTCCCATCCCATGCTTGTGTGATGGTTGTCGTTTGTGTAATGTTGCTGTGCATTGTGTTGTGATGTGTGTGAATCTCTTTACTGACGTGTGTTTGCTGTCTCTGGTTTTCTCTAGGTCACTCCCGCAGCGCCATGATCATGTGCGACTATGATCCCTGTACCTGTTTAGGTCTGTATCTGATGGCAATCATGTGAATAAACATGGAGGCAAAACATCATTGTGTGAGTAAATGCAATTTATTGACAGGTTGTGCTTTTGTGCTGGTGAATATTTACAAGTAAGTGGGAGGGAGGGAGTTGGAGTTGTAGGTAATGGCAGATGAAATGTCCGTGCTGACACCACATTGGGGGGTGTCAGGCTAGTCCAGCAGACCAGTGGCAATGATTGTCTATGTGGGACAGGATGGTTTGCAGGGTGAATGTCTGGCACAGGCAGTGGCATTGTCAAGGTCGTCCCCTCTTGGAGCGTGTGCCTGGCGCTCCAACACTGCTCTCAGCAACTTCCTGCCTCGGCCGCCCCCTCCGTCTCGGAGGTGGTACAGAGGCAGCTGGGAGGGCAGGTTGGTGATGGGCCACATCCGTCGCCAGGGGCTCAGGTGGTGGTGGCGGCGGTGGAGGCGGAGGCGGAGGTGACGGGGGAGGCGGAGGTGACGGTGGCGGTGGCGCTGACACACATGGTGGAGGGGGGGGGGGGTGTTCCGGGCAACCCATTCCCTCCACATCGTTGCCTGCTGGCCCATGATCACCAACATCTGGCCAAGGATGCCAGAGATCTCGCGCAGGCTGTTGGTGTTGTCCACTGAGTCCTGGTGAACACGATCGGCGTTTGCCTGGGACCGGTCGTATGAGGCCTGGCACCTGGCAAGAGCTTGTAGGGACTGTGCCACTGGCTCGGGTAGCTGTCCCTCCTCTGACCGGCGGTGTGTGGGTCGCCTGATTGGCAGTTGTCCCGTTGCCTGTGGCCCACTCACCCTGCTTGTGTGTGGGGCCGTTGGACCAGCGTTGCGCGCTGGGTCATGCTGGGTGGCACCGGCAGGAGTGGTGGTGCTGGTGGTGCTGGTGGTACTGGTGGTACTGGTGGTACTGGTGGTACTGGTGGTGGTGGGGACTGTGCAGATCACAGAGACAGGTGTCGCTGGTGTGACACTTGCGACGTTGGTCGGTCCTGGGAGTCCCTGTGAGCCAGATGGCCCTGGCTGCGTGCTTGGTCCCGCTCCATCCTCCGCCCCGGAGCTGCCTGTGTCGTCGTCGGCAGAGAGTCCTGTAGGTGTGGGAGGCGAGGCTGGCGGCCGGGTACTGCTTTCCCCAGTCAGTTGACGATCACCTGAGGGACAAGATCGAGCAGGTCAGTAATGTGGACAGTACATGGTTACATTGATTTGTAGACATTTCTGTTTCCTGTCGCACACACCCCACCCTCCACCACCACCGCCACCCTCCCCGTGCACATGGGGGCCTGTTGGGAGTTGTAGTTTGGGCCTCTCACACACCCCACCCTCCACCACCACCACCACCCTCCCCGTGCACATGGGGGCCTGTTGGGAGTTGTAGTTTGGGCCTCTCACACACCCCACCCTCCACCACCGCCACCACCACCACCACCCTCCCCGTGCACATGGGGGCCTGTTGGGAGTTGTAGTTTGGGCCTCTCACACACCCCACCCTCCACCACCACCACCACCCTCCCCGTGCACATGGGGGCCTGTTGGGAGTTGTAGTTTGGGCCTCTCACACACCCCACCCTCCACCACCGCCACCACCACCACCACCCTCCCCGTGCACATGGGGGCCTGTTGGGAGTTGTAGTTTGGGCCTCTCACACACCCCACCCTCCACCACCACCACCACCCTCCCCGTGCACATGGGGGCCTGTTGGGAGTTGTAGTTTGGGCCTCTCACACACCCCACCCTCCGCCACCACCACCACCCTCCCCGTGCACATGGGGGCCTGTTGGGAGTTGTAGTTTGGGCCTCTCACACACCCCACCCTCCACCACCACCACCACCCTCCCCGTGCACATGGGGGCCTGTTGGGAGTTGTAGTTTGGGCCTCTCACACACCCCACCCTCCACCACTGCCACCACCACCACCACCCTCCCCGTGCACATGGGGGCCTGTTGGGAGTTGTAGTTTGGGCCTCTCACACACCCCACCCTCCACCACCGCCACCACCACCACCACCCTCCCCGTGCACATGGGGGCCTGTTGGGAGTTGTAGTTTGGGCCTCTCACACACCCCACCCTCCACCACCACCACCACCCTCCCCGTGCACATGGGGGCCTGTTGGGAGTTGTAGTTTGGGCCTCTCACACACCCCACCCTCCACCACCGCCACCACCACCACCACCCTCCCCGTGCACATGGGGGCCTGTTGGGAGTTGTAGTTTGGGCCTCTCACACACCCCACCCTCCACCACCGCCACCACCACCACCACCCTCCCCGTGCACATGGGGGCCTGTTGGGAGTTGTAGTTTGGGCCTCTCACACACCCCACCCTCCACCACCACCACCACCCTCCCCGTGCACATGGGGGCCTGTTGGGAGTTGTAGTTTGGGCCTCTCACACACCCCACCCTCCACCACCACCACCACCCTCCCCGTGCACATGGGGGCCTGTTGGGAGTTGTAGTTTGGGCCTCTCACACACCCCACCCTCCGCCACCACCACCACCCTCCCCGTGCACATGGGGGCCTGTTGGGAGTTGTAGTTTGGGCCTCTCACACACCCCACCCTCCACCACCACCACCACCCTCCCCGTGCACATGGGGGCCTGTTGGGAGTTGTAGTTTGGGCCTCTCACACACCCCACCCTCCACCACCGCCACCACCACCACCACCCTCCCCGTGCACATGGGGGCCTGTTGGGAGTTGTAGTTTGGGCCTCTCACACACCCCACCCTCCACCACCGCCACCACCACCACCACCCTCCCCGTGCACATGGGGGCCTGTTGGGAGTTGTAGTTTGGGCCTCTCACACACCCCACCCTCCACCACCACCACCACCCTCCCCGTGCACATGGGGGCCTGTTGGGAGTTGTAGTTTGGGCCTCTCACACACCCCACCCTCCGCCACCACCACCACCCTCCCCGTGCACATGGGGGCCTGTTGGGAGCCATGGACATGTTAGTGTGTTGGTGTCCAACGTGCATGGGTTGGGGCGTGGGGGATGTTTATTCTCAGTTGTGTGAGCCTGACCATGTCGTGCTGATCGTGGTGCTTGGTTTGTACTCACCAGTCTCTTCTCCTTCGTCAAGGCCGTCTAGGCTCTCTGGGTGTAGTATCACCAGCACCTTCTCCTCCCAATCGGTGTAGGGTATGGGCTCCGGGGGTGTGCCACCGCCAGTAAGATTGGCTCTGGCGTGGTTTTTCGCTCGGATGCCCTTGACCCTGGTCTTAAGGTCATGCCACCGCCTCTGAATGTCGTGCTTGGTCCTCGGCACAGTCCCCGACGCATTCACACGAGTGACGATCCTGTCCCACATGTGGTTCTTTTGCGCCACGGTCGTCTGCTGGACTTGGGCCCCGAAGATGTTGGGCTCCACACGGATAATTTCATCTACCATTACCCGCAACTCTGTCTCCGTGAATTTGGGGGTTTTTTTGGGTGCCATGGTGTGTGGTGCTCAGTGTGTGAGTTGAGTGAGTTGGGAGGTGCAGGTGTGTGGTGTGTGATGTGTAGGATTTGTGTGGTGGGTGTTTGTGTGGTAGGGTGGTGGGTGGGTGTCTTCTATGTGATTTTATGTGAGTTAGCAGTGTCTCGAATGGCCCTCTTGCTGGCAGCAATGCTGTGGTGCAAGGGATTGTGGTTGTGTGGGGGTGTCTTTTTATAGTCGTGTCTCGATGGTTGTTGGCAGTCAGGTGGTAGGTGGGCGTGTTGACTTGTGTGCATTATTGGATAATTGGGACGTGTCATGGTGGCTTGTGCTGGGGGGGGGGCCTTGTCAATGTTCGTATGTTTGCTTAGGACTTGCGGTGCACTTTCATACATTTGTTAGGCGCTAGGGATGTTGTGCGTGTTGGCCTTCCGCCCTGATGCTGTGGTTCTCGTTGCATTGTTTCCGCCGCGGACGTGGATGGCTGTGAGTTCCGTTGTACGGGCGGATTTATCCTAATTGCGGCCACGGAGTATTCTCTGGGATGGCGGTACATGTTTTATTTTCCGCGGTCATTTCCGTCCGCGGCAGTGGTTGTTCATTGGACTCCGTCCGCCGCGGACGGACTTGGTTGTGTTCCGTCCACCGCGGACGGTGTTGGTTGTGTTCCGTCCGCCGCGGTCGGAGTTTCGTGACATGAATATCCTAATCCCAACCGCGGTTTCTCCGCGGCGCAGCCGGGAGTAAAATTTCCCCCACCATGGCGGACAGTACCCATTTCCGTCCGCCATCCTAATCGGCCCCTTAATTTGTAGCAGCAGATTTTCGACTTGATCTTCTGCTAAGGCAGAAAAGTGTGGCAGACTATGCATCATTATAGTGTCCTCCGGCAAATCTGTACTATTTAGCTCTGGTTCACTTGCTGAGATCTCTAGTGATTTATAGACCCTTTGAACTTTGTTCTGAAAAAAAGTGGCTATTTGGTCCACAAACTTTTGATCCGGCGAAAAAACACTGTCACTGTTTGATAGAGCTGTCACAGTTTTAAACAACTCCTTAGAGGAGTTCTTGGCCACCAGTATTTTATTGGTAAAATATACTGATTTAGCATGTTTTATGGCTACTTTATATTTCTCTAAGGTGATATTGTATTCCTTCCTATGGTCTGCACTGTAGTCCAATCTTCAGATACGCCCCTTACGTCTGCATTTAATTTTAATTTGTCGCAGCTCAGCTTTATACCAAGGTGAGGTAACTTGTTTGTTCCGGGAATGCTTTGTTGTTTATGGGGCAAGCGTATTTACTGCTGAACTGAACAAGAATTCCACGTTTCTGGCTGCGATGTTAGAGTCAGATACTACCTCGGGGAGATTCCTCTCCAAAGCCGTTGTAAGATTACTCTTATGGATGGATTTCCTAGAGCCTGTTTTAACCGCACCAGATCTTTCCCGACGTCCTTTGCTCAAGTGAGGAGACTTTATGCTAAAGTAAACTGCAGAGTGACCAGACCAAGGTAGAGGTTGCACAATGACTATTTTAAGGTGTTCATTGTTGGTAAAAATACCATCCAGTGTGTGGCCAGCTAAGTGTGTTGGCTCAGCCCAAAACTTGTGAGGTTATCTACCAGGCAAGACATATCACGGTCGTTATTGGCTTCAAGATCTAAATTAAAATCTCCGAAGACCGTAAAGGTGGGGGTATCCAAACAAGACTCTAAAAATGCCTGGAGCGTACTGGAAAAGCAAGATCTCACCCCTGGTGTTCGATAGATAAGTAACCCTTGGAAAAATTCCAAGTTGTTGTTTCTGACACTAAAAGACAGTGCCTCAGCCTGTAGTGATGATTCTGGCATGATCTTGACTGTATAGCATGAGCTGTGGTGTATTTACTATGGGTACTGTATCGATCCCCCTGTTTCTGACCCTTGTCTGGTTAATAATTAACTAGCAGCTATTCAACTGCACAGAAATCCGTTATCTGATTAGCCACACAACGGCACAGAAGCCCGTTGTCTGATTAGGTCATAGCGCATGCCATCTCATTAGGCAAGCACTATTTCCCCAGCCCCCTAATAGGCATACGGTGTTCTCAAAACAAATCAAACCTACCACGACCTAGGAAATCCCCACAGCCATTGTTTTGATTTAACCGAGAACTTCAGTAAAGAATGTGCGAACGACCAGTTCGTATGACATCCTTATTGACGTATTTATGTCCATCCTTACGTCAATCCCGGCACCTTTCAGGTATAAATAATACCGACATTGCCTTAAGCAAACACACGAGGTGGTGACAAGATTGGAGCAGCGAGACTTGCCGAGGAGCCCAGCTGACAGCGAAGCCCACAGACGATGCCCCTCCTTTCTGACGCGCTGAGAGAGAGAGACGCTGCCTTTTCTCCTGCCGAGAAATCCAGCTCCGGCGCTTCCAAGCAGCCCTCGCAGGCAGCTGGAATATCAAGACCTGAGATAGAGATACCAGCCCTGCAGCCTTCTAAACTCCCAGGTACTGAACTGAATCATCCTTTGTAGAGAATTCTTGAAGCAGACCCTTGGCAAAGCAAACTTAACTTAAACTGCTACTTATCTACTCCCGCCACGTATTAGGCTTAGGTCAGGTACATTGGGGTAGGCATAGTTAGAAGCACCAGTTGAGTACGATTAGTCAATGTATATATGTATGTATCTATTTTATCCATTTTAAGTACCATATGGCTAAGAAACCATATCAATGCTTTTACAGTATTATTTTATAATTCTGTTATTACTGTATGCACTTTACTTAACAATAAGTATTGCAATAATAGTGATTCATTTCTCTTGTATGAGAAAAGAGACTGATCAATAAATAACATCTTTTATTGAACACGCCCGTCTCTTCCTTTTCTCTACAATCTGGTGAAACTAAGAATGCACTGAACTGACTGAGTAAAATAAGTTGTCTTTTGTTTTCACACAACTCTAGAGATACACTCTTGATTAGGGGAGAGCAAAGTTGTCATGTTCTATGGTTGTCAGAAACTAAATCCCTTCTTGTCTAACCAGGGAGGTTAAACTCCTCCTTGTCTATTCGAGAAAGTTTCTAGTGAACTCTGAGCTAGCTGGCACACACATAACTTTAAGTCTAATATCGACAGTAGAAGACCTAGTTAACCTCTGTCCTACGTCTATACTATTGAAGATATTATTCCAATGCGCAGAGCCTATTGGGATGATAGGAACTACACTACATGGCGCCCAACTGTTTGGATAGGCGATAAATCTAACGTAAGACATTAGAGTAACTCAGTTGTGCTTTTTCACACAGACCCCTTTTCCCCATAATACTCCAAAGACGTCTGGAGTGGGTGAAAGGTTAAATCCGCCAAACTTAGTAGGAGGAGACTCCTATGTATGGTTCTTGGTTTATTCAACGTTGAAGGATACACTGTTCCAAAATATTGTGCATCTAATCTTTGTTTCCATAGAAACCTGATCTGCAAATAAACAAAATCTTCTTGACAGTAGAATGTCAGAAAATGAAGAAGAAAGGGAGACAGCTAGAATAGCAGCTGAACTCATAGCAGCTGACAATACTCTGCTACAAACTGACCCGGATGCAATACTCATCCCGGTCAACATAAGGAAATCTATAACTTTAAAACTTATAGAAAATGGGCTGACACCGAGAGGTGGTACAGTCATATTCGTAATTGAGGCACACGAATATCGGCAGACAGAGGTATTCTATTCATGGATAAACTTTCCAGCAGCAAACGCTGTAACAAAGGACTTCCACTATTACAAAATAGAGGAACCTCCTAATGAGTACACTCCTTTCGAGGAGGTGGAAATACCACTCAAATACCAAGAGTACCTGCTCTGGTTTAATGGCGCCCTAAAACATAATAATCACATCACCAGGCTCGGTCCACTAGGTAGACCAGGAGCAACGTGGCCGGTCCTATCCGGATACACACCACATCCAGACATTGAAGAAATGTCTGCACCAGAACTTTTAGCACAGCTAAAACAACTAATTAAAATACACAGACAATTAGTCCAATATGTAATGCGGACTTCAACAGTCCAATCAGCTATTAAAATTCCACAGCTGATCCCTCACCAGGGGAACACAAATAAAATTACACCACAGAACATACAGTCCTGTCTAGGTAAAGTACCCGCAAAACGGGAACAAATTCCATTCTGGTTAGCACAAAAAATCACTCAAATAGAGGCGGTATTTTCAGATACCACCCCGGTTGAGAAACACAGGATTCTGACTATCTGTCTTCCAATGGGAATCGCACCACATGTGGAGGACTGTGACACTTGGGGTACAGTCTTTGCTTCCATTTACACAAAAACACATGGTGTTCCATCCATGTCAGTAAAACCAGATGTGCTAAAACAAATTCAAGATGAATACGGTCCAGAACCTGCTTTAACTCTTGGTATGAAATTACTAAAAGACTTCAAGTAGGTCTCTGCAATATTATTAGCCAATATAAAGGGAGAAGCAGCAAATGTGGCGATCCGCCAGAAGTTGAAAGAGACAGATATAGCAGACCAACCATTTGAAATTGCCAGAATCATAGAAAAATCCGATGAAGAACTAGGAAGAGATAGTTTGGGTGGAAAACCGGTGAAACCCCAACTTATTGAAAAACCGGAAAAATTATTTATTAAGAATATTCTAAACACTCAAAAAAAGAACTGGGATGGAAATAAACAATCCACTCCTAAAGAAAAAAGATTCCAGTCCAGAGGAAGGTCTCCTCAGCGGAGAGAAAGATCTCCGGACCAAGGACACAAGTCTCCCCAAAGGGAACCCTCTGAGAAAAAATACAACCTTAGAAATAGGGATAATCTGAAGAAACCTGATAGATATCAAGATATTGATACACGTCCGTCTCAATCTTTTCAGACTTCCTCGCAGAAATCGGAAAGAAGAGGACGATCAGAACACAGGGAAGAGCACGTCAAGTCCAAAGACAAGGAACCTGCTCATCAAAATAAAAAATTACAGTTTCCAAAAAAGAAGGTAGCCAGTATTAAAGTAATCAACCATGCCGAGAATACTGAGGACACAGCTGAAAAACGGAGAATGGGCTCAGACAATGCTAGACAGCGCAGCAGAAGTGAGCATAGCTCGCAAGATCCTTATGAATCATCTGGAGACAGTGGTCACGAATGAATACATTCAGGTGGAAACTGCAGATACCAGAGTTAGCAAACCTCATAAAATATATGAAATAACATTGCGTATAGAGGGGGATAAGACTAGGAAAATAAGGGGTCTCTTTTGGGATAATCTCTCCAAGGGCTATGATATCCTTCTAGCTGAAAGAGACTGGCCACCAGAGTTTGTCAGGGAGTGCCCTCATGGCGAAGAAATAATTATGCCTGCCTTCTCAAATCATATTCCAATTCATAAAAAATATACACTTGCAAGAAAGTGGGCAGTAGCCCAAGCTCCTGCATTATATAAAAACCATGTGGGATGGGATGAGGACTCTCCTCCTCACAAAATCCAGTTAAAATCACAACCTACTGCTCAGAGGCAGTACCCAATTAAGCAAGAAGCTAAAAAACGGGTAAAAGAGATCCTAGATCAACTTGAATACCAGGGGGTGATTGAAACTTGAAACCTCACAAATGAATAATCCTTTGTTTCCTGTCTCCAAACCAGACAATTCATATCGTCTTGTTTTGGACTACAGACACCTTAACTCATGTTGCAAAACCTTTGCAGTACAAAACTCACATAGTGCTGCACTAATGAATAACATAGTGCGCAAAAAATACAAAACAACAGTAGACATCTCTAATGGATTCTTCTGTCAAAATATAGCACCAGAGAGCAGATATTTGACCGCGTTCTCAATAAATGGCGCGCAAAAAAATTTCTGTCGTTTGCCCCAGGGGTTCAAGAACAGCCCAGGATTATTCTCAGCAAGAGTAACAGAGTTACTACAAATATATGATGATGAGGCATTATCTTATGTCGATGACATCTATCTAACAGATGATGACTTGGATACTCACTTGAAGAGAGTGAACACCATAATACTTGGGTTCGCAGCAGAGGGTTACAAATTCAACTTTAAAAAGTCAATAATTGCCCATCTAACTGTCCTGTTTTTAGGATATGAACTATCAAGTGAAGGCAAAAGCCTGGCTGACAATTTCCTAGAGAAATGTGCTGTAATCCAAGCACCTAGAACACTAAAAAACTTACAATCAATTCTAGGTTTCCTAAATTTCGGAAGAACTTACATTATAAATTATGCAGAGAGAGTTAAACCTCTCTATGATCTTATAAAACCAGATTTTAAAAGAATCAATTGGACTCAAAAACACACAGAAATTTTGAGATCTTTACAAACAGATATGTTAGTTAAAACAAAATTACAAACACGTGACAACACACGCAACCTTGTGATTCGAGTCATCCCAGGAAGATGCGGATTCACATACCTGACCTCTAATGAAGGAGAGAAGGTACCAATAGCATACAAATCACACTTGTACACAAAAGCTGAAATGAAATTTAGCCCAACAGAAAAAATTCTAACCGCGGTACAGACTGCAGTAGCAAAAGAACGAGCCCTAGCACAAGGTAAACGAATAATCATCGTGACACCGATACCAGCCCTGGAAGCGGTAACAAAGGCAAGCATTCCGAATGCTAAAGCACTCCATCCAAGATGGATACAATGGGCTAATTCTCTTGCTGCAACAGACGTGGCATACGAATTTGATCCCAACTTAAAAACACAAGAGTTTCTCCAATATGAATTCGAATGTCCTCTGCCGACCGAAATTCTGCCTCTAGAACATTACGGCTGTATAATATATACAGACGAATCAGCACAACCCGCAGTAGGGGGTAAGCAAGCTTACAGTGCTGCGTGCGCGATTGTAAAAGGTTGCTGGCACGAAGGAAAATTTAAACCAGTGGTCACTAAAACGCAATCTCTAGGAGACTGTACAGCTCAAAGAGCAGAACTACTGGCATTCAAGATGGCGCTTGAAAATACCGATCGAGAATTCCCCACACTCATAGTGTGCGATTCATATTATTGCGTCCAATCTTACAATGAATACTTGCAGATCTGGGTTCAGAACGGTTTTAAAGATGCAAAAGGAGGCACAATCAAGCATAAAATGCTTTGGGAACAAGTAGTTCTTTTGCAAAAGGAACTACAAAAGACTCACGTGATACATACACTGAGTCATCAACGTGATGGCGTTCACGTTGAAGGGAATTCATTGGCTGATGAGGCCGCGAAGGCAGCTGTGCAAACGGCTTCCGTAGCTGCCATCACTTGGTCAAAAACAAAAATAGACAGCGAAATATTACAGGCTGTCAGCGCTACAGTAAAAGATGCGATAGAAACACTCCTGAAAGACTTTCCAGTAAAGTACTCATACATAACTGATGCAAATAATGTTCCGTTTGCTCGAATCCCTGGAGTGGGGGATAGGGCAATTCCAAACATGGAACATAGGTTAGGACTCATCATAGCGGCACACGAAGGGCTTGCTTCTGTACATGCTGGCGTTTCAGCCACAGTATCATTATTAAAACAGAGATACTGGTGGCCACATATGCGACGACAAACAAGGAACTATGTTGTAGAATGTGAAATATGTCAAAGAATGAAAGTATCAACAGTGAAACGACCAGCACAGACGCACCTTCTAATCTCAGATAAACCATTAGCCTGTGTTTACCTGGACCACTGTGGTCCCTTACAAAGGGATGGTAACTATAAATATATCTTGGTCGCAGTGGATTCATGCACGAGATTCATATGGATGTGGCCCCAGCGATCGGCTGACGCCAGAACTGTTATAAAAGATTTGCGAGTCTTTATCGGCACATACACAATTGGCATGCTGCATTCTGACCAGGGTCCTGCTTTTAGCTCTCGAGCTTATAGGGAGGCCATGACCAGCATGGGCATTGCATTGCGGTATTCTTGTCCATTTCATCCTGAGGGAAACAGAATCGTAGAAAGAAAAAACCGTGACATAAAGCAATCTATAACAGCAAAGGTATTAGGTTCAGGAGCTGGGTGGGTCAAACATCTAATAAGTGTCCAACGTAGTCTAAATAACCTGCCAAGAAATTCTCTGAAAGGACTCAGTCCGTACGAACTATTGTTTGGGACTAGAATGTTAATCCAGGACTTAGATAGTCAGACTTCAGTGGTTAAAGAAAAATGCTTTGATATCAAAGATCGCTTGGCTATTTTACAGGACTTAAATGAAACAAGAAAAGACCTGAGCAACATAAAGTTGAAACAGCAGCCAACAACCACTGAAGAAAAACCACCTGTCCCAGCAAGGCCTGTCTGGATTCCAAAAGTCGGGGATCTGGTCAGAGAAAAGATCGCGGTAAAGAAGGAATTTGGGCCTTCTTACAGAAAAGCAGTTCCTGTCTTGTCTATCAACGGGACAAGATCAGTAGTACTACCGCCCCTTGCTGGTAAAAAGGAGGACCGAGTCATATCCATCGACCTGGTTAAACCACAATCATGTGGCCGATAACAAATAGTAGGCCAAGTGGACTCCCAAGAAGTAGCAGAAGACGAAAGTTTGCTACATCCACAGAGGTTCAATCTGAAAGACTGATCACATTTGGAAAATCTACAGTGAAACAACAAGGACTATGCAACAGAGCAATGGAACTTGAACCTCTTAAAACCCAAATCAAAGCTTTTCATCAAGAAACAACAACCTACGATGATGTAACTACAGAGTCTTCTAATGAAACAAAGCAAAAGCCAAAAGCAAAAAGTAATCCAGAAGCAATTGGAACAATTGACAGAACGGCATCCGGCTACTTCATCAACTTCGATGATTCTTCAGAAGAACAAAGCGAACCAGAAGTACAGCCATCAACAAAAACTTTTAAAGACAAAGCAAAGGAACTTTTTCATCAACTAAAGAGAACCTATCTGACTTCTCCATGGATTGAAATTTGGGTGACATTAGGTGCATTTATCCTCATACTTTGGCTCATCATGGTACTATGCTTGGGACATTTAATTGAGGGAAAATATGCTAAAATGGACACAGCAAGCCAGAAAATCAACTTGATCCTTAAACCACACACATCCTCACACGTCAAGAAAAGAGAACTTTCTTCAGTGAACTTCACAGCCAATCCTATACCAGGCGGTGTAGCATGGGACAATACTGATTATGAAATCTATGGCCCGGTTGAAATTCTGAAGTATCCACACCAATTTAAGATCTCGTTAAGTGACTTTGTAAAACCAAGCACATTTGCTGATGATTGGGACTTTGAAAGTATTAATGATATGATGTCTGACCTAGTAATGTCTGCTAAGTTTACAGAACATGATTATTTGCAGGGTTCGTCTAATTATGATCAAATGTTCTGCTATAACCACTATGGTAACCATTATCTCCATAAATCTGCACAACCTAGAAATGTTTTAAATTATAACCAATGGGAAAATTGTGCTACTCCACCAAAGGGTAGTTCCAAAACATTTTTTGATAAATATTCATACTTTTCAGGGTTTAACACAAGTAATGCAGAAACATTTTATTTCAAATTGTCAAATAAGACAGGTATGAAGACCATGCTTACAAACACAAAATTGATATATTCAGATTCGTTTTTTGAGCAAATGAATACATTTGGTTTTGATTTCTGGAACAGTAACATTGAAACAAAAACTGTTTGGGGTACAAAAGATTGGCAAGTACAAGGTATAGAATCATTGTTCAGAGCCTGCATGATCCCAGAACAAATTATATTTTTGAATGACACCATTCAACAAACTACCTGTCTTGGCTTAGCCAAAATCAAAGACTTAAACAAACCGTCTATTCCAAAGCCAACCACGAACATTAATAGCTCTATAGATGTGGAGATAGACGTGAACCATATTTTAAACCAAAACAGAACACATCCTGATTGGAAACAATGGTTGATCTGGCCCACAGACACAAATAACTGTCAAGACAGATTCCTGAACAAAATACAGGGGTTCAAATTGACCAGGCCAGACCCTAGATATTCCCAGAGACAACATCCAGGGATAGTAACTACTTACAGTGTGGGCAAGCTCTGCCTTCAATGGCTACAAACATCCACACTAGCAGAAATTAAGCAACACCTAACTTCACTTCAAGAGGGTGCTGACTTGCGTGATTTCATTATGGGACCGCACAAACAGCTTCAGAAACGTTTCATAGCGGCCTCTATATATGCAGCTTACAATGAAGTTTGGAAAGTAACTCAAATTGAGACAGCAGAAAAAATACGGGAAATTGACCGTATTAATTTGGAAAAATCACTTTCTGTTGTGGACAATGGGTTAATGACTCTGTCCTCCAGAATATATTCACTGGACAGTATTGTGTCTTCAGCAATCGATATAATATCGCAAGACTTACTGATGTTACAACACGGTCAGTCCCAATTGCGTTCTATTGTACAACTTGGCTGGACGTTACAAAATCTGCGTTCAGGCTATGTGCCTTGGCGTTTAATCAACACAACGTCGCTATTTAATATCTTTAACCTTACTGATAAACAAATCAGTTTGGCACAGAAGGGTGCTGACTATACAATTCTGAGCATTGAAAAACTTGAGAGATTACCATTGACAATGTCAGAACGACCTGTCATTGAATGGATAATACATGGGATAATAAATATTCCGATAAAAACTTTCCAGTTTCAATACTGCCAAAAATATATACAGGCAGGCCAGTATGAAAGGTTGGGTAAAGGATACATTAAGTCAACATGGAACTTGCCCTATACACACGCTTGTGTTAGTAATAAAGGACAAAGTGTGTTCCTTAGTGGCAATAATTGTGAAAGGTCACTAAGCGGTACACTTCTGTGTCAGGGTATTAGTTTGCATGGAGCATGTGAAGGGAACTCAAATAACCTTTCATGTCACCAGCTAGGCACACCTGCAACACAAATAGAACCATTCTTTAAGAGACTCTCGAACGGGAGTTACATTCTAATTGTAGATCGCAGATGTTGCAGTCTGCTGCCCGGAAAACCTTATCTCATAACCGTGACTACGAAGGTCATGTGCTTTGAACGAGTATTGTTCCCAAACGATGCCCGAGACAGGGAGGCAAGGTTGTGGCCCAGTTTGAAGATTTCTTCTATTCGAATTGATACTTTAAGCAGAATGAAGACAGTGCTCCTACAGACGCCAACCATGTTAACGTCATCAAAAGAAACGTATGATCTCCAAGTTGCAAGGACAACGGCTGAGATTCATTCACTGTTATCAACCAATTCCCCCATACATTTCGCAGAAATACTGAGCGAAATCTTAAATATTTCTGTTACAAGCGGAATCGCGAGTGTATTTAAGACAGTGTTTTCGGGAGCTTTAACCCCATTCAAAGCCATCCTGGGTATTTTTCCTGATTTTGTCCATTCCATCTTTGGCGGACTTCCTCTCCTTTTGGGACTAGTGGCAGGCATCCTATTTTTGATCCTGTTACTTAGCTATGGCAAACCACGTCACAGACAAGACACCAGCGATAATGGAAGAAACAATCCGAGCTATTGGCTACCGGGACCGCATAACTAAAGACCTTGGACTAGCACGGCTACGAGATTTGAACATGACTTGGTTTCTTTCATTCAGACCGATGTGGCAAAGTTGTGTTATGCCTGTATTAAGGTGCTTGCTATGCGGCGAAGAATGCGTGTTGGACACCTGTCTGACACTACAATCGGATATGCCAATGGACGCAGAGACTTTGTTGGGTCCGGTAACGGCTCATGCATTGTGCTGTCCCCAGCGGCTACCAATCCTGATGACGGCATTCGTGGAGACTTCACCACTACGATTGAAGAGTTGTGAAGTACAAGATGAAAGCAGCATCGATCAGGTACGACCTTCTGTCAGCTATGCTGATCGAAACATCAATGAAGGCAATCATGCTCATGAATGCATGTTACAAAATGTATCCGAGTTAGTGGAACTTTCACAAGAAGCAGTTGACAGTTTTTTCGAAAGTCTCAACAATATGATGTTTTCACCAGAGCAGAAAGAATGACTTTGAACAAACTAGCACACGACGTTCCCTACACCCTGAATTTGGCCTTCAACGTTGATAATAAAGCAATAAGAAATTTTCTCACCAGTTTTTACGGAGAGCGAGACATTTTTTCTCCCCATCCATTTCCAAAAATATTTACGATTTTTTGGGACACTTATCTTCTGCTTAAAGTAAAACTATTCTTAGAGAACAAAATTTCTATTTTTAGCTACTCTGGAGACATTAGCTACCCTCTAGCATGTTCACGAGTATTATGATTTTTGTGATGAGATGGTCTCGACTTTTTCTTCTGTATTAAGAGCCATTTCATGTGTAATTTCCGCATTTCATTCATGCTGATTTCAAAATATGCGTTTAGATTTAGCATTATTATACTGCTTGATGTGCATATAGTAACTATACTCATCTTTTCGTGTATTTCGCATTTCCAAATTTCAATATGCAAATGATTGTATTTTGGGGTGGTTCGGTATACACATGCACTACTAGTTTTGTTTACTATGCCTAGACTTGTAAATATGGACATAGATTACGTGGAGTGGGTGTGGTGTATTTACTATGGGTACTGTATCGATCCCCCTGTTTCTGACCCTTGTCTGGTTAATAATTAACTAGCAACCATTCAACTGCACAGAAATCCGTTATCTGATTAGCCACACAACGGCACAGAAGCCCGTTATCTGATTAGGTCATAGCGCATGCCATCTCGTTAGGCAAGCACTATTTCCCCAGCCCCCTAATAGGCATACGGTGTTCTAAAACAAATCAAACCTACCACGACCTAGGAAATCCCCACAGCCATTGTTTTGATTTAGCCGAGAACTTCAGTAAAGAATGTGCGAACGACCAGTTCGTATGACATCCTTATTGACGTATTTATGTCCATCCTTACGTCAATCCCGGCACCTTTCAGGTATAAATAATACCGACATTGCCTTAAGCAAACACACGAGGTGGTGACAAGATTGGAGCAGCGAGACTTGCCGAGGAGCCCAGCTGACAGCAAAGCCCACAGACGCTGCCCCTCCTTTCTGACGCGCTGAGAGAGAGAGACGCTGCCTTTTCTCCTGCCGAGAAATCCAGCTCCGGCGCTTCCAAGCAGCCCTCGCAGGCAGCTGGAATATCAAGACCTGAGATAGAGATACCAGCCCTCCAGCCTTCTAAACTCCCAGGTACTGAACTGAATCATCCTTTGTAGAGAATTCTTGAAGCAGACCCTTGGCAAAGCAAACTTAACTTAAACTGCTACTTATCTACTCCCGCCACGTATTAGGCTTAGGTCAGGTACATTGGGGTAGGCGTAGTTAGAAGCACCAGTTGAGTACGATTAGTCAATGTATATATGTATGTATCTATTTTATCCATTTTAAGTACCATATGGCTAAGAAACCATATCAATGCTTTTACAGTATTATTTTATAATTCTGTTATTACTATATGCACTTTACTTAACAATAAGTATTGCAATAATAGCGATTCATTTCTCTTGTAAGAGAAAAGAGACTGATCAATAAATAACATCTTTTATTGAACACGCCCGTCTCTTCCTTTTCTCTACAATCTGGTGAAACTAAGAATGCACTGAACTGACTGAGTAAAATAAGTTGTCTTTTGTTTTCACACGACTCTAGAGATACACTCTTGATTAGGGGAGAGCAAAGTTGTCATGTTCTATGGTTGTCAGAAACTAAATCCCTTCTTGTCTAACCAGGGAGGTTAAACTCCTCCTTGTCTATTCGAGAAAGTTTCTAGTGAACTCTGAGCTAGCTGGCACACACATAACTTTAAGTCTAATATCGACAGTAGAAGACCTAGTTAACCTCTGTCCTACGTCTATACTATTGAAGATATTATTCCAATGCGCAGAGCCTATTGGGATGATAGGAACTACACTACAGAGCGATAAATTATGGCTATCCCTCCCCCTTTGGTTCTGGCCCTATCCAAATGAGCGACAAGGTAGCCTCTGGGAACTGCTATGTTCCAGTCAGGTTCCAAGGCGCCATTGGCCCAGGTTTCAGAAAGAAACTCAAGGTCAGGACTTGGATCAGACATTCCAGGTCATATTTGTGTTTGCACATTGATCTGGTGTTTAATAAAATGCCACTAAAAACTTCTGAGCTAGAGCTCCTTTCCTGGCGGGGTGGGCCCATGAGGAATGTTCTATTAGCTGTTACCGGCCCTTGTAGGTTCCCTCTATTGTAGGTGTTAGCGTTGTTGCTCATACTTAAAGCATGCACCGCACTATCACCAGTTACTGTATTCTGGCTATTGGTTATGTATTTGTACTGTGCCTTTAGGCCACAAGCATTGCATCCTTTAATGTCATACAACTCTCAGTCCACCAATAATGTGGGTTTGACACATTGACTATTCTTTATACCGAGGAGTTTGCTCCGTGAATACATTTGCAAAAAACGGGTAGGGGTTCTGGTGCTGGTCGCGCGCCGAGCGCTGACGGGCGCAGACGGAATTGCCTTTGCCGCGCCGGAAGCTCAGCCGCTGAGCGGTCACAGCATCGCGCAACAAGAACAACCCACACTCTCCAAGTTTTTCTTTAGCATAAAAGGTCACTTTATTTAAGACAGGTAAACAGCATAGCCAGGCAACATTGTACATTAAAACATTCTTTTATGTAAAACCTTTAAATATCAAAACCTTTAAAACTTCCCCACAAAACTTTGCATCAGCAATTTCCCCAAATGAACAGAACCATGCCCTAGTTTATTTCCTCCTTCCAATTTCTCGTTTCCCCCCCTGTGAGAAGTTGGCCTGATGTGCAGTGCTCACTATTCTAGTGAGCACTATATATCAGTCCAAACAACCCTTATTGATGATTGGTTGTAAGTCAACCTTATAGACCAGCTATCCTAGTAGCATGGATACGAGCAGTCTAAGGCTAAGACTCTAGAGGGCGTGTTAAGCCAGCTGTTTTACCATCACATTACCCCTTGAACACCCAGTGAAAGGACACCACACAAGTGTTATGAAAATAAACAATGTATTTATTAGAATCACAACAACCCTGTACTCTTTATGAGGACAGGGTGCTAAGCACACAAAAACTCTTACGAAAATACTTTTAAGTTAGCACGTTACACAAATGCCCGAGGGGCACGAAAAACCATATACGCTAAAAGTGGAATGCGAATTACTAGCAGGTAAGTAACAGTTCTAATAGGCGTTGGAATCGCTAGGACTGGACTAGGGAATCGTTAGATTACTACTAGGAGGCCTAGGGGACTCGGGTGCAGAGTGTGCACTCTCACGCGGGATGCGGGACAAAGTCTATGGAAGCTAGAATTCACAAAGTTAGTGTTCACGGGCGAACCCGACCTGGTAGGGAGAAAACGACAGTGGATCCTGACCCTTGGATAGTGAGGCTATGCTGGGACACCGGAGTGCCGAAGTTACCTAGCCCAGGGGCTGCAGCTGCATAGGTCTGAAAAGACGTCGGGGATCTCGTTGCCGGACCAGGAGCCTGGAAGGAAGAAGTTGCTGGCAGGCGACCAGTGAAGGAAAGTTCGATGGATCCAAGCCTGGATCAAGGAAGAAGAAAACCTGAAAGCAGAGGGGACCAAGTTCTTGAATCACTAGCCAGTGATTAAGTGGGCACCAGGATGGCACCGGGCGAAGTCACCGCAGTCAGGTGAGTGGGCGCTGCTGGGCTCTGCAGTCTCTCGGACCAGGAGGCGTTGTCGGTGACCAGGATGGAGGT
Source organism: Lissotriton helveticus (assembly GCF_964261635.1). Classification (NCBI taxonomy): domain Eukaryota; kingdom Metazoa; phylum Chordata; class Amphibia; order Caudata; family Salamandridae; genus Lissotriton; species Lissotriton helveticus. Next base: position 1,709,742,229 of record NC_136063.1, on the reverse strand, counting down.
GCGAGCTGTCCCACGAAGGATGAAGTCGTTGGCGTCGAAGTTACCCAGGATTGGGCAACAAGCCTTGGCTAATTCAAGCCCACGCGGTGGACTCAAAATGGCGTCTTGAGTGGACCGGGAGGGTCCAGGGTGCTCCTCTTCTGGAAGGGAGCAAGGGCCAGTCTGGAGCAACCAGACCAGCAGCAGAAATGTCGTCGGGCGTCGTCAGGAAGGCCACAAGCCAACGGGCTAGTAGCCAAACAACGCGGTGAGCAGCAGAAGGCAGAAGGGCCCCACGCCGATCGTGGAGATGCTGGGGGGCTGCTCTTCGGTGCTGGAGCTGCTCAGGGTGGGGGCTTCTCGGACCCCAAAGCACTCACCAGGAAATTACTCGGTGGGCTTGCTGTGCAGAAGTCGTGCAGTCTTGGCGATGGCCGGTCCCTCGAGGTCTCGTCGCACCCACGGTTCTCAGCTGGGCTGTAGAGGTGGGTAGAGGTCAGAGGTGCCAGGGAAGCCGGGTCTCGTCGAGCTGGGCAGTCGGGTTCCGGAGGAAGGACGTGCAGCAGACCGCAGTGTTCTTAGATGGTGCCTGCGGATGCAGGGTGACTACTCCTTAGCCACAAGGGAGAATCTTGAGGAAGAAATCGTGAAGTCCTTTCGTGGAAAGTGGTATCTTGATTCCAAAGATGATCTGATTTGGAAGGGGGCCAGTCTCTACCTTTATCTGGGAAAAGGGGGCTGGCACGCGACTAGGTCCTGCCCTATGGGTGGGACCAGGAGGGGGGTGGGTACACCCACTTCCTTGGCGGGCTTTTCCCCAGCACAGGGTCTGGAGTGACCCTGGAACTGGTTCCAGCCAGCCTATGCACAGTGAGCACCGGGGTGCCACGTGCAGTCACCTTCCTCTAAAGCCCTGCCTACCTACAATACACAAAACCCTGTCTGGGACGGTGCTGGCACCGCCCCTGGCAGGAAACCCTTTGTCCTTATCTCCTGCTCTGGGAGGACTCCCAGCAGCAGGAGGGAAGACTTGTGTCTCGGTGGCAGCATCCATTTTGTGGATGCTAAGGCTCTGTCTGACTTTTAACCGGGTTATAGGTTACAGGCATGTCGTGTCCCTCTAGAAGGGTGGAATGCTAACCCCGTCGCCAGAATTGGCGAGGGGTTAGTATTCCAATTCGTATGACACCTTACTCGACATGTTTTGATAAAGCGATACCAGAGTTGGCACATAACCGCGAGGATTATAATGCACTTAGGAGTATATGGTATGCGATATCATGGAAACGGCTAAGGGATAGATCCCGAAAGCCGCAGACAGGCTCAGCTCATGCTAGAGCACCATCTCACACGATTCCAAGCACTCTGCCTTCAGGATTGTTAAGGCCTGCCATAGGAGTGACTGATAGGAGATCTGTGTGTCCATTTTAGGGTTAGATATAGGTATACTATATCTAAAGCAAAGGGTGATTACACCACCTTGCCCCAGCTGTCAAGCAGCCAGTTGTGTCAGATTTGGATGGCCAGCCAGGGGTGGCATAATACATGCTGCAGCCCCTGGTAGGCCCTGGGTACACCTATGCCCTGGGTACCTAAGGTACACTGTACAGGGACTGATAAGGTGGCTCAGTATCCAATTTAGATATGTACCTAAGGTACATGGAATCCATTTTACAGAGAGAGCAGTGGGCCTGAGGTCCTGAACAGCAGGGCCTCAGGTCAACTAAGTCAGAAAACCAGCAAAACACCAGGCAAAAAGTTGGGGGCAACCATAGTCAGGGATCAACCTTCCTACATAACCCCCCCCCCAAACGAAAGGAGATAAGGCTATCCTTGTCCAGGTAAGCCTATATTGCCTAAGTGGCCATTTAAGGAAGTACCAGCACTGGCATGGTTACCCCCTATGTCATGGTCCACTAAGCAATCCCTCACCCTAAGGGTGTCTGAGGGTCTCCACCATAGGGAATCTCTACCTGTGGTGTGTTTTGTCAAAGAAAAAGGCTGGTGCTGAAATGGAGTACTGAAGTGAGGCTCCACTAATTTTGGGCTCAGCTTCCTCCAATCATTTTCCACCATATAGGCCTTTCTTTCCAAGACTGAGTTGTTTTGGGCTCTCAGGGTCAACCTCTGGCTACCTACAGCTGGAGGTTGGGTCCCTCTGTTTCGCTTACTGGAGGGACAGGTCAGGTCTGGGGCCCTCAGGTCCCAAGTTTGGCTGTGCCCAACAGTGTCCATCTGTGGGAGGTCCCTAACTAATTTTAAGGGGGATCCCTCAGGAGTATGTTTTATTTTCACTTGGCTAGGACTACTAGCTTCAGTGCCCTTAATCTGCTGATTGGGAAATTCTTTTGGACAGGGGGCCCTTTGGGGTCCAACACTGGCCTCCCTGACCTCTACAGCCCTGGGCTGACTGAGGCAGGGTAGAGAGGGGCAGGTTACCTGCTCCAGACTGGGTCCCATCTTGGAAGGGTCCACTGACATCAGGGGTTCTGCCAGGCTAGGCCTGACTACCTCTGTGGCAGTTTCTTCACAAGGGGTCAGATCAGTTCCCTGAGGAGGCTGATCCTTTCCTAAAGTCTGGTGGGAGGGAGATTTCTCTTCCTCCTCAATACTCTCTGTCTGAGTGGAGTGATCCATAGTTTCAGGCTTCACAACACTGTCATCTGTCTGAGTTTGAGCTGTGGCCATCACAACTCTCCCAACCTTTTCAGGAGGGGGCTCAGTTTGGGTGTGGGCTGTTACCATGACAGCCTTGACAACCTGTTCTGGGAAGGAAGTTGTCTGAGATTGGGTTGTGACTGGCACAACCCTCCTGACCTGTTCAGGGAGGATATCTTGGACTGGGGCTGTGGCTACCACTGCCCCACTACCCTTACCATGGATGTTTACCATTCTAGAATGGGTTTCTTGCTCTACTTCAGCCCAGGCTGAGAGCTCTAAATCATTCCCCAGTAGGCAATCTACAGGCAAGTTTGGTGACACTGCCACTCTCTTGTGGCCAGTGACACCTCCCCAGCTGAGATTGACCACTGCCATGGGATGATCTCTCTGTACTCCATCAATATTGGTCACCTGGTATGTGGCACCAGGTAAAAGTTGCCTTGAGCCACCCCCCTCCTAATCCCACCGCTGCCACCAATGTGAGAAGTTGGCCTGATGTGCAGTGCTCACTATTCTAGTGAGCACTATATATCAGTCCAAACAACCCTTATTGATGATTGGTTGTAAGTCAACCTTATAGACCAGCTATCCTAGTAGCATGGATACGAGCAGTCTAAGGCTAAGACTCTAGAGGGCGTGTTAAGCCAGCTGTTTTACCATCACATTACCCCTTGAACACCCAGTGAAAGGACACCACACAAGTGTTATGAAAATAAACAATGTATTTATTAGAATCACAACAACCCTGTACTCTTTATGAGGACAGGGTGCTAAGCACACAAAAACTCTTACGAAAATACTTTTAAGTTAGCACGTTACACAAATGCCCGAGGGGCACGAAAAACCATATACGCTAAAAGTGGAATGCGAATTACTAGCAGGTAAGTAACAGTTCTAATAGGCGTTGGAATCGCTAGGACTGGACTAGGGAATCGTTAGATTACTACTAGGAGGCCTAGGGGACTCGGGTGCAGAGTGTGCACTCTCACGCGGGATGCGGGACAAAGTCTATGGAAGCTAGAATTCACAAAGTTAGTGTTCACGGGCGAACCCGACCTGGTAGGGAGAAAACGACAGTGGATCCTGACCCTTGGATAGTGAGGCTATGCTGGGACACCGGAGTGCCGAAGTTACCTAGCCCAGGGGCTGCAGCTGCATAGGTCTGAAAAGACGTCGGGGATCTCGTTGCCGGACCAGGAGCCTGGAAGGAAGAAGTTGCTGGCAGGCGACCAGTGAAGGAAAGTTCGATGGATCCAAGCCTGGATCAAGGAAGAAGAAAACCTGAAAGCAGAGGGGACCAAGTTCTTGAATCACTAGCCAGTGATTAAGTGGGCACCAGGATGGCACCGGGCGAAGTCACCGCAGTCAGGTGAGTGGGCGCTGCTGGGCTCTGCAGTCTCTCGGACCAGGAGGCGTTGTCGGCGACCAGGATGGAGGTGCGAGCTGTCCCACGAAGGATGAAGTCGTTGGCGTCGAAGTTACCCAGGATTGGGCAACAAGCCTTGGCTAATTCAAGCCCACGCGGTGGACTCAAAATGGCGTCTTGAGTGGACCGGGAGGGTCCAGGGTGCTCCTCTTCTGGAAGGGAGCAAGGGCCAGTCTGGAGCAACCAGACCAGCAGCAGAAATGTCGTCGGGCGTCGTCAGGAAGGCCACAAGCCAACGGGCTAGTAGCCAAACAACGCGGTGAGCAGCAGAAGGCAGAAGGGCCCCACGCCGATCGTGGAGATGCTGGGGGGCTGCTCTTCGGTGCTGGAGCTGCTCAGGGTGGGGGCTTCTCGGACCCCAAAGCACTCACCAGGAAATTACTCGGTGGGCTTGCTGTGCAGAAGTCGTGCAGTCTTGGCGATGGCCGGTCCCTCGAGGTCTCGTCGCACCCACGGTTCTCAGCTGGGCTGTAGAGGTGGGTAGAGGTCAGAGGTGCCAGGGAAGCCGAGTCTCGTCGAGCTGGGCAGTCGAGTTCCGGAGGAAGGACGTGCAGCAGACCGCAGTGTTCTTAGATGGTGCCTGCGGATGCAGGGTGACTACTCCTTAGCCACAAGGGAGAATCTTGAGGAAGAAATCGTGAAGTCCTTTCGTGGAAAGTGGTATCTTGATTCCAAAGATGATCTGATTTGGAAGGGGGCCAGTCTCTACCTTTATCTGGGAAAAGGGGGCTGGCACGCGACTAGGTCCTGCCCTATGGGTGGGACCAGGAGGGGGGTGGGTACACCCACTTCCTTGGCGGGCTTTTCCCCAGCACAGGGTCTGGAGTGACCCTGGAACTGGTTCCAGCCAGCCTATGCACAGTGAGCACCGGGGTGCCACGTGCAGTCACCTTCCTCTAAAGCCCTGCCTACCTACAATACACAAAACCCTGTCTGGGACGGTGCTGGCACCGCCCCTGGCAGGAAACCCTTTGTCCTTATCTCCTGCTCTGGGAGGACTCCCAGCAGCAGGAGGGCAGACTTGTGTCTCGGTGGCAGCATCCATTTTGTGGATGCTAAGGCTCTGTCTGACTTTTAACCGGGTTATAGGTTACAGGCATGTCGTGTCCCTCTAGAAGGGTGGAATGCTAACCCCGTCGCCAGAATTGGCGAGGGGTTAGTATTCCAATTCGTATGACACCTTACTCGACATGTTTTGATAAAGCGATACCAGAGTTGGCACATAACCGCGAGGATTATAATGCACTTAGGAGTATATGGTATGCGATATCATGGAAACGGCTAAGGGATAGATCCCGAAAGCCGCAGACAGGCTCAGCTCATGCTAGAGCACCATCTCACACGATTCCAAGCACTCTGCCTTCAGGATTGTTAAGGCCTGCCATAGGAGTGACTGATAGGAGATCTGTGTGTCCATTTTAGGGTTAGATATAGGTATACTATATCTAAAGCAAAGGGTGATTACACCACCTTGCCCCAGCTGTCAAGCAGCCAGTTGTGTCAGATTTGGATGGCCAGCCAGGGGTGGCATAATACATGCTGCAGCCCCTGGTAGGCCCTGGGTACACCTATGCCCTGGGTACCTAAGGTACACTGTACAGGGACTGATAAGGTGGCTCAGTATCCAATTTAGATATGTACTTAAGGTACATGGAATCCATTTTACAGAGAGAGCAGTGGGCCTGAGGTCCTGAACAGCAGGGCCTCAGGTCAACTAAGTCAGAAAACCAGCAAAACACCAGGCAAAAAGTTGGGGGCAACCATAGTCAGGGATCAACCTTCCTACACCCCCCCACCCCCTAGGGAAGGATGAGCCCGCTCCTGACCATCCCATCCCCAAAAAAGCGCCTTCAGCAAATAACAAACCATGGCACTGTCACCTGTCCTATAGTGACAACAAAATAAATAAATATAACAAATGTTAACAGCATTACAAGAAGGGAAGGGAGGGTGGGACTCGAAAATATCAGCTGCGTATTACTCCTCGCAGCGCCGCTCTCCTCAGCCTCTGCGCGCGCCTCCTGACTGCCCCCGCCCGCGAGCCCTGACCTACCCACAATCCCCTGCGCGTGGATTGTTCCAATCGCGCGAATCATCCCAGGGGGACACCGGCTGACGCCGGAATCCCCCCGGGCCCCATTGCGATCATTATGGGGCCAAAAGAAACCACTAGAGCGCTGACCTCGGAGGCGGGTCCGCTCTCACAGGCAGGCACAGCCGTCACGCGATTAGCAGTGCAGCAGAAAAATTGCCAATAAGAACATTCAGGTGAGTTACAATTTAAAAAATTGAGCAAGTTTTAAAACGATGTAAAAACGATTCTGGCAGCACCTCGCGCTCCAACAGCGCCAGTAGAGTTAGCTGCTCGTCACCAGCTGTGCGGTCGCAGCATTGCGATCTTTATGGGGCCTAAAGAACCACTAGAGCGCTGCCCTAGGAGGCAGGTCCGCTCCTACAGGTGTTCACCGCAGTCATGTAATTAGCAGTGCAGCAAAAAAATGGCAATAACAACATTATGGTGAGTTACAATTTAAAAAATGTGAGCAAGTTTTAAAACGATGTAAAAACGATTCTGGCAGCACCTCGCCCTCCAACAGCGCCAGTAATATTAGCTGCTCGTCATGGATGAATGGAAGGGTTGTTGGTGGGAAAAGTGACCATATATTCAGAAAACCAACTTGTTTACTATATTAGAATTTCATTTTAGAACGTGTTTAAATGCTATTGAAATGCTTGCTTTAGAAAATGACTTACGAATAAAAACGTGAATCCATTTATTTAAAATATTTAACAAATATATCTCATTATAACTAATGTAGAAATGGAAGATGTCATTCGAATTGCTACATGTATAAATGCCTGTTTTTTCACAACTTTGCACCAAGTGACTATATTTTAACCTGTGCAGTAACTAGGCCCAAAGCTTTCCTTTTGATCTTTGCTCATAGTAAAGCATTCTGTGAAACTGCCTAGCATTTATATAATCTTTAGAAATGTGTTGACTCCAATATCATGTTCATTTAGTTTCCTCAACCCATGTTAGATCATTTCACTAAAATATATTATACTTATTGAAACCATAAAGAATAAATGGTGACACAGACATTATAAATGTTGCTTCCGAATAACTTGATATATACTTTCATATTACTGATAAGTCTTTGTCTATGCAAAGATCTTTTAGTGCATCTTTTAGCTTTGGTAAGAAGGTTCTCATTGGAACCGTCCCTCATGAAACAACTGCGCTAGAGAATTGTATCAACCCTGCCAACAAGAGTGCAGACTGTGGGAATTAGAAGAAGAAGAGTTGTGTGACTTATGACACCACCTTTTGAACTGTTCTGATTTGGCATCAAGTGAAGACGCCTTCAGAAGTGGCTACTTGTGTGAGAAACTATAATAATGAGTGTTCCTAGCTAGTTAGCCTCACCTCTTTCTTTCATATGCCTGTCTGGTGGTCCTGTTGCTGGATTTCCCTTGCCCTGAGAATCTTCTATAAGGAGAGTTGATTCCTTTTAGATATTTTCGAGGGGATTTACCTTTATTAACTTTTTGGTTGATGCTACTGCACAGATCACTTTTCTAAATACAGTTGGTGTTGCAACTGTAGAGAAGCTCGGCTGAGTCCCAGGACTTCTCCTTATGAGAAGTTCATTCCTCTTTGTTTTCTTTTTTCCAATGGAAATCTTCATGGGTACGTATTTATAATAGGTCTCTTAGCTAGTTTACTGTGTTTCTTCACGGAACACAACTCTAATGCTGATTTCTAACTACTTCTTTTATTTCTGTAACTTACTAAACTGAATATACATCGAATTTCTAACCTTATGATAAATAATGGTTTTAAAACTATTCCAATCTCTCATCCTTGACTCATCGCAAATTCTAAATATCTATGATATTTTAATCACATCAATTAAAGACGCTCTAATTCTCCGATGGAAAAGGTCCATTGACCTCTCCGGAGCACCTAAGATCCTGCATGGTGACTATTGTAATATGGTGTATGTAAAATGTCTGAACCATCCTGGAGAGTCTTGGTTTTGGGCTCCAGCAATGGAATGCTGGAAGGAAGAAAGAATAGATGGACAGTTAAAATAATGGATGAAAGGATGGATTGTTGAACACATATATGTATTTGTGAATTAATGTATCTATGTATTTATGTGTATGCAATGATGGATTATAGATGGATGAAAGGATGGTTGATGGAGGAATTGAAGGTTGGATATGTTTATATCATTGGTACCAGTCTCGACCTCACTTGTTGTACCTTGTTAGTGCCTGCAGCTCCTTGGATGCAATACAAGGTGTGGTGGCATTGGTTGGGCTCTGTGAAGGGCTGGCGTCCAAATCTTTTCCGTTTCCATAGTCTTGCAGCAACGGCATCAATGGGTTCTTTGGTTCTGATGAGCTTTGTATCTTTGGTATGGCCCCAGATAAAAACCACACCCATCAGATGTGGCTTGTTTGTCTTTAAGAATGTTTACAAGTTTGGCACTGTGGTTGCATTTCGTGGGGCCAGACATTCTCTGCGAGTAATGACTTACCCACAGCAACATTCTGATCCTCACAAACCTGAAAAAAATACTGCCTTTACATATTGTGAATGTGTCAATTCAGAAGATATACAATCACCTCAGAACTGGGAACCTATGTGGCGGTGCTTATAACTTTCTGAGAATAAAACAAAAATACATCAAAAGCTTACAAATGTGAATTCATTAATCCAGACTTACTCATGCTAATTACTAACTAACTGTAAAGAAACACCAAAACCTAATGAACAGGAACAAATGTATTACTTTCATTTATGTTGTTCACTAACCAAGAGTGAGAAAATGTTAATACATTCTATCTGAGGTATAGAAATAGAGACTCACTATAGAGAAATGTGCTATTATTTTCTGTGCTACATAACGTATGAGAGGACGGATGGATGAACCGACAGACAGATGGATGATTGAAAGGATATTTGGAGGGACAGGTAAAAGGATGGATGATTGGATGAATGAATGAATGGCTGGAAAGATAGATGCATAGAGGGAACGTTGGAGGACATTATTCTAAAGATGGTTAGGCTTGCTTTCCCATGCCCACTCAGTGCCGCTAGAAGTATGGCTGAAAGTGTGGGTATTTTAATTTTCTAGCTAGTCTTTTGAACAGAAATGGCCATATTTAAGGTGATCTGCAAATGTGCAGCATTATTGGCTTGCTGTAGGTCTTTGTATATTGCAGGATTCTAATTGAAAATGTCAATTCATTCAAAATATCCCTAGTCTGCCAGACCATACTGAATAAATCATGTACTTTCTACTGCATTAATCATGCCTGGCCTAAGGATCTTTACTCCAAACAGAACACCGGGCCTTTATTATATCAAAGCAAACAGGATAGATATATATTTCACTATATGCCCTTCTAGGTGAGGAGCACCACATCGCATTATTGTTTGACCAAATAAACTGGTTAAATATTCACAATACAAATGATCCGATACTGAAGGCCAGCCAAATGTGTGTTAAGTATCCCAACCTTTCTTCCCTCTATTCAAATGCACCATAATTATATATCTTAATTACCATCTATTTTCAAGTGCCATATTTATATTTATCACAGATCAATTCAAATAGTTCATTTCCTAATGGATATTGGGCATTTTCTAGTAGAAAACTCAAATGAAGCTGGGTTGTGCACACTATTGATTATGCAGGCACCTTTAACAAATATAGACTATAGGCTCCACATTTGCAAATTATGTCTTGCTTCTTCTTTTTGTGTAGCTCCGTCATGTAGGTAGGATTGCAAATAAGGAATACCTTCCATTCATTCCTATGGGCAAGAAGGCCCAGAGGAATTAAAAGAAGGCCCATAGGAATTAATGGGAATACATTCTCAATTTGCGATTCCCAATTAGAGAATCGCAAATTGAGAATGCTATTTCAAGGTTGCAAGGGTGTCAATAGGACATCCTGTTGCACCCCTGAAATAAGCATGTGTGCACATGTGGTGCACATACATGCGCTAAGGGCATGTATGTGCGCCACCTGTCACTTTGAATAATGCAAAAACGCATTTTTCAAGGAAATCGCAAATTACCACCAACCTGAAGTTGGTGGTAATTTGCGATTTCTTAAGCCTAAATCACACAACTTGGGTGCTTCCTACATTGCATTTAAGGAATCACAATTTGGAATTCCTTCAATGCATTCGCAAAAGAGGGAATGGCAAATTTTGCAATTCCTTATTTTGCAAGTGAGTTTTTGTCTGCTACATAGCACAGTACCCAAATTTTGAACACAAACTCTGAAATTCTGAGAATTTCAGCGTTTGCTGTCGCAATTTGGCTTCCTACATATGGCCCAAAGTTCACAGGAAGAGACCTCTCCTCTTTCTGCTTTTTTGACCAGAATACAAGCCCTGTCCACCCTTCTCCCATCCTCTGTTTCTAGGCAAATTTTTTGCACCTCAAAAAAAGAATTACCAAGGAGGGTCTACTGAATCTCAAACTAGATGTAGGTGCAAGCCTTAGAAAATGGTACACTGCAACTTCAAAAGGCCGCTGATAGTGGCTGTGTTTGCCACACACTGGGAGTGAGATGATTAAAGGGATACTCCTTACTCACATACATTTTCTTCTAGAAGATGGTGCACAATGTATATTACTCTTCAAGGAGTCAACATTCTGTTCTGTATCATAGAGTGGGACTTCACCAGTCACGTGTACTCATTTTGGAGACATATACCTGTAGAAGTCTCGTTTTCTATGCACTAAGATGCCTCTCTGCCTCAAGTTCAATAATGGGATACCAAATTACTTGACAGATGCTAAAACTTGTTTTATGTGGTCCACATTCTGCTAATGCATCACATACACTGGCCACACAGTTTGCGTGCCCTGGATGCTGTAAGAAATCAGGCCTTTTTGCAGACTTCCCCCACTTTTTGCCGCTATTTGGACTTTTAGATGATTGTTTCTGACTCTGACAGTGCACTAAAGCCTCCTAACCAGACCCCAGTACCAGAACCTACTCCCTAAAAGGTATATGTGTCAATTGGTGGGCCCAATTAACAAAGGATTTTAACTCCCTTAAAAGTCTCTAGTATATGGTACCAGTGTTACCCAGGGCATGAATGTTGAAGGGGTCTCCAGGGACTGGAGCATTGTTTGTGCCATCCTGAGTGACCCAAGTAAACTACTGACAGCAGGCCTTCAATTTTAGACTGTAAAAGCAGTGTAACCTGCTGAAACTCGACTTTGCACTCTCTATGTGTGGAAAAGTCAATGCACTATTTTTTAATATAGGCCAGTCACTGCTAAGGAAGGCCTCCTAAAGCCCAGGAGGCAGGGTGCATTATAATAAATGTGTGGACATGTAGGTGCAAGCTTATATGTCCCTATAGTGGCCTTTACCATTAAAGGACACTGTAAGTGATAGACAGTCCATAGGATAGTATGGGGTGGATCCCGGCCAAACCCGAGGTTCGCAGCTCCATTATGGCACAGCCTAAATATGTAGTGGTTGGTATCAAACAACGTGCCTCATCACCACTGACATTAATCTTGTGTCGAGATGATGTGGTATGCACCCAGCTGGCTACCTTAGAGGTTGTCCAACTGGTTGCCTCAGCCTTTCCTCTGCTCTGGCTGACAGCCCGCACTTGCTGCAGCCAAGACAGGAATCTGACCCCCTGCCAGTAGGTTTGAACTCACCAAGGAGTCAGAAACAACTGCCTGGATGAGAAGATGGTCACACCTCATTTCCTGACAGAATGACAAGTGAAGTGGCTCACCAAGGCGGTGTTCATCAAAGGCTGCACCTCCAGTGATATGCAACCAAGCTGCCTCACAAAGGAGGAAATAGCCTCCCCCTTCCCCATTCACATGTGCATCCAGGCAGATGGGAACATTACGTTTTCAGGAGGTGTACACGCCCAAAAGGCTAGCCACATCTCTGTGGTGGGCTACCTGGTCTGAGGAACTAAATAAGACTTCTACCACTTATGAAAGTGGTGGAATAGTGGGTTTTGAGTAGAAAAGGTGACCTACAATCCCAGATGTGGTCACCTCAGGGTGGATTAGCCACTGGGGCTAGTAGCCCAATGGCCACTTGCACCCATAGCACCCCTAAATTTAGGATTTAAAGGCTTCCCAGAACACCAAAACCTCAGTTCTGAGACAACCAGCATCAAAGAGGACAAAGAGGAGACCTGAATCTGCGACAACAGGACTTGCACGAACCAAAAGAGGGATACTCTGCATCTGCGGCAACACTCTTGGAACTGCATGGCCGAGACTCGCCCTAGGCTAAAGCTCACCTCCCCAGACAGAGGGACCTCTGTGAGAGCCATAAGTAGTCTCAGATTGCCCTGGATTAGTGGCACTAGTCCCCTACAAACTGTAGGTGAAACAATGCTCCGGATCCAACAAATCGCTGGCTATCGGGTTCTTCAAAGGGGATCAGTGACACAATAACTTTCAAGCAAATATAAAGAAACACAAATATTGGAAATTTAATAGAGAGAACAGAAATATCGACTGCATATACATAATTATAAAATCACTGATATCAAGCACACAAATATCATTAATTAAAATATAGTTTTTACACATATCGATACAAAAAAAAGCAGAAAGACAAATATCATTACATGTAAATAAACATATACCATGTCAAAATGATTGATTATCAATATCATGTCTACAAAAGTTTTGTCAACATAACCAAAAAATTAAATGTTCAAATATTTGAAACAATGTTGTAAATAAAACAAAATTTTAAATGTTAAAGTGATAAAATATTTGTATGAAATATATTCACTTATTTTATATATACTATTAATAAATATGTTTCAAATGTTTAAAAATGTAGGTGGAAAAGTTAAAAAAAAAAATTATTTTGAATGTAAAATAACATGCGAAAATGTATAATATGCAAATGTGTACAAAATCAATTTTGTTCTATTCGTTTACAATTTAAAAAATAAATTACTAATTCGCTTTAAAAATGCTATTATTTTATTTTACACAAATATTTTTAAAAGAAATTAATTATAGAATGAATTATATTCAAAAAAGGATTTTAAAAACATGTGTGACATCTATGTATTATACTAAATTTGGGGAAATGCCAAAAACTAAAGGGGTGACATTTTCCATTCCCACTCCAATCTAAACCAACTCAGGGAAGGTGTTGGACACTAAAGGGGTAACACTCACTATTCCCACTCCAATCTAAACCAAACCAGAAAAGGTTTCGGGCACCAAAGGGGTGAGATTTACTATTCCACTCTAATTTAAAACAATTTGGGGAAGGTGTTGGACACTAAAGGGGTGACATTTACTACTCCCACTCCAATCTAAAGCAACTCTGAGAATGTGTTGAATACTAAAGGTTTGATCATTACTATTCACACTCCAATATAAACCAATTTGGGCAAGGTGCTGGACACTAAAGGTGTGACATTTACTATTTCCCTTCCAAAATAAACCAACTCAGAGAAGGTGTTGGATACTAAATGGGTGCCATTTCCCATTCCCACTCAAATTTAAACCAAAGCGGGGAAGGTGTTGGACACTAAAAGGTTTACATTTACTATTCCCTCTCCAATCTAAAGCAACTCGGAGAAAATCTTGGATACCAAAGGGTGATATTTACTATTCCCACTCCATTCTAAACCAACTCTGTGAAGGTGTTGGACACTGAACGTGTCACATTTATTATCCCTACTCCAATATAAACCAACACAGGGAAGGTGTTGCACAGTAAAGGGGTAACATTTACTATTATAAAATAATAAAATAATTTTAAAATTAATAAAAAAATTGAATAAAATAAATTACAATTAAAAATTATTTAAAAAAATGTAAATCTCCCAACTGGTATCTCGTAATAACCCAACATTTCGCTACTACACAAAAATATATATTTACACAATTAAAAAGAATAAATTGGCACAATTTAATAGATAAAAAAGTCTGAAATATTTAAAATACATTTAAATATTTAAAAATATATCTGTGTATATCTGAATTCACATTAAACAGTTTTTGAAAAATATAATAAAATAGAATTTAAAATTAAATAAAACAAGTTGCATATAAAAATCTATTATTAACTTTAAAATACTAATTATAATAAAAAAAAATGTAATCCCCCTACCCTTATCCCCTATTAACCAAAGATCCTCCTACTGAATAGAATTTCTATAGTTTAACATTAAAACAATTTAAAATTATGAATTAAAACAATTTCCTAAATAAATACATACTAAAATGAGAACATATTAAAACAAATAGAAGCATATAAAGTAGAAAAAAATGTTACATGCTATTTTACATACAAAAAATTATAATATATCCAACAATATTTACTACAAATTCCTATATTCTTGACACAATATTTCTGCAACACAATATTTTTTATGAAATATTTTGCCCAAATACCCTTCAGGGGATTGCACAAATCCAGTTGGTCTAGTGCATTGTGAGATCTGTAGCCCAAACTCTCACGAAGTTTCAGGCAGCTACTGTGTTCCCCAGGGCCACTGGACATCGAAGTGCCTATCTACTATGCTTACTGCTGCCAAGGCTTGTTTTTCAAAAGTCCAGCACCTGACCTCTTCATTCGATGCTGCACATAGAGGGAACTCTATACAACTTTCGTCCGATGTCTGCACCGGCCCTGTTGTTGAGATTGTACAGCCTGTTTCCCCGCAGCACAGTGTAGGCAGGAAAAGCAGCCCTCTTGCTGCTTCCGTTCAGCACCATGGACAGCCAGGGCAACTCTGCACCCAGGTACTATGGGCCAGGCAAAATATAACTGATTGTAATGTCTTGGCCTTGGGACCCACATCACCTTTACACTGCTTGGGTTCCACGCAACTCGACCTGCAAGTGACTGATTGCCACTACCACTTTTTCCCATTGACCGCAATGTAAACATTCTGCAATGGTGAATTGCTGTGATTTACCTTTTCTTCTACAATCCAGAACTTTGGTTATATGTATTTGATCATGTTTGTTTTAGTATCAAAATCAATATAAAAATCAGATTTATTTTCATGAATGGATGTCAGATTTCTTTTGAGTTTGTCAATTACTTCAATGTTTATTGTCCATGTTGGTACTCTGAAATGCTTAACACAGGTTCCTCTAATAAAGCATGACTGCTCTTTGCCACTCTACCTTGAATGAGCTAAGGATTAAATATTGTGAATCTAAGGACCATCTTTGGGATCTATTAGAGTTTTTCATGGTAAAGCCTAACCAGCCTCACCACATAATACTCCACCTTCCTACAGACACTTCTGTGTGTAAATTACAATTTATTCTTCTTAATTCCTTTCATTTCCTCCCTATTCTCCTGTGGACGGAGGAGCTGAATGGGCATAACCTGTCGGCTTTGTTTGATTTCGTTTATTAGCTCAGCACTACTTACCAACGTGTGCTAACATGGTAGTCTGTAGAACTGTAAGAAAGTGGATTTCTCTTGGCTGGGATGTGAGCCGTGGCCAAGTAGCAACTTCAATTCTTTTCAGGGTGAGGCACAAGCCTACCCTACATTTTCTTCTTATAGCTTGGCACAGAGCAGTCAGACATAACTTTGAGGCAATGTGTAAAGTATTGCTGCAACACTTCAAACAATAATAAAGTGAAAGCTCCACACAAAAAAGTTCCCACACCAGATTGGAATAGTGTAATTTCTAATAAATAAAACAAGTCCAAAATGACAAAGCTTCAATTAGTAAAACTGGAGATATGCAAGTTTAAAGATTACAGCGAAAATAGCGCCAATAAGCACAAAGCGCTAGGTGTGAATATTTGGTCTTGCCACACTGGAAAAAAAGTCACAGGTACAGACAGACTGTGATGGAGTGCGGGTCAGCTACAGGGACCCAGTTAGCCTATTGAACAAAGTACCTTAAATACTGGCTTTCATAGCGTTGCATTGCCCCACATTGAAGATGGGCTGTGCAGTCGAAGAGATGTGTTTGTTCCAAGATGCAGCGACAGAGATGAAAGCTCCTGCATTGTTGTCGAGGAGCCAGTCAATGAAGGCTTGCAAGGCATAGTCCAGTATCAAGAATGCATCAAGCAGTCAGGGTGATGCGTCAGTTATGAGGAGTTGTGAGGCTGCCATACATAATTCTGTATCGTGGTCAAGGCTGCTGTCGACAAGGGAAGCGAGGACCTGCACCAAGGATTTCTTATGCAGAAGCGGTTCTGAAGAAGCGGTTCTGCTCGGGGTTGCGCACAAAACAAAGAAGATGCATATGTTCTACTGGATCCCACATAGGTTGTCAGAACACCTTAGTCCCACTTTCAGAGTCCAGGACTGTGGTGGCACCACTTGGCATGGTAGACTCACAGATGGCAGAGTCCAGGTGCTGGCACCGAGGTTGTTGGAGACTTTTGTCCCTGAGGCTCAAGTCAGGAGGCCAGCCAACTAGCCCTTGGAGTCACTAGGGTTGTGGGTTCATCAGATTACAGGTACAGTCCTTCTTACACATGCAAGAGGGTAGAAGGTTACCACAGTAGGGCAGCAGTCCTTTAGAACACTAATCCAGCAGAGTGGCAGCCCATTCAGCAGCACAGCAGTCCTTCTTCCTGGCAGGAAATTCATAGCCCCAGACGTGCACTGAAGAGTTGGTGGCTGAGATCCAATATGTATACCCAGTACTACTTTTGAAGTGGGAGAAGCTTCTAGATGCATTCGAAGGGCACAAAGGCCCTGTCCTCTTCACCCTGGCTCCAGGTTAGCGCCAGGGGGTACACAGTCCTTTGTGTGCAGGCAGGCTAAAAGTGGCATTTTGAAAACTGTAATTCAAAATCTGACTTTACCATAAGTTAGATTTATCATTAGAGTTCAAAAGACACCAAACATGACCTGCTTACTTGTTCCTATTTAGAATGTGAACCTTCTTAAATGTAATAAGGTAACTCCAATGTTATCCTATGGGAGGGGTAGACCTTGCAGTAGTTAAAAACAACTTTAAGAGTTTTTCACTACCATGACATCTAAAACGTAAAAGATGACATGTCCTAATTTATAAATACTTGCACCATGCCCTCTAGGCTGTCCAGGGTTTACCCTAGGGGTGATGTATATGTATTAAAAAAAGAAAGTTTGGGCCTAGCAAAAAGGATTATTTTGCCAGGTTGTAATGGCAGTTTAAATCTGCACACACAGGCTCCAATGACGGATCTGAGACATGTTTGAAAAGTGACATAAGTTGCCTCAATCAGTGCTGCAGGTCCACTAGTAGCATTTAATTTACAGGCCATGAACACAAGCAGTGCCATGTTACTAGGGACTTAAAAGCAAATCAAATATGCCAATTGGGTATAATTTAAAGAGGGAGTGCAAGCACTTTAACACTGGTTAGCAGTGGTAAAATGTGCAGTGTTCTATGGCCAGTAAAAGCAAAGTCGACAAACAGGAGGGTTGAAGGCAAACCCATGCCAAGGATGCCAGGTCTAACAAAAACAAAGTGTATGATGTCAAAAAACATATAGGACCCTATTACGATGCAGTCAGAAACAGCTCCGACGGTGGGTCGGAGGCTTTTATCCCAAAGGTGGCTCTCTCCGCCCATGGGCTTACGATGTTGGGTTTCGGCAGCTCTTCCATGTCGGTCTTTACGAAACAGAAACGCTGTTGGAACTCAACTTTGGGGCCCCCAGCAGGGCCCCCTTGAGTGCACAGCCTCCAGTTGGAGGCCAAGGGGGCACCTATGGTGTCCCCTGTTGATCCCTGCACCCCGTGGCATGCACAGGGTGCAGGGATGAACTGCACCTCCTATTTTACAATGGGAGCCTTCATTCCGGCTAGAAGACATGCTCCCATTGTAAAGTATAGGAATGCGACTAAACAGTCTTGGGTTGCATATTAATTAGTTTGTTGGGACTGCAACCGGGTGCCGGTCGGTCCCGTGATCGAAATGATGTCGGGCGGAAGAAACTCCGCCCAACATCATAATAGGGCTCCTAATGTGTAAAGTCTAATACATCTCTGTAGCATAATTATTACAATGACAGGCAAAAGCCCACCCATTAAATGAAAAAACGAACACAAATATTATGATAAACACTTGATGGATTTATTATAGATTGTAGCCACCAGTTAAACACCAGCAAATCAAATGTGATAGAAAATGACACTCTTAAGGGCACTTCCGAGAAACGCCTTGGCTTGAGCAATTTGTTTGTCCTTACCTGCTGCCTTCTTGTAAACCCAAGTGGGATGCCATTCCATTAGTGTCCATGTAGAATAATGCATCATATTTCCTCTAGATTCTTATTGCGAGAGATTCGGAATGCATTGGCGCGACGGATAAACAAGATTAAGTTTTGCGGTGCAGTGATTACATTGCTCAAAAAAATGTCAACAGACTTTACATCGTTCAAACAATTACTGGTATGTACACTTTAAAGGGATGTTTAAGTTCTCAAATGTATATCTGGAATGTATCTGCAACGACCCCTTGCACTTTCTCTGGATATCCATTTGATACATCTACAGTTTAGGAGAATCTGCGTTGTCTGCCGTCTGATTTACGTGCTGTGCCGTTTGGATATTCAAGCTGTGCTTCTGCTGTCTGTGGCTGTGGAGCGGCGCCCTCTGCTACGTGGACTTATTGAGGCATCTGTGCATTAGCGTTAATTGCTTTCTGTCGAATGAGCACAGAGCTGATGACTTCCCATTGACTATAGGCGGTGGCTGGTTCTGCTGTCAAGTGGAACTTTAATACATTTGCACGAAGGAAAAACATTAAATTCACTGCAGTGTTTATGATGCCTCACACAGATGACTGACTAAACCTGTTGGTGGCTTCAGGAACAAGTCACTGGCGGGAAGCAACCAGTCGATTATAACGCCGATTTCCAGATAACCAGTGCATTGGGTGGTAAAATAAACATGCAACTTTCCTTCAAAGTATCATTGCCTCGCAATAACTTAAAAGGGTGCTCGTACTTTCTTCCTTTATATGACTATGGATAGGTAATGTACATCCGCCATTGTCCTAAATGCAATGGGTAGCACTGAAAAGATGCATGCACAACACACATGTAGGCCCCCATTACAACCAAGTGAGCTGGAAATAATGGTATAGGATGCAACCAGTTATAGCTTGATTTTAATTTTTGCGGCAATGACACATGGTTTTGATTTTTTTACCCATACACATTTTACGAGGTAATACCTTTTGAAAAGTGCACAGGAAAAACTGATAACTCCAGATCCTCATGTTATCCCTCATTCCTAGCATGTAACCATCTTTTTGTGCAGTAGTTTCATACTGGGGAAGCAACCCACAGTCCTCTAAGTAATTTTCATTGGGATGAAATGTCTGGCCTGTAAAAACCAGCAAACTGAGACCGAGGTCCTTAGGCATCTTCTTTCCTGCCAATGATCAAAGTCTGTAGAAATGCACCAACCAGTAACATTCTACAAATAATGCCCACTAATAGAGCAGACTATGTAATTCACAGAGGGCGTAATATATCGAATGTAGTTTCCATTATCTGCAGTTGATCGGGCAAGAAAAAGTTATTTTTCTCTCTCTCTTATTTTCAAGATGTTGAAATCATGTATGAAACCTTTTATTTTCTCATTGTTATTGTGTTTTTACTGTATGTATATAGTGCTTACTTCCCCAGATGAGGCATCAAAGTGCTTTACGACAGGCAGCATGCCGCTCCAGAATCCAAGGTTAATGGTTAGTTCAGTGTTTTTGGTTACTGTTGTTACTTGAATTAGTCTTGTGCACCCAAAGCAAACCCTTCCATGCAGTCATTTAAGTCTTTTTTATGGTGGACCAAAGTAATAGTGGTTGGTTGCAATCATTAATCAGAGGAAGGGAAGGTGAGCTCAAGCACATGGTTAGTGGAATTAATAACGAAGTTAGAGGAAATAGGTATTGCTAGGTTGCATAGGTATAGCTTTCAGTGGAAGGAGGAGTGATTGTGATCTTGTGAATGGGTTTCTTTGCACAGGGCTGCTTTTTCCTCACCCTGCACATTACCATGGTGGTACTCCCTGTCCTGATATCCTTAGTGGTCAACCTGAGGCTCTTTTCCATATCCCTCTTGTGTTATTGAGTCAACCTCAACATTTAAAAAAGTACTTTTCTAATCAATAGACTGAGTCACAAATAACATTGAAAGTGGGTCCTCCTGGGATTAGTCTTATCTTTTAAGCAAATTTCTTACTTCATAGAAACAATTTGCAACTGTTGCAGCTTCCTAAGTGTACCCGCATGTAGAAATACACACCTGGCAGTGTTCGAAGTGTACATTATTAGAAAATATGACAGGTGCCTCAGACATTAGCAGTTGCTAACTTTTTCTTTTATTTGTCTGCATTTTCCCATGTTAAAACCTCTTCCCCGAGTCATCCACCAATTTTAGAGGTATTGCCTCCCTTTTTCCAGAGGGGAGCTTGATTTTCTTCCGCAAAATACGTGGGGGAAAGGGTTGAAGGAGCCTCAACTTGATCAAGATGGCCATTCCCCACTAAATGGCACTGGTTGGGCCTGGGTGCTGATTTCAATGATCAATGAGGGAGAGTTTGCGTCATACAACTCATCAGTGATTGAATTGGGGAATTTGGTCATTTGATTGTTTGCTGGGAGACAGACATGAGGAGAAAATTGGCGAAACATTGGCACTGTCACACACCTTACTTCACTGTGCAATCAAGATGAAGGGGCTGCACAACACTGTCGCAGTACCTCTACAATGGGAGGATCCAGGAAAGTACACTGGCCGACAAGCCAAGCAGTACAGCACATAACAAAGGTACTACTATAAACCAGGTCCTGGGCCCTAAACTCATAAGATTCACCTCAAGGTGCCCCAATTGGTCAAGTCTGGTTACGGACATGACTCCTCACCTTGCAAGGTGAACAGCTGCTTCTGCACAAGGAAATGCTTGTCAATGAAATGTGACTATATCCAGGCTAGGATTACATTTATCATCAGAGTATGCCTTCATTTCCTACAAGGCACCTCAGCAACTCTGTGTAATCACTTTTCTAATACTGTGTGAGATGAGCCCCCACACCAGTAACCTCCCTTCTCATTGATGATGTTCCAAGCAGGCTTGTCTCTTCACTAGACATCATTTGCACGTCTGGGGCAAAAATGATGCAGCCATGTTTTATGAAAAGCCCTCTGGGCAAATACTTTTTTTCAAGCTTCATGATTACACACGTTTTCCCTATTAGGAACACCAGGGGACTACTCTGGATACTATACTTAAGTAAATTACAACTATGGATTCTAAGGTAGGAACAATGGATTTGACCTTTTCAGAACTTGAGTTAGATTAGCGAAAACAGACCCACACAACGGACTTACCACAACTGAGAGGCCCCTGGATATATTGAACATGAAACAAAAATAGGACCAAGGCATATGCAGGAGCAATAATGTGGGTGAGAAGTGGGGTGAACACACAAGCACACTCATCCATTCACTTAAGAGTGCACACGCAAACACACACTCACATCCACCCATCCAGAACACGCTTCCTCACACCCATCACATTAAAAGCACACACACATATGTACACCTTCATTCACAATATGCATGTGCAAATTCACATACCTTCATACACACTACACATATGCGTACATACACAGACACACTCAGGCACCCAACATAAAAAAACCTGGGCCGCTGCAGTGACAGTGGGAAGAAGAAAGGGCTTGGAGTGTGCTTGAGGCTTTGTCTAGGGAAGGTTTCATAGAAGATACTGCCTCCTCCTCACAATAAATGA
Organism: Lissotriton helveticus; assembly: GCF_964261635.1. Taxonomy (NCBI): domain Eukaryota; kingdom Metazoa; phylum Chordata; class Amphibia; order Caudata; family Salamandridae; genus Lissotriton; species Lissotriton helveticus. The sequence continues at coordinate 1,709,720,377 of NC_136063.1, read as the reverse complement.
CCTTGTCAACCGTCCGTCAATAAGAGGAGGACCTTCCCTAATTTCTCACAGATTGGCATGGGGTCAGTGAAATTTGAAGACCACACGTCACTCTGTAACGAGGTGTCATTGAGAGACAGTCAGCACTGAGCACTTCAGGGCTTAAATCAGAAGCGCCTAATTCTAATTCTCATCATGAGGGGGAGGAAGTCTCAGGCCTTTACCGGGCTGATAAGTTCACACCCTCAGGCTTGTGAAATCCTCAGCCCAACAAAACTTGACTGACGCTCCAAGTTGTCTGTGCATTCGTGCATTTAAACACCTGCCTGAGACTGAAAGGATGAGGGTCTGTCAGGCTGACCTCTGCTCAGCCTCACAAACTCTGATGGGTCGTGTGTGGGCATATGATAGTGATAGAGCGCGCGAGGTCACCCAGCCAATAATTTCGCCGTTTCCGGCTTCGGGCCCATATACTTTCAATTCACCATATACATTGACAGGGCGACTTCACGGGCTCTACCAATTTGTGTGTGTTTTCCTACTGTTATTACTCAGTGCACCCGACTTACCATCCACCAACACGGGTACCTATGACCTCAACGGATCAGGGAGCTAGCTGTAAAAGGAAAGGCAGCAAAATACCAACCCAAAATGACATTCAATACTGTTTGTAAATGACCACGGACAACTGGAAGTTTAAAAAGCTTTATCTAAAGTTCGTTTTCGTTGAGCATTAAGTTTACAAGAATGAGACAAACAATAACCAAGATAATGAAAAGTACATAACTATAGAGAAATAAAGTCAGGGTAATCATGAAAATACTAATATGAGATGCAACAAGAAACGCTATGCATTTAAGGTAAAAATTCTTTAGATAGTTTAAGTAAGGCCGTTCTAGACCATATCAGAAAATGACAAACTGCAATGCAAAATATGATTTCTAAAAGGTAGGATAACATAGGATCAAGTTAAGAAAATATGCAATTGACTTTACGTTTCAATAGTTGCGGCAAAAGCATGGAAAAATCAACATGTGCAAAGGTGTGTCTTTATTAAAGCAAAAGACAGAAAATTAGGAAGGTGCAAGTTCAAAGAATTTAGAGCAATATTTACCTAGACTGGTGTGAAAACCAAACCCTGGCCACGGGTCAGTTAAGGACAGGAAACCCTCAAGGAGGATACCCCTCAAAGGACAGCAGGTGCAGAATGGACACCCCGGACAGGACAGGATACCCTCAGATTAGGAATCAGGACAGGACCCTCAGGACAGGACAGCAAACCCTCAGGACAGGACCGCTCAGGACAGGACCGCACCCGCAGTTTGGAAGCAACGCCTGCGCTCCACCCTCTCTGCAGCTATCGATCAAGACCCCGATTGGGTCAGCGAACTCCCAGCAAAGTGCTTCGCCAGCACTTTAAGGTTCAGTAGAACCTTAGTCTATGGTCAATTTCGGACAGAGTGCTCCGCAGCGCTCTGTATCTCCAGTCACCTATTGAGTATGATGGGTCAGTGACGGGTCAGCTAAACCAGACAAGTCGGACAATTCCCTAGGTGAACCCAGGGTAGATATACAGTTTGGGGACGGTGTACCACCCCCCAATGTTGCAAAGTGTCAGAATCCCTCAATTTGGATTGGTCCTAAGGTAGGTTTTGGGTAACACACCAATCATAACACACTATTTGGATGCTTAATTTGCATCTTTGGGTACCGCCTAGCAAGATTGGGGTTCCCATGAGAAACTGCAGGGAAATACAATGACAATTAACATTGTTGCTGAATAGGGACACATGGCTCCGTTTTCCTGGGTTTTCAGGTCAGTTCTCAGGAGCATCTTGCCCATCCCTGCCAGCTGGCCAAGTTCCATCAGCCAAGGTTGTCAGTTCCCCAGATGGAGGAGCATGCGCAGAAAGGCCCTCCAAGATGGCATTCAGTTCAGTCAGACCCCCATTCCCCGCGGTACATGAAAAGTAAGCGAGAACAAATTAATACATAGAAATAACATTATGAAAACACATCACAGGGTTTGTACTTTCAACTTATCACTATAAAATATACTTATGCAACCTAAATGTTAGCTACATATAAACAGGCACAAGAGCAGTGGCACGAGCAGTACCACGTTACAGGCAAAGCTATGTATTACGCATGCGCATACATTTCCCTCCAAACCTGCAGACGCGTCAGGACACGTGAGTGTGGCTGACGCATGCGTAGTAACTAAATACAAGCAGCGGCCATATTAAATAACTCGAGTAAATTATTTTAGTAAAACACATAGGCAAGCGTCGGGCAACTTCGTTTAAACACAGAATAAACGTTAGTAAGACGTACAACTTATTACTGGATTACACATAGACGAGGTTCATGAATTCGGCAAGTCGCAAAATATGCGAAGCTTTGCTTCATCAATCCCCTCTTTGATGATATTTACTATCATCACAAAATAAATGGAACCAGATGCCAACTTCTCACACCTTATACATCTCTATCTCTTCCAACAATTTGCTCAACTTTTCTTTCTCATCTTTAGTAGGGTGAGAATTCTTCACCCTTTTGTATATCTGATTATTCATTTCCTCTAATTCAAGCTCATCCACACTTCGTTTCACTCCTCTGGCATTCACTTGATGCTTTCCGGTGTGTTTGCGACATTTTGCAACAGGCAAATATGAAAAATAGGATAAGACCTATAATTCCAATTGCCATCAGTATCTTAAACAATAAGCTTTTACCTAAGCTAGCAAACCAATGACCTACATTTGAGAGACCATCTACCAGTCTCTTCCAGGCACTGTCAACCTCGAGTGGTTTGAGTTCCCTTTCCAAATTAGTAATGTTTTTCACGTATCTTTTGAGCTGCACACTTTTGTCCGGAATATAAGTGCAACAATGTTGCGCCTTCAACATCCGGCAGACTCCGCCCTCCTTTGCTAATAAGGTATCAAGAGCAAGTCTGTTCTGCAAAACCATTGATCTGATCGCAACCATTTCGGTATTGACCAGCAGAAATCCATGAGCTGTGTCAGTAGACAACGCATCCACTATAGTGGACAATTTACAAATTCTGTGAGTGTTCAGAACCACTCCCACTCCAGGTATCAGTGCACTGAAAATACTACCCATTATTTCACCTATGCTTTCTCTTTTACTACGCACTAAGCCATTAGTATTTTCACTGCTTCCAGCAACTCCATTCACATGGTATATTTTCGGGAAGACAATGCCAAAATAGCAACTTCCATACCAGTGATCCGGCAATTTGAAATAAGCCTTGTCCCCACAAATATAATAAATTCCAGGAAACACAGGCTCTGACCCATTTTTGAAACCCCAACCTCCAATTACCTTGTAATTATGTTCGCATTCACTGGAACCAATGAAAATGTTATTATAATAGCTAGTCTTCTCGCGGTGAAGACATAGCTTGCCTTTCTTTTCAAAATCCAGCAACAGAGCAGGACCCGCCCCACCAGTTGAGGTGCCTTCCATGTTCTCTGCCCACCTTGGTCTTTTCTGACTTTCGTCATTTGCTTTCTTTTGTATTTTAATTCTCCTTTTCTCTGCCATGTCCAGGAACATCTTTTCCTGCTCACGCAAAGAACAAGTCAAGTTATCTCTGTGTGCGTCACCTATGTCAATATCCCCAATAGTCAGAAAATAGTCTCCCATATATCGTATTACGTCGCTTTTTGTATGTACAGGATTCAAGTTCCCACGTATAGGAAGCTCAGAAAAGATCACGTCATTATTAGAGTAATAGTACTGTAACGGTCCTCTTTTGTAAAATAAACTAGCTAAAATGCTACAGGAGATTCCGTATGTCAGCGGCAAGTGATGGTATGTCACGCCTTCAGCTACAGAGGTAGGTAGCTTCATGCAGACATAGCAATCTTCAATTTCCATAGTCTCTACATAGTGTATTAACAAGTTTGCGAAAACATTTAAGCGCGTCTTATTTTTAATTCCATGATAATGTAGTTCTCCCTCATCTGATGCTTCTAAGTCTTGTTTTGTTTGTCTCAGTGCTCTCTCATGTCTGGCTACACTCTGTGTTGTCAGCTCCTCACTATCAGTATTTACAATTTCAGTAGGGACAATATTAGTATTTTTGCTCACCGCAAAAGGAATGAAAACTGTTAGTCCTATCCAGAGTAATATCAGTATAACTATACTACATACACATACCTTGCAGCATGTTTTGCAACGACTGCAACTAGGTCTACCATTCACGTTTGAATCAGACATTTTGGCTCAGAAGAAGTTTCTCGACCCCTCTTTGTGACTTTACACGAGTAGCTTACTTTGTGCAAATTCACGGTGGCTCGTCTTCTTCTTCGGCAGAGTACTCAGGGACGGGTTCTCCGTCGCTCTCGTCAGTTAGATCAAGATCTTCAAATTTTTCCAACACAAGTGTCCATTCAGGTGACTTGTACTTTTTGTTTTGTCTCTTTATTCGATCACTCCTTCTTTTGGAAGTGTCTTCTGGTTGTCCTGCTATGCGAGCACTTCTCCTTTCTTCTGCACGTTTTTCTTCTACCGTTTTTATTCTCAGTCTCAATTTCTTTATGTATCCAGGCTCAATGTGCTTTCTTTTCTTGAGTCTTTTAGTTGGTACTTGGACTTCGTTTTCTTCTCTTGCCCTTTTGTTTTCATTAGTTTGTGGCAATTCTGTTTCAGTTTCTTCCTCTTCTATCTGACTATTTCCAGGGCTAGCATCTATTTCTTCTGCCTGGTTACTAATCTGGCCTTGTTCAGGAGAATTTTGTTTTTGTTTTTCAAATGTCTCTGTTTCTGTTTCCTGAACACGTTCTTCTAATCCTATCTGATCCTGTTCAAGCACTTCGATCTCTGGACTTTCTTCTGCTCGAACTATTACGCTATGTCTAGTCTGTCCCTTCCCGACATCAGGAGTCAGTGGAGGAGTATCAATCACTTGCTCTATATCCTTCACTTGGTCAGTATCGGGCACTTGCTCTTTATTATTCACTTGTTCTGTATCAATCACTTGTTCTGTCCCTGTCTGACCTTCTCCTTCCTCAGTTTTGATGTGAATCTCAAGATTCTGAGGTTCTTCGCCTGTGCCTTGCTTTTCCTCTCTATTCCACTCTCTACCTTCCCAAAGTCTCTCACTCGTTCGAATGGGGTCTTCAGTGAGATCAATCAATGGAATCCACTCCTCTGGCCATATGCTCGGCAGCTCGTCTTCAGCTACTTCTGGCTCAGCTTCTTGGACCCCTTCAGCAGGCTGAGCTCCTGGTAGTTCGTTATCAACTATCTATTCTTGGGCCAACATCTGCTGATTCTGCAGCTCGACTGGTACTGGGCTGTACGTCGTCAGCTACTTCTGGTCTGGCTCCTGCAGAGTCCTCCGCTGGACGCCCTTCTTCTTCAGGCCCTCCGTCTGGTAATACCTTCTGGGTGTGTCTGGCGTGTATCCAATGTGGAACCCCTGCACAGTTTACTGCTGTGGTAGTTACCAGGATCACCTGACGTTTCTCTCCCCACCTTGGCTCCAGGCAGCTCTTCCGAGTATGTTTCTTTATCTTCACCCAGTCCCCCGGGACCAGTTTGTGGAGGGGAGTCGTGGGATTGAGGATGGCGTCTTCTCCGATCTGGCGAGAGATAGAACGCACTTGGTCACCCAATCTCTTGCAGTATTCAAGCACCAAATCATCAGTAATACTCAACAGTTTGCTTCCTGGCACCCATGCTTGTCTCATCACTCTTCCCATAATGATTTCATGGGGACTTAGGCCTGTCTTGCGGTCAGGAACACTTCTGAGCCCCATCAGGACCAGGGGCAGGGCCTTCACCCAGGTCATTTTAGTTGCATCACACAGTTTTGCTAGTCTGTTTTTGATAGTTCCATTTACTTGTTCCACTATTCCAGAAGCCTCTGGACGGTATGCACAGTGAAACTTTTGTGAGATTCCAAAGGCCTTACAGAGTTTGTCGATCACCTCATTCTGAAAATGTCGGCCTCTATCTGATTCAATAGTGACTGGAACCCCGAACCTAGGTATCAGTTCCTTCAGTAAACACTTAGCTACTGTCATTGCGTCATTTTGGGGAGTAGGGAAGGCTTCCACCCACTTTGAAAATAAACAGACCATGACAAGGACATATCGCTTCCCTTCACAACGGGGCATGGTGATGAAATCAACCTGTATTCTCACAAAGGGACCCCCGGACCTCCCAATTTTTCCCAGTTCCACCATAGTTATCTTCCCTGCGTTCATCCTTTGACATGGCAGGCACCTCTGGCAGAGGGACTCTGCTACTTTCCTGAACTTTTTACTGTACCAAGTCTGTTGGAACACTAGAATCATGGCGTCCCTACCAATGTGTGATCCTTCATGTATCAATCTCGCTATTGTGCTAAGTAAGTGTCTAGGTAACACAGGCATACCAGTTGGGCCCAAGATGACACCATCCACACGTCTTGGTCTACACCCATCTTCCTTCCACTTCTCTCTTTCTTGCCAAGGTGCCGCCTGCTGCCACTCTTTCACTTCATCCCATGTAGGCACTTCTTCAAACACTTGAAGTTGGCAGCTGGTTCCTGGCCCCCCTCGTTTTGGATTTATGATATACCGATCTCTGGCGCACCATTGGGCCACTCGATCAGCGAAATCATTTCCCAGTGATACAGTGTCCATGTCCTTCTTATGAGCGACACACTTTACCACTGCCAGTTCCTTTGGTAACTGGATTGCCTCTAAAAGGTCTTGAACAACTTTTCCATTTCGAATAGGGGTACCCGATGAAGTCAGGAACTCCCTCTGTAGCCATAACTGGCCAAAGTCATGCACAACCCCATAACAGTACTGACTGTCAGTATACACTGTTATGCGTACGTTTTTCCCAATTTTGCAAGCTTTTATCATAGCAATCAATTCGGCTACTTGTGCAGACTTTACGTCAAATAGATAACCTGCCTCTTCAATTTTGGTTAAGGAGACTACCGCATAGGCAGCACTCAGGCCTCCTTGTTCATGTCTTAGACAAGAACCATCCACAAATAATTCCTTGTCATGCACAGGCAATGGTGTTTCTTTTATATCTGGGCGTGGCTTGGTATTGAATTCTGTTAAATCAATGCAATCATGCTCATCATCCACTCCACCTTCCATATCCATTGGGTCGGGGAGTAAAGTGGCAGGGTTCAAAATACTGCACCTAACAATGTTTACATTTGCAGCACCCACAAGAATCCTCTCGTATTTAGTCAGCCGACTAGGGGTGAGATACTGAGTCTTTGTTCTGGTCAGTAAAATTACCACTCCATGTGGGACATACACAGTTACCGGATGTCCCATGACAATGGACTCACTCTGCTCTAAACTTGCGCAGGTAGCTGCTACTGCTTTCAGACAACCTGGTGATCCAGCAGCCACTGGATCCAGGGTGGCAGAGAAATATGCCACAGGCCTTCTCGTTGTGCCATGATCTTGTGTCAGGACTGACAACGCACAATTATCGCGAGTGTCACAGAATAGGGCAAACTCTTTGGAATAGTCTGGCATTCCTAATGCATGGGCTGTACACAGACAATCTCGCAGTTTGGTGAAGGCTGTTAAGCTTTCATCATCCCATTCTACAACATCTGGTGTTCCTCTCTTGGTCATTTTTATCAAGGGCCTAGCTAGGACTGCAAATCCCAGAATCCACTGCCTGCAGTATCCTATCACACCCAGGAACATTCTGATCTCTTTCTGAGTACGGGGTAACTGCATCTTTTGTATTATTCTCACTCTTTCTGACGTCACTTTCCTGACCCCTTTCTCTATCTGGTGCCCCAGATATTTCACTGATTTTGCACAGAACTGTAATTTGTCAGGGGCCACTTTATGTCCCTTCTCGCTCAGGTGATTCAGTAGGGCAATGGTGTCAATCACACAATCCCTATGACTTTTAGACGCTACCAAGAGGTCGTCAATGTACTGCACTAGGACAGAGTTCCCAGGTAAGACCAAAGTTTCCAAACATTTTTTCAAGATCTGATTAAAGATAGAGGGGCTCTCTGTGTACCCTTGAGGGACCCTGTTCCAGACATACACGTGACCATTGAAGGCAAATGAGAAAAGAAATTTGCTATCTGGATGCAAGGGAATGGAAAAGAATGCATGACACAGGTCTATCACAGTGAACCACTCAGCATCCCATGGAATCTGATACAGAATCACTGCTGGGTTCGGGACAATAGGGCAGCAGGGGACTACTATCTTGTTGACTTTTCGTAGGTCCTGCACTACTCTGTACTTGCCACTAGGCTTCTTGATGCCCATAATCGGTGAGTTACATGGGCTACTCATTACTTCCTGTATGATGTTTCCTTCTAGCAATTTCTGTATTTCCAGAGTGACACCTGCTCTCACTTCTGCATTCATCCTGTAGGGTTTAGTATTGGGGTATACTGCATTGTCCTTGATTGCTATCTGGATGGGGTCCACGTTTTTCATTAACCCTACATCTTTCCCAGTAAAGTCCCATACCTCTGGCTTCACTGCTTCTTGGAGTTCTTTGGGCAAATCCTGCATGGTCATTCGTTTAATTTCTGAGTCAGGTCTGATTAACATTAATTTATAAATGCCGTCTTCATCTGGGGTCTGAATTTCAACACCCTTTGGTGTGCAAAAGATGGTACAGTTCATTTTGCACAGCAAATCACGTCCCAGTAAATTCACCGGACTGGTGTCGCAAACGACAAATCTATGCATTTCCTTAAAGTTTCCAATTGAGATCTCCATTGGTTTGGTAACAGGAGTACTAATCAATTGATTAGATACACCCACTACTTGGATGGCTTCTCCCGAGAGGGGTAGGTTTGGAACGTCCACTGTTCTCACAGTAGAACGGGTAGCGCCAGTGTCCAACAGAAAAGTGACATCATTTCCGTCAACCTTTCCTTCAATGTATGGTCCGGACTGGTCTACCGGCAAGGAGGCGCCAAGTACGCACTCCTCGTCCTCCCCTCTCAGGCCCCGTCAGTACTGGTCATCACAAAGGAAGGTATCATTCAACAGATACTGCGAAGTTGCTGCATTTCTGTTCTCATTGCTTTCCCAGACTTCTATCTCATCACCCTCTGCGCCTTTTCCCCTATGTACTTGCTTGGGAGCTCGGGGCACCTGAACCGTTTTTACCTGGGGTTGAGTCTTTCTTGGTCTTTCTTTCTGCGTCTGTGGAGTTAAATCAGGTGTTTTGGGGTTATCGTCAGGCAAATAAGGACACTCGTTACGCCAGTGCCCAATTTCTCCGCACTGGTGACAGGGAAATTTCTTCATAGCCTCCTCCCTGCTCATTTTGGGCCGGGGCTTACCTCCTCCCCCACCCTCCAGGACTTTGGTTCTGAGTGTTTTTGACCATATTACTCAACTGTTTTTCCTGCTGTTCTGCGAGCTTCACCTGAGCCCACATGACCTTTTCCTTGAGTGCCTTTTTCTTTTCTGCCATCTCGTCCTCGCAGTACTTTGCGTACCGCAGGACCTCGTCTATCTTTTTGGAGTGCCAACAAATTTTGTTATCTTTTATCCACTGACAAATTTCAGGCCTTAAACCGTTTACAAACCTGTAAATGAAGTGGGTCATATCCTTCATCTCGATGTTATCTATACCACTGTACGTTTTAAACACCTGCAACAGCCTTTCATAATAGGAGTGCACTGTCTCGTCTCTCTCCTGTGTAGTTCTATCTATCCTGGTCCAATCAGTTTCCTTTGCTGGCACCTTATTTTTCAAATGCAGCATTACTTGTTCGTATTTTTTCATCACTTCAATCGACGGCTCCCCTGTGTTAGAGTCCCTCGGGTACTCCTCACTAGGCCAGCCTATGGCAATTTTACACTCGGTCCATAGATCTACCGGGACCACAATGTCGAAAAATCCATCCAGGTCTTTCCACAGGCATTTTTGCACCTTTACGAACCTTTCCACTTGCCGGTACCAGTCAACTGGCTTCTCGCGTAATTTCGGGAAATCGTTAGTAAAGGACACAATATCCTGTCTGGACCATGGAACGTGCACATACCTCCCACCTGGCACTTCACGCATGGGGCATAATGTTTCGGGCTTGTCTACTTCTCTCAAAGGGTACTCAGGGGTGGCTTGTCTGGATCGAGCCTCATCTTTCTTTCGTGCCCACCTGCTTCTCCATTTTTCCACATCTCCCCATTTCTGCAAAACTGCAATCAACTCTTTAATCTGCAACTTTTTCCCTGACACATTCAAGTTCTCTATATCTTTGTCTGAGAATTCAGCTCTGTAAGGTTTTTGCAAGGGCTTGGATCTTGAAATATCTACCCCCATACTAGCTGCAGTGTCTGTCAACTTTTCGTGGAGCACCCTAGTATTTCTGGTAAGGCTTTTACACATAAACAGCAACTCTTCTTCAGAATAGGTGTTTAATCTGTCTAATCCCACATTTCCTGCCATTAATTCCTCTATTTCTACCCTCAGCTTGTAGAGGTCTAAAGGTTTCGTTTGCGGAGTCTGTTTCTCTAATTCACGGCTCCAATTTTCAATTTCTTCCGGAGTCACCAAGGAAACACTCCTAGTACCAGACGTGGATTCTAATTCTATCTCTTTCGTATTAAAAGGATTATGCCACTTCTGCACTCCGTTCCCGGTCTGTTTGTTTGGCAGGTCCAAAAACACAACTTCGGACTCGCACTCACTGGACTGATCGTCTATCAGTAGGGGCTCCTGCCTCGGCGGGGCCATGATTGGGTTCATAACTGGAGGGTTTGGACTTCCTTGATTATTCCCATACAACGGAACCACTGGTCCGATTGTTACCGGAATAGTCAAAGCCTCAGGACTGGTATTTAACTGGGAGATTTTCTGAATTATTTCTGTCCTCTGTCTAGCTAGGGCCTCTTGCTCCCTTTCATCTAGTACTCTTCCTAATGTTTGGCCAGGTATTATCTGTGGGGTCAGGTGAGGGGTAAGACTCGGGGCAGTAGGATGCGTTTCACTTGGTCCTCCACCATAATTTGGTTTTGGGAACAAAGTTCCTGTGCCAAATGACCTGCGCTCCTCCCCATATGGAGGCTGCAAAAAGGGCATTCCTGAACTTAGTGGCTTTTCTTCGTTTTCATAAAGAGGTCCGGGGAAGAAGGCTCTTTCACGGGAATATTTTTCCTCGGGGCTCACGGGCATACTAGGATATATATTTCGTACCTCCGCGGGTCCAGGATTCTCAAAATAGGGCAGTACTTGACCACCTCCCCCCCTACTTAGGGATCTGTCCTCCTCCTTAATAGATGGACGCTGGGGATTCCCTCCTGTACTGGAAAGTCGGGCTCCCTCATTATAAGGGGGCGGACTTCTCGTAAAGATGTCATCTAACAATTCATCGTCTGACTCTCCAAGCGCTCCCCAATGCTTACTCTTTTCTGTCTTTTTCTCTCCCGCAGAAGGGGTACCTGCTGGCATCATGGGAAACAGACCCTCAACAATCATGCTCTGTCTCCACTGTTTCATCTTTTTATCCCTGGTCTCTTGTTTCAGCCTTGGGTACCACTTGGTCAGACCTTTGTCCATTCGGGGTTTCTCTCTTTCGAAAGCCTCAATCTCCCATTCCTCTAATGCCTCATACTGCGTTAGTCTCGGTCTGGGATGCAATTCATTCATTCGGGTTCTTAAATTAAATAAAATCCTGCCATTGAAAGTACCGTCTAACGGAAACGCCAATATTCCGTCATCTTTTGTGTACTTCACCCAATTCTCCAACCACACACAGGTATTGTACCCCCGGTCAAACATCATGAATGAGGCGGGAGTATTCGGTGGCGGGACAATAACACCCTCTCTGGACTTAATTGGTTTGTCCGTTTTGAAATAATTCTTTACCCTATTTACAAGGGACATTTTTCTCTTAGCTCCGTACAGAATATCGTATCTATTGGCTTTCCACTGATCCCTTTCAAACCCTTGGTTTCTTGGATCGGGTCTAGTCTCTGGACAATACGAGTGCCACATACGATTTCTACGCTTAACTCTGTTTACAAAGTCACCTCCAATCAGACTGCGCCTTGCAGTTCCGTGCGACCAATGTGGTGCACGCGTTCAAAGAATCTCGGCCAATGGGTGCGCGGCCCCCTCGTGAGACTGTTCTCACGCTCCGGCGCTTCACCCCTCCTTTACAATTCCAGCCCCGCTACCCGCCCGCTGCTTCTACCAATCCCAGCGCGGTACGGAGTGACGTCAGAGGCGCTTCGCGGCTGACTCCCTCCCTTCACAAGGTAACGGAAACTTTCTTTCTTTCTAAAGTGCTAGTGCTTGGTTATTTAACAACGAATACACATTCGCCACAGTGCTCAAGTGTCTAGACAGGATAGCGTTGTTTTACTGCAAGTAAACTACTTCCATTTACTTTTCACGCGCTGCGGGTAGATCTCTTCCGCCCACCCTTCACTCTAGCATCGGTGAACCTGTTATTCCCCTAAACTCATCCACTCTTCCGGGATATATCCGAGTCTAAGGTTTCCCAGCGGACCCCTCTGCTTTCACCCAAGCTCCGAGGAACCTGCTACTCTTCCGATGTGACCCTTACTAGGTTACGCCACTATGGGAATTTTGCCAATGAACCTCGTTACTGACATCTATTCACACACGTATTCAGAAAACCCTAGTTAGTGCTTCCCGGTTATCCTAACCTGCACCTAACTTTCCTTAAGCCTGTGACCTCAAGGCAATGGATTCTATTCACCACTTGCCTTTTCAATTCCCCGGGGAGTTCGGACAACACTGACTGACACGGTTTACAAATGCATGGATTAATACATATAACAAGATAAGAACAAGAATAACAAAAATAAAACAGTTCATGAATTGTTTTTACAAGAGATTATTCATACGTATTCACAAGAGATTGATCAGGTCTCTCGGAATGACCGCTCTTATAGCAGCATTAATATACTAGCAGCTACCGACTTAGCTAGCCTAACTAATCCTGCCTAACCTTCAACTAGTCCCTAACCATCCTCTGCTCTACCAGAAAAACTGATAGAGCGCGCGAGGTCACCCAGCCAATAATTTCGCCGTTTCCGGCTTCGGGCCCATATACTTTCAATTCACCATATACATTGACAGGGCGACTTCACGGGCTCTACCAATTTGTGTGTGTTTTCCTACTGTTATTACTCAGTGCACCCGACTTACCATCCACCAACACGGGTACCTATGACCTCAACGGATCAGGGAGCTAGCTGTAAAAGGAAAGGCAGCAAAATACCAACCCAAAATGACATTCAATGCTGTTTGTAAATGACCACGGACAACTGGAAGTTTAAAAAGCTTTATCTAAAGTTCGTTTTTGTTGAGCATTAAGTTTACAAGAATGAGACAAACAATAACCAAGATAATGAAAAGTACATAACTATAGAGAAATAAAGTCAGGGTAATCATGAAAATACTAATATGAGATGCAACAAGAAACGCTATGCATTTAAGGTAAAAATTCTTTAGATAGTTTAAGTAAGGCCGTTCTAGACCATATCAGAAAATGACAAACTGCAATGCAAAATATGATTTCTAAAAGGTAGGATAACATAGGATCAAGTTAAGAAAATATGCAATTGACTTTACGTTTCAATAGTTGCGGCAAAAGCATGGAAAAATCAACATGTGCAAAGGTGTGTCTTTATTAAAGCAAAAGACAGAAAATTAGGAAGGTGCAAGTTCAAAGAATTTAGAGCAATATTTACCTAGACTGGTGTGAAAACCAAACCCTGGCCACGGGTCAGTTAAGGACAGGAAACCCTCAAGGAGGATACCCCTCAAAGGACAGCAGGTGCAGAATGGACACCCCGGACAGGACAGGATACCCTCAGATTAGGAATCAGGACAGGACCCTCAGGACAGGACAGCAAACCCTCAGGACAGGACCGCTCAGGACAGGACCGCACCCGCAGTTTGGAAGCAACGCCTGCGCTCCACCCTCTCTGCAGCTATCGATCAAGACCCCGATTGGGTCAGCGAACTCCCAGCAAAGTGCTTCGCCAGCACTTTAAGGTTCAGTAGAACCTTAGTCTATGGTCAATTTCGGACAGAGTGCTCCGCAGCGCTCTGTATCTCCAGTCACCTATTGAGTATGATGGGTCAGTGACAGGTCAGCTAAACCAGACAAGTCGGACAATTCCCTAGGTGAACTCAGGGTAGATATACAGTTTGGGGACGGTGTACCACCCCCCAATGTTGCAAAGTGTCAGAATCCCTCAATTTGGATTGGTCCTAAGGTAGGTTTTGGGTAACACACCAATCATAACACACTATTTGGATGCTTAATTTGCATCTTTGGGTACCGCCTAGCAAGATTGGGGTTCCCATGAGAAACTGCAGGGAAATACAATGACAATTAACATTGTTGCTGAATAGGGACACATGGCTCCGTTTTCCAGGGTTTTCAGGTCAGTTCTCAGGAGCATCTTGCCCATCCCTGCCAGCTGGCCAAGTTCCATCAGCCAAGGTTGTCAGTTCCCCAGATGGAGGAGCATGCGCAGAAAGGCCCTCCAAGATGGCATTCAGTTCAGTCAGACCCCCATTCCCCGCGGTACATGAAAAGTAAGCGAGAACAAATTAATACATAGAAATAACATTATGAAAACACATCACAGGGTTTGTACTTTCAACTTATCACTATAAAATATACTTATGCAACCTAAATGTTAGCTACATATAAACAGGCACAAGAGCAGTGGCACGAGCAGTACCACGTTACAGGCAAAGCTATGTATTACGCATGCGCATAAATTTCCCTCCAAACCTGCAGACGCGTCAGGACACATGAGTGTGGCTGACGCATGCGCAGTAACTAAATACAAGCAGCGGCCATATTAAATAACTCGAGTAAATTATTTTAGTAAAACACATAGGCAAGCGTCGGGCAACTTCGTTTAAACACAGAATAAACGTTAGTAAGACGTACAACTTATTACTGGATTACACATAGACGAGGTTCATGAATTCGGCAAGTCGCAAAATATGCGAAGCTTTGCTTCATCAATAGATTTGTAAAAAAAAAGTCTATTGTATTTTGCCACTTTGCACTGACGCTCTCCTGCTCCTACCTCTCTGGGACCTCGTCCCCTTGGCAGCGCTTGTAAGGGCTCCCGCCTGCACCCTGTTCCACCGCGGTTCTCCTATTTGTTGTGGAGGGTGCTGAGGGTTTCCAGATTTTATTTCCGGCTTGTGGTAGGTGGGGCCAGGTGGTCAGCACTCTAGCTCTCAGGGCCTATTTAACCAGCATGCTTGCTTGTATGCCCCCATCTGTGCCAAGATCGCGTCTTGCGCCAGGGATGCTGGTGTTTTTCTGCCAGCTTGGCTGATACAGACTAGCTATACTAGGAAGGAACTTCTAGACCTTCGGAAGGGAGGAGCTTCTTGCCACCATGCTATGAAACCTGAGGTCTTAGTTAATAAACAGTGCTCTGCCTGTCCCTCCTGCAGTTTTTGCCTGACACAGGCAGAAGTTGGGAGCGTCACCACCGATTACGGTGTAACTACTTTTCCTTCTAAAGAGCACACAGTTCAGGGTTATCTCATTAATGCCAGATTCCTGATTAAGAACACTGTGGCTTTCAGAGACTTTGTCTCCCTACCGAAGCCAGTCTGGATGTTCATTACAGAGACATGGGCCAGGGACTGTTCGGGTCCTCATCTCGTAGAATAGATCCCTTCTGGATATAGCCTAGTCAGATTGGATAGGGTAGGCCGGCTGGGTGGGTGGCTGGGTATTCTCCATAGGGAGACTCTTATTTGCCGTACAGAGCCACTCAACTCACTCTCTGACCATTACCAGGCTTTATACTTTTCAATAAACACTCATCCCACAGAAAGTTTTTTCTGGTGTCCTATGCTATCGGCAACCTGGATTTAGGGCATCTTTTAGCCAGGACTTAAATAGTATTTTAGAGCCCTACCTGGAAAGATCTAATCTCACACTTCTGGGTGATTTTAATTTCCATATGGATAAAACATTATGTAATGACACTCTCTTGGAAACCTTGAGCGGCTGTGGTTTCACGCAGTTGGTTATGAGTCCCACCCACGTTGCGGGGCATATTTTATATGATATTTTCTCTAATGATCCACAAATTAAGGTGAAAAAGCCTATACCTCTTGCCTGGTCAGATCATTTTGCCATTCCTTTTAACTTACAGACTTCAGCATAAGGGACTGTTTTAGCTGAAAATAGGAAATTGGAGGAAAGAAGAAATCTCAGCCTTATTAGTAAGGAGGCATTCACTAACCTCCTTAAGGACTTTCAGCTTTCAGGGCACCTAGATTCAAATCTGGCAACAGCTGAATTATCTAAAGATTTGATAGCAGTTATGGACACTTTAGCACCCATTATAAAGCATTATGCAGCAAGAAAAAATCTCACCGCTCTCTGGTTCTCTGACAGGCACAGAAAGCTGAGACAGGTGTGCCATAAACAGGAGAGGCTATGGTGTGCAGATTTATCGCCAACGCGTAGAGAGCAACACAAAAAGAGTATGAAAGAATATAAAGTGGCTATCATGGCAGAAAAGGGAATATATTACTCAAAGATCACAGCGTAGATCAAATCCTCTAGAGAGCTTTTTAAGGTTATCAATTCCCTCACTTCTCCCCAGTCACAGATCCTTCGGAGGCCTCGCAGGAGTTCTGTGATAGAATATCAGATTTCTTCTGAACCAAAATCACAGACATATACTCCGTGTTCGAGGTATCCAACTCTAAAGCGGAGTTACCTGCTCAGCCTATATTCCACCTTAATGATGGTGCAATTATGGAGGAGACACCAAGGTTACTCACTTTCCCTTGCATGTCACCAGACATTATAGACCAGCTGCTAGAAGGAGTTACATCTGGTTCTCCTCTGGACTCTTTCCCCCGTGAAGGTGCTAAAAATTGGTAGAAAGGTTATCGTTTCTCACCTTACAGCTGTACTGAATGTAGCAATCTCAAAGGGGCAGTATCCTACCTCATGGAAGACTGCAGTGTTCAAGCCACTCCTAAAAAAGCCTTCATTGGATTGGACCCTATGGAATTGAAGAATTATCGTCCTATTTCTTTGCTTTTTTTTGTGTAAATCAATTTTTTATTATCGATATACAAAGACACATCGTCCAATTACCGCATCTCGTCACAATATACAGTACAAAATCAATGAAGTAATCAAACTGAGGCTGCACCAAGGATTGCCTGTGCTAGAGAACAATAAATGGAATCAAGCATATTACATTATACTGTATCATAGATCTGCAAGAAATACAAATATCGCTGTCAGTTCCATCTTTAGCGGCAAAATCCACTTGCGTACTTCATAAAAACAGTATACAACGGTTCTGTCATAACAGGTTGTTATAAAACTTGTAAAACAACTTACTTCCCCCATTTCCCTCCCCCCTGGTACATTCACACTTAGTCATCAATATGCATATGTCGGCTTGATGTATGTACTAATAAAGTATTATGTGCTGTTGCAGTGACGTTGTGTTTGTCTTCTAACTTGTATTGGTGTGCACAGCCTGAGTCATCCCCGACCTGCGCAGCTGCAGAGGGTGTGGCATTGCGGTATTAAAGTGGGAGGCACTAAAATTAACGTTATGACCATAAGAGGCAAAAGTTCTCTATAAGGAGGGACCTTGATTTTCAAATTCTAACAACAACATCTGCCAATCAGACGATATTGGCGTTCCTCAGTCCCCTATATTCCTCCCGCTGCAACTCAGCTCCCTCCGCCTTCCCCCATTTCACCACCTCGTTGTGCCAGTCCTCCGGATGTGGGGGTCTGGCGGACTTCCAGTGCGCCGTCACTGTTCTCTTAGCCAGGAGTAGGGCCAAATTAAGAAATCTAGAGGACGGGTTCTTCTTTTTCTCCCTAGTATCCAGGCCCAATAGGCAGTAGTCTGGATTGTCATAGGGCCTTCGTGGGACAATTTCAGCTAACACTGTGCGGACCGTATTCCAGTAGTACCCCAGTTTAGGACAGGTCCACAGCATATGTAATAAGCCCGCATCGGAATCGCGGCATCTCGGGCATATATCAGCAACATCCGAGTACATAGCGTGTAATCGACGAGGGGTGAGGTACGCCCTGTGTAGGATCATTAATTGTATAAACTTAAATTTGGGGTTACGCGATACTTGTCTAGGATATTTTAAAACTCGCTCCCACTCCTTGTCAGTGAAACCCCTATTCATGTCTCCTTCCCACTTAGCACGTAGGGGCTGCAGGGTAATCGCTTGTTCGGTACGTATACCATGCGTAAGCCATTTGTCCTATTTCTTTGCTACAAGTCCCAGCCAAGATTTTGAAAACCTATTTGAATTCTCATCTTAGCGCCCACTTAAATGATCACCAGATACTTGATGGTTCGCAACATGGCTTCAGAAGCCACAATAGTATGGAAACAGCATTAACTGCTGTATTTAATAACATCCGTACTCAGGTGGATGCAGGGCACACCACATTGCTGGTCCTACTTGACCTTTCTGCAGCTTTTGATACCCTATCTCCTCTGAGGCTGGTTGAACATCTCAGGGAGTTAGGGATCGGGGGCTTGGTCCTGGGGCTTCTCGCCTCCTTTCTTAGTGATCAGGCACAGACAGTGAAAATGGGCCAATTCTATTTGGATTCACATTCCCTGTCATGTGGAGTTGCACAGGGCTCCTCCTTGAGCCCAACACTTATTAATATCTATGTGGCCCCGCTGGCGAAGGTGGTGAGATCCTTTGGGCTAGAGGTGTTGTCTTATGCCGAAGACACCCAAATAATGGTGTCCATTACTCACAGTATTAGAAATTCCGCCTCTAATTTCAATAAGTGTATGCAGGCAGTCTCTTTCTGGATGGTGGAAAACTTCATGAATTGAACGGGGAAAAGACTGAGGTCTTGATATTTGGTAACCCGCTGGACATTTGGTCCAACGATTGGTGGCCAGATACGCTCGGCAGCTGCCCCTGCCCTGTACCCCATAGGAAAAATCTTGAGATCGTAGTGGACAATTCTCTTTCTTTGAGCCTGCAGATTAGTAGGACAGTGTCCACCTGTTTTGCGATAATTAGGATCTTTAGAAAAGTCTCCCAGATCCTTTTGTTTGCCTCATGTAAACAGGCGGTCATTGCCCTAATAATGTCTAGATTAGATTACAGTAATGCCCTTTATTTGGGCATTAACAAAGGCCTAGTGTAACATTTGCAGCTTGTGCAGAATGCCGCTGCCAGGCTGGTAATGGATCTTCCAAAATCTCAATCAGTCTTGGCTTCACTCATTACGCTGCACTCGCTTTCTTTGGACCGTAGAATTCTTTTTAAAACCCTTGGCCTGACCCATAATGCCTACTATGGTCAAGGCCCTGATGGTATTTGTTAGACCAGGCATCCTTGGCGTGGTTTCCCCCTATCTTTTTGCCTCTACCTCCTGTATTTTTGATGCTGTGCTGGATTTAGTTTTTGCTGGTTTACATGCTTTGGACACTCTGCCACTGCTGATCAGAGTGTAAGTGCTCCCTGTGTAAATTGTTATTATGATTGGAAATACACGATTGGCATATTTGTATCACCATGAAGTCCCTAGGAAAGTGCACTGGGTGTGCCTGCCAGGACTGGTGATAACAAATGCTATTAGTGGGCCTGCAGCCCTGATTGTGCCACCCACATGAGTAGCCCTAAAATGGTGCCTCAGGCCTGCCACCGCAGTGCCTGCATGCAGTTTGTGAACTGCCATGTCCTCCTGGTCAGTGTCCCCACTGACCAGGCCTAACCCTTCCCTTTCTGTGCACATTGGTCACCCCTCTGGAAGGCCCACGGTACCCCCTTGGGCAGGGTACAATGTATGTGAAAGGTAGAGCATGTACTTGTGCATGTAACAAGCTCTGGTAGTGAATTACAGCCATTTTCTTCTTTCACTGCTGCAAGGCTATATTGCTCCATAGGCTATCATGAGGGATGCTGGCTTCAGTGGCTACCAGCATATCTTCCCATAGGAGCAAGATAGGACATAAAAGTCTGGTATCCCTGAACTCAGAATTTAATAACACATCTTTTAGGAAAGGTGGTTTTTAACTCCTGGGTTTGAGAATAGCACTTTTAGAAAGTTGCTGTTCTCTTGTCTGACCTTTCTGTGTGCCTTGGCCTGTTTGTGGATTGACTGTCTGGTTTGAGAGTGACAGGGGCTGGGGATTCCCCAGGAGGCTGGCCGAGTCAGCCCTAGGGTGAATGACTGCATTTGCAACTTGAGTGGTGGGAGGAGATAGCACCTGGGCCTGAATAGGGCTGTGCCTGCCTTCCACAATGCTGGCTCCACTTCCTGCTGGGTGGCTGACAACCCTGCCCCTCACTCTGAAAGGAAAGGAGAAAACAAAGTGCTCATGGAACACCCAGAACTGGTTCAGACCGGGCTCAGAGCCCTCCTGCACAAAGGGAACAAAGACTTTTAGGGGTATAAGTAGAGGAACCCTGACAACAGAAAATTAGATCATCCTGGAATCAAGAAGGAACCTCTGCCAAGGAGAAAGCTGAATCTGAAGAAGGAAGACTGTCCTGCTGTTGCTCTGCTGGACTGACCTGCTGTTGATTTGCTGCCAAGGAGAGGGGAAGGACTTTGCTGTTGTGCTGTGTCCCCTGTCTTGAAGGAATCTCCAAGGACCTGAGAAGAGCTGGCTCCCTGTTTTTGAAGTCCTAGGAACAAAAGGACTTCACCCCCAGCTTCCCTGAACTCTGCTGAGAGAGTTCTGTCCTTCCTAGAGTGCTTGGGCCAGTTGTGGTGCCTCTGGAAGTTGTACCTGTGCTGGGGAACTGGAAACTAAGATTGAGAGACTTTTGCAACTTAAAAGTTATCGCATCGCTCGCTGCAGAGCACATCCCCGACAGTGTGAGGAAATTCCCGCCGCTACGGAGGTCGACATTGCCGCAGCGCCTGTTGCTGCTGCCTAAGATGATGCATCCTTCGATTGGGGGAAGATCACCATCGTTGCGAGGTTCGTCGCAGAGCCTGTCATCGCTGAGGGAGATCGCCGCACCGCCGGCTTGTGGACTGCATCATGCCGCTGCGAGCATTGTCGCAGAACCATCGCATTGAGGAGCTGCGAAAGAGAGGATCGGCGCTGGATTGCGCATCGTCGCAGCCCCTACAAGATCATCGCATCATGCCTATGCGAGAACAAACTTCCTACGGAGCCTACGCACCGGAATCCATACAAGTGACCCTCCTCCCCATACAGACCGGATTTGTCGCAACACGCTCGCTGCTGCAGCGGGGTTGTCGCACACACCTCCCCAGGGTCTCAGGAGCAACGCATCGCTTGTTTTCCACCGCACCAGCTTCTGCTTTTGGAACTTTGTTGCAACTAAAGGTACTGTTGGCTAAACGTGACACAACTGTGAACTTTTCACGCATCAGTGGATTATTTTATTGCAACCTTAAGAACTCTTTTGAAACCATATTCTTGAACTGTGTATGTTGGATTTTTGTCGTTCTGGTCTTGTGCAGTTTAGATTAAATACCATTATTGTTTTCACTGTGTTACTGTGAGTGTTGGTACAAATACTTTACACATTGCTTTTGATAAGCCTTGACTGCTCTTGCCAAGGTACCAAGGGGGTGAGCAGGGGTTATCTCAGAGGGTTTCCTCCTTACCCTGACTAGAAGCAAGGGTCACTATTTGGACAGTGGTACCTACCTCTGCCAACTAGAGACTAAGGGTGGGCGGCCAGCTACGCTCCGTGAATGGAGTGCACGTAGTGCCGTCTCCGAGACCCCCAGTTCTAACATTGTTGGTCAGCGGGGGGAAATTGAACTTGTATTTGTACTAGACCCACAGTGATTGGTGTACATCACTAGTGAGTGCAGAC
Source organism: Lissotriton helveticus (assembly GCF_964261635.1). Lineage (NCBI taxonomy): Eukaryota > Metazoa > Chordata > Amphibia > Caudata > Salamandridae > Lissotriton > Lissotriton helveticus. Next base: position 1,709,698,552 of record NC_136063.1, on the reverse strand, counting down.
CACTATGCCACCGCATACTACATTTTTGATTTTTGGTTCTATTTTTTAGTAACTTTTCTAAGCATCATGTCTGTGAATGGGAAGGCAGCCAGTGTGGAAGCAGAATTGGAAGTAGAATTTTTCATTGAAGATTTGTATTCCTACAAAGCAAAAGTTCTTAGGAAATTCTGCCAAGAGTTTGGCTGCGCCGCAAAGGGCACCCTTAGGAAAGAGGAGTTGCAGAGAATCTTGAAGGCCCATTCGGAGGCACAAGAGGGAAATGATGCAAGTACAGGGAATGGTTTTAAAATCACTGATCTTCCTGTGAGCAGAGTAGGCTCAAGGCCTGGCAGCACCCATTCCAGTAGGGGTTTCACTCAAGAAGAGTTAGAGGAGAACCAACGAGTGAGAGAATATGACTTGGAAGTCATGAAGATAAAAATGATGCAATTGGAAATGGATAAAGAGAGAGAAAAGGGGGCGGAGGAGAGCAAAAGTGCCCGCACCTTGGAAGAAAAGAAATTGCTTCTGGCTCATGAGTTGAGCATGAGAGAACTGGATCTTAAAGCCAAGGAGGTGGACGCCCTTTCAAATGGTGGCAGCGCACAGCCAGTGGAGGGGGGTAAAGTGTATATTCCCAAGGATCTGGTACAGACTTACCACAGGAGTGAGGATATTTATGCCTGGTTTACTTCTTATGAGATTGCATTGAGAATGAATGGTGTGCCTGTACAGCATTGGGGGGGCGGGCCTGTGGAAACATTTTGAGGCTTCTGGGTGGAGTGCTCTAGAGCCCTTAGAGATGGCAGGTGCCATGACCTACCCCAATATGAAGGAGGCCTTATGTCTCAGGTATGGCCTTACTCCAGAGCAGTATAGACTACAGTTTAGAAACTCTAAGAAGAGAGAGTCGGAGCCTTGGATGGAGTGTGTGAATTTGTACTCACGTGCACTGGAAGGTTGGATGAAGGGCAGTAAAGTAACTGACTTTAACGGGTTGTTGCATTTAATCAGTTGTGAGCACTTGAGTAGTCTTTGTGTTCCAGAGCTGCGCCAGTATCTTTTAGACAGCAAGCTGACAGACCCCATTGAGCTTGCTAAGGAGGCGGACCGCTGGACCAGTACCAGGGTCCACAGAGAAATTGTGGGTACCACAGCCAAAGGTGGGCAGGGTCCCCAGCAGAAGAGTGGGGGGGACAAGGGTAACCAAAAGGAGTTCTCGCAAGGGCCCCAAAATAGTTCCCAGGGAAACAAATCCCAACCCTCCAGACCTAGACGGCAGGGGGGCAGGCGTGACAATAGGGACCATAGAGATAACAGAGACAACAGGGCTCCGCCTACCTGCTATCACTGCAACGAGGTGGACCACATGGCTCCTAAATGTCCAAAAAGAATCCAGCACCCACTGGTGCTCCAGCTCCAGGGTTAGCAAGTGCAGCTTTGGGCAGGGATTTGATTTCCAGTGGGGAGGAGGGTTTAACAGTTATGTCCCTTGTCTCTTTAGGAGACCAAGAGATGGTCCAGCAAACCTTACTGCCCCTTAACACTAAGAAATATGGGCAGAAGGTGACTGTCAATGGGAGGGAGATAGAGGCTCTGAGAGACACAGGAGCCAGGGTGACTTCCGTGAGGTGCCAGTGGGTGTCTGAAGAGCAGGTTATCCCTGATGTACTTTGCCCTGTAGTGGCAGCTGACATCTCAGTGCGCCTCTGCAAGTTGGCACGTGTTCCCGTTGAATGGGGGGGAGTCTCTGGTCTCTTGGAAGTTGTTGTCAGTGATGCCTTGCCGGTAGACTGTCTGCTAGGTAATGACCTGGAGAGTTCTCCATGGAAGGATGTAGAACACAGAACTCATTTGGAAATGTTGGGTTTGCCTGCGTGGATCTGTGTGACCACGCGTGCTATGGCAGCCAGTAGGGGTGATTCAGTAGAACTGGAGCCTGAAACAGTGGCCCAGAGACCTACCAAGCGAGGAAGAGGCAGAGGGTGCAGTAGACCGGCCCCAGCCGTTCCCACGGTCCAGGAGGGAGCAGAACCTGAGGGGGATGCCCTGGAACCTACAGGGGAACAGGTGGCCGATCTGGGCGACCTGCCGGAGCTGACTCATTGGCGGCAAGAAGGTTGGCCCTCCAGGGAGGAATTCTGCAAGGAGCAAAAAGAGTGCCCTTCTCTCGATGGTATGCGGCAACAGGCTGCAGACCAGGCAGCAAGTCCTAGGGTCCAAAGATCACCCCATCTACTCGGAAGATGACTTGTTATATAGCGAGCCTGAGTTTGCAAAGCCCGGTGCAGCCCGTGTGATGGTGGTACCCACGCACTTCAGGAACTTCCCAATGGGTCTGGCTCATGACGTGCCTCTTGCAGGACATCTGGGGCAAGAAAAGACCTACCACAGGATTGTCGCCCACTTCTACTGGCCCCAGATGAAGAAGCCCGTTGGTTCCTTTTGCATGTCTTGCCAAACATGTCAGGCCACTGGCAAGACTGGAGTGAAGTGCAATCCACCCCTCCAACCCTTTTCTGTGCTCCTGGACCCCAAGACAGCCTTAGGCAACAGGTTCATCCTGGGCTTGGTGGACCATGCCACCCGGTACCCGGAAGCAGTCCATCTCAGGACAATCACAGCACCCGTGGTGGGCCGTGCATTGATGGGGATCTTTTCCCACGTGGGGTTCCCCAGAGAGGTGGTGTCCGACCGGGGTACCAACTTCATCTCTAGGTACATGAAGTCTCTGTGGGAGGAGTATGGGGTAACTTATAAGTTCACCACTCCTTACCACCCTCAAGGAAATGGGTTGGTTGAAAGGTTCAACCGCACCCTAAAAGGTATGATTATGGGACTTTGGGAGCCCATGAGAGGGAAGTGGGACGTCTTTCTTCCATGCCTGTTGTTTGCCTACAGGGAAATGCCTCAGAAACCCTTAGGGTTCAGTCCCTTTGAACTCCTGTATGGCCAACCTGTTAGAGGACCTCTCACACTGGTGAAAGAGGGGTCGGAGAAATCCCGTGGGAAAACCCCCCAGGATGTGTTCAGCTATGTGCTGGCCATCTGCAACCAGACACAACGCTTCAGGAAGCTCGCTCAGGAGAACCTGGAAGCTAGCCAGGAAGAAATGAAAAGATGGTACGACCTGAATACCACTCTGGTCGGATTTCAACCTGGGCAGAAAGTGTGGGTGATGGCGCTAGTGGAGCCTTGTGCGCTCCAGGACAAGTGGACTGGGCCATATGAGGTGGTGGAATGCAGGAGCGAAGTAACCTACCTGGTTAACTTGAAGACTCCCAGGCAGCCCCTGGGAGTCTTGCATGTGAACCGCCTCTAACCACACTTTGAGAGGTCTGAAGTGACAATGCTCATGGCTACAGATGCTGCAGGGGAAGAGGATAGTAATCCTCTCCCTGACCTCCTGGCAGCTAAAGAGCAAGACGGGTCCTCTCGCCCACCCTGACCCCAGAACAGCAAAGGGACTGTCCCCAAGTGTTGGGTCAGTTTTCCTCTCTGTTCTCCCTGAACCCAGGTGTCACCAATTGGTGCATCCAGGATGTGGACACTGGAGATAGTCTGCCTGTGAAACAGAAATTTTACAGGGTAGCTGACAAGGTCAGGGCCAGCATCAAGGAAGAGGTTTCCAAGATGTTGGCGCTAGGGTTGATTGAGCCCTCCAGCAGCCCCTGGCCTAGCCCAGTGGTCTTGGTACCAAAAGCTGCTGCACCCGGTGCCACTCCAGAACTCAGGTTTTGTGTGGACTACTGTGGGCTAAATGCGGTCACAAAGGCTGATGCACACCCCATCCCCAGAGCTGATGAGCTCGTGGATCGGTTGGGAGCTGCCCAGTACCTCAGTACATTTTATTTGACTTCTGGGTACTGGCAGATTGCCTTAACTGATGGGGCCAAAGAGAGGTCTGCATTCTCAATGCCAGAAGGGCACTTCCAGTTCCGAGTCATGCCCTTTGGGTTGAAGAATGCCCCTGTCACCATCCAGAGACTGGTTAACCAGGTACTGACCGGGCTGGAGGAATTCAGCGCCGCATACCTGGATGACATTGCTGTGTTCAGCTCCACGTGGGAGAAACACTTGCAACACCTGTGTGAGGTGTTTAAGGCTCTGCAAAGGGCAGGCCTCACTATCAAGGCCAGCAAGTTCCAGATAGGGCAGGGATCTGTGTTGTATTTGGGACACCAGGTGGGGAGCGGCCAGGTGGCGCCCCTACAGGCAAACATTGATACCATTCTGGCTTGAAATCCCCCCAAGACCCAGACTGGGGTGAGAGCCTTCTTAGGACTCACCTGGTATTACAGACGGTTTGTCAAGGGGTATGGCACCATCGTTGCCCTCTTGACAGAGCTGACCTCCAAAAGGCAGCCCAAGAAAGTGAATTGGACCGAAGCCTGCCAGACTGCTTTTGATGCCCAGAAGACTGCCATGTGCACAGCACCGGTGCTCAAGGCGCCCGACTTCTCCAGTGAGTTCATAGTGCAGACAGACGCTTCAGAGCATGGTATGGGAGCAGTACTCTCACAGATCAATGGCGAGGGATGGGACCAGCCTGTGGCTTTCATTAGTAGGAGGCTACTCCCCAGGGAACAGAGGTGGAGTGCAATTGAAAGGTAAGCTTTTGCTGTTGTCTGGGCTCTGAAGAAGCTGAGGCCCTACCTGTTTGGGACTCACTTCCGTGTTCAGACAGACCACAGGCCCCTCAGATGGTTAATGCAGATGAGGGGTGAGAACCCAAAACTGTTGAGGTGGTCCATCTCCCTGCAGGGAATGGACTTTACGGTGGAACACCGCCCTGGTACAGAACACGCCAACGCTGATGGTATGTCCAGATTTTTCCACCTTAGTGAAGAGAACTCCCAAGAGGGTGGTTAGTTCTCCCCACTTTCAGCTGGAGGGGACAAGTGTTAGACCTGGCATCCTGGGCGTGGTTCCCCCCTATCTTTTTGCCTCTACCACCTGTGTTTTTGATGCTGTGCTGGATTTCATTTTTGCTGGTTTAGATGCTTTGGACACTCTGCCACTGCTGATCAGTGTCAGAGTGTAAGTGCTCCTTGTGCAAATTGTTATTATGATTGGATATATATGATTGGCATATTTGTATCACCATGAAGTCCCTAGTAAAGTGCACCGGGTGTGCCAGGGCTGGTGATATCAAATGCTACTAGTGGGCCTTCAGCACTGATTGCCACATGAGTAGCCCTAAAATTGTGTCTCAGGCCTGCCACCGCAGTGCCTGCGTGCAGTCTGTGAACTGCCATGTCCTCCTGGTCAGGGTCCTCACTGACCAGGCCTAGCCCTTCACTTTCTGTGCACATTGGGCACCCCTCTTGAAGGGCAGGGTGCAGTGTATGTGAAAGGTACAGCATGTACTTGTGCTGTTCAGGTGACATGCTCTGGTAGTGAATTACAGCCATTTTTGTTTTTTACTGCTGCAAGGCTATCTTGCTCCATAGGCTATCATGGGGGATGCTGGCTACAGTGGCTACCAGCATATCTTCCCACAGGAGCAAGATAGGACATAAAAGTCTGGTATCCCTGAACTCAGAATTTAATAACATCTTTTAGGAAAGGTGGTTTTTAACTCCTGGGTTTGAGAATAGCACTTTTAGAAAGTTGCTGTTCTCTTGCCTGACCTTTCTGTGTGCCTTGGCCTGTTTGTGGATTGGCTGTCTGGTTTAGGAGTGACAGGGGCTGGGGATTCCCCAGGAGGCTGGCTGAGTCAGCCCTAGGCTGAATGACTGCATTTGCAACTTGAGTGGTGGGAGGAGATAGCACCTGGGCCTGAATAGGGCTGTGCCTGCCTTTCACAATGCTGGCTCCACCTCCTGCTGGGCGGCTGATGACCCTTTCCCTCACTCTCAAAGGAAAGGAGAAGCCAGGGAAACAAAGTGCTCAAGGAACACCCATAACTGGTTCAGACCGGGCTCAGAGCCCCCAATGCACAAAGGGAACAAAGACTTTTAGGGGTATAAGTACAGGACCCCTGACAACAGAAAATTAGATCATCCTGGAATCAAAAAGGAACCTCTGCCGAGGAGAAAGATGAATCTGAAGAAGGAAGACTGTCCTGCTGTTGTGCTGTGTCCCCTTTCTTGAAGGAATCTCCAAGGGCCTGAGAAGAGCTGGCTCCCTGTTTTTGAAGTCCCAGGAACAAAAGGACTTCACCCCCAGCTTCCCTGAACTCTGCTGAGAGAGTTCTGTCGTTCCTAGAGTGCTTGGGCCAGTTGTGGTGCCTCTGGAAGTTGTACCTGTGCTGGGGAGCTGGAAACTAAGATTGAGAGACTTTTGCAACTGAAAAGTTATCGCATCGCTCGCTGCGGAGCGCATCCCCGACAGTGCGAGAAAATTCCTGCCTCTACGCAGGCCGACATCGCCGCAGCGGCTGTTGCTGCTGCCTAAGACGACGCATCCTTCTTTTGTGGGAAGATCACCATCGCTGCGAGTTTCTTCGCAGAGCCTGTCATCGCTGAGGGAGATTTCCGCACCGCCGGCTTGCGGACCGCATCACGTCACTGCGAGCATCGTCGCAGAGCCATCGCATCGAGGAGCTGCGAGAGAGAGGATCGCCGCTGGATCGCGCATCGTCGCCCCGGAGATCGTCGCAGCCCCTACGAGATCATCACATCCTGCCTTTGCAAGAACACACTTCCTACGGAACCTACGCACCAGAATCCATACAAGTGGCCTTCCTCCCCATACAGACTGGAGTCATCGCAACACGCCCGCTGGTGCAGCGGGGTTGTCGCAAACTCCTCCCCAGGGTCGCAGGACCAATGCATCGCTTGTTTTCCACCGCACCAGCTTCTGCTTTTGGAACTTTGTCACAACTACAGGGACTGTTGGCTAAACGTGACGCAACTGTGAACTTTTCACGCATCTGTGGATTATTTTATCGCAACCTTAAGAACTCTTTTGAAACCATATTCTTGAACTGTGTATGTTGGATTTTTGTCCTTTTGGTCTTGTGTAGTTTAGATTAAATACCTTTATTTTTCTAAACTGTTGTGGAGTCAGTTTGTGTTGTTTTCACTGTGTTACTGTGAGTGTTGGTACAAATACTTTAAACATTGCCTTTGATAAGCCTTGACTACTCTTGCCAAGATACCAAGGGGGTGAGCAGGGGTTACCTCTGCCAACTAGAGACCCCCAGTTCTAACAGTATTAAAGCAATATTTCAGCATTATCTTCCTGCTAGGCAGCTCAGTGCTCAAATAAGAATATTTTAACAGTGCTGAGGTTTAAAAAGGCAAAATGGGAAGGCAGAGCTTTTTCTACTGCTGCTTCTAAGTTGTGGAACTTCCTCCCTGAAGATCTCTCTGGTCAGGTCTCACACTCTCTCTTCTGTCAGGCCTTGAAGACCTAGCTTTTCACACAGACCTCAGTCTGAGCATGTCTGTACATTGGTCCTGCTACAGCACCTTCACGCCCTTGTACTAAGTTAGCGCTTTGAAAGTTTAATATTCATTCATTCATACAGCCTGTGTTTCCTGAGTTGATTCCCAGTTAGGGGACAGGGCCAGAGCCTATTGTCTCGGCTGGCTCTGCCCTGTTACTTATCTTGCGTGCGCCATGCTGCTATAATTTAGATTGGTGCTTGGGGCCTATTACCTTTGGGCCCGTCCCACTGTCCTTTCGGGTATTCCATCCAGCCACAGCGTTGTCTTTATGCGCTCCCCGAGCGGGATGAGTACCTGTTTCTCCACTGGTCACCGGTTTGTCTGTCCCATTCGCTATCTCCCGGGGCTTCGCGTTCAGCACTTCTGATCTCGGGGGGCCCCGGCGGCAGGAGCTTTGCCGCGGGATCGGTTCTCGGAACCCTTCCAAGGGGTTTCCACACTTGCCCAGCCCCGTCGCCAGTGACCTGGTCCGTGTAGGCCGGTCAGAGCTTACAGCCGCCGCTGGGTACTGCTACGGATTTTGTGGCCTCTATTGTCGATCTAGATACGCCCCCACTGCCACTTGAACTTGGGCTTTTTTCTACGCCGTCTGCATTGAAGTTTGAAGTTTATTTTTATTATGCTTGATTAATTAAAACCATTGCATTCAAAAGATAAAAATTTCTTGTGTTAAAATTGTTTATATTAAATGGTTTTACTTCGTATTAAAATAACACAAATTATTAAAACATTCTGTACATTAGCCTTGCTCATTACTAATATTATTTTGAGTATGGCTATTCTTGTTACGTTCCAGTCCAGCCCGCAGCCCGTCTGCATTGGATGGTCTTCTGTTCATCTATTAGCTGTATTTAGCTCATTGCAGAGGATTATTTCAGGATATTTGGGGGTTTACTAGGCTCAGTCTGGCGGAGCTTCTCTAGCTTGTGGCCATTTTCGTTAGTGGCAAGCCACGCCCCTGACAAGGGCTGTTTCTGATGTACAAATTCGAGTTGCTGGCAGCAGAATCCTTCTGCCTTAAATGTCATTAAAGGAGCTGGAAATGTACTTCCCTGATGGATGAACCATTTTAATACACTCTAAACTTCTTAATTTAAGAGATTTAATCGGTGGATCTATGCCTCCTTTGGAAGGATTAGAGGCCTGCTTGACTGTTGAGTTAATCACAACTGGGCATGACGTGGGTCCCATTCTGGGGTTGGTTTGGAAATATATTTCGGGGACATGCAGTTATCTGTGAGTTTGTTGTCCCCTTGGACACCACTCTCTGACAAACTTTGACTCACATCTTTGGGAACTCCCATGTTAAATTGTCCACCACAATACAGTCATGGTCTAGGCCATATGTAACTTTCTCACCCAAAGAGTAATATTGAGAACCATGGGGGATCATATTGTGATGACACAGCAAAGATTGAGATTTCATTTGAGAGAACATGGGAATATGCTACCAGTCAAAAAAAAGACCAAGCCCCAGATTCATCAAAGTCCTGTTTTGCGAGTCCTTAATAGCTATTTTTAAGGAATCGCTATTAAAGATTCGCAAAACGGGATGCATGTAGAAATCGCAATATTTTTTCCGATTTCTACTGCTTCCTTATTTGCGATTCGGAATCGCAAATAAGGAATGGCTTTCCCATTCATTCCTATGTGTCTAAAGGCCTAAAGATATCTTGCATTTACTGTATAATAGAACATGCATTAATTAAAATTGCATTTTACACGTATAACGTGACTATCAATATATTTGTATTCACGCAGTTATAATGTGTGTTGAAATCTTAGCTTTACCTAAAGGCCCATAGGAATGAATGGGGAGTCATTCCTTATTTGCGATTAGCAATTAGCGAATCGCAAATAAGGAAGCGATTTCAAGGGTGCCAGGGTGTCCAAAGGACACCCTGTAGCACTCCATAAATGGTAATGTACACTGGTGTTGCGCACACACAAGTCCAAAGGACATGGGTGTATGTAACATACAACATAGAAAAATGCACTTTTGCACTAAAGTGCATTTTTCTAAGTTTTCGCTATTTACCACGTAGTTAGAGTTCACGGTAAATAGCGGCCCCAGATTGCGAATTCGCAATTTTAAAATGGTTCATGAATTGCATTTAAGGAATCACAAATTGAGATTCCTTAAATGCAATTATTCGCAATTTAGCGATTTCTAGAATTGTGATTTTTGCATTTGGGATGATGAATCCCAAATGCAAAAATAGTGCTCGCAATGGGCCAGATTCTCAGAATCTGGCCCTTAGCGAGCAGATTTTGGCTTCATGAATCTGGCTGCAAGCTCCTTGAGTTTAGCACAATTATACAATTGGAGCATATGTATGAAGTATACGTTTCTGGTTGGTCAGAGAAATCTCAGGAATTGCACAACAGTGAGATCTTGATTGTTCACAGAGATTATCAATTGCCAATGAAGTCAGCAGCTGACTATTCTCTCTATGGCGTTAATGCTGAGACAGTGGCTGTGCCAGAAACAATCTCAATTTCAGAGGATGAAGCGGAATAGCCATAATAGCCTGGTGAGAATGAAGAGGAATGACAACTGGCACAGAAACATGGGACTGATGCAAACATCCAAGGAAAGGATACACCTAAAGAATGACCCTTTCTTGTATTTCACATGATTATGCGGCAAGACACCTGACACATAGCGCAGCATCTCTGGCACAAGCAACAGGGCGTATGGAACAGGAGTTACTAGATGGCAGCCTTTTGTGGCTGCGCAGGAGCATAGCAGGGCCAAACATTAACCCCTTCGCCTGTCACTGCTTAGGACATGCAGGCTTGCACTGAAACAAGCATAATAAAACATATGTTCAGATAGTCATCCGATGCGAATATGGCATTATCTGAAGAATAATCCTACATCCTTTCACCCCCGATAAAGGAGAGGCCACTGAGGTCTGCAGAGCCAATCTCTGTCCTGTTCACAAGTCATTCCATAACATGGCCTATCACAGGTGCAAGTATACCAAATCACCATTGCTGGAAGGAACAGAAATCCATTGAGATTCCCAAATGCTGTGACTTCCTTTAGTTGTTTTCCCATAGCAGTGTTCGGGGGCAGATGGGATTAAGGATATGCAGGAGGGTTAATGTGCAGTAAGCAAGCAGTTTTAGAAATGGATAGAAGAAGGGACTACGAAATGCCTGGTAGCGCTCAGTGTACGAAGTCACATGGGGGCAGACACTCATCCTCAAAGGCTGCTTCCTAGCTGGTGACCACACAAAAGATTGCCCCCTTCTCAATTTGCTTGTAGTGAAGGACCAAATGAAAATTAATTAAATCTAGTCCGGTATATTTATTTTTACCTGTTACTCGTATTGTTTCATACAAACATGATTTCAAATAGCAAAAAGGAATTACACAATACAAACAATTATTAACATTCTTACAGATTACAAACTACCAAAAAACGAATTATAAACATTCTCCAACACAAAATGACTTCAATATTACATCCAATAAATCATACAGATTGCAATGCAATGATTTCACATTACATTAAACTATTTCATTGATCCAAATTCGATAACATGGAAAAAATTACTTGATCACAAGAGAAAAAAGATGCATGTGTCACTTATTACTTTAGACTGCACTAAAATGTTACAGTTAGCTCTTGCTGAAATTGCCGACGCGTTTCAAGTTCGGGCCGTTAATGTCCAAACCATCATCAGGGCGATGTTATTTTTCTGTTGGGATGCACAAAACGAAGTTTTTAATACAACCTATTTACCTCTTATCTTAAAAACAACCGTTCGAATGAAGGATAAATATACCTGTATGTTGTTATATAGTTGACCAGGAATAGCTCTTCCGGTCTCACTAGGGCAACTTTATCCACGAACAAATCTGGGGAATGAACAACAAATCGTCCATATTTACAGGACGTACTAGTGGAGTAACTTCTCAACCCAATATTATATTTAAGGGAAAGTCATACCTTAATCTGAACAAGCTTGCGATGCAAGGAGGGGCGGAGGAGTATCTTTGTCTTTTTTCTTTTCTTTTCAATCCTGATAGAACGACACACAGCTTGCTTTTACCAACTCATTATTTATAGATCGAAATCGAAATGCTAATGTGCAGATAACTACTTCTCATACCTGTAGTGCACACCGTTTGGGACGTGGTCAACTGCTCCGTTTTTCCAATAATTGTTGCCACGGGAACCTATTTGGGCAATACACTTGTGAGTGCAAAGGTTTTAACAACTTATCAACAAGCAATGCGTTCAGCTTTGGACAAAAGGTGCCGGAGGATCGCATACCTGTGTTAGCGTGGAACGAGGCAATGCCTCTCGCCCCTCGTCTACTGACCCCGTCCGAGGCTAAGTGTCTCTCTGGTTGGACTTCTCTTTACTACTCGCATATGGCCGTGTACACAATCGTTCTCTGGAAGGAGAAACAGATTGTCAATTACTTCGCGATAAAAGGGGCTTGCAAAGCACTGTAATACAACCCGCGCGGTCGTGTATGGGACGTTACCTGCTTCTGCAGTCTGCTTCTTAGCGGTGCGTTTCCGCGTTGCTTCTCACCCGGTCGCTTGCTCGAGTATGGAGCCGGCGGCCATACTGCCAAAGTATAAAGGAACTACTCTTTAGCCCAAAGGCTTGTGGGAATTGTAGTGCGTTTTTTTCTTTCCCCCCGTAAAAGCCTGTGCACAGGTTACAATTCAAGGTTCTGTAGTTTATCTCAAGTGTTTCAGAGTGGGCCGCAAGTGTGTGTCTCTGATCGGGTAAATTGCATAATTGAAAGTCAATCGGCGCAATTGTTGATCAGAATTTCAGATTGCTTAATTTTTACCAGAGTCTTTAGCCTGAGCTGGACACCCACAGCAGTGTGGCGCAAAGTCTCAAATTCTTAACAATTCAGACATATTGTTTAGGCCAGTAGTTATACAGTTAAATTTCAAAATGAGGTATGCCTCCTTCTCAAGAAGCATCCTCTCAATGTCACCAGGGCGATGTACGTTACTCATAGTATGAATGACAGACCACCTGAATTCATTCTCACTATGTGACATTTCAACAAAATGTTCAACCATAGGCGCTGTAAGTATTTTGTTTTTAATCCTTGACCTGTGTTGTCCTATTCGGAGGTTCACCTGCTGATTTGTTTTGCCTATGTAAATCTTGGGGCAAGGGCAAATAATTATGTAAATTACGTTTTTGGTTTTACAGTTAGAAAAACCAAGGTGCTTCCACTTGACTCCTTGATGTTGGAATTCATTTCCTTCGATAGTACTGTTGCATGAAACACAATTTCCACACCGATGGTGTCCTTCTATTGGTTTCATGTCCCATAACGCAAGAAGATCATGTTTAGGTTGGGACTTCGGGAGGTCTGCTCGCACAATTTGTTGTCCCAAACTCTGATTTTGGACAACAAATTGTGCGAGCAGACCTCCCGAAGTCCCAACCTAAACATGATCTTCTTGCGTTATGGGACATGAAACTAATAGACGGACACCATCGGTGTGGAAATTGTGTTTCATGCAACAGTACTATCGAAGGAAATGAATTCCAACATCAAGGAGTCAAGTGGAAGCACCTTGTTTTTTCTAACTGTAAAACCAAAAACGTAATTATTTGCCCTTGCCCCAAGATTTACATAGGCAAAACAAATCAGCAGGTGAACCTCCGAATAGGACAACACAGGTCAAGGATTAAAAACAAAATACTTACAGCGCCTATGGTTGAACATTTCGTTGAAATGTCACATAGTGAGAATGAATTCAGGTGGTCTGTCATTCATACTATGAGTAACGTACATCGCCCTGGTGACATTGAGAGGATGCTTCTTGAGAAGGAGGCATACCTCATTTTGAAATTTAACTGTATAACTACTGGCCTAAACAATATGTCTGAATTGTCAAGAATTTGAGACTTTGCGCCACACTGCTGTGGGTGTCCAGCTCAGGCTAAAGACTCTGGTAAAAATTAAGCAATCTGAAATTCTGATCAACAATTGCGCCGATTGACTTTCAATTATGCGAATAACCCGATCAGAGACACACACTTGCGGCCCACTCTGAAACACTTGAGATAAACTACAGAACCTTGAATTGTAACCTGTGCACAGGCTTTTACGGGGGGAAAGAAAAAAACGCACTACAATTCCCACAAGCCTTTGGGCTAAAGAGTAGTTCCTTTATACTTTGGCAGTATGGCCGCCGGCTCCATACTCGAGCAAGCGACCGGGTGAGAAGCAACGCGGAAACGCACCGCTAAGAAGCAGACTGCAGAAGCAGGTAACGTCCCATACACGACCGCGCGGGTTGTATTACAGTGCTTTGCAAGCCCCTTTTATCGCGAAGTAATTGACAATCTGTTTCTCCTTCCAGAGAGCGATTGTGTACACAGCCATATGCGAGTAGTAAAGAGAAGTCCAACCAGAGAGACACTTAGCCCCGGACGGGGCCAGTAGACGGGGGGCGAGAGGCATTGCCTCGTTCCACGCTAACACAGGTATGCGATCCTCCGGCACCTTTTGTCCAAAGCTGAACGCATTGCTTGTTGATAAGTTGTTAAAACCTTTGCACTCACAAGTGTATTGCCCAAATAGGTTCCCGTGGCAACAATTATTGGAAAAACGGAGCAGTTGACCACGTCCCAAACGGTGTGCACTACAGGTATGAGAAGTAGTTATCTGCACATTAGCATTTCGATTTCGATCTATAAATAATGAGTTGGTAAAAGCAAGTTGTGTGTCGTTCTATCAGGATTGAAAAGAAAAGAAAAAAGACAAAGATACTCCTCCGCCCCTCCTTGCATCGCAAGCTTGTTCAGATTAAGGTATGACTTTCCCTTAAATATAATATTGGGTTGAGAAGTTACTCCACTAGTACGTCCTGTAAATATGGACGATTTGTTGTTCATTTCCCAGATTTGTTCGTGGATAAAGTTGCCCTAGTGAGACCGGAAGAGCTATTCCTGGTCAACTATATAACAACATACAGGTACATTTATCCTTCATTCGAACGGTTGTTTTTAAGATAAGAGGTAAATAGTTTGTATTAAAAACTTCGTTTTGTGCATCCCAACAGAAAAATAACAGAGCCCTGATGATGGTTTGGACATTAACGGCCCGAACTTGAAACGCGTCGGCAATTTCAGCAAGAGCTAACTGTAACATTTTAGTGCAGTCTAAAGTAATAAGTGACACATGCATCTTTTTTCTCTTGTGATCAAGTAATTTTTTCCATGTTATCGAATTTGGATCAATGAAATAGTTTAATGTAATGTGAAATCATTGCATTGCAATCTGTATGATTTATTGGATGTAATATTGAAGTCATTTTGTGTTGGAGAATGTTTATAATTCGTTTTGTGGTAGTTTGTAATCTGTAAGAATGTTAATAATTGTTTGTATTGTGTAATTCCTTTTTGCTATTTGAAATCATGTTTGTATGAAACAATACGAGTAACAGGTAAAAATAAATATACCGGACTAGATTTAATTAATTTTCATTTGGTCCTTCACTACAAGCAAATTGAGAAGGGGGCAATCTTTTGTGTGGTCATTATAATAGGTTCCAGCCCTCCCTCAGCCCCGTCAAGGACCTACCTCCTTTTGCGCTTCCTAGCTGGTAGCACATTTGCTAGGCTATCAGATGCCAGCATGAACTCTTCCATTGGATAGCGGCTAAGTCAAACCAGTGAGTTCATACTCCCCTTCAAGTCAGCAGTGACAGGCTGTGAGCCAATTTGTACAATGTGGCACTCAGGGTATCACAATCAGTGCAGCAGCCCTGGGTGGGCACTCTGCCTTACATGCCATAGGTAGCCTATGCTAGGAAATTATAGGGAAGAGAGTTTCTGCTAATCGAGGACAGTCATTCGACATATAATTTAGGATGGGTTAGAACGCTGGCACTGATGTCAGGTTAGCGGGCCTCAGGGCACTCTCAACCCAAAAACTTTCAGTGATAGTCCAAAGATTGGGAAGCATGAACACACAAAATAGGCAATTCCTTAAAGTACACCGCCCATCCCCATATGGCAGAAGCAATTAGCGATGTCAGAAAAACAACTAATACTGCATGTAAGTAGATGAGTCTATATCCCGCCTAAGAAATAATAGGGTTGCCAAACTGGTGAGCCTTGGGATGCATAACGGTAGGGACGCTAGAATGGTGCAACAAAGGAGGCAAGGGGATATTTGCAACCTACAGGTGCGCTCAAACTAGTGGAATGCCCTGGAACAAAGTATCTAGCCAAAAATGGGGGAGCTGTCGGAGGTAAAAAAAAACACCACCAGCATGGCTGAGAGTTACAAGGTTTTAGCAAGAAATAGATTCACACATGGACGTAGGAAAGTTGTTCGAACAAGATCCTTGGGATGCCTCATGGCAGGGACACTTGAGGGCAAAGAAAAACAATAAGAAATGGTCAACGCTGGGTGGACACACCACTTGCAGCCCGGCATGGCCACAGGGTCACAAATGCTGGACATTCTGTAGCAAGAGAAGCCTCAAAGCAGGAATCCGCTGTACCGAATAATCGACAGAACGAGAGCTGTCAAAGCAGTTGAAACAAAAGTGACTTATGACAACCCTTAAAGAAACATTATTCAATTCAATTCAAAAAGTCTTTATTCGATTTTTTCAATCATAAAAAGACATTTACATAATTAAAAAAATGTTTGTTTTTACCCCCCACACCCCACAGAAAAATACAAGATCCACCATGAGTCATTTCACATAATATTAAAATATCAACCTAGCTCATCCTTATTTACATAATTTTTAAATATATTATATTAAGAGATTAAAACAATCATTAAGAGAAAAAACGAAATTCATCAGTGCATAATATGTCAGTTACTTATCAAGGTGTGCATAATATATCCTTTACTTAATACAATGTGCAAATTTGAATAGCAGCATATAACAACTGGCCTTAGGGTTATTCCAGGCTCATTTTACGAGCCCGAATTATCCACATCCAGTGAAGAAATTTAGACATGGCTATAACAATTAGCTGCGATGTATCAGTTCTTAAAATCCTAACAGCCTCATTCGCAGATTTAAGGCCCAACTGGGCACAAATCGGTTTTAGCCATGATCGTCTGGGGGCATTATATTCAGGGCAAGCAAACAAGAAATGGCCAATATTTTCTTTTTGATCCGGACAAAAGGGGCACCTCGAAGTTTGATTCTTATACCATTTTTCAGTTAGAGCATTTAAAGGTAGTGTCCCCACCCTCAGCTGATGATACTTCTTCCGGTCCCCTGGGACGGTAATCAAGTCCCAATAAAGTTCTAGAGCCGGTGAATGCTTGAGATCTAGAAAGTCGGTAGTAAAAGATCGATCAATACGACTTTCAAAGCACTTGGTCTCAACCATATTCCAATACATATCTCGAAGTATTTTCTCAGGTGGGAAGGCATTCCTTTCGGGGTCGTCCCATAATTGAGATAAACCCATAGCCATTTAAATTGTTTTTACCTCTCTCATCCATTTTATTTTTCGAGTTTTGTCCAAGGCTCTGACCTCAAGGAAACCCTGAGCGTACTGGAGGAGTTCTGGAGTAACCCATAACCTCCTCCAGTAGGCTACTGATCTGTACCTGGCCATATCCTCAAAGCTATGGAATCCCGGATCATAATGGAGAGGTAACAAAGGGGTTGATATTGGCAGACCAGTAATGTTGCAGAGAAATTTATTTTGAGCTACCGTCAACTTTGTAAGATTACTAGGCCCCCAAAGTTCAGCCCCATAAAGGACTGCTGCTCCAACCTTTGCATTATAGATATTTAAGACCGGACGAATGGGTCTAGTGTGTGAAGAAAATAATTCCTTAATGAGAGCTCCTGTCAATTGTGCATGCCTCGTAGCTAACTGATTAATATGCTGCTTCCAGTCTAGTTTATATGACAGGGTAATGCCCAGGTAATTAAAAACCTGGGTCTGTTCTAGTTGTACCCCGTCCATAATGACCTTCCCTCTTATATGCTTCCGATTGTGCAGTACCATAAACTTTGTTTTACTTGTATTAATGACAAGGCCATGGTCTGCGCAAAATGCTTCAAAAACTCCAATGGCTCTCTGGAGTCCCTGCTGAGTCTTTGATATTAGTAGGGTGTCATCCGCGAACATCAACAGGGGGATCGGTCTTCCTGCCAGCTTTGGTGCATCAGTTGGTTGTTGTTCGAAGTACCTGATCACCCTGTTGATGTATAGCTAGAAAAGTGTTGGAGCTAGGACACATCCTTGACGTACTCCCCTAGCAATGGGGAATTTATCAGTAACGCTACCCTGCTGATTCCATCGAACTTGTGCAAAATTGTTCTCGTGCAATCTAATTAAAAAGACAAGATTTCATTTGGAATGCCCTGTTCTTGTAGGATATTCCACAGCTTAGCACGAGGAACCAAGTTGAACGCTGATTTTAGATCAACAAAGGCTGCGAAAAGCATACCCCCCCAAGAGCACTACGCGCCAGTATAATAAAACAAATCTAAAAACTTGGTCAATGGTACTGGTGTGACTACGAAATCCTGCCTGCAAGGGTGACAATATGTCCTGTTCATCTATCCATCCATGGATGCGCTGCAGTACAAGCCTCGCCAATACTTTTTGTATGCATGCGATAAGGCTAATAGGCCTATAGTTACCTGGGTCCGAGCATGGCCACTTTTTAAAGATAGGAATGATCTCGGCACCCTTCCAAGTCTCAGGGATAGGCGAGCCCTTCGCAATACCATTGGCTAACAACTGGATATAGGTAGCCCAAAGATCTTTGTCATGCATGAACAAATCTGCAGGGACAGAGTCTAAACCTGGGGCCCTAGCTTTAGGGATGTTGTTTAAAACTTTTAGGACATCAGTTTTAGTAAAAGATAGGTAGATCGTAGTAGTAGTATTTACAAGTAGTTCACACCCTTCTTCTTCTCTATCCTCAGGAGCAAAATGGGTCACATAATGGGAAACCCACGCGTCTGGTGACACATAATTCGTGGGTTCTCCTCTTTTGGCCCCCCTTCCCCATTTGACGATGTTCCAAAAGGAGGTCATAGATCTTTCTTTGCTGGCTCTTAGGAGATCACTCCAAAAACCTTCCTCCCATTCCCCCTTTGCCCTTGTTTGTGTTTTTTTATACATGACTCGGGCATCCTTGATCTTAACTTTGTCTTTTGACTTAACTGCATCAGACAGGGCCCTATAGGCAGCCCTGCAGGATTTATCGTACCATTGATCTTCCTTTCGTGCTGGCCTGCGCTGTTTTTTAGTAACTTTTTTGACAAAGATGAATTTCAATTTATTAAAAAACACATCGTGGATCATGCTAACTTTAGTTATCGGAGTCTCCATAGTGGAGTTACTCCTTATTTCTGTGATAGCCTGTGTTGTCAAATCCCTCATAGCTATTATGTTTTCCTCATTGGCTGCACAGTTTGACCATCTGATACGTCTATTATCATTCGAGAGGGCTATTTGAACATTATCCCTCAATTCACCACTTTTCAATAGGTCAAACAATTTAAATGTTAAAATTAATGGGTCATGGTCACTTTCGGCCCTTGGCTCTATCCACATGTTATTGACACTGGCCCAGTTCTCCTTATTAATCAGGATATAGTCAATACGGCTATGTGAGGTGCCATTATTGAAAGTAAGGGCACCCTGTTTATCCGAGCCCGTTCTTCCATTAGTGGCCCTTAGCCCATGCTCCATACATAAAACTTTAAGTTGTAGTGCAGCCTCTGTCCACTTTTTAATAGGTATTAAAGACAACTGCGGGATTTCCCAGATATAGTCCTCTTCTACCGTGAGATCTATATCATGGTTGTCTAGGGGTTCAAAACAACAATTAAAATCACCGCCAACAATTACATTAGCGTTCAAACAATATTGTTTTAAGAAAGAATCTAACTGGTTAACTGCCTCAGTGGGTTTTCCACCTGGCAGCCCCCTGGAGTAAATATTAAAAATATAAAGATCCTTGCAATGTAATCGCTGTAGTTTAACCAGCAAAATATCAGGACTATTAGTGACCAATTGGAGAGCAGAATGGCCACTATTCTGTTTGACCCATGTCACCAGGCCCCCCTTAGGCCTTCCCCTTAAGCTTGGTGTTGCCGGGATATAAAAATGTAGATATCCTTGTATAGGTTCAGGGGCTATCTGCCAAGTTTCCTGGAGGAGGATTATGTCCTTTGTATCCAGGAAAGTTAGCCAGTCCAGTGATGTCATTTTACTTTTTACGCCTGCAACATTCCATGACATTAAAGTGTATATGGCAGAAACATTATCATTGGAAGGTTTCGTGCTAGTGGGTTGATTATCCCTATATTGTTGAGAGTAATCATGTTCACATGCATAACTCTCAATTGCCACACAATTTGAAGATAACTTTACATTTGGACTGTTATCAGTGATGTGGCCTAGTCGGCCAGAAGAAGAATGATGGGCTTCCTCTGAAGCCATCAATATGTCCTGTCTGCTCCTTACTTTAGTCTGCGGTGTGGGAGTATCAACTAACACAGCATTTACCTGAACTATCGAGTCTCCCACTGTATATTCACCAAAAGGATTGGGGCAAGCAGTGTTACATCCCCAACCCAGTCAATCACAATCATTTAGCCCCGATAAAGCTTCATACCTATTTCCTAAAGCCATTCCCCATTCATTACATGGAACCTTTATTCCTCTGTTGTTCCTAACAATGTCCCACACAAGTCCCGGAGTCTTGGGGAATGTTACGTTTTGTTGTTCGCCATAGAAGAATTTAAGAGTAAGAGGGACAACAGTCCCAGATCTTCTTTGTGGCGGGAAAATATTGTTTAAGACATTGGGTAATACAGCCTGATGGGAAAAAGTCACTGTCACACAATCTCCTGTAAACCTTTTCGGTCGATTCCCAATCCAAGCAACCCTTTTCACTGTCTTAATTTCACCTGCAAGCTGTTGTTTTCCTCCTGGTGCCATATGCATATTTCCTGTTAACCAATGCAGTGCCTTACTGGACAAAGATGCTGGCGATTCCAATTGACCATTCGCTAGAGGTGGAACATTGCCCAGCACCAATACCACTGGAGATGCTTCTTCAATGAATTGAAAAGGATCAATTTCCTGGCATATTACTGGCGGTATGTTTGATGTTACTGGGACACCATCTGTGGCCAGAGATTGGTTGGTACTATTTAAGGAAATTTGAGCAGGACAGGCAGTAGGCGTCGAACCGTTCCCCTTTTTTGTAGTACTCCCCTCATTATCCTCAGTTGACTGAGCCGCTTTTATTACTATTGTTGTTAGTTTGTCCACCCCATCCACAGCCTTACTCTGGATTCCACTCAATTTTTTTACCTCCGCATTTAATTTGTCAATCTTAGCAACTAGAGGTTTAATGATGGTTTTGATTTTGGAATCTATCATATCGGCTATCTTGAGGAGCAATTCATCATCCCTGCTGCATTTTTCATTTTCATCCCCATATTCAATGGTTCTGACCTTAGTTTTCCCGGGAGGTGTTGCCCTTTTTTTCCTCATTCCTGAACGTAGACCTGTCCTTTTTTGTTGTGTTTTTCTGCGTGTTTTTACCGGTCTAGTTTCCTGCTCGGAAGAGGAGGCATCATCATCAGAGTTAAAGACCCTAATCTCAAGATCAGAATCGATATTTTCTTGATCAGTTGCAACTAATGTTGCTGTGTCAACTAACGGGAAGCTATTTTGATCAGCAGGGTTGTGACTTGAGTGTACCGTAATGTCTGTCAAATCAGTGGGGGCGTCAAGCAATGTAGTATCAATCAGTGAGGAGTTTAAAGTTGGACTCAAAAGCTGCAAATTAGGAGACTGACTTAACCCCAGTGACTGTCTCCTCTTGCTATTAATTTTTGTAACCACCTGAACCAAGTAGTTGTCCATTGTTTTAGTATTGGCAGGAAGCAATTTTTTTGGCATGTTGAACACCGAAATATAAAATTCCAACAAGTGGCAAATTAATAGCAGTCAAATTTCCTTGCTTCGCAAACAAGTGGAATGGCTAGGTCGAGTCGCAGACAGACTCAAATTGTCTAGTAGATTTAATTGGCGAAAATATACCCAGTCACAAGTGCAGAGGGGACATATCATGAGGAAAAGGATACTCCACTTAATTTCCCAATAAGATAGTGAATGATTCCTTACTTGAATGCCACGGGATATGGCCCAGTCCAGTCGCGGACAGTCTCGGACTGTCTAAGACTGTCCGCCCTTTGTCCGGGCTTCGTCCGGCGTCCCGCACATGCGTCCCGCTATGCGTAAGGGGGCAGGTCTATATAGGAGGGGCAGGGGCGGGAAGAGTCACCAGGTGCGCTGTGTTTGGTTGCGCAAGGTCCTCTGGTACTCGCAGTCCCGACCCCTGGGTGTAGTCCGAGATTGATGTCCGGGTTAACAACTAGTCCCCCACTGCAAGGCTCCCAAGCGCTCCGCACCATGAGAAGGCTGAGGCTGAGACTCGATTCAGGTAAGACTCCCAAAGAAAGAAAACAGCGGCGAGCGGCTCCCGCGAAGCGGGGGCCGCGAGCTGTAAATGCGCGCTAGTGCAGGGCGGGGCAGGGGCGGGAAGAGTCACCAGGTGCGCTGTGTTTGGCGTGCGCAAGGTCCCCTGATACTCGCAGTCCCGACCCCTGGGTGTAGTCCGAGATTGATGTCCGGGTTAACAACTAGTCCCCCACTGCAAGGCTCCCAAGCGCTCCGCACCATGAGAAGGCTGAGGCTGAGACTCGATTCAGGTAAGACTCCCAAAGAAAGAAAACAGCGGCGAGCGGCGAGCGGCTCCCGCGAAGCGGGGGCCGCGAGCTGTAAATGCGCGCTAGTGCAGGGCGGGGCAGGGGCGGGAAGAGTCACCAGGTGCGCTGTGTTTGGCGTGCGCAAGGTCCCCTGATACTCGCAGTCCCGACCCCTGGGTGTAGTCCGTGATTGATGTCCGGGTTAACAGCTAGTCCCCCACTGCAAGGCTCCCAAGCGCTCCGCACCACGAGAAGGCTGAGGCTAAGACTCGATTCAGGTAAGACTCCCAAAGAAAGAAAACAGCTGCGAGCGAAACATTATTCCTTTAAAGATGATGCATTGCAAGATTATACAAGTTGTGGTTATTAATATGCAATAAAGATGAGATGTACACTGTACATGAACAGAATGAGAGATGCCATTGTGATAACTTATGTGCCAGCTTATGATGTGAATAAACTGTGGCCGTTCTACACAATAATGGTCTTGGTGTCCATGATTGATGGGAAAGATTGGAACAGCATGTGATGCTCGCACAGCTGAGGGGAGGTTAAACACTATCAATGGTTGGGTATGAAAAATATCTCATTCTAAAAATAATTATTTGTGCTGCACATTTTTAATTGGCCAACACTATCCACGCTAAATTCGTCTGTAGGAGAATTGCCTAACAGACATTACAAAAAAAATCTTATAGATTTGGAATAATTTTTTTGCTAGGGTGACTTTGATATGCTTCCCCTGTGAGATTTCCAGTTGCTACTGTAAATGTCTCTGATGGTATTCATTTCTTCGGACAGTTCCTTGTTTCAATCAATATAGCACACTCTTTACCGCTGAGCCTGGGTCACCTCATGCTGCCCATAATGGCTCCCTAGGGATGAATATAGGGAACTGAGGGTGATAGGTGAAAACAACAATTATTTCATTCTAACAATTTCCTCTTCAGCACTATATGTGTTGATAAGTATGCATATTCCTGTTTAGGACTGTGCGCGCATGTTTAAGGGGCTGTGCAAGGCCAAGCATAGCTGTAACTAATGTAAACCACTTTCTACCCATTTTCTTTCTTTTCATTTACTAATACCATATGTCCTGAGCTTGATTAGTACAAGAAGCCTGGACGAAATTGCACGCGTTTTTTTATATCAATTAATGGAATTTAGCAAAAAATATAGGAAACTATGCAAATGCCTCACAATTAGGTCTGTGCTCAGTTCGCATAATTGATGAGCCTTTACGCTGAAATGCAGGGAATGTCCACATAATTCCCAAAAAGATCATAAAATACCTTGGCCCGGTATGTCTCCTCACTTTTAAACAGAACACGTGGGGGCCTCATTTCGTTCCCCAACTCAAGCTGCACAGCCGAGTGACTGAATGAATCCAATCAATTCAATGCTAAACGTTTTATTCTTCTGTCAATCCATAATTTTTTCTATTTCCTTTTCCTCCTGTTTTTTCAAATATCTTCAATTCATTTTATTCATTCCAGTCCAATGCATAGTTGTTCATGCAAACACAGGAGGCGTAATAGTGTCCAAATGTCACGGCTTTATTAAAACGACCCAATGCATTTCGGGAAAAAATCCCTTCATCAGGGGTATCTAGAATACAGAAATTAATATATATATACCATTAGCATAATTAATGTACATCAAAATCGATAACAAAACTTCCACAGTTCATTGGGCTCTGTATTTTGTCTCTTTATCAATTATACTTGCTAACTAAATAACCAACTACATTTAAACCACCAGGGTCATACAACAAACTAAAGCAGCGATCCCCTTTTCAAAAATACCCACATCGTTATATGCTGCCTTAAATATCAAATTAAACTTCCTGCGTTAAGAAGACGCCTCTCCCATATTTATTCAAAGCACCTCTTCAAATACACTTTTTTTCAGGCAATTGAATGTCTCT
This sequence comes from Lissotriton helveticus, assembly GCF_964261635.1. Classification (NCBI taxonomy): domain Eukaryota; kingdom Metazoa; phylum Chordata; class Amphibia; order Caudata; family Salamandridae; genus Lissotriton; species Lissotriton helveticus. The sequence continues at coordinate 1,709,674,515 of NC_136063.1, read as the reverse complement.
CACATAAAAGTTAATCTCGGTACTGCAGGAGACTGGGTCGAGCTGAAAAACTCTCTCTCGGAGTCCTTTTTTGCTTGAACCCGTCTCATTTGTGCAAAAGCTCATTGCAAAATGGAGAAGATTTTAAAAAAATGTATTTTGATGGTATCTCGTAAGAAATGGTCATGTGAGACAGGGGTGCTGGAAGTAGGGGTGATTTTCTTACATATTTTGTATACGAACCTAATCATCACTTACCTCTTAATCAGTGCATGATACACGGCAGCCATGCAAGTCGAAGTAGGGTTGCTCCTGCCAGTGAAAGGCCATCTGTGGCTTTGAGCTGAAATTGAAGCTATGGTACAAGGGAGCCTTCAATGTAATCTAAGGGCGGCCGGCACAGGTATGAGTGGTGCGGTGGAGAAGGGAAGAGTCGACAGATGACAGGAACGGTAAAATAAAATACAAAATAAATAAAACCGATTAGTACAAGGGAGCCTTTAATGTAATCCAGGCGTGGCACCACAGGTAAGTGCGGTGAGGTGGGGCAGGTGGGAGGCAACAGGCGACGTGATAGGTAAAATAGAATACAAAAATAAATAAAACCACTTAGCTTGCGCTTGTTGCATCGCTGAGTCAGTCTGTTTTTTTTATTTTTTTTTATTTGACCTTACCTATCCCGTTGTCTGTCGACTTCCCCCACCCGCTGCGCCCCACTGCCCCACTGCTCTTACCTGTGCCTGCCGTGCCTGATGTAATCTGATCAGATCAGGGCATGTGCAGGCCAGTTATTTACTATCAGATTATTTGCTTCAGTCCAGTAAGTAGCTGTATCATTAAACAAACCCTGGGGCAGATTTAGCAAAGGTTTTGTGTCACCCTTGCACCACGCAAGGGGATCCAGGGCCACGCAAAAACTAGAATGGAGGAGTTCAACGGGTGGTATATGGGTGTTACGACTCAATCCACTCATGGATTTTGCCATATTCCAAGATTTATCTTGAGTTGTAAACCTGGAAATGTGTATAAATGGTGCGCCTTTCCAAGGGAGCCATTATGAGGAGAAATATGTTTATTTCTCCTCATTCTTTCCTCTTTCTCCTTGTGCTGCACTCTGCAACACACTTAGAAAGAGAAAAAACCTCAATGGACTGTTTTTGTGCATAAAGATATCACTTCCTGCACAAAATGAATTCTGCCTGGTTTGACACCAGGCCGCACATAGTGTGCCAGTGCAAAAAGGGGACAGGAGTGCGCCATGTAACGTGATATATGGCACATCCTTTTCTTCTCCCTGTCAAGCAACGCAGCACAGGAAGGTGTCTTGGTGTTTTGTGTTGCATAACATTTTGATAAATCTGCCCCCTAGTGAATGGCGCATGCAGAAGTGCTAAATAGTTTGAAGATCAATTATTTTTTTAAATTTCATTTATTTCTCAGAGCTCCTTCAAACTATGAGTGTCTTTCCCAACAATGCATGGGTTAAGACAGTACTACTGGTAAAAACAAAAGGCCATGTTTCCTTTCTCTGCTAATGATAATTTAAAATGGAAACTGAAGGGGCGTGCACATATGTTCCTGAGCATCAGGGCCAGAGGTAGAATTTTCAACTTCTTCTAAGAAAAAGACTGGTCTTTTATTCATGTTTTCCAAGTTTGTAAGCATCAGTAGCTGTTATTGGAGTAAAATGTAGTATAAAATTCCATGTATTTTGTTTAACCCCAGTCCTATGTGTTTGCTTTAGGAATAATTTAAATTTAGTTTAAACTGTTTAGACGCACTGAATTAATTTTACCTGATTTAATATTTATTTAAATATATAAATGTTACATTTTAAAGAAGAAAAAGACCAACTTTTTCTGATGTTCCCTTTTTTTTGTACTGGATTTAACATATAAGACAGACCACGGCGCTAACATGCTTACCAGATGGCACCCTTACCAGAGCATTTAGCACCATTTGAACATTGGATTCACTTGGCCAGCATCCACACTCGTAGGTAAAATCACACAAAATATTTCAAAGCATTTAAGGAACAAAAACTTGGGCACTGAGTTGCATAGCAAACAATGCCATTTAAGTAATCATAATCTCAACACATTTAGCACCATTGTGCATCTTAAGTAGCCTTTTCAATTAGCTCCTTTGCCAACCGATACTACGGTTCAGTCATATTTCCAATCTGTCTGCTGTGCAAAAGACACTGGAACATAGAAATACAATCAAGATAATGAAATAAAAAGTTATTTGAATGGAATTCTTATTGAGGCAAAATGGCACACTAATTATGCAAATACTTGAGAGTATTTTTAAGTCAAGAAGGGTGACCATTAAGAAAATATTTCTTTTAAGTATTGAGTTCTATTAATCAGATGTGTGCACCAGAGAACCGGGAGTACCTTGGACTTTTTGCAACTGCGTCTGTGGTTTTAACATGTCACAGAATATGTCTAGAGCACAGTCATATTTTTGTAGATTCACTACCCAATTAATATAGGGTCACTGAAAATATTGCTGTATTGGATGATGTGTTCGCATGCAGAACTATCTTTATAAATTATAACATTTTAACCAATGCAATTGAAAACCTATTTTAAGGCCTCGCCTCTCTAAGTATTTCTCCACCAAAGCACCCCTAGAAATCCTTACCTAGTCCACTGTTCCCTCTTACTCTGTAAAACTGCCATTGCTAGCTCCTATGCTGCTTGTGTGGTGTCACTAAAGCCCTCACCCTCCTCAGAAAATTGGTCCAGGACCATAGACGTAAGGGCATATCTTAAACTTAAAAGTGACACAACATACCCTCAGATGACTGGTTTCTCTAAGCAAGCAATTTTCTACTCCAACTTTTAGCCTCAAAGCAAAATCATGGAATAAATACACAGCTGTGTATGCCTTGTAGAACTCCAAGGTGTACAAGGAGTTATGGGTGGAATGCTTGAATGAATCTCAGCCAGTTGTAATTACTCGGGTCAAGCTGCATCCCAGTCCATTGTTATTTTGCACACCATGCCACCTTAGGGGCCCATTATGATGGCGGTTTTCCCTGGAAAACCACTGCGGACTGAAAAAGACCCCCGCCAGATTAGGATGGCTGGGGGATCGTTTTTCAGTCCGCAGCTTTTCCGCCGCGGTCGCGCAATAACATGGCTGGCGGTGTCTATCAGACACCACCAGCCATATTATGATGGAGTAGAATGTATGCTTTTCCACGGCGGCTTTTCCGCCGTGGAAAAGCATACGGACCTTCACTTCGGGGGCCCGTTGCGGGCCCCCTGGGTGAAGGGGGTGTGGGGGGTGCACATGGGTGGTACCTAAGGTAACCCCCCTGCATTTGCGTGAACAAAGCAGCAGGCACCGCGCGGTGCCTGCCGCTTTGTGCACGCAAATGCGGTGCATGCATTTTTAACATTGCGGCGGGTGCAGCTTCAAGCTGCACCCGCCGCAATGTTAAAAATACAGGATGTGACCGCCAGGGTGGCGGTCACATCCTAATTTGCACGGACGGTCCCTCCTACTTTATAGTGGCGGACGGACTCAGGTCCGTCCGCCATCATAATCGGCCCCTAAATTCGGACCTACATATTTGCAAATCAGTCTTGACCCTACTCCAATGGGAACTGTGCAGCCCTAACTGCCAAGCCAGATTCTCACTGAACCAGAACACAAGCAACCTAGCACCAGTTTGCCCTAGCTAAGTGCTCACCAGATAAACCCTTGCTGGCTTTTAATTCCTTGTCAATCGATATAGGCTCATTCAAGAACTCTCTGGGACTGTTTTCCAGCCAGACAAGGTTGATCTCGTCAAAGTATTTCTCAGTTGTTCGAATGGTATATGAACTTTTGATGTCCACAACCATCTACAATACCTAACAAACCTGCCACTCTGTTTTATTAGCTGTTAGAGTCACCTCCCTTCCCCTGGACCCTCCAATTAAACAGCAGGACTGCAAGGTCCATTTCTCCATAATAACCAGGCCAGTATTGCACCCGATATGGGACAGCGCCCAGTAGGCATTCAGGCAATTTGTCTGGCATTGCTTTTATGATGAGATTGTGCAAGTGGGAAGATTCAACGAGAATTAATGCATCAGTCACGCCAAAATACGGATGGTAAATTGCAAATATCTATGGGGATTTGATGTCTTACTGTTACTACACAATAGCACAAAAACCTAACACAAAATGCTATAAAAAACGATTCTCTGTAGCATTCTAAAGTGAATCGATACATTGTATGCTTTATTATGAATTCCCATGCTCAACTGCCTTTAAAGGTTAAGAGGATCGGACAGCTTGTGTTTTTGGCATTCACAGAAAAAGCAAGACATACCACTCTTTTGGAATAGTTTAAGGTAAGACTGAAGTGGCTCATGTGAGGGGATGAGCTGAACTTCCTTTTTAATGTGTTGGCGATGATTCGGGGCACGTGCTTCCAGAAGTCTCAGAGCAGTAATTGATTGACTTTAGCTTAAATGTCAGCCAGCAAATGTTTTTCACCCTGCCATCTCTTTGATTCTTTTGACCCTCGATTCTACCTTCTGAAATCTATGTCTTCTCATTTAAAGGTCTAACTCCTTCGGGGAAAAAATATGTCCATCCAGTTCACAATAACAAGGGCCCATTAATGTGTTGGTTCCCTGCTCCAATGTAAAAAGAGAAGCATTGAAACAGGTTATTTATTTGGAATGATTATGATTAGTGGCTTTAATGGAAAATACCAGATGAATATTGTGACTTTAGAGGATTATCCAAACTTCCTTTGCTTAATGTTTGGATGCACACCGCAAATAATTGTCTCAGACTGGTATTTGGCCGGAATTAAAGTAAGAATACTCCAGTGAACCCTTTACATGCAGAATATATCATTTTTTTGGTTCATTTGAGTCCTTCCTATTTACGTTGGCACTCAAATCTCTATCTTCTCATTCAACTGGTGGTTCACATAGAAACAAAAAAACTCCGGTGCGGCCCCAGATGGACATTTCCAGAAAAGAGTTGCAACTTCACATTATGCAATACCATGTATTCTCATTAAGAATTTTTGTACCTCTGCGTGTCTTCCCTATTTTCCATTTTAAGTAACTGTAATTTTGAGGTGTGTGGGACCTGTGCCAGCTTCATGCCGGGCACAAAGATGAACATTTTACCTCACCTTAAAAAAGCGTAGAAATTCACTTAAAAAACCAATGGTTAAAGAGACATTATTGTTAGGAATTGTAATAATGCCATACTTTATATTTACGAAATACTTTAGAAATTCCCTGAGAAAGCTAAAGGTTAAAGGGATGCTACAGTTTGATAAACATGTCAGTATAAACATACTAACAAACTACTGAAATGCACTCGTTATAGTTCTCTAAAGTAGCTATAAATCATGCCCTAAAGTAACTATAACCAATCACCATGCATTGAGTATAACCTCACATATTGCATCACTCATGACATATTCTATAACATCATTGAACACATCACGGCAACATCTGAAACGACATCATTGATGACAATACTCTGCATAATGGTTATACTGATATCATTCTTATTGATGGTGGCTTGTGAGTGGTACTCAAAGAGAAAATCATAAGTTGTTTTTGATAATTACCCATATTTTCTATAAGAAGAAGAAACCTGTGCAAAAGGGGGACTCTGTTGCTTCTAGTTGCGCCTTCCAGGTACGTCTTGTCTACTTAATAATACCTTGTACATATTTTTAAATGAGTTGGTCTTTTGTCCCTTCTGGGTTAATCTGCATGGTAGATAGTTATAGTTTACCTTGGTTGCAAGTTATTAGAAACTTCACATAAGAGCAAATACCACCCACACCACCCACAAGACATACATCCCTCCATGAACTCAAACAATTACCTTTGACAAAATCTTAGATTCATCCCAGACACTCAACACTTTCTATCCAAAATAATGTACCAAACTTTTAACAACTACTCAAAAGTTACCTGTGCATCTATCCACCTCCCTCCATAAAATCTAAAATGCCTAAAAAAAACCCTCATCACTCTTCATAACTTCTGAAAACCCTGCCCACCCGCAACACAACATACAATCTTCTACCAACTTATGATCCTTCCCATAACAACAGAAGACATGTCTAACAATACGCTACCAACCAGGATCTTTAAGATGGTGGATTTCACAGTTCCTCTGCGCTGACTGAAATGGTTTAAAGCGCAGCTGAGTGATAGACTAATATGGCCTTAGAGCCTGACCTAACGGGCTAAAGCGCAGCTGAGTGATGGACTAATATGGCCTTAGAGCCTGACCTAACGGGCTCTACCAGCCATTAAAGGTCCGTTTCAGCACGAAAGGCCTGAGCCAAAGGTGATGGCCTTTAACAAGGGAGCAAGCCTTTAATGGCCAGTAGAACCTGCTAGGAGGGCTCTAAGGCTATTAGAACATTAATCCACTAAAAGGCAGAATGTTCTAATTAGTAAAAACGAAGGCCCCTTGGAGCCCAAGGGGGTTTAAAACCCCTCAGGCTCTTAGAGGCCTTTGTTCACAGCAGCAGCTGTGAAAGGAAAACAATGTGGAATGTAGCTCTCCGAGCTTCTACCAGTCAGTAGAAGCCAGGAGCACTACATTGTCTTCAATACAGTGCTCATTCCAAAGTTCTTATTCTGGATACATTCTGTTTATATAGTTTATACCTCAGTTTTGTGAAATCAGGCCATATGTTAGAAGGTCTAGCTTCTTGGTCTAATTGCTGGTAGGTTTGCAGCTTCATGTCTTGTGACTCTAGCCAGTGATGTCTGTTGCTGTAACAAATTACATGCAGCAGCAGTGGTGGGTTACATTACTGACTGCTCTTCCTTCTCTACCTACCACCAGCAACAGTTATGGCATCAGTGTGTTTGATCTAAAATCGCCTGGTGATGGCCTACCTTCGTACTGACATTTTGTTCTCCTTCTGCATCGCTGGGTAGTTAAAAGCACCCGTTACATTATACACTGCATGTTGGACTTGGCCTTTTCTGCAGGGTCATCCCCGAACGTTTTGCCATTACTCCTCCAATGTATGCAGATATCGTTTTGTTGTCAATAGCACTCGTTGCACTTTACAACTGCTAACCAGTGCTAGAGCGCTTGTGCTGTCTGCTCAAAACATGGTTACAGTAATACACCTGGGAATCATACCACATACAAGAACACCAATGTGGACCACCACAGACAAATCAGAGCCACCAAAAGGGATTTCATCCACAACAAAATCCTTGCCAGCTCCAGCAACTCCAAAGAACTCTTTTAATGTCATCCAAGAATTCACCAACCCCCGCAGTAAAGCCTCTGACATCACCCTGTCCTAAGACCTCTGCAACAACCTCGGATCCTACTTCCACCTGAAGACCAAAAACCTCTATGACAACTTCAACGACCATACGCCCGACTATGCAGCCAGTGCGCCCTCCATCCACACCAGTCTGCCCACCATCTCCTCCTGGACACCCATCACGGCCGAAGAGACCGCCACAACCATGAAAAGCATCCACTCAGGGGCCACTACTGATCCCTGCCCACCACATATCTACCACAGACCTGCCACCGCCATTGCACCCGAACTGCAAAGTTCCATCAATCCCCTTCAAACCCGGCACCTTCCCTGCCGACTGGAAATATGCAGATGTCAGGACCCAGCTCGAGAAGCCCTCAGCCGGCACCATGGACCTTAAGAACTACAGGCCTATCTCCCTTCTCCCCTTTGCTGCTAAAGTTGTGGAGAAAACTGTAAACGTAGAACTGATGACATTCATCGAAGGCAACGACATCCTCAAAATGTCTCAATCTGGATTCCGTTCCAACCACAGCACTGAGACCACCCTACTCGCTGCCACAGATGGCATCTGCACCCACCTTGACCATGGCCACTCTACATCCCTGATCCTACTCGACCTATCAGCAGCTTTTGACACCATCTCCCATCGCACACTCAGAGCCAGACTTCACAACGCTGGCATACAAGGAACCGCTCTCAACTGGATCCGAGCATTCCTCACCGGCAGAAGCCAAAGGATCAGACTGCCGCACTTCCTCTCCAACCCCAAGGAAATCACCTGCGAAGTCTCACAGGGGTCATCTCTCAGCCCAACGCTTTTCAATATCTACATGGCCCACCTCGCCGCCATAGCCTGACAACACGGACTCAACATTGTCTACTACACCAAGCTCATCCTCTCCCTTACCAAGGACCCCACCCTACCAGACTCAACTTCCTGAAAGAAATGCAGGATGTCGCAGCCTGGATGATCAGCAGCTGCCTAAAGCCCAACTCCAAGAATACAGAAGTCCTCATGCTCGGAAATACCCCTTCAGCATGAGAAAAGCACCCACCGACCCCCACGGACCACGGCAGGAACCTCTGCATCATTCACGATGCCTCCCTTGCCATAAACCGACAAGTCAACGCCGTTGCCTCCAGCTGATTCAATACCCTTCGCATCCTCCGGAAGATGTTCAAATGGATACCTCCCGATTCAAGGAAGACAGTCACCCAAGCACTCATCACCAGCAGGCTGGACTAAGGAAATGCATACTACGCCGTCATAAACAAGTCCTAATCCACGAACTCCAGATGATACAGAACACCACCGCCAGACTCATCCTCGGCATCTCTAGACATGAACACATCAGCCCACACCTGTGGAAACTCCACTGGCTCCCCATGGAGATGAGAGTCACTTTCAAGATCCTCTCCCAGACCTACAAGTGCCTACACAACACTGGACAAAAAAACCTCAACGACAGAGTCACCCTCAACGTACCAAAGAGAAACCTCCAATCAACCATCCTCGCCCTCGCCTAAACCCCCTACATCCACAGACCCAGAGCAGGAGGAAGTGCCTTCTCCTACATCGCAGCCAAGACCTGGAACAAGCCCCAGACAGACATCAAACGCGCCCCCTCCCTGAACACCTTCAGGAAGATCCTTAAGACCTGTAAACAGAACTGCTGACCCCCCCACCCACTCCCAGCGCCTTGAGACCCTCAAGGGTGAGTAGCACACTTACAATTCCCCTGATTGATTGATATGATCAATTGACATTTAATTTACTTATAAGTCTTTAGGAAAGCAGCACTACACGTGCCCAGGGACTGTAAATTAAATGCTACTGGTGGCCCTGCAGCACTGATTATGCCAGCCTCTTAAGTTGCCCTTTAACCATGTCTCAGGTCTGCCATTGCAGCCTGTGTATATGCCGTTTTAAACTGCCATTTCAAAATAACAAAATAGACCTTATGTATGTAACTAGAAAACCCTAAGATAAACTAGAACTAGAGCACACTACTGAAATCCCAAGGGCTGCATGTTGATAAAAAACGTGTGCAAACTTGTGGTGTATGTTCAAAAATCTTTAAACAGTAAAGTAGTGGCACTATCATACACAGTTTATTTATCTGCAAAAAATGGCCATATTTGACATTTTTGACCAGTTTTTTATGCAAGTGGTAATCCACACTTGAACAAAAAACAAAAAAACAACATATATCGAAGTGTTGTAGACAATCCTAGCGTGATTCTGTAGATGTTACCCAATGTATTCTGTGTGTGAACACCCTTCGTCAGGGGTAACTATAAGTAAACAAAGATATCATAATCCGCATTCACAATGTGAAAACAAATGTATTACTTGAAAAGAACAATATTTAATATCCAGGGGTGCGCAACAACAAGACAACTCAAAGAGGTGCTGTCCTCTGCATGATTGCAAGAGTAAAGGCCAAGTGTCTCAGAGACAACCAACAATATCCCATATAGAATCCTGCAATCATCCTTTTTTTTTGTCCTCATACTGCCAACACTCATATTCGGATTCCTCCTGTCTCTCCTTATAAACCTGTGCCAACCCTCGGTGGAGAGAGCTTCTCGGCAAAGATATTTCTGTTTCTGTTTCCCACTCCTGTTCACTTTAGGTGCTCCGGAATGTTACTAAGGAGACCAGGACCAACAGTAAGCTTGGGATTGTGCTGCTAGTAATCTCAATCGGTGTACCATTCCATTGAGCTGGTCTGCTGAGTGATGCGAAGCGGAGCAGGAGCAGGAGCTGGCGCGAAGAGGCGGCTTGCTTGCGGTTGTGGCGTAAGCGGAGCAGAGAGAAGTGAGCTGCGAGTGAGCCGCGAGCCGCGAGTGGTGACAAGAGCGAGACCTCATGCGACCATTTCGCAGCTAGTACTTGCAAGTGCTTGTGCGGTGACGGCAGCGGCTTGTGGGCACGGTCTTCGGCTGTTGGTGGGCGAAGGGCCATAGCCAGGGCCAGAGCTGCGAGTGGAACCTCCCGCAACCGTCAACCATTGACAGGCTCCCGTGAGTATTTGTGAAGCTGGCTAAGGGAGTTCTGTGGCTCTCACTGGTTTATTTGCCTGGTTACGCTGCCTGCCCGCCTTTCACATGGCTGCTTGTCTCTCCGCCTGAACTTGTGCTGAGCCCCGAGTGCTCTTCTAAAGGAGTCTATAAGACATCAACTGAGCATACGTGAAGCATAGCAGCTGTGCTCCCCCCTACTGAGTTATTAAGTCACTGAGCCACCTAAGGCCGCTGGGAGCAGGAGAGAGCAGCAGATTTGATTGTGTGGGTGCCGCTACTTCGTGGTTCGTTGTTACCTCCACTGACAGTTTTGCCTCAGTGCTCACTTAGGTCACTCTAAACCGGGTCTTCTGATTGTCCGTTTGTTTCCATTCCTGCTCACCTGCGGTTGGAGAGGAGAGGACGCAGAGGCAAGCAGGGAGCCAGAGACAAGCGGCCATATACTGCATCTACTGCATTTACTGCATTTACTGCATTCTCACTGCCCACTGCTCACTGTGCCCTTAAACGCCACAAGCACAGCAAACAGCAAACTTAAGCCATTCCAAATGCTTGTTCACCTAGGCAAATGGAGCGTCTGGAGTGCAAAAGACTTGTCAAAGTGCTGCAAGGGCTGTAGGGCTGTTAATTTACTTACAATCTTTGCGCCTTTAGGCGGACTTCATGCGAAGTCATGAGGTCGGGAAGAACTAGGGAAACCCTTGCGTCTAAACCAAAGGGGAAAAAAGAGAAGAAGTTAAACCCCAGTGTAAAAAATATTGCTGAGCCAAAACTCATCACAATCGAGCAGGATCCGGTCGAGGATCAGGGTACGGCAGCAGTAAAACTGCAAGTCACAAGCACAACATGCTGCGACCAACCAAAGATCTACACAAATTTCAGCTTTTTAAAGGATGCGGGCTCTGCCATTTTTCCCAGCAACAAATCCCTGCAAGGCCTGCAAACACCATTGCTACCAGCATTACCACCTTCAAAAACGCTAGCATTTGCCACAAGCCCTTTGCCTCCAGACAAACTAATGGCACTACAGCACCAAGGCGAGACTTCAAACCATAGAAACCAGGGTAGTTTCCATAGGAGCCTAATGAAAGGAGAGTACCCCCATGAATCAGTTGATGCTCCGCCATTACCTCTGTCACAATACACAGACAGATCGGAAATTAGTCACCTGGGCAGCAGCTAGAAGATTCCATCTGTAGAATACAAATTACAAAAAACAGTTATTACATCACCACACCTAGATGCTAAACCGGTAAACTGGTCCACCGAAAGATCTAAAACCAAGCAGGAGCCTGGGGCAGAACTAAGGATAAAGGAAGAGGAACAAACCAGGGAAATAAATTTCAGCCCCTCAACGAGCATGCTGACCAGAGGCCACAGTACGCCGATTAAGATAATAGATCTAACGATCAAAAGACCATCATCAAATCTAGATCCCCACGCCCATGCCCAAAGTAGCGTGCCTACCAAACTGGGAGGATCAGGGGTAGGGTCTCAGGACCAAAGCCAGAAAGAAGAAGGTAGGGCAATGGTGTCTTACCTAAATACACTAGAATGGGAAGACATGCTTGCAACTTACAACTCAGACCAGAAAGAGCACCTTCAACAAAAATCCCCACAGGAGTCTCCCCGGGTCATCAACCGGGCAGTCCACAACGCCAACAGACGCATGAACGAGAAAGAGCTCAGAAAAGAACAAAATTCTGGCACCTGGACCTCTCTTTTAAATACAATCCAACTGGCCGTCGAAGCATTGTAATTCCAATCAGAAAAGATGGAGATACAACTAACACTTCTGAATACATTGGCAGTTTTTACAGCTGGTATTGACGAAAAGCTGGGAAACCTGAACGGCTTGATAACGAGAGCACAAACAAACACCTATCTTAGTTGTAACTGCAATCAGGTTATCGACAAATTTTCTACTCTGCCCTCAATGCTAAGTGGTCTTATAAGCGATATTAAAAATTCAACAGCAGAAAACACAACAAAAGATCTGGGCACCACCGAAAGCGCAGAGGGAATACCCAGTAGGAAAAAACTTGGCAAAGGGCTAAAGGACAATTCTGAGGAGCACAATGTGGAGATGGCACGGACTGGAAACGGGAAACTTCAAAAATTCAACGGCAAACAACGTCATCAACAAAAAAAGGAAAGGGCGCAACCAAAAGCTACAAACAAATACAATAAAATATTTTTCTATTTTCACAGGGTCCCAGAATAAACATGCAACTAATGTCATCGATGTAGGGCCAATACATCAGGCAAAATTGTTACCACAACAGCAAAAACCAAATAGAATAAGCATGGATCATGGTGAAATAAAGGGCCACAATTTGCCAATAAAAGAGAAAACAGAACAAAATCAAGAACAAAATCAAGAAATAAGGAAGATGCGTCCGTCTTTAAAAATTGGCAGTGGCAAGATCAGTCAGGGGAAATACAGTCAAGATCTAAGGAGAGAACCAAGACTCCCATCTAATGAACCTGCACTTTTAGGGCAAGCATGCGGACAGATGTGCAACTCAGAGGCAATAAGCCCACTCGAAAGCAAGCAAACAACCCCTACTTCAAATCCCAACACAGGGGACAGAAGAAGAATCAACGGACCAACGATTAGGCTAAATCAAGATTTATCAATAAGGGACACAGAAACGTTGTTTACCTGCTGTTAATCCCCAAAGCTTGGAGGCAACTAAGACAACTTGGACCTCAAGCAACATTGCAGACTCGGTTTTAGCTGAGCTGGAGCTTTTTAATAACTGGGGCATTAGCATTGCCCCCTTTCAAAAACCAGCCTACCCTCTACCATTTCTGAGCATGACGAGCTCAGTAATAAAGACACATCAGGCACACTCTAACAGTGTACTTAGAGGCGCACGGGGAAGTTCGCCAAGAAGGAGCACCAGTAGCCAATGGGATTGACTAGATTTATGGTAGAAGGCAGCTGCTCAGTCATATCAAGGCCCAACAAGGGAAGCACTGTCTCGTACCATCACCATACGCCCCAAGGAGGACGGACGCTACCTACAAGATAGTGTTTGTAGTAGGGGAAAGAAACCAATCCTAGGCCTATGCTCGTGGAACATTAAAGGATTAACTACAAAAATAGACAATCCGGATTTTCTGCACTATGTCTCCCTTTTTGACATAATATTGCTCCAAGAAACCTGGCTCAAGGACCCACAGCACCTCAAGGGCTACACATGCTTTGCCACACCAGCCACAAGGACCAGCAGGTTTGGCCATCACTCAGGCGGATTGGCTACCTATGTCTCCATTACAACAATAGCGTCAGTAACCCTTTTGGACTCAATCTCAAATACAACACTAGCAGTTAAAATAAGCATTGTCCTTGAGGGAAAAGAAATGGAGGTCTGCATCATCAATTCATATGTACACCCAAAAAATAAAGCAAAAGATTCAACCAAAATCAACTGGCCGAGTACGTCACTCAGATGGAAAATCCACTCTTCCTTCTGACAAGGGACCTAACTCAAGATCTTATTGGATCGGCAGAAGGGGAGGAGGTACAGGCTTTAAACGGAATTTACAATATACCATCACAAAGCGTTCTACTGAACAGAAAAAATGTTGCAATAGTCGCTTTCTCAATTACCTAGAACATCAAAATCTTCGCTCATTGAATGAAGATTTCCAGCAGACTCTCCTCCAGTTAATTCTTTTTAGTCTACTACAACAAGTTCCATTCTGGACTACACCTTTGCTAGCCTCTCGCTTTTCCCACACATCTCTGGGTTCAGAATGGGTGATATGGGTGACAGCGATCATCTCCCCCCGGAATTTTATATAATACAAATATGCCGACCTTGATTAGGTCAGATACAAAAATGGGGCTGATCCACTCCTTGAATCAAAAAAGGATTAAATGCATGATTACCAAAAAGAACTTCCAGGCCGAAGCTGCACTTCAACTTTTCGATATTCAAGCATCGACTATAGCCGGCCACATTACTTACTAAGCTCACTTTACTGCTATACTGCTAAAAAGCTTGCAGCTACTTCCCTCTCAAAAGACAACCTTCGTAAAGAGGGTAGCAAAAACAATTTAAAGAAAGAACAGAGAGTACAATTAAGGAAACTCAAAAGATCAGTAAACTCGACTCTACGCAAGTTGAGAAAAGCCCCTAGAAACATCAGCTTACAAGTATTTTTGAAACATCAAAGGGCAGCGCTCAAACGACTAAAATGGACCATCAAGAGAGATGGTGAGAACGAAGTTTGGGCTAAATTCTTATACGACATAAACAGTAACAACTGTGCCCGCTTTTGGAAAACAGTAAACGGGATAATGCGTCCGCAATACAAAGAAATAGGGTCTCACATCTCTGAAGAGATCTGGATAAAATATCTCTCCAGTCATTTCAATGACCACACAGAACATCTAGGAGTCCAAATGGGGGCTAGCGGGATTCCAAAGAGAAAACGGGGAACAAGCATGCCAGAGATACGGTAACAGGCCTATTCAAGCATAAATATCAATCTTTAAGAGACATCGAGGAGCCAGCAGTTAGACTTAATTAAAAAAACAGATAGCTAAAGGCAGGAAAGAAGGCACCCCGGGACCAAATGGCATTCCACCTGCCCTTTACAAAGCAAAGAACAAAGAGTGGGCGGATATCCTGCAACCTCTATTCTTGGAAATCAGGTCGTTAAAACAGAATTCCAGAATCCTGGAGGGGTTCAACGATTGTTCCAATTCACAAAAAAGGAGACAAGGCTGATCCAAACAACTACCACCTAGTAGCTCTTATTGATAACAAGGCTAAATACTTTGCAGGCACCATACTAGAGGAGCTTACACTTTGGGATGAGTCAAACCTGATAATACCGCTGAATCAGACAGGTTTTCGAAAAATGACTGGAACATCAACAAACATTCTCGCCATCTCTTTAATATTTGATGCAGCAAAATCATATAAGATTCCTTTACATCTGTGTTACATCGATTTTAGCACCGCATTTGATAATATTGAGAGTGGCAGACTATGGGGGAAACTGGCGCAATGGGGCCTACCACAGCCGACCCTAAACATGTTGATGCTCCTACACACGGACACCTCGGTGCAGGTGAAACTAGGAAGTGGCACTCACCTGTCCTCAAAAGTACCAACTACTAAAGGAATGAAACAAGAGTGCATGCTTGCGCCAACCTTGTTTAATCTTTTTATGGCGGACTTACCAAAAGTGCTTGATGCCTGCACCTCCCACCTGACCAACCTTATGTATGCAGACGACGTAGGGCTACTCAGTCATACCTACATTGGACTTCAACGACTACTGACTGAAATGCAGAAATACGCCACAGAAAATAACTTAAAAATAAACATTAGCAAGACACAAACAATGTCAATAAATAACAACAAAAAACAACAGAACATTTGGGTTCTTGGTGTCACAAAAATTGATCCAGCTTGTAAGTACAAATATCTGGGAGTCACATTTGACAAAGAAGGATCTTTTGTGCATAAGAAGCAGGAAATAAGAAGGAGAGGCTTATTGATCGCCATGACGATGAAAAACCTAGCAACCCAACTGATGGGTCTGACTATGAGCCGTTTTTTAAGGTAATTCAGGCTAAACTGCTCCCCTCGATCACCTACGGTAGTGAGGCAATGCGGGCAAGAGACTCCAAAGACCTGGACAGTACACAGGTTAAAGCCTACAGAACAATGTTCTCCCTCCCGCTTTACACATCTTTGGCTCAAAAAAGACTGGAGGTCGGATTGCAAAAACAAGGCTTAGCTAGGCATGGGGCATATACCATCTGTTGGCACAAAGTTGGATGTGCCACTACAAATACACTAAACTATCTGCTATGGCGCGACATACAACACTGGTACGTCTCTGAGGCAATAAATTACGTTCAGCTAGCCTTGGAAGTCACTAAACTCTCAGAGCTTTGGGATTTACAACTTGGTCACAGCAATTTAAAAAAACTAGTTTGGAAAAATGTAAAATCACTCTCCTTATTGGAGGACAAGGCATCATTCTCAAAAAGATCCCATGCATGGATGACTCTAAATTCTTATAATCATTAACTCCCCCAATATACTTCAATGAGGGTTACCCCAAAGCTAAAAAAATTAACTTTTTAAAGCACAGACTAGGAATTCTTCCATGTACAGGGCACCTACCACCATGGTTGAGGAAAGACGGAAACGAGACCTGCATCCTTTGCAACTCCAATAATGGTGACATCCTTCACGTAATCTGTTTATGTGAAGAGCTGCACCAAGCATGACAGCTGCTCCTTAAAGATCAATTCAAGCAAAAAGGGATTTGCACCAGAATACAAGTGGCGCTTGCCTGCCTGAATCGTCAAACACCAAACTAAATTGCAGATTTGTGAAATTTCGGATGGTGGTTGAACAGAGAATGCCAAAAATGGTAAAAAATGCTATACAAGATCTATAGAGCCAAGCTGACCCGCAGATGGACAATAGGATTTAATGACATCTTATTAAATATGTCCCTTTAGCACTAGGGGGACAACTTTATGTAAGTAGAGTCCACGTGGTAAACATAGTATATGGTTGAACTCGATGAGAGCAAGTGAAAACGGGCATCAGCACTTGCCAGCAGTTAGTGTAGAAAGTGTGTCTTAATCAGTTTTATTGAAATACCATTTTAAACTGTAATGAATTTCTCACTTCTTGATTCTTCTTAATGGTTTTAAACAATGATGTTTTTAAGAATTTTGTAATATGTATTGCAATGATTTTAATTAAGTATGCAAAATGAAAATAAACTTCAAACTATTAATGTTGTACCCTGAAACCTCGCCAAATCTCTCCGCCTTCTCTGTCAGCCTTGTATTTGCTTCTTGAGGGTTTGTCATATATAAAAGCAAATCATCTGCATATATTGCTATTTTGATTTCTAACCTTCCCATCCTGAATGGCAAAATTGAGGTGTCTTCTCTAAGCCAACTAGCAAACGACTCAATATATAGGTTGAACAGGAGTGGGGACATAGGGCACTCCTGCCTAGTGCCCCTTGTGATACCAAACCAATCTGTTAGCTCCCCATTTACCAACACTTTTGCTTTAGGGCTAAGGTATAGCTTTTTCACCGTCTTTACAAGATTATTTGGAAAGCCAAAACATTTTAGGGTCTCCCACAAGTATGCCCAATTTACCCGATCAAATGCTTTGGCAGAATCTATTGCCACTACAGTTAATGGGACATTTCTTGCTTCAGCCGAATCATTGGCCCCTATTACCTGAAAGGTCAGTTCACTTAACTACCTCCATGGTATGAAGCCTCTTTGATCGGGATGGACTACCCCTTTTATTACCTTTGAGACCCGTGAAGCAACTATTCCTGAGAAGATCTTATAATACGTGTTTAGTAAGGATATAGGTCTATAAGACTCAATCCTCTGGGGGTCTTTATTTGGTTTTTAGAATCAAAGTGATTGTGGCTTCTGCCCATGAACTAGGTGGATTTTCTCCATCTATATAGATTTTATTAAACAAGATTTTTAAAATTGCCCCCAGCTTATTTATGATACTCAAGTACAACTCTACTGCCAGCCTATCTGGGCCTGCTGCTTTTCTTCTTGCCATTTGTTTTACATTGTGCCACTATTACATCCTCAGTATTGCCTTGTGCCAAAAAAAACCTTTGTTCCCCTATTAATTGGGGAAGTGCTATCTGTTTTAACCATTTCTGAAATTTTCCTTGTCCTGGCTTTATATTCTCTCTATACAGATAACTCATGAAGCTTCAAGCTTCTTTACGGGTCTCTCGATCTGCTTGTATAGTTACTTCTGACCCTCTTTTTATTATGTTCTTAATCGTGTTCCTTGCCCTATCTGACTTAGACTTCCATGCCAATAAGGAGCTGTACTTCTTCCCATATTAAAAAATGTTGGAACTTGCTTGCCTTCCACCTTTCTAGGAGCTTCTTATCTATCTTTGCCTGGAACTCAGCCTGCAGACTCTCCAGCTCTTTCGCTAATGTTGTAACTGTACTTAAGCTTTCCATTGATGCAGTCTCTAATTCTCTTTCTTTTTCCTTAATCTCATTTATTTTCCGTGCCTCCTCTTGCTTCAGGACTGTCCTTTTTCCCACTGTTATAGCCTTCATTATCCCTCTTAAGTCGGCCTTAAATGCCTCCCATACTATCTGATCCTTAGCTGTTCCCGAATTATATTTGAAATACTTATCCGTCTTTTCCCCTGGATCTCTAATCACTTCTTCATTTGATAACATCAGCCTATCTACTGTTCACCTTCTCTGTATTTCTTTTTGCTGCAATATCAAATTCATAACAACTGCTAAATGGACTGATAATATGGCGGGAATATGTTTTATCATCTCTGCCTCTGTTAACAATTCTTGATCTATAAGGAAATAATCAATTCGGGAATGATGCATGTATTTCTTGCTGTAAAACGTAAAATCTTTAGTTTCCCCGTTCATACTACGCCTGATATCGACCAAATTAAACTCCCTCATCATATTTTTTAAGCTGGAAAATGTTTTAGGGGGCTATTATACTTTGCTTTCGAGGTACGTCTATTTCCTTATTTAGAACCAAGTTGAAATCACCCCCATTATGATAGGAGCTGTCGTATCTAGCATATTAGCTTCAAGTTTAGAGAGTGCAACCGGGTTATCTTTTTTGATCTATAATACACTGCACAGACCAAAGGCCTATCCTGCATTGTCATGGTGGCCACTAACCATCTCCCCGACTGGTCTGTCTCATACTTAACTATTTTTATACCTGAATTGCAAATTATAAGTAATGCTACTCCCCTTGTACTTCCACTTTGCTCAGAACAGAGGACCTCCTGAACCCCTCTCACTTTTCCAAAACCATTTTACACTCTTGTGCTTCTAGGTAGGTTTCTTGTAAAAAGATAATATGTGCTTAAGTGCCGCTTAAGAACTCTATAACCCGAGATAGCTTACTCTTCCTCCTCAGCCCATTCACCATCCATGTTAATAGTTTAAGTTTATTGGATTTCTTCATTTTTAAAACTGTTTTCTCTATAACCTCCTAGCTTCTTCAACATGAATCTAAAGCATGTATGAGGACTAATTTTTTTTATTTTTTCCCCACTTACTCCCCACACCCTGTGCTCCCCCCTCCCCCCAGGAAAGCCTCCTCTTTCTCCTTTGGCTGTTCAAGAACGCCGTTCGGAATCCTCCCATTGCAACGGGAGGCATTGACACACAATAGAAAAAATCCATTCGAAAAAATAGAAGAAAACCTGTTCTATTCTTTTTTTTTATCCCATCTGTTATATATACATTATATATACACCCTACCATTTCGACCAACATAGACTAGCTTTCTGGTCTCTCTTTTTTTTTCCAGGTCAGGCTTATGTCTGCATATGTGCCAAAAATATGTCGACTTCATCTGGACTAATGATGTTATGCATCTTATTTTGCCACATAATTTTAAGCATAGCTGGAAATTTCATTTGGACCTAGGCACCCCGCCTTTTCAATTCCCCCATTCTGGTCCTGAGTTCCCACTGACTCTGAGCCATTCTTTTACCAAGATCTGATCTGATTTGAGAGCTAAAGGACTCAAGTGTTAAAAGTGTTTCTTTCAAAGCTCTCCCCAATACTAGCTCCTTAACTGCATATGTGAGAAAATTAATTAATATTTTCCTGGGAGCCTTTCTTGAGGGATTCAGCATGAAGGGGTCTCTATGTACTCTCTGAATCTCTTTATTCAGCTTTATGTCAGGTCTGTCCTTCAGGATTTCTTCTTTCAGCATTTACACATAAAAGCCTTAATGTGCCCACCTTCTGCGTCCTCTGGAATTTTAAGGACTCTTAGGTTATTCCGCCTCGCCTGCATCTCTAACCTCTCCATATTCTCCTGCAAAGTTTTATTTTGCATTTTTAGTTTTTCTAGGTCCTTGGTATTTCCTGACACTGTCTCGGACAGTATCCTCACCTCGCTCTCCAAAGTCCCAGTTTGTGTGGCGATATCGTCCAACTTCGCTTCAAGGACGTCGCATTTGTCGTTTATACCTTTCTGATTGATCTCAGAGAGCTCCAATTTCGAGAATATGTATTTTCTTAGACTCAGAAACATAATATCGAACTGGCTCTTACCACCCTCTGCTCCTTGTGTTGGATCTGTATTTTCCTCCTCTAAGATGCTACTACTACTTGGGGTTGGCTAACACCGAAGCCTAATGCCTTTACAGTTTTAGTAGGGGGGAATAGCTGTAGTGTGAAGGGAGTTTGAGTATCCGAATGCTTCCTGGGACCCTGCCATATCATTACCTAGAGCTTCCCCACCTTCTCTGCTTCCTTCATCCGCTAGTAATGCATAGCGGTTTTGCCAGCTGTACAGGGACAGAATTAGTCTGGACAGGGTTTATCTGCGCACTTTTTTCCCCCTTTAGGGGCTGCAACCTGCTCCATTATTTTAAAATAGGAGGTTAAGGATGGAGCAGTTTTTCTCAAATTTCAAGCAGCCTTATTACCGCTCCGCTTCTGTCTCCCCCCTGGTTTTGACGCTTTTATAGCTCATTTCTTAGGTGTAATTGGTACAACCTCTCTAATCGCCTTTTTCTCCCCCGTGTTATTTTTACACCCTCTATTTTTAACCTCTGGGTGAGATCTTAGCTGTTATCTATTTCTTATCTGGTTGACCGGGACTCCTTTATCAGTTGGTGTAGTTGAGGTGTCTTTATCTGCCCCCCCTGGTACCTCTAACCCAGGTTGGACATCATTTGCCCTTTCTATGGCCACAGCACTCTCACTTTCCTCCTCCTTCCCCCTCTCTTTATCGAAATTCTGAATCAAGGATGGAAGATCCCTTTCCATCGATCAAGCCTCTATTTCTTTATTTTGCACTCCCCCCAGCTCCTATGTCTTATCCACTCTTTCTTTGCTTGTGGGTCCGAGCTGAGCTCCTCACTGCTTCGTCCTCCTCGGCACTGTTTCCCTTGTTTCTCCTCCAGACCGGCTGACCAATGCACTGTTCTGATGCTCCTACCTCCAACACGGAAGCCTATCCGTGCTGCCACTGACCTTGTCTTCCTCCAGAGGTTTGTCAGGTGCTTCCAGGTCCCGTGCTCCGCTGCCTCATTCAGCCTTGTTTGCCTCATAGGTCCAACCCGAATTTGACCCAACTTCAAAAATTGCGGTTTTTAGAGGTATTCCATATATATGTATGTATATATATATATATATATATATATATATATATATATATATATATTACCTACTGGCGGTCGCCAGTAGGTATATATAGTTAGGATTTTTTCTCTATGGGTTTTTTGAAAATTCTATGTCTAATAACTTTGGCGTTTGTGGACGGAATCGGCTGAAATTTTCAGGAAAATGGCACATTTTGTTTCTGAGCAGCCCTTGAAAATTTGGGGGGGGTTCGTCCAGTGGGGGCCGAGAAAAAAGGGGGGTCCCAAAACGTGTTTTTAACATTGAGTTTTCCATAGGGCGGTTGGCCTCACTTTTAGCCCGAACGGCTGAATGGATTTGCACGAAACTTGGCAAAATTGTAGGGACTGGTAGCCCGATGTGCCTTTTGTAGGTCTCAATATATGTGCTCCAGTGGATTTTGAGAAATTAACGTTTAAAAAAAGATATATATCTGTAACAGCGGACCGGTTAGCGCTCTGGTTCGCGGACTTTTCGCGCAACGGAGCTTTGTGAAGCGAAGCTGATTGGTTCTCCGGCGTCTGTCAACATTCCAAACAGTCCGTAGCGGCCGCCATCTTGTCTCTCGGTAGGATCGAGAGACAAGAGGAGGTCAAAACAAAGGGGGAAATAACTATAAGGGGGCATAGTAGATCCTCGCTGACCCCCTAGGTTTGATGTGGAGGTTTTAAAAGGGCCCCGCGGGGCAAAAAAAAAACAAAATAATAATAATCGAACGGCTGAATGGATTTGCACGAAACTTGGCAAAATATTAGGGACTGGTAGCCCGATGTGCCTTTGCTAGGTCTCAATATATGTGCTCCAGTGGATTTTGAGAAATTAACGTTGAAAAAAAGATATATATCTGTAACAGCGCTCCGCTTCGCGTACTTTTCGCGTTACGGAGCTTTGCGAAGCTGATTGGTTCTCCGGCGTCTGTCAACATTCCAAACAGTCCGTAGCGGCCGCCATCTTGTCCCTCGGTAGGATTGAGAGACAAGAGGAGGCCAAAGCGAAGGGGGAAATGACCATAAGGGGGCATAGTAGATCCTTCCTGACCTCTTAGGTTTGATGTACCATTTTGCCAAGTTTGGTGTAATTCCGTTCAGCCATTCAGGCTGTAGACGTATGTAAATGTCCTATGGAAAATTGCATGGGGAAAACACATTTGAAAGTGTTGAAATTTAGAACCAATTAAAATGTTACTTTGGTTTTGTATTTGTGTGTGATGAAAGTTAATTGGTTATGTATATATGTCAAATGAGAGGAAACCACAGCCATTTTGTGATACTACTGTCTGAGGTACATTTGTGAGGAATTTTTGGTGGTGAATTTCTGGTGTTTGATTTACACAGTACTAACACTTCTGCTACTTTTAAAAAGGTGAGTTGTTAATTTGTATGGGGAACTATGTTGTACACTTGAAGATAATTTGAAAAATGTTTTCTGTTATTTATTTGCAGTCCTTCTGTTATACTAAATACTTGATAAAGTTAGTTTTATATTATGTATTACTAAAGACGATAAATGAAAGTGATTATTTTTTTCTGCAATTTACAGCAAGCAATTTCAAAATAAAATGGCTCACAATGAAGAGACCGTGGCAATTTCTTTTGAATTGTCCAACACATTGATTGAAATTGAGAGCACCAATAATGAAATATTGTCACAAGGAGGACATGACTTGTATGATTCCATTAGATTGATTGAAATGGACAGCACCAAGAATGAAATATTGTCACAAGGAGATGACTTGAATGATTCCACTACATTGATTGAAATTGAGAGCACCAATAATGAAATATTGTCACAAGGAGGAGATGGCTTGTATGATTCCATTAGATTGATTGAAATGGACAGCACCAATAATGAAATATTGTCACAAGGAGGAGATGACTTGAATGATTCCACTACATTGATTGAAATTGAGAGCACCAATAATGAAATATTGTCACGAGGAGATGACTTGAATGATTCCACTACATTGATTGAAATTGACAGCACCAATAATGAAATATTGTCAGAAGGAGGAGATGACTTGAATGATTTTTTTGATCAATCTCTTGATGGCGAATTTATCGAGTGTTTGGAGACCATAGAGTTACAAGAATCATCATTGCAGACTTTTAATGAGGAGATTCCAGATGAGATGATTGAAGAGGAAATTACTGATGAGGACATGATACTAGTTCTTTCAAATTTAGAAAATTCTGAAGAATAAATGTATATTTAGAAATCAAAAATTGTTTGAGACATTATTCATTTTTATTTTTAATTTATGAGGTTGTAGCGAAGTGATTGTAGTATAAAATGAGACTTATAGTATAGAGTGCAACATTTTTATGTTACATGGTAAGTTTACTCATATTTACTTCCCTTCTGCCACTATATTATCTCCAATGTGTATTTGACATGTCTTCTTCATCTCCGGCCTCCTTTCTCTCACTGTGTGTCTCCGATGCATCTTATCGCTGGTATTTTGTGTAATTACAGAAGAGAGTAAAATAAAATAGTTCGGAACGTGAAAAGGGGGCAAAGTAGAGTACTCCTCACCCCCTAGGCCTTTTTAGGCGGTCCCAAAAGGATCAGTTTCTGCTTTCCTGAGAGATTATGGTATGAGTTCCATATACCACAATAACTTGCATTACAACATGCAAGATATCTATCTCCTATTACCAACTTTTGGAGATATTCGCGCTAAGCGCGAATATCTCCAAAAAGTAACACCTGCCCTGAGCAGTTCTTAGCCATGTTATCCAATGGGAGGTGGATAACATGGCTAAGAGTATTAGCTCGGTAATGCATGAATATCGCTGAGTTTTTAGCGATATTCATGCATTGCGGCCGTTTATTATCGCATTTGCGATAAACCTTGATAATAGTAAGGTTTATCTTCGATAATTTCTGACGATGCTTAGTGGTAAAAAATTGGTTGGTAAGCATCGTTAGCGATAAATATCGCTTAACTTTGGTAATATGCCCCAACGTCTGTTAACGTTCGATTCGAAGGAAATGAGGAAGTGTTGAAAAACATTGTCTGCGCCATCTTGCCTTTTTTGAAATGCCACACTTTTGTCGTGCACGGCAGCCATTTTAGATGTCTTGACCAGACCCACTCTCTGCACGCTGTCGATTCGTAGCATGGCTCCTCACCCTCGTAAGCATCTCCCCCAGGCACTGGTCACCACCGCTCTCTGTCTTATGCATGGGCAATAAACCTTCCCCCATCTGCGCTGCTCTTCCCTGAGAATCACACTCTGTGCCCGCCCGACACCTCCCTTTCGCCCTATTCACTACCGCACCCTCTGACACTCCTCTTCCTCTGTGTCCGAATGTCCAGGCCGGTCCTAGGCTATCAGCTAGCCCTGCAGATGTAGTTTATGGCCCCAGCTGTAAAGAATCACCCCTCTTCAAAGGAGTTATAGTAGATCAAGGCCCACACCCGATGTGATCCGTCACAGCACACGCGTTCCTACTATCTGAAAACCATCCTGTATTGTGATTGGGGAGGGGACCGAGCCTGAAGCGGAAGATTCCAGGAATGACTCTTTGTACATCAAAGTTTTTACAATTATGTGTCACATTAAAAATATATAGCACTCCAACAAAGTAGTAGGAATATAAAACTTTAATAACATATAAATATATACAACAAAACAAAAACAGTAAAAACATTTAAACAACGAAGAGACCGTGGCAATTTCTTTTTAATTATCCAATAGATTTATTGAAATTGACAGCACCAATAATGAAATATTCTTGTCAGTAGCGGTCTGTTGTGCGAATAGTTCCAAGGCAGCAGAACGCGCTGAAATCTAGATGGCACGAAAGTGATGTCTAGTAAGTTGCCGCCCAGCAAAAAACGGCGTGGGGCGCCGCGGGGGTGAGTGAGTCCAGTAGGCACCACAGCTATTCTTACCGGCATTGCAGAATTACTGCTGGGGACAATGCCTGTGCTGTAGCAGGGTCACAGCAGAAACAAAAAGGATTCTGTTGAAGATGTTGTTGGTTTTCAATTTGAAAACAGTTCTGGTGTCAACTGCTATGCTAATGTAGTGGTTAATGTTTTGTTTTCTCTAGAAAATGTAAAAGAGGGGGAGGCAGTCCAAAGTTCCGTTAAAAGGGCAAAGGAAAGGATCGGTGGTTTGAACTATCAGTCAAAAAGGGGAGGGGGTGCAATAATTTTTCCTACCGGGTCACACTGTGCTTTCACCGGAAGTGAGGTCTGCAGGATTGTAGTAATTCAAAGTGAGGCTGGCGCCAGCATGGGAGCGCCGACGTCCCGCGGATACAGTTTCGTCACTCCACGGGCGATCATGGCAGTCATTCCCCATCGGGGGTCGGAGACTCCCGCGGCTCCTCTAGAATCTTCAAGGTCGTGGAGGACTACGGTGGTGGAGTCAACCAGTGACCGGGCCATTTCTTTATGTTGGGCCCGCTCTTGCCAGGTCGACCGCCATTTTGAGAGTTCAGCAGCTACCGGCGATCGCGGGGTCACATGAGCGGACGGGCTCCACCCTGCCGGGCGAGACGTTGCAGCATGGCCACAGTGGAAGAACCGTTATCTAGGTCGTTCCGAAACTGTGCAGCACTGTAGTTGTTAGGATGCCACCGCCTGGAGCGCTGAGGGTGCAGCTGGGAAGCCTCCACCTGGGGAGGCGGGAGAGGCCTGTTCGCACCGTCTCTCCCTCCCAGTGCACCCCACGGCGTCTCGCTTGAGATTTGTTATGGCCGGACCAGGCGATGAGGACGAGGGGGGGGTCGGAGGCATGTGCAAGACATCCCCCTCCAGTGTTGTCGCAGCCATTATAAAAGAAAGAAGTGTCCCGTCCGTCTTCGGGCCGGGCTTCCGGTGGATGTCGGCCGGACGCCCCTGGCTCTGGCCCCATGAACGGGTTTCTTGGTTTATCGGCTGCAGCCGGATCCCGTCGGCCTCGGCCCCCCGACCGTTGGTGGTCGGACCGGAAGAGCATGTGGCGGGACTACCTGCAACTCTCAAGGGCCACCGCGGCCGGACTGGGAGAGAGAGGGGAGGGTCGAGGAGACATTCCCCCCCCCCTGCAACTGTTCAGCGTTGTAAAGGCAATCCCCTGGCCGGGTCCCGCTGGTCTCGGCCTCTCCTCCGGCTACACCCTACGTTAGGATCTCCTGGCCGAGGCGTGGCAGCAGGACCTGCCTTATATGGGCTGCTCCCGGCTGGGCGTAGCCGGAACCCTGCCCCACCTTGGAAGTTTCCAGAGTGGGGGTGGATGTTCTACTGACTTGCATTTTCCCTAGTCTATCGATTTTTTTGGCGTGGCAGGCGGTGGGACAGCGAGGGGTGATTTGGTTTCTTTTACTGTTTTTCTGGTCTCTCACCACTGGCATATTTTAACGTTTTCTTGTTTCTAGGACATTAATAGGTTTTATCATTACGTTATGTTATCGTTTCTTTGTTCGTTGTTTAATAAAAGTTCATGTTCATCAGTGGCCTACTGATTTTCGTTTTCCTATTTTTTTCTTTCCAGGTTGTTTCATGGTAAAGTTTCTGTTAACAGGATACAGTGATCACTTCGTTATTATTGCATATGTCCTTTTCACTAGGGGTGCTCTCTGGTCGGGCCAGATGACGTATCTCTAGTAAATGGTCCGGGTGAAAAAGGTGCATCAATCAGTGGGGAGTAGATAGGCATGACAGATTACAACGGGGGAGAACGGTCCGCATTACGTACCCTTTCACTACTTGCAAAGATTTTCCTACGTTTATTTGCAAACAGGGAATACCTCCAAAAAGAACTAATTCCCAAACAGTCAATGTTCGGACAATCAATCAATCAATGAGGAATGAAATAGGTACGACGTGTTAAAGGCTTGCGTTACCTACCCTTCACTATCTGCAAAGGGAGATAGAATATTCCTATTCTTCCTCGTTTGCAGGTAGAGAAGATCGTTAAGAGAATTAACTTCGAACAATTCAATGCTCGATTGAAACAATCAACAAGGGGTACTGTGAACACAAATGAACGCCGCTTATATACATACGCATTGCTATTTTCAACAGGTTGTTCCTAATGTTTCTATTTTAGCGAGGTCAAAAGAGATCCCATTAGTGGCCTACTGATTTTGCTCGATTCCTTTTGTTTTTTTACACGATTTTTCGCTATCTGCAAAGACTAAACAGAGTATTGCGACTCTGTGCTTGTTTGTAAATAGAGAATGAACCAAAGAGAACAATCAATCAAATGGAGAGAGAAGCAGGCACGACGGATTACAAAGGGGGAAAGGGCTGCGTTAACTACCCTTCACTATCTGCAAAGAGAGAGTACTCCTAATAGAAATGAGGGGTGGGGGGCAGCAATCAAAGCAGATCAGTGTGCATAAACACGAAAAAAAAAATTCTTACCACGTACTTGACATTCGACAGCTTATGATATTTGCTATTAAAAAACCATTGAAATTCACTGAAAAAACCATAGGTTATAGACCATATATAGTTAGGAATTAGCATTTACAAAACCTTGAAAATTCACTGAAAAAACCATAGGTTATAGACCATATATAGTTAGGAATTAGCATTTAAAAAACCTTATTTTACTCACACAAAACCATTGAAATTCCATATATAGTTAGTTGCACTAACTATATATTGCGCACCCGCAATCCACTGCTGATGATGTCACATATTACATCATTCATGACATGGTCAGTGACATCACTGATGACATCACTGATGACATCTCAAATGACATCACTGATGACATCACTGATGACATCTCATTTGACATCAATGACCACATCACTGATGATATCATTCATGTGACAATACAATGCATCTCCTCACATTTTAATATAACCTCTGTTTCACCCAGTGTTAAAAACAGAGTATAATTTTTGAAACCATTGACACACCAATACTAGTTACTACATACGTACTCACTGATTCCTACGTCTACACACACATTCACTCATTCACCCATACAATCATTCATACATACAATCACTCATGTTTACAACACAATCATATGCACTCATACACCTATACAGACACTCACACTCTGCCACTCATCCATGGAGTTACTCACACACCTAGTCAGTCCTGTAAAGAATCAATCACACTTCCATTTTCTACTCTATACAGTTAAACATAGAGCACCTTACGTTTTCAACCATATACTAACACATACTTACTCTCTTATACAATCATTGATACAAGTACACATTGATCTGTACAGAGTCACACACCTCCCATCCAGCCACACACACACTCAGTCTCCCATGCAAATACTTGGGCAATCAATCAATAACCCATATAGTTACTCATATAGCTACTGATCAACACATGCAGCAGTTTACAGAACAACAGACATAATGATGCACAAATTAAGACAGTTTAGTCACTAACCCATGCACTCAGTGAGACACATTTAATCACTCACTCATACATTCAGTCATGCACCTACTAAATCCTTCGTCCAGACACTTATACACACTCATTCTTCAATATGTAAGACATATTTTAACTTTACAGAAACATAGTCACTGGATGTTGTCATCAGTGATGTCATCAGTGATGTCATTTGAGATGTCATCAGTGATGTCATCAGTGATGTCACTGACCATGTCATGAATGATGTAATATGTGACATCATCAGCAGTGGATTGCGGGTGCGCAATATATAGTTAGTGCAACTAACTATATATGGAATTTCAATGGTTTTGTGTGAGTAAAATAAGGTTTTTTAAATGCTAATTCCTAACTATATATGGTCTATAACCTATGGTTTTTTCAGTGAATATATATATATATATATTACCTACTGGCGGTCGCCAGTAGGTATATATGGTTAGGATTTTTTCTCTATGGGATTTTTGAAAATTCTATGTCTAATAACTTTGGCGTTTGTGGACGGAATTGGCTGAAATTTTCAGGAAAATGGAACATTTTGTTTCTGAGCAGCCCCTGAAAATTTGGGGGGGGGTTCGTCAAAGGGGGGCCGAGAAAAAAGGGGGGTCCCAAAACGTGTTTTTAACAGTGAGTTTTCCATAGGGCGGTTGGCCTCACTTTTAGCCCGAACGGCTGAATGGATTTGCACGAAACTTGGCAAAATTGTAGGGACTGGTAGCCCGATGTGCCTTTTGTAGGTCTCAATATATGTGCTCCAGTGGATTTTGAGAAATTAACGTTTAAAAAAAGATATATATCTGTAACAGCGGACCGGGCAGCGCTCCGGTTCGCGGACTTTTCGCGCAACGGAGCTTTGTGAAGCGAAGCTGATTGGTTCTCCTGCGTCTGTCAACATTCCAAACAGTCCGTAGCGGCCGCCATCTTGTCTCTCGGTAGGATTGAGAGACAAGAGGAGGCCAAAACAAAGGGGGAAATAACCATAAGGGGGCATAGTAGATCCTCCCTGACCCCCTAGGTTTAATGTGGAGGTTTTAAAAGGGCCCCGCGGGGCAAAAAAAAAAAATTTTTTTTGTTTTTTTTGCGTGGGTAGCGCCCGGTCCGCGAACCTTAAGCGTTACATGAGTCTGTCAACATTCCAAACAGTCCGTAGCGGCCGCTATCTTGTCTCTCGGTAGGATTGAGAGACAAGAGGAGGCCAAAACAAAGGGGGAAATAACCATAAGGGGGCATAGTAGATCCTCCCTGACCCCCTAGGTTTAATGTGGAGGTTTTAAAAGGGCCCCGCGGGGCAAAAAAAAAAACATTTTTTTTGTTTTTTTTGCGTGGTACGCGAACCTTAAGCGTTACGGGAGTCCACCATTTTGTGTTTCAGTCGAATTAAGATACAAAATGGAGGGCAAATAATGTTCAGAATGGGTAGAAGGGGGCACGGTAGACTTATCTTGACCCCCTAGGTTTTGTGAGGATGGCTGAGGAGGCTTATATGTGCGAAAAAAAACATTTTTTTTTAAAATTTCGCGAGGTTAGCTCCCGGTTCGCGTACCGGGTAGCGCCCCGGGGAGCGTACTTTGTTGAAAATTAGTGAAAAAAGTTAGAGTAAAATAATAATTGTGAGTGATCAGATGTAGGGTAGCTCTGAGAAGAGCTTTTGGGTTTATGGTACATTTAGGTACTTATAAGTAGGTACCAATGCACATTCTTAAATTCAGAATGAAAATTCTGTTGCCCTCATCTGAGAAGTGAACTCCATCTCCTCTGTAGATATCTTGCATGTAGTAACGCAAGTTATTGTTGTACAGGGAGCCCATTCCATGGTCTCTCATGTAAGCTGAAACAGATTTGTTTACATGCTTCCTCGACTTCTCAATTTGTGGACAAAATTGGTTTGACCACCTCCATTTCTGTCTTTGGCATATATTTGAATATACCAAGGCAGTCTGAGGAAAAAGTGCCATCAATTGCTCAAAGGTGTCCTTTAAAAGCATTTCCAGACCTACCCCAGTCAAAGTGCCCAAATCATTACCTCCACAGTGCACAATTAACAGGTCAGGTTTGGGCAAATGCATAAAGGTTTTCACCAATGGTATCAATTGGTGACATTTTAATCCTCTGTGGCCAAACCACTTAATTTCCACATCTTGTAAATTGAGGTTAGGTAATTTTCTGTTCTCAGCATACCTGTGAGCCCAGTGGATATAACTATGTCCAACAATCCAGACAGAAAACATGGTGAGAGAAGGTTCTGCTGCAGTCAGATGAAGTGTGGCAATGAAATGGCAGTTGAAAAAATGAGAGTTTAAAATGAAAAAAACTGTGGAGTTTCTGTGTTAATGAAGCAGTAACAGTGATTGGTGGATTTTGATTGCTGAAAACAGAAAGTTAGGGTGCATGGGTGAGTTCTTTGAAAGATGTATTTTGAATGGTCAATAAATAATCATTAAATGAAAGATTGCAGTGGATATGCAGGTGCACTGAGAGTTCAGAGTTCAATTGCAACATTGTTGTGTGAACTTGCAAACACCAGAGGTCTTGCAAGAGGTGGTTGCTATGCAGAAAAGGCATGAAATGGCAGAGGGGGGAAGGGTTTTCATTTGAAAAAAAGTGAGGGAAGAGTTTTGATTGGGTGACATGAGAGATATGTGTGAAGAATTACAGCATTTCTGTGCTTTTGATAGCTGCAGACTCTGGAGTGCATACCTTTTGCTCTGCTGAAGACAAATTGGTGTGTTTCTGAGCATGTTTTCAAACTCAAAGTATTTGCTAAGGTGAGAAAATATTTCTTTAATTTAGATAGAGAATAGTGTGCTTTAAGGAGAAAATTATGAAGAAAGTTGTGTTTTTCAAATGTTGCTTTGTCTCAAGTGTTTTACAAATAGATTTTGTTTCTTTGAGAAAATGTAATTGGAGAAAATGTGAAGTATTAGTACTGACAGGGTGTTTTTCTGCATAGGAGCTGTGGAGTCTTTTCAAATTATGACTTGAGAATCGTTTTTGAGGAAGATGAATGGTTATAATATTTCTGACAAGGACATAATGGTGTATGCTTCTTTATAATGCAATTGAATGTCTCTGATGTTATTTTTCCCATTTTAATGTAAGACCTTTCTCTGTGGCGCAAATTGCTTGTAAATATGCTCCCACCTGTGCATGGTAAATTTAGATTTTGAATGTTTGTGTTACATAGCCATGTTAAAAGTGATACAAACATGCTGCAAAGGCAATCAAAAAACGCTTTTATGTGTCTTAAGGACATTTAAAGTAATTTTCCCATGTGCAGTGTTTTGAAATTATGATTTGAAAATCGTTTTTGGGGAAAAGGAATTGTTTTTAAAATTAATAACAAGGACATAATGGTGTATGCTTTTTTATAAGGCAATTGACTGTCTCTGATGTTATTTTTCCCATTTTAATGTAAGACCTTTCTCTGTGGCGCAAATTGCTTGTAAATATGTTCCCACCTGTGCATGGCAAATTTAGGTTTTGAATGTTTGTGTTACATAGCCATGTTAAAAGTGATACAAACATGCTGCAAAGGCAATCAAAAAACGCTTTTATGTGTCTTAAGGACATTTAAAGTAATTTTCCTATGTGCAGTGTTTTGAAATTATGATTTGAAAATCGTTTTTGGGGAAAAGGAATTGTTTTTAAAATTAATAACAAGGACATAATGGTGTATGCTTTTTTATAAGGCAATTGACTGTCTCTGATGTTATTTTTCCCATTTTAATGTAAGACCTTTCTCTGTGGCGCAAATTGCTTGTAAATATGCTCCCACCTGTGCATGGCAAATTTAGATTTTGAATGTTTGTGTTAAATAGCCATGTTAAAAGTGACCCAACCATGCTGGAAAGGCAATCAAAAAACACTTTCATGTGTCTTAAGGACATTTTAAGTCATTTCCTCATGTGCAGTGTTTTCAAATTATGATTTGAAAATCGTTTTTGGGGAAAAGGAATGGTTTGTAAATTTATGACAAGGATATAATGGTGTATGCTTCTTTAGAAAGGCATTTCTGTGTCTCTGA
The DNA here is from genome assembly GCF_964261635.1 of Lissotriton helveticus. NCBI lineage: Eukaryota > Metazoa > Chordata > Amphibia > Caudata > Salamandridae > Lissotriton > Lissotriton helveticus. The sequence goes on along the minus strand of NC_136063.1, from coordinate 1,709,641,652 downwards.
TGTCATTTTTCCCATATTATATTAAAAGACCTTTCTCCGTGGGCCACATTCATTGTAAATATGGTCACACTTGTGCATGTTAATTTTGGTTTTTACTGTTTGAGTTACATAACCATGTTAAAAGTGACCCAAAAAAATTGCAAAGGCTTTCAAAAAACACTTTCATGTGTCTTAAGAACATTTTAAGTAATTTCCCTGTGGGCAGTGTTTTCAAATTATGAATTGAAAATAGTTTTTGAGGTAATGGAATGTTGTTAAAATTTATGTGCGCCATATGCCCCCAAATTTCTTTTTCAGGGGTGCAGCAGGGTGTTCTTGAGACACACATGCACCCTTGGAAAAATTCCTAATTTGCGATGAGCTAATTGCTAATCGCAAATTGCACCTTCATTCCTATGAGCCTCCTAGCCCATGGAAATGAATGGGTAATTTGCAATTAGCAATTTGCTCATTGCAAATTAGGAATGGTAAAGAATTGCTATTTATTCCTTAAAATTTGCTTTTTTGGAAATGCAAAATAGTTATATGATACATATGCCGGTTGATGTCTAACAAGATAAGAAGCTTAGGGATACATTTATGATGACTGGCGCAATGAAGTGGACATTACTTACTTCATTGGTAGAGCTTTACATGTATTATGTCCTCTGTATTCTTCATCAAGCGTAACTTTAATCTGCAATCCTGAGTAGGCCTCACCTTAAACAAACCTCTGGATAGGCCACACCTTATCGTCATCATGAATTAATCATTTAAAATGCTAGGGACAGATTTATGATAGGTGTATGCCTCTTTTGCGCCACTTACAAAACACTGTCCACGGGGAAATGACTTAAAATGTGCTTAAGACACATGAATGTGTTTTTTTAAAGCGTTTGCAATTTTTTTGGATCACTTTTAACATGGCTATTTGACTCAAACAGTCAAAATCTAAATTCACCATGCACAGGTGGGAGCATATTTACAAGGAATGTGCTCCATGGGGAAAGGTCTTATAATGTAATATGGGAAAAATGACATCAGAGACAGTGAAATGCCTTATAGAGAAGCATACACCATTATGTCCTTGTCATACATTTGCAAACCATTCCTTTTCCCCAAAAACGATTTTCAAATCATAATTTCAAAACACTGCACATGTGGAAATGACTTAAAATGTCCTTAATTCAAAATTTGCTATTCCTTATTTTGCGATTGCACTGAAGGATTTGCAAATTTTGCGATTTCTTAAATGCAATGTATCAAACAAAAAATATGTAAAAAATGACATTAAGGATTTGGAAACTACCACCAACTTCTAGTTTGTGGTAATTTGCGAATTCTTTTCAAAAATAATTTTTTTTAAAAAAAACAAAAGGTGCCACATGACGCCAATACATGCCCTTAGGGCATGTATGTGCGCCATATGCCCCCAAATTTCTTTTTCAGGGGTGCAGCAGGGTGTTCTTGAGACACCCATGCACCCTTGGAAAAATTCCTAATTTGCGATGAGCTAATTGCTAATCGCAAATTGCACCTTCATTCCTATGAGCCTCCTAGCCCATGGAAATGAATGGGTAATTTGCAATTAGCAATTTGCTCATTGCAAATTAGGAATGGTAAAGAATTGCTATTTATTCCTTAAAATTCGCTATTTAGGAAATGCAAAATAGTTTGATGGTACATATGGCGGTTCATCTGTAACAAGATAAGAAGCTTAGGGATAGATTTATGATGACTGGCGCATCACCAGGGATGTGCCAGTCATCTTGCGCCGCTGTTCCGCCACCCATGGTGTGCTGCATTTACAATGCGGCGCAGCATGGGGCAAAAATGGCACAGATGCGTGACGTATCTGTGCTGTAAAGGTGGCGCATTGCTGGAATTGTATCGCAAGTGCGATGCAGCTCAAGCAAGGCTCAGGGGTGCCCCATCTCCACAATGTTGCGTCAAGACCTATGCCTGCTTAAAGCAGGCGCAGGGTTTTGACGCAGCTTTCTCCTATCTGATTGTAAATACGGCACACCATGGGTGGCAGAGCAGCGGTGCACGTTAACTGGTGCATGCCTGGGGATGTGCCATTTAACATAAATCTGCCCCTTTACATTTAAGTATGTGCAGGGGACACAGAGTTGGTGAGGCTTATCCAAGGTTAAGAAGAGATGAGTCCTGTTCACTGAAAAATTAGACATAGGCTTCACCTGCTCAGCATCGCTGGACATGGCTAAATAATAGCTGCAAAATGTTACTCTTGTTAAACAATTTTACTATTATAATCTCTGAGATTTGTCTCTTACTCTGCAACATCTCATTGTTGTTATCTTTCTTTAAAGATAAAGACAACATCAACATGAGCGACAATCTGCAATCAGTTGATTTTGACCTCATCATTGAACTTGTAATTGAAACATCAGTGGATGTTGATCCCTTGGATGATTTAAATCCTGAGGATGAAGAAGAGCGTGATGAGGATGCAGATTTGTCCGAATTATATGACATAGGGTGGGAAGCTGACCTGCTTGAGCCTATGGAACTATAAACATTTATTTTTAAAATTTATAATAAATAAAAAGTAAAAGTGTAAACCGTTTAATTTAAAAATAAAGACACCTTCAAAAACAGGTTATGTGTAGTGTCTTCAATAAAATATTAAAATATGCTCATAAAATTAGATCAGATTCACATATAAAATAGCACAGGTAACATGAATATAAATTCCATTTCTTTTCTGCTATTTCTGTATTGTAAATTTGCCAAGGACTAAAAAATCTTCTATTTAAAATGTCAAGTAGTGTGTTAAGTTTTTGATCACTGTTATTGATTTACTGTTTGGTAATAGTGGTTAATAACATTTTTTAATATATTTTACCACAGATTCAACTGCAGATCATTTCAACATTTCACCATGCCAGCGAGAGAGAAAGGCTGCAAAACGTCAAAGACAGCAGGCCAATCAAAAGAAGCAGCAGTCCTCTAACAAAAAGATTTGTCAAGTCACGAAGAAAGCACCGGGTAAGAGTACAAAAACATTCATAAGAAATATGTGTAGTAAAAAAAATATTACTACAGAAAATGTTTCAGTCCATAAAAAGAGAAGCAATTCAAATGGAAAGGAAAGGCCAATCAAAAATGTTACTGCTAGAGCAAGAGATAACTCTGTGCATGATAGTAGAAGGAAACAACAGTTTAGGGACATTCGTAAACGAATGTTCCGCAACAGGATAATTGGCAATTTGTTAAAAAATATTAAGAAAGGTCAACAGAAAGTGGTTTTTTATAAGAGAAAAAAAAAAGTTGAGAAAGTTATTGATCAGGCATTTGAAATTAAACGTAAGTTATTTATTTTGATAATCAATAGAATTAGGAAGCTAAAGAAGGCAATTTATGATTTCAAAAGAAATAGTAGATGGAAGAGAATAGTTAATCGTAGTAATTTTTGTGAAGTTTTTTCTGGAGAATGGATGCATAGTTCAAGCTCTGAGGCATTTTTTAATGAGGAGAGTTATTTCCAGGATAATGATTTGGTGCATGCAGTTGACACCATTGGTCGTGCTTATGAAGTGAAAGATGGTTGTCCAGTTGAAAAAGAAAAACTTGTGACAACAGAGGCAGAAGAGGTGTTAGGTAATGAGGTTTTAGGAAGACGTGCTAAGGGTCCTGTGTACACCTGGAAGTGTAGTAGTATTTGTAGTGTGCGACAGGATTCCATCAATTTGCTTTGTGATTTTGTACGGTCATTTAATAAGAAAAGTTTAAAGCAGAAAATGATGTTGTTGCAAGAATTAGATCCTTGCAGAGTGAGAGAAGTGACAGGTTTGCATGGTCATTCACTGGCTTGTCTTTCCAGGAGAGTATGCCAGAGTGTTTTTCATCATTTCAGGATGCTAGCAGTGCATCATAATAAAGTGAGGAAATTAGTTAGAATGTTGTATTATGCTAAGAGTCCAGCAATTATGCTTAAACAATTATGCGCTGCTCTTTTGCATGGTTCTGAAATAGATGTGAAGAATATATGTGAAGAAATTGAGTTTTGTTACTTTGGAAGTAAAGAGGAGAATGTTGAAATTGACCAAGAAGAAGCGGGTAATGTGGAAGATAGTGTACAGGTTTCCAGTACAGATAATTTCCAGAGGGAAATTGCGACGTTTCAGGTCAAATCAAGTGAGAGCCCAAATTTCACTTGTGTGTGTTGTCGACGCACTTATTATAAGAATCAGACTAAGTTAGTGGATTTATATGCAAAAAGTGAAAGGGAAAATAATAGTGAATGGAAGGATTTCACAACATACTTGATGGTAGAAAATTGTTTTGATTTGGGATTGGATCAACGTGTGTGTACTTATTGTTGTAACAAATTAAATCAAAACCAGATGCCTGCTAGAGCAGTTCATAATAATCTGGAATTGATTGAGATTCCTTCTGAATTGAAGGATTTAAATACTTATGAATCTATTTTGATTCAAAGTATCCATCCCTTTCAGGCTATTGTAAGAATGGAGCCAAAGACAGGGAAATTGCCTCCATCAGATTTACAGAGAGGATTAAAGGGAAGAGTTGTTTATTTGCCTCTAGATTTGAAGAAAAACATTAACACAATTGGAGTAGAAAAAGTGGACGAGGAACCTCTGGTTATCTTAGTTAATGGGGTTCCGACAAAGAATAAGAAAATATGGCAAGATTTAGTAGATGTTAGGAAAGTTAAAAAGGCAACATTGTATTTGAAAAATAATAATAAATTCTATAAGAATGTATATGTTGCAGAAGAGGAAGTAAGTGAGGGAGAGGATAGCGATTTGTGTGCTGGTCAAATTGAGAAAGTAGAACCCTCTACTAGTGAAGAAATATATGAACATTATAGTGTTCATCCTTTGCATTCCAAGGAAGTCATGGGGAATGCTATTGAGTTGTTTCAAATGAAACAAGCCAAAGGGAGTCCCATTAGTGTTTGGGAGGAAAGTTTGGAAGCTCGGTGTTTCCCACAGCTTTTTCCAACAGGTCAGGGAGGAAGATATGATGAGCGACCTCATCAAATTCCTGCTTCTGAATACCGGACTTTGCGATTGTATGCAGGAGATGCTAGGTTTCGACAATGCATTCCTTATTTGTTTCATCTCCTGTTTGAAAGCGATCTGTCTGGACTGTCATATGCAGTGAACCACATCTTGAAAAGTGGTATACACATGCAAAACATCTCGGCAAGTGACTTTATGGATAAAGTCAATGTCCAAGACAGTATTTTGGATTCTCACCTGATTAATCTCATGGCGTGTCAGCGTGGTACTAATGAGTACTGGTACCGTCGTCATGGTGATTTAAAATGTATGCTGAGGATCCAGAAGACTCAGTGATGAGTTTCATCCAACAGTATTCTACGTGTGCTGTTCCAAACGCAAAGGAGAAGAAAAGCCTAAGAGAAAAAGTTCTGCGTTTCCAAAGCCATCGATGTGGAAAGTACTGCCGTCGTAAATTCCGAAACAAGGACAAGTTCTACACCAAATGTCGTTTCGGCTTTCCACGACCGGTGATTTCTAAAGGAAGAGTAAACAGTTTGATGTCTTCGCTGCGACATAATGTGATGAAGAAATCACCTAAAAACACATACAATTTGAAGAGGAACGAAGAGTCCAAGTACATCAACGACTACAACCCGGTGATTTTGTCCATGTGGAATGCTAACATGGATATACAGTTTGTGGCTGATAACTGTATGGCTGTGGCTCGGTATGTGACATCTTACATCACCAAAAAAGAGAAGACAGAATTGAAGGATATGTGGGAGGACATTTCCCATGAAAAGAGCCTCAGCAAGAAGTTGTACAGTTTCAGTCTGAAGATGTTGTCGCATCGAGAAATCGGAGCTTACGAATGTTCTGACCGGTTGTCTTCAGCAAGTCTCTATGCCAAGTCCAGGAGTATCGTTTGGGCGAGTGTTGGTCTTGCTGCAACGCGTAATCGAGTTCTGAAACCTGTGCGGGAAATTGAGTATTTGGCGGAAAAGGAGCCAAACAGTACCGACATTTTGAAGAGCAACATGTTGGATACATATTATCCAAATCGAAGCAGTCACCTCGAGAATGTTTGTCTGTATGAGGTTCTGCAAAATTACATATTCAAGAGGAACATCAAAGAAGATACTGAGAAAGGAGTGTATGCTGTAATAGGAAGTGAGGGATGTCTGGTCAAGCAAAGAAAATGCCACTTGATAAACCATCGAAAATTGAGTGGCGAATCTCCTGAAAAAAAGGAGTTTTTCTATTTAGCACTTTTGCAACTTTTTAAGCCATGGCGTGCAGAAGAGGAACTGCTTGGAGATTTCCTTTGTTACGAAGACTCATTCAATGCTGCCAAGGAGACCATAGAATGTCCTGCTTTTCCCAAATATGTAGAAATGTTGAATGTGGAAATTGAGCAGGAAGCAACGATTGCAGCCGAGATTGCCAGAGACAGTTCTCAGGACAGTCAGAGTTCTGCTTCATTGAGTCAGGATCCACTAGGAGGACCTCTTATCGAAAATGAAGCTGCCACTGCTATGAATGAAGTGGAAAGAGCCATGGCACATGCTCAGGAGGATGCGGTTAACTTAGAAGAGTTGGAAAGACAACTCAACGTTGAGCAGAGGAAAATATATGACGAACTTACCATGCAAATTGATCATGGATTAAGTCATGACAAGAAAGAGTGCTCATGTACGTCGTTGAAGCCTGTCCGACTGTATGTGAGTGGAGAAGCAGGAACTGGAAAAAGTTTCCTTATTAAAGCAATTTCATGTTATTTGCAGGAAAGGACAGAGTCATCGCTGTCTTGTGTTGTCACCGCTCCAACTGGACTGGCAGCACATAACATTAAAGGGATTACTTTACATCGTTTACTGATGCTGCCAGTGGAGCATGACAACAAATTAGAATATCACAAGCTATCTGGAGATGCTTGTTTTGAAGTTTCAAGAGTCTTGAGGAAAATGAAACTTCTTATCATTGACGAAGTAAGCATGGTTTCCAATGTCATGCTTGCCTTTGTGCATTTGAGAATGCAAGACGTTCTCAAAACAGAGTATGATGTGTTATTTGGTGGCAAACACATCATTGTTTTCGGAGATCTTCTGCAGCTGACACCAGTGAAAGGGCAACCTGTGTTCAAAATGCTCACCCATGAAGATACCAGGAAGTGCTTAGGGAGCATTGGCAACGTCAATATATGGTTAAACTTCAATTATGCTGAACTGCATGAAAATATGCGTCAGGCAAAGGATGAAGTTTACAAGACTATTCTACAAGATTTTAGAATTGGAAAAGTGACCGAGCATGGGAAAGAAGCTTTACATGCACGATTACTGACAAATTTATATCCAGACGAAGATGTTGTGCCTGAGAATATTTTTCAGAAAGTTACTGAGAAAAAATCTGGAATATGTTTGATGCCAACTCTTGCAGAATATTCCAAATTCAACAACAAAATGTTGCATTTAGAAAAGCAAGAGATTGTGAAACTGGAAGCTATTGACAGAGTAGAGCATATGGGATCAACAATTATTTTGTCTGAGAATCTGAAAACAAAATTGGATTCATTAGAGAAGAGTATATCTAAAACTGCGGGTTTTGAAAAGACTCTGAATGTGTGCTTGAACTGCCGTATAATTTTAAGAAGGAATTTACATGTTGAAAGAGGTCTGGTAAATGGATCAATGGGTAATGTTGTTGATTTTGTGAAATACAGAAATAGAGATGGAATTGAATTTTTAAAAATTAAATTTGATGGCATTGAGGAAGTACAGCTAATTGCTCGTTGTTCTGCTAGATTTTTGCTTGTAAAAGACTTATATGTTCGTCGTAAGCAGTTTCCTGTTTGCTTGGCATATGCGGTGACAATCCATAAATCGCAAGGTTTAAGTGTAGACTGTGCATTGGTGAATATTGGCAGTTCTGTGTTCAAGGAGGGTATGGCATATGTGGCATTGTCACGAGTTAGAACTTTATCGGGATTGTACTTGATTGAGTGTGATGTCACAAACATTTGTGCGGATCTAGATTGTGTTAAGGAATACAATAGGTTAAGAAGAGAGTATGCGCCACATTTGCCTCAGTATCCTTTGTTTGAGAAACGTGTGGTAGGCCGGAAACGAAGAAATGTGACCAATACTGGGGAGGTTGTAGCAAAAAGACGAAAAGTCGATGAACCTGAAATTATAAGCAGAAACAAAAAGGATTCTGTTGAAGATGTTGTTGGTTTTCAATTTGAAAACAGTTCTGGTGTCAACTGCTATGCTAATGTAGTGGTTAATGTTTTGTTTTCTCTAGAAAATGTAAAAGAAGAGATTGTGGTCAATTCTGATCAAAGATTTTGCAGTTTGTTAAATTCTGTGTTAGAGAAATGTAGCACTGATAGAACAAACATAGAAAGTGTGTCTGAAATTCGAAATCTGTTAGACAGATGTTCAGGCCAAACACAATTCTCTCAAAATAGTCAGCAAGATTGTCAGGAGTTTTTAATGTATATGCTTGATGTATTGAATGATGAAGGTGTAGATGTAGATCACCTGTTTGGGCTTTCTTATCAATGGCATCATGACTGCGAGAACTGTAGGGTATCAAGTACTACTAGTGTAGACTCAGAAAGATTTATATATTTAACTTTGCCAGACAGTAAATCAGTCTCTTTTAATAAGCTAGTAAAAGCAGCTGATCACAACATGGAGTGTAGCCAATGTAAATCTGAAATGATGTCCACATTATTTATACGAACATATGGCCAGTATGTCATTTTAATGTTCCAACGATGTAGGCCTGATGGAACAAAATTGACAACTTTAATTAAAAATTTTGTGGCTTCACAGTTGTCAATATTAGGAAGGACTTTTGTAACTGTAGCAATTATATATCATGATGGTCCTTCAATAACATCAGGACATTATACAGCTTATTTAAAGTGTAGAAATGGCTGGTCATTCTGCAATGATTCTGTTTTAATTTTAAAAAAAAATTGCCGTATGACCTTAAAAACTCTTACCTGGTGTTTTTAAAACCAAAATTTTAGGGAAAGAATCTCGGGATGTGCTCTGAGGAATTTCAAGAAGTTCTAATGGCTCCTACACGATTTGGCCTTGAGGATAAGTGTAGTACAGAGACATAACTTCTTACCATAACACTGGACGTCATGGAGAAATACGTGCACTTTGAATGAGTTCAGAAAAACTGTTTCTTTTTATAAGCTAATTGAAGCAGCCAATCAAAACATGGAGTAGAGGGAATGTAAGTCTGCAATGCTGTCTACTGTTTTACATTGCTTTGTCATTAAAAGTGATGTAGAGAATTAAATAATTGTACTAGTCATAAAGGTAGTGTAAGTCTGCTTCATAGTAAGCAGTATCAGTGTGATAGGAAATGTAGAACATGATTGAGCAAGAAGGGGAAGATATTACTAGTCCAGGATTGTGAAAATGATCTTCAACATTTTAATTGTGAAAGTTGCGGAAATACAACATGACGGGATTGGCTTAAAAGAATTCTAAGAGTTATAAATGGCTCAGACACGATTTGGCCTTGTGGAAACGTGTGGTAGAGAGCGAGAAGTCATTTATTGTATGTAACATGTTTTTGAAAACGATGGAGGTTTTCTTTCAGAAAGTGGCGGGTTGAAAGTAATAACAGCACAACAGAGTGTAAGCTGTTCATAGGACATCCTTGGCCGTCATGGAAAGTAAGTTAACTTTAAGGAGTTCTGAATTCTGATTTGTTATGTTGTATGGGTTTTTTAAACACAATCATTTTGATTGTGTTTTTTTCCCCGCTGTTATATGATGAATACCTTCAAGTCACTGTTTTAGTGAAATTTGATACATTCTGAGAAAAGCAAAAATAAACCATTTAACATGTATAATTAATTCTGTTCTGTTTGCATTTATGATGTACATGTAGAACTGTGTAGGAGGCATGGAGAAGGTGAGGCTTCTGTAAGTGTCAAAGTTGTTGCATACAGTGCTCATATTCTACGTAGTCTTTTAGATTTCATTACTTTCACTGTTTCTGACTGATCTAAAATTTTTTTTTTAAAAAGAACAGTAAGTATAAGGGAAGGAAACAGACAGTTATGTTAAAAGAAACACAGCTATAGGGAATAAACTAGGGATACTGTTACCCGCAATCCTCTGCTGATGATGTCACTGAGCATGTCATGAATGATGTAATATGTGACATCATCAGCAGTGGATTACGGGTAATAGTATCTCTAGTTTACTCCCCTATAGCTGTCTTTCTTTTAACATAACTGTCTGTTTCCTTCCCTTATACTTACTGTTCTTTTTAAAAAAAAAAAATTTTGGTTCGCTTCCGGTTCGCGTACCGGGGAGCAAACTGGGAAGCGAACTAAGAGAAATAGAGGTTGGCACAGTTCCAAATATTGTACCAATTTTTTAATAACGGGGAGGTAGTTCTGAAAAGAACTTTTTTTTAAATTGTTTTTGTTGTTTTATATTTTTTTTATTATTTTTCTGAACATTTTTTTACTTTTTTTGAATTTTTCTGAACAGTTTTATATTTTTTTTGTTTTTTTTTCGGAGGGGGCAACGAAAACGATTCATTGTAAAGGGCTCAACAGGAGCAACAAAACAAAAAAAAAAGAATTTATTGTTTGGGGCGTTTCGGACAAACATGAGCATGATTGTCAATAGCTCTGTTGATCAGAGTGATGCTACTTTCTCCGTAGCAAATGAATCCACTGCAATGTACGCAGACTTGTTTTACTTCACGAAATCTCGTTTGTATATTTGGCACCATCTCCCTGCCCTCTGGTCCCGTTACTTCCGGTACAACAGATCTTCTGGCCATAATAGGGAGATTATCTAGGTCGTCCTGTTCCTCTTCTTCCTCTTCTTGCTGAATTATAACTTTAGCAGGTGGTCCACTCTTCCTTGGATGTGGTGGAGGTGGTGGGGAAGCACCAGCTGAAGCTACTAAAGAAGCCATTGCTCACTGGTAACAAAGGGTCTTTCTCTCACAATGATGAAAGTCAGAGTGAGGAAAGAAGGAGGGATTTTCATCATTTGGGAAAAACAATAGTTCTCAACCAATGAAAAGTGTTCATTTTAGATTATATGACCTAGTCTTACATCATTAGGAAACCAAAAGTGAAATGAACCAATGAAAAGTGTTATTACCAAGTCACATGACCTGCTGTGTTTACATTACGCGCTTTGCAGGGCCTCCCGGTTTGCTTCCAGAAACCTGTGCTTTGCGACTCGGTAAGCGTACCAGTTCGCTAACGTAGCACGTCATATGACGTATCACGCGACAACGCGAAACGTCATGCGGACAGGAGGCGTCACGATGTTGTTTTCTAACGCGGCAGTTGCGGTAAAGAAACGTTTACCGGCTCGCGGTCTATTTCGCGGCATCAAGGTCAGCTAACGGGAAGCTTCCCGATTCGCGAAGCGGGAACGAAGAAAAAAAAATATTAACAAAAAAAAGTTATTAATAATCATATAAAATATATTTTTGGATTTAAAGAAGAATACATTTTACAGCTACAGATATTAGCTGTTAAAAAACCAATGAAATTCACTGAAAAAACCATAGGTTATAGACCATATATAGTTAGGAATTAGCATTTACAAAACCTTGAAAATTCACTGAAAAAACCATAGGTTATAGACCATATATAGTTAGGAATTAGCATTTAGAAAACCTTATTTTACTCACACAAAACCATTGAAATTCCATATATAGTTAGTTGCACTAACTATATATCGCGCACCCGCAATCCACTGCTGATGATGTCACATATTACATCATTCATGACATGGTCAGTGACATCACTGATGACATCACTGATGACATCATGACACACCAATACCAGTTACTACATACGCACTCACTGATTCCTACGTCTACACACACATTCACTCATTCACCCATACAATCACTCATACATACAGTCACTTATTATTACAACACTATCATATGCACTCATACACCTATGCAGACAGTCACACACTGCCACTCATCCATGGAGTTACTCACACACCAAGTCAGTCCTGTAAAGAATCAATCACACTTCCATTTCTTCATCTATACAGTTAAACACAGAACACCATACTTCAGTGACATCACTGATGACATCACTAATGACATCTGAAATGACATCACTGATGACATCTCAAATGACATCACTGATGACATCATGACACACCAATACCAGTTACTACATACGCACTCACTGATTCGTACGTCTACACACACATTCATTCATTCACCCATAAAATTACTCATACATACAGTCACTTATTATTAGAACACTATCATATGCACTCATACACCTAGTCAGTCCTGTGAAGAATCAATCACACTTCGATTTCCTCATCTATAGTTAAACACAGAACACCATACTTTTCACACATCTACTAACACATACTTACTCTCTTATACAATCACTGATACAAGTACACATTGATATACACAGAGTCACACACCTCCCAGCCAGCCATACACACACTCAGTCTTTCATACATCCAGTCATTCTTCAATATGTAAAACGTATTTAAACTTTACAAAAACACACAGACACTAGATGATGTCATCAGTGATGTCATTTGAGATGTCATCAGTGATGTCATCAGTGATGTCACTGACCATGTCATGAATGATGTAATATGTGACATCATCATCAGTGGATTGCGGGTGCGCGATATATAGTTAGTGCAACTAACTATATATGGAATTTCAATGGTTTTGTGTGAGTAAAATAAGGTTTTCTAAATGCTAATTCCTAACTATATATGGTCTATAACCTATGGTTTTTTCAGTGAATTTTCAAGGTTTTGTAAATGCTAATTCCTAACTATATATGGTCTATAACCTATGGTTTTTTCAGTGAATATATATATATATCAAAAGTATCTCCTCCCCAATGAAAGAGCAGTGACCCGAAGAGGAGTTCAAGAAAATGCTTTATTGAGGGATCTTGTTGGGCGAATGCATTTCGGCATGTCCTGCCTTCTTCAGCGCCTCTCTCAAACGTGCTTCCTCTGCCCTTGCGGCGAATGCAGTCCTGTCTCAATAAATAACACCTCGCTCCGCCCCCGGAAGGTCATGCGGCTCACCTGTGCAGTTCTCTAGTAACAAACTTCACAGACCAGAATGCCGCTGTGTGGTGCATTTCTGGTCGGGTGATGCCGAGGGGAAAAACACTCGGGGGAACAGGGAAACAGGACAGGCACAGCGCTGGAGTAAACCAAGGAGATAACAATAGTCCCACAATTAGCGATTTCCTCGGGACCTCTTCATAACCGCCACAACCCTTCTGCTAGGTGTCCATCGCGGGGACTGACATGAAAATGCGTGCCGCCCAAAGTGGGAGGTATGAATACCTTCCAACCGCAGTATCCTCCTTGCGTCGTGGTGGGTTCCAGACATCAGGGCTCACACACTGCCAAAGTTGTATTACATTGCACACGTGTTGATTCTTCCTGAGAACACGGCTAACTTTGTTCAATGCCTCGCGCTGCACCGGGAGATCCCACGACAGGCGTCAGTCTGCCGCCATGTTTCCTTGGCTACGCCCCCCCAACAACCTTTAATCATCCTGACAGACCAGACAAACTGAGTCTATTGTCAATCAGATATGGGAACAATTAGGCCAAGCAAGAAATGAATGAAACTACTCATAAACTACTAGCTGAAAACATGCATGTGAAGAAAAGAATAACCACAAGACTACAATACCCAATATGCAACATATCGTGAATTAAGTCTGTTGAATGTACTTGTGGTCCACGTGTACTCATATGAAAGTATTTTGAGCCATTCCAGCGCAGTAAATCACTTTGTTGAAATACAACCGAAGATGGTCCTTAAGAAACAATAATTAACTATGAGCGTCTATAACAGAATGAAAAACAGCTGCCCAAACTCAACACCTTGTGGTGCAAACATGAAAAAATGAAATACCTGAAGGGATGTTTGCCTGGACATGGCTTGATGTGCCAAAGGGCAGGATGCAAGTCAATTTTATAACTTTATCAAAGGAGAAAACATTCAGTCCACCAAATCATTCTAGCAATTGAAAGAGTCTGGGTTAAAAAGCCACCCCTGATAATCAATGAGAAAATCTAAGAAAAAATCTAAAAGAAAAAGTGATGAAACTTCCAAGTGTACGAGGTGCTGCTAGTCATGTAAAAGAAAAAGGGTGAATTTTCACAACAGTTTACTTATGCAGGGCAGTCACATATAACATAAAAACACAATGGTAAAACCAATGATCCTAAAGCCCAGCACGATGATAGGTCTCTTAAGGTTAACAAGGTCAATACATGATCTGATGAAACCCAGTAGGGTTACAATGAGTGACACAAAAAAAGACATTATTACAGAACATTTTGTTAAAAAGATGTTGAATACAAATTAAATTAAATTGCAGCAACTGATAAGAACTAAACAGTAGTTCTTTAGCATGTCATGAACAATTGGATACAAATCATCAATCAAAAAGTGCAAAATGGAAAATTAATCTCTATACATGCCTGGGCCTGAACAATCGCAATTATGAACTAGCTGAACAGCATGATATACAATTTGATAACAGATTTGTCACAAATAAGTTGGTCACTTGCAGTAACACATCCAATGATTGTGAAACATTAGTAAGAGAAATAAATGGTAACATAAATGTAACACGTTGAAGGTTTGACTCAATCATGATGTTTCCGAACTTGTCATGAACAACAAACAGACATAGTTACTGAGCCAAGACTCAATGAGTATACAAACGTAGTCCTAAACAGTGAAAGATGCACATTGGGTGACATCATGGTGTAGTTGTACAATGTTACAGGAACATTAGTGACAAAAAAGGCTACAGGGAAACGGGCCATTTCCAATTTATCATTGAGGCTATTAGGCAGGAGACTGTCAAGGTACTTGAACCAAAATGTTTTCCATTGGGAAAGGACTCTCTGATTGTTAGTCTACAGGTTAATCTTGATGTGTTCCAGAATGATGAACTGAAGTTGGGCTATGTTGTGGTTATGGTCCAACCAGTAGACTACAAGGCTTGAATTCCTCGTTTTGTTTCTGATCATGCTATTATATTTGGTGATTTGAACCATCACCTTCCTCTCAATCCTGCTGACATCCAAGCCACAAGGAACTTTAATTGCATATATCACATTTTTTAAATTACAGTTTTAAGCATGCCAAACTTTAATCAAGTTGCTTGAACATCGTGTTGCCAATGATAACTTTTGGCAGTGAATGTAATTGTAACACTTTTGCATGCCTTACTGGTTCACTGAGTGAGTGCTAAGTGGAAGATGGTATTTTTCTCAAATTTCTTGTGTGAAAATTTGCGAAAAATTATTTGTTACAGAAAATTCCTCTGAAGTCTGGTTCAGTCTGAGTAGATCCCAACGTTTGCAAATACTGCATTTGATTTCACAGAATTTTGTGGAAAATTTGTATACAAAGTCCTCTTGTGAGGGTTTTTCAGTTAAAGAGTGTTGTAGCAATGAGGAACGGTCCATGGCATATACTCGCAGTGCTGTGCTAAGTACCTGGATAGGGCAACCTCATTGCTTAAATTGGGACTTATATGCCAACAGTGTCTGGTTACTCACTTCTTGGTCTAAAGTAATTCTTTTAATGGGTAAACATTGTGACAGAGGTAAATGATATTTTAGTGATGGAGGGTGAAATCTGATGAAGTGAAGAGTGTTGTGCTTTTCTGTTCTTTTTCTGAAAACTTTGGTGGTTAGACCAGCATGAGATAATTCAAGATGAACATCTAGATATGTGATACTGATATTGCTGATATTATGTGTGAACTGTATCTCTGATTGTGGCTATTCAATGTGTGTATATGTTGTTCTAAACATATTCTTGGTCAAATCTATATGATGTAAATGTAGCTCAAGTTGGTTACTAGGTTTTCCTGCCAATCCTTAGAGGGGAAGATGAATTGATCCTCAAATGTGGCCATGAAGATATTGACATACTGCTAGGCTTGGCATGGTTTCCCCTGACTTTGCGGGATTTTATTTTTGCTCGCTTAGATGCTTTGGGCACTTGCCACTGCTGATCAGTGTCAAAGTGCAAGTGTTCCCTGTGTAAATTGTTATTACAATTGCTTCTCCCTGATTGGTATTTTTGATTTACTGGTAAGTCCATCGTAAAGTGCAATGAGTGGGCCTGCAGCATTGATTATTCCACCCACATGAATAGCCCTGAAAAGGTATCTCAGACCTGCCACTGCGGTGTCTGCAAGCAGTTTTACACTGCCATGTCGAAAGTGCACCTGCCAGGCCCTAAACTTCCCTTATTTTACATGTAAGGCACAACTATTTTAGGCCTAAAGTTACCCCATGGGTAGGGTGCAGTGTGCGTGAAAGGCTACGTGCCCAATTGGATAGAATGGGAGACACTTTGTAACATCTTACAAGTATAACTTCCCATTGGGACAAGATAGAGAAATAAAGTTTAGGTTCTCTGAACTCAGAAATTAGTCTCACATCCTTTAGTAAAGGTGTTTTTTAAACTGTGTTTGAAATGCCACTTTTAGAAAGTAGGCATTTTCTTGTTTAACTATTCTATGTGCCACTGCCCGTCTGTAGATTGACTGTCTAGTTGTGGTGTCACGGGGCAGGGGCTGGGCATGTGCATTCACTGTAGACAGCCACATTGGGTGGTGCTTGTGGTGTGCCTGGCCCTTCCTGGATGACTCAGAGCTGAGCTGAATTTGGCTTGGCTGCATTTAGAGTAGTGGGAGGAGTTTTCCTTGCACCTGAATAGGGCTTGTCTCCCTTGAACAATGCTGTTTCCGCCCCCTATGCTCATACTACACCATTGAGGACAGAACTGGTTTGGAATGGACTCAGAGACCTTTGCATAATGAGAACCAAGACAAAATAGGGTATAAGTGTAGACATTAAACCACAAAACCTTCGATCCTTTCAGGACTCAAGAGGAACCTTTGCCAAGGAGAAGAGCTGAAGATCTATGAGGAGGCATACTGCCCATTTGCTGTGTGCTGTGTGGGGTTGGCCTGCAGTTGCTGTTTCTGCCAAAGAAAGGACAAAGACTGGAAGTTTGCTGTGAACCTGCTTTAAGAATAATCTTCAAGGACCTGTGTGTGCTTGCCTCCAGTTCTAAAGTCTCAGGTACACAAAGAATTCACCCAGCTCCCCTGAACTCTGATGGTGAGAGTTATGACCTGACCACTAAGCACTTTATCTTGGTGCTGCTGCACTGATTTTTTCAAATGTTTAACAATTAAATCCACATTAAAATTCAGTACTTTCTTATTTCAAGTATATCCACAAGTTACATCATTTATATATTTCTTTAATCCCAATACATTCTTATAATTATTTCAAGATCACAAAACCATATCCCTTTAGGTGCTGCCGTCGGCCAACGGTCGTCACGGGCACTACCTCCCCAGTGCTGCGTGCGACCGCTGGACGTCCAGTTCAGCACTGGATAATGGACAGCGCAGCACTGGGGAGGTTTGTTTACGAGCTCCTAAGGTGATATATATGTCCAACATTTCTCATAATTCCTCCTGTGCCCAATGGATTTCAAGTCGTTTGCCCTTCTTCCGGGGCTCAGATCTAAAATAATACAATACAGAAATCTTTGACTCAAAATATACACTCTCTGTGCAGGGAATTCTATAATATGCACTATATCTCCTTCAAAATCAGACAGAATTTGAATAAGGTGGCCAAGTGAGTATAAGATCAACATGGGGATGATGTTAGGTGGAAACGGTATGGGTGACGGTTCAGTATAAACTAGTTCATTGGTGAGAGGTTAGGGTTAAGTTCCTTTGTTCATTCTTTTTAAAATCTTTTTCTCCTCTTTGTTCTTTTCATGTTTTCACCTTCATAATTGACCAGTGGATATCTTCCTCACAAGATTTTGGACTAGATCACTGTTAATATTGACAATAGAAAATACTGAATTTTCATGTGGATTTAATTGTTAAACATTTGAATAACTCAGTTATATTTGTGCAGCAGCACCAAGATAAAGTGCACAGTGGTCAGGTCATCTCAGACTTGAAAGGGTGGATTAGGACAAGGGCATGTGTAGACAGCATGCCATCCACTGTGACACGCTAATAAAATAATTGAGGAAACGTTGATTAAGTTGATACATTAGGAGTGCTTCACTCGTTCACTACAGTTGAGAGTTATGACCTGCCAGGACATGTCTATTCCAGGTCTGGTCCTCTGGAGGTTGTTTCTGCTGTTGGGAGCTGGAAGAAACCTGAAGAACTGAGAAAATTGACTCATCGCCCTTCATGTTGCTGCAGAGATGACACAGTGGCTGTCACGGCTGCAAGAATTGACGCATCATATGATCACGGCTGAAGAAGCCGACGCAGTGATGATTGCTCCTGCTGCATCGATCACCATCCGGATTTCCATGAATCACACTTATGCGGCAAGTATCCCCAGACATCACCTGCAGACCAGAACTGTCTTGGAGTCAACGCATCACTTCCCCCTACAGTCTGACTTTGATGCATCACTTCTACGTGCAGCAGAACTGTCGCATCGCCTCCTCAAGGACTCAGGAACTGACGCATCTCTCTATTTCTTGACGCTTCCCTTCTCTGCGGCTCTTTGGCCTAGTGAATTTTGATGCATCTACAGGTACTTTGCGTAGAAACACGCATCTATAGACTTCTGTGGACCAAGTTGGTTGAAACCTTTGGAAATGTATATTCTTATTACATGTACGTTGGATTTTGGTCATTTTGGTCTTATTGGGTTTAGATAAAGATACTTTATTTTTCTAAACTGGTAAGGTGTCCATTTGTGGTGTTAACACTATATTACTGTGTGTTTGAGTACAAATACTTTACACATTGCCTTTCAGATAAGCCTGTATGATCATGCCAAGCTACCGGGGTTATCTAGAGTGTGTTTCCCCCTTACCCTGAATAGAAGCAATGGTCCCTACTTGGAGAAAGGTACCTACCTCTACCAACTAGAGACCCCCATTTATAATACATACCTTCGGGCTCCAGAAAAGCCCATTGGTGTACCAGTTTTTGTAAATAAAATGTATCCTTACATACAAAATAACAGTGCTGATAGAATTCCTTGTTCTTTGCATGTTGTGTTCCTAAATCGTGTAGACTGAAAATTCATCTGTTGGAGATCATTCTTAACTAAAGCTTCAAATGTGTCCAATGGCTTTTGTGATTTTGTGGCTATGAGTATGATGCTGGGTCTGAATTCTTGATAGTCCACTTCTTCTGGTTCATTGTTGCTTGGTGGAAGATTGTCCAAAAAGTATCACAAGCAAAGCTTGAGCTTGAACTTGAATAGTGATAGCTCACTTTCCAGGAGATTGGTCTGATATGTAGGAACACAAGAAGTCCCTTTATTAAGTACAGCCTTTTGGGCAGGACTCAACTCTATGGAAGAAATATTGATAACTAAATCTTCATTTGGCTCCTTAAATGCATTTATCATTTCTTCTCTTTTTCTCTTTCTTTGTCCTCTGTGGGTTTTACTAACCATGTTGTGCTATGACTGGAAGAATCTGGTAGTTTGTTCACCGCTGGACTGGTCAACAAAAAAGAAATCCTAGATTGAGTTGGATCCATAGAAGGAATGGGTTGCTTATGAATGGGCCGTGATCCAGTGTTTTTTGGTGTGCGAGTGGGTGCTATGTCACCATCAGCGGCTGTGCTCTCCTCTGATGACATTACATTTGGTTTCCTAAAGACTCATTTTTTAGCATAACCCTCTGCCCAGGTGTAGGCCTCATCCAGTTTATAATTAAGAATGTCCCCCCTGAACTTAAGCAATTTTCTCTCATGAATTTCTCTAGCATGCAAATCCAGTTTTTCTTTGCTTGGCACAAGTATTACTTACCCAAGGATAAGGAGTGCTATAAAAAGGAACTATCCATCTATCACCGAGGCAGAAAAAAATTCCAAGCAAAGTATCTTGCTGATGAAACTGGCAGATCTAATAATAAACTTAAGGAGGCTTTTAAAATCACAAAAAGGTGTATCAACCCTTCTGCTCTTTCTCACCCCCTGGAAGCATCTTCAAAACGTTGCCCTAAACAATCAGATTTTATTTAGATGAAGATTCGGGCATTGTTGGGTCCTTAAAGGCTGCCGACACCAGTAACAAGACTGACTCTTAGGGGTCAGTTGGCCAAAGTGCATCTACTGCCATTAATAGCAGTGAGGTTGTTTGCTCTGGTAATCAGACGCTGTTAGGGCTCATTATTCATGCTCATTAACAGAGTTTTCCTCTATTTCCTTGGAGGATTTTGTGCAAGTTCTTAGAGCTAGTAAGTACGGATCCCCTAATGAGCCTTGCCCTTCCCGAGTGCTGGAACCTAATACAGAGGCTATAAATCCCACTTTGAATGTACTGTTAATTAACTCATTGCACCAGGCCATTGTTCCCAGCTGCAGGAAGAATGCCAGGTTGATTCCACCGCTTAAAAAACCTTCGGTAGGTAGATCTGTCCTGGCCAACTATAGGCCAATTTCCTTGCTATTGGCCTTTTCTAAGATTCTTGAGAAATTAATTAACGTCCAGCTTTCTAGCCATCTTGACAGCAACCAGTTGCTGAATCCCTTCCAATCGGGCTTTTGGCCCTATTGCGGAACTGACTGCTCTGGTCAAGTGCTCAGATACTATTAAAATGGCAGTGGACAACAGGAAGATAGTGGCTTTGCTGCTTTTAGACCTTTTGGTGGCATTTGATGTGGTTTCCCATTCTATCCTGATGCACAGTTTGTGGGACATCTGGATAGGTGGGACCGCATGGGCCTAGCTGCGTTCTTTTCTATCTAACAGATCCCAGTCTATGTGGATTCCACTCTTTACATGTGGCTCTAAGTCCATTGAGTTTGGGGTTCCCCAGGGTTCTGCCATGAGTCCAACATTGTTCAATATCTATATGTCTCCTTTGGCAAGCCTGGACGAACCCTTTGGAGTGCAGGTCATCTCTTATGCTGACAAAACACAGATTATTCTAACTTGTGATGGGAGCATCTGTAGTGCCCTACGCAGATTCGAAACATATCTGTCAGCGGTGTTTCAGTGGATGTGCCAGGGAAACCTACAGTGTAAAACAAGCAAGACAGAGGCACTTGTGTTAGATCTCCCCCGCCTTTGTGTGGTGGTGAGATGTGGCCAAGTTCTGCTCCATCTCCTCTGATCCACACTGTGGTAGTACAGATCCTTGGAGTTTGATAATAATTTGTCCTTCAAAGTGCAAGTGGAGAGGACAGTTGGGACTTGTTTCAGCCTCCTGCGATTCCTGAGGAAGTTTCTGTTCCTTCTTCTGGCCTCTTGTCAGAAAATCGTAGTCCATGCCCCTATAACACCTTGGCTGGACTATGCTTATGCACCATATTTGGGCCTTCCGTTGTACCTACTTAAGAGACCCCAGTAAGTACAGAATGTTGTGGCTAGGCTCCTGCTTAACATCCAGAGGAACACTTCCGTTCAGGTTCTATCTTAAGGAGTTACATTGGCGAGAGTAAAGTTAAAGGGACTGGTGCTTGCCTACAGAGCTTTTTATGGACAGGTCCAAGATATTTATTTAAGCGACTCTCTCATTACTTGCCCTCCAGAACCCTACATTCAGCTGATACACTGCTGGCCATGGTGCTTAAGACAAGGAGGAAGAATTGAGGAGGGTCCACCATTTCTGGGCTAGCCGCTGCTAGTTGGAATTCTCTCTCCCGACGTCTGAGACCTGTTGAGGATGTGGGCAATTTTAAAGTAATCTAAAAACCTGTTTTTTCAATGATGCCTTTTTAGTTTGAGTACCCTCAGTTATAGATTTTGGATCAGGGGTCTACATACCTGCAGCGTAGGGATACCAATTGGAGTATCTGTGCGAATTATAAACTCTATTTTGATTTAATTCGATCTTGGGTAATTCACCAATTGTATGGTCCCAATCTTAATTTCAATGCATTTTTAATTTCATGTATTTCTTCAGCCAAGTTTTTCAATATATGTGAACGTTCCTCAATAATAAAAAGAATGAGATTGAGTGAACTCTTTTTGAGAATTGCATACCATTTGGGCATAAATTATTTGTTGAATTTGAAAAGCAACTGTTTGATGGAAATTATCAATCCTTGATGTATGCATTTAACCTTGTGGTACCGTATCAATGTTGTAGCATGTAAGTATTGGTTTATTTCCTTCCTTATATGATTTTCAAGGTAAGTTGTTGGTTATCCACACCTGGGCTAAGGGTTATGACCTCCTTGATGAGGAAATATATATGTCAGATGCCTTATTTGCAGTATAGGCTGTAGTCCCAGCCTTGTTCTCAGTAATGTGTTCTTTTTCATCTTTAAATTACATTGTTAATCAATGGTGCACTATACAAATGTAGACAGCAACAATATTTTTTAAATATTGGTTGCGGTGCACTTTCTCAACCTGTTCATCAATTACACGCATAAGGATTAAAAAGGAAAAACAATAAGCATGTGCATTTCCAGACCGAGTCCTGGTAGTGCTCATGTAGAAATTGTATGTAACTAAAAAACCCAAAGGTCACTGCAGTAACGTTATGGTTGATTACACGGTGTCCCATCCAAAATCAGGCAAATTGATCTAACTTCAGCACACTTCAGACTGTTATTTACAAAATGTGATATATGCAAATAAATGTCCTTGTGGCTTGCTACATGTTGAAAAGACAGAATAGAAGGTGAAACTTTGAATCACCAATCATAGCATGATCAGAAACAAAAACAGGAATACAAGCCTTGTAGTCCACTGGTTGGACTGTAACCACACCATAGCTCAACTTTGGTTCACTGTTCTAGAACACATCAAGTATAACCGAGAGACTAACATTCAGAGACTGCTTTTCCAATGGGAAACATTTTGGATCAAGCACCTTACCAGTCTCTCGTTTAATGGTCTCAATGATAAGTTGGAAGTGGCCTGTTCATTTAGAATTTACTGTCCCTAATATTCTCGTAACATTCTACAACCACACCATGATATCACCCATTTTGCATCTTTCATTATTTAGGACTACGTTTGTAATCACGTTGAGTCTTTGGTTCAGCAATCATGTCTGTTTGTTAATCATGACATGTTAGGAAACATCATAGTTGAGTTACACCTCTGACATGTTATATTTCTTGTGCTAATGTGTTACAATCATTAGATGTGTTACTACAAGTGACCAACCTATTTGTAACAAATCTGTTATCAAAATGTATATCATGCTTTTCAACTATGTCATCATTTCTATTCTTCAAGCCCATAAATGTTTAGAAATTCATTTTCCTTTTTTCAGTGTTTGATTGATGATTTGTTTCAAATTGTTCATGAAACGCTACACAGAACTACTGTTTAGTTTCTCCACAGGTGATGTAATTTAATGTTTTTTATATTCAACATCCTTTTTTTTACAAAATGTGCCGCAATAATGGTCTTGTTGTGTGTCACCTGTTGTAACTCTACTGGGTTTCAACAGAATCCTTTCTTTTTTACGTTACAGCTGATCGCACTGCATAGGTTCATCTCTTTCTTTTACATGACTGTGTTCGAGTGCTTCTGTCATTTATGTTTCTTACGTTTGCATCACTAGCACATAATCTAGACTTTTTAACATGCATCAACTTCATATAGTCACAATGAATGTACTGGCAGCACCTCCTTTTTTTAAGTTCATTTATTTATTTTTTTGGTCCTCATCCTGCCAATTAACCTGTTGGCGATACTCACTTTCCCCTGCAAAAGTGAAATGGGAATAGAGTCTTTCCAGACAAGAATACTAGCTGTTTCCATTCCAACCCCTCTTACACTTGACATACAAGAATACAAAAGAGGGGGACCAGGACCGACAGCTATTTGTTGGCTTAATCATTGGACCCCGTTCCTCTGGCACCACTCAACCAACATGGCCCATATATTTCCTCGGTTTTTAAGATAACATGCCATGTCTTGTTGACTTATATGTATAATGCTGTTTTTACAGTCAGAGAAAAGTGGTGGGACAGCCAATTTCCAAGCTTTACAGATCACTCTTGAATACTATCCTGGCCCAATCCAAAAAATATAAGTGCAGGCTTTGCTTCAATTCAGATTCCTGTTACATCCATCAAACATTCACATACATACATGCAAAATGTTGTAATTGCAGGGCAAGTTAAAAACATGTGACTAACATTTGCTAAAGGATCCTGACATCTTGAACACATATGCTGAGTTCCTGTGAATTTTGTCAATTTCGCCGGAGACCAATAAACTCAATAAAGAGTAAAAAGATGGGTTTTCTCAAAGTAAGCCAGTTTAACTGTCTCACAGAGCAATGTAAACAAACTCAACCAAACATCTCTCAAATTAGTAGTATCTACAACATCGCCTCAGAGTTTTGGGATATCCTGACTCATATCATCTTCTGATTCAATCAAAGTTCGGTACCACAGAGCCACCTCTTTTGAATACTCCCAATTCTCATAGCTTGAATTAGCCAGGCATCATCCATCTGTTCCTCCCACTGTTGCCGGGCCCACCAAGCAGACAGTATTTGAATCTATTTAATTGACCACCGGTACACAATATCAAGACTTACCTGCTTGTTTCAATGGTAGGCTAAGTAGATTGTCTAAACATGCTGGAGTGCCTGGGGAACCCCAAATTAATGAATAATCTGAGAAATATGTAGTTCCCAATTTTTTCCGTATAAATATCCAATTCTTTAACGCCCCTGCGAGAATTTATAACCTTACTCTTTTAAAAAATTTCGGGTGTCCGAACTTAAAACGGAACTGATCTTGTCCGTCCCCCAAATCACTAAGTAATGCTTCATGAATTATGCCTAATGCAGAATCATCCTGCTTATTTCATAACATCCGGAAATTCTTAAAATGAAGTACATGTGCATAGCTCCATAGGTCCGGAAGGGCAAGACCACAACTCTTTAACCTTCTCCTCAGCCTCCTCCAAGATATACGCGGGCCTTTAGATGCCCAAACAAAACTTCCTATTTTGCCCTGCAATTTTGCAACCTCATTCTTATCAAATGGGAGGGATATATTATTAAAATGAAAAGTAATCTTAGGGAGTATAATCTTTTTGATCAGATTCACCCTTCTGTATAAATTAAGAGGAAGATTGGCCCATCTGATCAATAATCTTCCAACCTCCTGGCTGATCTTTCTCCAATTGACCCCGGGGAGATCTTTTAACTTTTGTGTGATTATAATGCCGAGATATCGCATTTGAGATTTCACTTCAGGGGTCTGAAAGGGTTGATTCCACTCCATTACCTCAGTCTTATCTCTGTTTATACTATATCCAGAGACCTTCCCAAATAAATCCGCTTTATCCCACAACTTAGGAATAGCCTTCTTAGGATTCTGAGTGTAAAGAATAAGGTCATCCGCATAGAAAGCTACTTTAACCTCATGGTTTTTATATCTGAAGGGAAAGATGGAAAGTCTTGCCTAAATAAGACTGCGAAAGTTCAATATATATGTTGAACAAGAAGGGGGACAACGGGCATCGCTGCCTTGTTCCCGCATGATACTGAATCAATCAGTTAATTCTCCATTAACTAGAACTCTGGCTTTAGGTGTACTATAAAGCAAATGTAACGCTTTTATAAAATTTATAGGGAAGCCATATGTTCGTAGAGCTTCCCAAAGCTAGGACCAGTGAAACTGGTTGAACGTTTTAGCAGCATCTACTGCCACCATAGTCACTGGAAGATCAAAAGATTTGGACAAATCTATTTTACCCAACATGGTAAAGGTGAGTTCATTAAGCTGCCTTCCAGGGATAAACCCCTTCTGGTCTCCATGAACTATAGTCTTTATAATCTTAGCAACTCTGGTTGCCAATATCCCTGTGAACACTTCATAATCGGTGTTCAACGGGGATATAGGCCTGTAGGACTCTACTGCCAGCGGATCCTTATTTGGTTTTAAAATTGAGACGATTGTTGCCTTGGCCCAAGACCTCGGAGGGTCCTCCCCTTCTATTATAATCTTATCAAACAACTCTTTAAATACTGATATTAGATTATACTCAAATGATCGACACATTTCTATCGGAAGGCCATCTGGCCTGGCCGCCTTACCTGTTGACAATCTTCTCAACTGTTCTCGAATCTCTTCTTCAATTATTCCCTAGGCAAGATAGACTCTTTGATGTTCATTCAGGGAAGGAAGCTCAACTCTACCCAAAACATCTTTAATCTTTTCCAACCCAGGTGTAGTATCCTCTTTATATAATTTGGCCACATATCCCCGGATTTCAGCCCCTATTTTTCTACTTGTATCTAAAATCTGGCCCGTAGAACTTTCTCTTAGGGTATTTATATAATTACAAACGTTATCAGTTTCGGCTTTCCAAGCCAAGAGCCGGCCACTTTTCTCAACGTATGAGAATTTTTGCAATTTACAGACCTTCCATCTATTTATTATGATCATATCCAAAAGTCCCCGGTATTCTAATTGAAGGTTCTCCAACTCCTTAGGGACCTCACTAAAAGACTTTAAGGAGACAATTCCAACTCCTTAATTCAAATATTTTTCAACAGGTCATTCTCATGTTGCTTAGAGCTACGCCACTATTGATGTTCCCAAGGCCACAAGTAATGCCTTAAACGCATCCCAAATAACCTGGCTTTTTGCTAACCCATTATTATCTTTAAAGAAAGTCATGACCTCTTCTCGGATCTTTAATTGGACCTCCTCATCTAGTAAGATTGTCAGGTCTAGAGTCTATCTAATTATACCCCTTTTTTCCTGAAATCTCAAAGAGAGGCATACCGCGTAATGATTGGAAAGAGTACCAGGGAGATGTTTGACCCTTTCTACTTCCTCCAACAAGCATTGAACTATTAAAAAATAATCTATACGGGAATGGTGGCCATATTTTTTACAAAAAAAAGTATATCCCTACTTATCCCTCATTTTAATTCTCCAAACATCGACCAAGTTTAATTCTTGGATCAATGTTGTAAGTTCAGCCATTGAGTGTAAAGGAGTGATATATTTTACTTTCGACATTCTATCTAGCTCAGGTCTTTGAACTAAATTATAATCACCTCCAATAATCACAGGACTATGGATTAACAAAAGTTCAGCCTCTAATTTAATTAACAGGTTTGGATTGTCCTGATTTGGGCCATAGTAGCTAACACACGCTAATGCCCTAATCTGAATTTTAATATTGGCTAATATCCATCTACCTCAAAGAATCGGAAAGATGGCTTTCCAATTTAATTCCACTATTTGACCTAATAATTATTGCTACTCCTCTTATACTACCGCTTTGACTGGAGCAAGCTACATCCTGAACCCAGCACCTTTTTACAAGCTCAGCTAAACATTCGCTTTCTTCTAAAAGGGTTTCCTGTAAAAGGATTATATTTGCTTCAGCTTTCTTAAGGAACTCCATAATAGGGGCCAATTTTCTCTTAGATCACATTCCATTCACATTCCATGAGATGAAATGCACCAAATTCTTATCCATTTATATAATACCAAACTCCCTCCCAATCAATAATCCAAATCATTCATTCAGTCTGTATTTAACTTTAGAAACCAATAAGACCCAAAAAATTCACAAATTGAAACCAATCGTAAACGGCAGATCGAGGACACAAATTTTTTATTTTTCTGCTCCCAAATGCTCCCAACAACCTGTGGTCCCCCCACCTTCCCCCCACCTTCCCCCCACACCCCAGGGAAGCCCCCTGATTATCACTTAGGGCAAAAACGCACCTCCAATACTCAGCAGTCTCATCGATAAGGTAATCCATCACTTTTTTTCTCGATTTTTCCTTTAATTTTATCACTGGTTATCAGGGGTGGCATTTTAGCTCAGACTCTTTCAATTGCTAGAATGATTTGGTGGACTGAATCTTTTCCGCTTTGGCAACTTTTTAAAATTTACTCGTATGCTGCCCTTTGGTATGTCAAGCCATGTGCAGTCAATTGTCTCTTCAGGTATTTCCATTTTTCTTTTTTGCACTACACATTGTTGGGTTTGGGCACTTGTTTTTCATACAGTTATAGAGTCTCATAGTTAACTATTGTTTCTTCTTTTCTTCACATGCATGTTTTCAGCTAGAAGTTCACAAGTGGTTATGTTTCTTTCTCCCTTGGCCTCATTGGTCCCATATCTGATTCACACTGGACACAGTTTGTCTGTTCTGTCATGATGATTGCATGATTTTATATGGGGTATCATTGGTAGTCTCTGAGACACTTAGGGCCTGATTACGATGTCGGTCGGAAAGCTTTCCAACCGACTCCTTGTCAGAAAGACCGACTGATTATGATGCTTCAGACCACCATTCAGAAAGTGTCCCATTGACTTCAGTGGGAGCCTGTGTTCCGACTGACAACACAGGTTCCCGTTAAAAAAGGGGTGGTTTCGGAAAAACCTTGCACCCTGTGGCTGGCACCCAATAGTGCTTGTCACACTTTTCATAGTTCTACAGTTGGGTCCCTGGTGTACCCACATGGCCCCCAAACAGAGACCTTTGGATGAAGGGGCGCCTTTGAGGCAGCCTTAGTGACTAACTCATTCAATTACAATAGCATGAATATAAAGTTGAAACATCTTACAAACTGTAGGAGTAGTAACATAATCTATATACTGTTCTTCCCTTGTGGATTGGTCTATGTGGGGGAGAAGGGTCGCGAATTTCGACTGAGATTCAGAGAACATAAGTCCGCTATTAGGACTAAAAAAGTTACTGCACCCCTAGTACAACATTTTATTGATAAACAACACCTAGAAACAGAATTGAAATGGTGTATAATTGAGAAAATTCAAAGCAAAATAGGCCAACTAGTCGAGACTACACGAAGAAAACGTGAGACCTTTTGGATTTTTCATTTAGATTGTATCCGGAAAGGTCTGAACGATGATATAGCCTGGTATGTTACTAAATCCTAATAAATGTACTATTCCATACCTGGTCTGCCCACAGTTAATTTAGACAAAATAGGACAAGTTGTGGTCCTTTACAAACAAGAATGGTCTACCAGTTTATTCTGTGAACAATAGTCCTTTATTCTCTTTAGTAGTGGGACAGGCTAGTGGTGTTGTTTATATCTATACTTGTCTGCATCACATAGGTTAGTTAGATACCATTTGACTGTGTCTTGACAATGTTCACAGTGGAGGTCTGGATTAGCTTAGCCTTTTAACCAGCTAATTCAGTGTCGGAGTCTTTCTTTCATGTTTATTGAAATATGAACTGAAATTAAAATAACAATATGCATCAAATAGGTTATCTTGAGAATATACCATGGTCAACTATTAACATATGGTTATCTGGTTTTGACTCTTTGTGGGTCATTACTCATGTATTTTATAACACTGTTCCTTGTGAGCAGAATCTCCAGTCTAATTCTTTCAGATTTATTATCTCAGCTTAGCTGATACAGGAGATTTGATCTCATAGGTACCGTAGTATTTGTTGTCTTTTAGAACCATGATGAATCGTTGGTTCAATCGATAATTTCTCCCCCGAGAATTCCAATATGGCGTCCATCTATCACGCGAAGATGACAGTCCTCTTTCTATGCATATGTTCATTGCCCCATGTGATGTTGTGGCGTTAAGCGTTTGCAGCCTTTTGGAACTATTTAAAAGGAGCATCCAAATAGGTCTCCCTTGTTTTGGGAGTGTCACATGAGCGGCAGTTTGAAAGACCCTGGTATTACGTTAAGAAGGTTAGAGACTCTGTCGGGTCGGCAGTCTCAAATGACCCGTAATACGCATTTCTCTATATTCGGTTCAGTATAGTTAATGGGGTCCTCCGCTTGATTATGAGCAAGAGCATTATAAATCAAATTGTCTGTCGAAATTTGTTGACCCTATAGAGTCGGAGTACCAATAAGTGTGTCAACTGGGCGCATAAGAGTGGGAGTCATCGCCAGATAACGAGATATCGTTTAATCGGTTCCTTTCAGGTTACAGTAGGCATTTTGTGTAGATTTGGTTCCATGCTTTATATTCTCGATGTGTCTATATTTGGACAAAACATTCCTCAGTTTTAACTGAGAGAGAGGTTAATTCATAGTAGAGACAGTGGAGCCAGTAGTGGTATCGACTAGGTTTTTATTTCTATCTATTTTTCCAGTTTAAAATATATTCTTCTCTTGATTTTTCGCAGGACTGAAAAAAAATAAATAAGCGTGGTCTGTGGAGGCTTTTTAACTATGAAGATGAAATATAACCAACAGGCATTATACGATTTATCATTTTGAGGTCAGTATTGTACATGATTGCCTTTGTAGAGCTGGTTGTAGAACTTTGATCACTCATGTCTATATTCCATTGGTAAGGTCTCTTATTTTGTTACTCTGCAGAAAGATTAGTAGTACGCTCTCCCTCCATCTAATATTTGACATGCTGATACATGAATCCTACATGTGGAACTCCTGAAATATGAAATGCAATAACAATCTAAATTAGGGGTAAGAACGGGATACTTTTGAACAAACAGAATTTATTGGTGTGAATTGTGTTTACATTAGCTTTGCTAATGGAACGTTTTTTACACAGGACAGACAGAGATAGTCGGAACTGGTGATCCGGCTGGACTCCAGGACTGGTTATGATAGACATTTCCCTTCATTTTTATGTATGGGATGTCTATATAAATCATTAATCCCGTAAGTGGAAGCAAATTAATAACAGTGAAGCTCTGATTTCTCTGCTTCTGTTCAGTTGTCCTAATTTAACATGGATTCATGTTTATCTTATTCTCTCTTGGATTTATCTCTCTCTTTTTTTCCATGGTCTTTTCCAAACTTCTTAATTGCTTTTGCACACTTTATGGTGTCCTGTATTTGGGAAGTGAGAGTGCTAGCTACTTTTCTATTTTCTTACACTGGTCTATGGCTCGTTTTTTTGTAGGAGGATTTCATAGGCACTATTCAAGGAGGTTACATGTCTCTAGAAGTATTAGTAAATGTTCAAGGTATACACTCTTGTGGTACAGCATGCTGGGTTTAGGGTGGGTCCAATGCCCCATTTTTTAGATAGTATAAGTAGTTAGTTCTTGAAAGAAATTATGTCTCTTTGTTTAGATACAACATTGCTCTTTTTGTATTTATAGATTCCCTGGTCTTCGAAAGTTTGGAGCAGATATCTGGATAGGTCCTGAGGAAGGTGGTCTTGACATCTTTATCCCACCGAAACGCGCGTCAACCTTGCGTGAAACCCTGTATTGCTTACTGTAGTCTCCTATTGTGGCAGGAATTTCCTGACCACAATTCCTACCCAACTGTGTACAGATATTGTGTGTTTGTGTTTGGTATGAAAGTGGTTGAATGACTGTAGGATGGGTGTATTGATGTAATTTGAACCAGGGTACTGTGTATTTTTGTTCTTAAAAATAATCATATTGTAATGTTACTCTATGCATTTGGGGAAAATACGTGTCTTTGATCGAAATTCTCATTAATGAATATGGATTTATAACCATGATAAAAAAAATATGAAATGTTTATGTATAATGTGCTTTTGAAGTAAACCTTTTAAAAAAAAAGAGAAATATATATATTTTTGATAAATAAAAAGAACAATGAGATAATCATATGTGTCACTGTTGTACTCTGATGGCAATCGAAAGGAATATAAACAATGTTTAAAGGAAAGTATATATAGGCTATGATGGAAATATTCAATTTAGTATAGGTCCTGCTAGGGGCCCCCAAAATCAGTTTTCAACAGCTTTTTTATGTCGGACAGACCGAGTCGAAAAGGCTGTCAGAATCCGACATCATAATTGATCGGTCGGAAACGCTGTCCATTGAGCTGTACAAATTGACTCCGACCGACTAAGAGTTTCGAATGCTGGTGAGAACTGAGACAGAATAATTGAATGGTTACCTTTCCATCAGAATTGGTCAGTCGGAAATGTTTCCGACTCGGTTGGAAACATAAGTTTTAACACGGTTTGGATATTGAATATCGTTCTTTTCAAGGTATAGATTTTGTTTCACATTGTAAATACTGATTGTTAGAAATAGGGTCTCTAGTTGGCCGTGGTATGCACCCTGTCAAAGTAGGGACCCTTCCTTCTAGTCATGGTAAGGGAGTTACACACCCAAGATAACCCCTTCTCACCCCCTTGGTAGCTTGGCACGAGAAGTAAGGCTTTTTCAGAGGCAATGTGTAAAGCATTTGTACAAAAAAAACACAGTAGCACAGTTAACACACTACAAATGGACACCACACCAGTTTAGAAAATTAACCAAACTTTATCTAATCAAAACAAGACCAAAATAACAGAAAACCAATATACAAACTCAAGTTAACACCTTTTAAAGGTCTAAGCAATTCATTCCACGGAACTCTATGTATGAGTTGATTTTAGCACAAAGTACCTTTGATGCATCAAAATTCAAAATGTAAAACAGCCACAAAGGAAGGAAGTGTCAGAAAACACAGCGATGTGTTGATTCTTGAGTCCCAGGGGAATGGAGACGTCAGTTCTGCTGCACACAGGTGAAGTGTTGCCTCGATTCCTTACTGCTAGGAGAAATGATGTGTTGAATTCTGAAAGCGACAACTTACTGTGAGGTGATGTGATGGAAACTTAGTGTGTAGGTGCGATGTGTGTAAAATCCAGCTGCGCTGGATCGAAGCGGCGGCGAAACAGGCGCTGCATCAATTCTTCCATTAAATATAATGGGGTAACCCAGTGACCCTCAGAACCTGGGTAATACGTTATGTGCAAATGATGGTTCTGTCGGATTCAAACCAATTTCTTTGCTCAGTTTCAATT
Organism: Lissotriton helveticus; assembly: GCF_964261635.1. Classification (NCBI taxonomy): domain Eukaryota; kingdom Metazoa; phylum Chordata; class Amphibia; order Caudata; family Salamandridae; genus Lissotriton; species Lissotriton helveticus. Next base: position 1,709,608,899 of record NC_136063.1, on the reverse strand, counting down.
ATACTTAGTGTTCTTTATATATTTCACAATGTTAATCATGGAAACATTTTCGTAAAAAGGACACACACCACAAGTTATACTTTTCGCAAAGTTGTAATTATTCAGTCACTTTGCAAATCTTATTTCAAACATACTAATCTCCTTACAGACCTTTCGGCTCTGCAGCTTAATTCCCTTATCCACGTTCCTACCCACATAGCCGGCCATACCCTAGATCCGGTATTCACCAATATCCAAGAGGCTGTCACAGAGATCCCCATCCCGATGGGATGGACGGACCACTACCTCATCAAACTAACGGTCCCAGCCCCAGGACGACAGTATACTTCTGAATCCAACCGTCGCTTAAAAAGACCTTGGCACAAACTCTCCATCCCCACTTTTCATGAAACATTAGGAGGATTTCACTGTGAAGCCAATCAGGATATAGACACGACCTATACCTCTTTCACTACCTGGATCACAGATGGGCTTGATACTCTCATTCTAGCTAAACTTACTAAAGGACGACTCACACCCTCTAATCCCTGGTATGATGTAACCCTTAAAACCATGCGTAAGGACTGTAAGAGAGCCGAGCGCCAATGGAGGAAAAACTTTGACGGCCAGGATAAAACTAACTACTTATCCAAGCTCAAAACCTATCACAAAGCCATTAGCTCTACCCGCGCAGCTTTTTATGCTGATAAAATCAGTTCCAACCCGAACCCATCTAAAGTGATCTTTAAACTTGTCAAAGAGCTACAAAACCCTAGGTCACCCTCTCCAAAAATCTCATCCAACGAACAATGCGAGCAGTTGGCCACATTCTTTGTGGAGAAAGTCCAAAAAATCCATGCAACTTTTTTGCAGAATTCTCCTCATTCTGAGGAACGCAAGAAACCAGCCTCTACCAGCACCCCTCTTACCCAAATCCCTGCCATTACGGCTACTGAGCTGATTCAACTTTGCAAGAGAGTGAAATCTGGCTCCCCGACGGATCCCATGAGCCCTTCTCACTTTCTGGATTCGATTGACTTTTTCCTACCCCCCATGATGGATATTCTCAACCTTTCCTTCACTTCCGCTTCCGTACCCATAGCTTGGAAGCAAGCCTGGGTATCACCTATAATCAAAAAACCCACCCTGGACCCTTCAAAGCCGGAAAATTTCCGACCAATATCCCTCCTCCCCTGGATATCTAAAATAGCAGAAGCCCAAGTCAATGGCATTCTCTCTAAACATGTGCACCTAAATGGAATCCTGGACCCATCCCAAAATGGCTTTAGAGCAGGTCACAGTACCGAATCTGCCCTATTGGCCACGAACGAACATCTCCGGACGATTCTAGACTCCGGTCAAAGTGCTGCGCTGATCCTCTTAGATCTCAGCGCAGCCTTTGACACGGTATCTCATGACATCCTTCTGAATCGGCTGGAGATGGCCGGTGTGTCTGGCCTCGCGCTCGCCTGGTTCCACTCCTTTCTTAAGGACAGATCCTTTAAGGTATCAGCCCCCCCTTTTCTCTCAAAATCCCATCTTATAGCACAAGGAGTTCCCCAGGGCTCAGCGTTGAGCCCCTCCCTCTTCATCCTGTATGTCCAGCCACTTGCATAGGTGGCCAAAGAGTGGGGGCTCACGCTGGTGTCGTACGCCGACGACACCCAGCTGGTTGTCTCTCTCACGGAAAGCCCGTCCTCCGCGGCATCCAGGTTCAGAGAGGGCATGGCAGCAGTGGCACAATGGATGACGGATAACCACCTTCAACTCAACGCCGGAAAAACCGAGGTGCTCCTCCTTGGCAGAAACACCAGCCTATGGAACGAGCACTGGTGGCCGTCATCCCTTGGCACCACCCCACTCCCCAAAAACTGTGTAAAAAACTTGGGAGTTTGGATGGATGCCAACCTCAGCTTCCAGTCACACACTAAAAAGGTGGCAGCCACCTGTATAGGTCTTCTAAGAAACCTCAGGCCTATACTCGGATTCTTTGATCCTAAGGTTCGATAGATAATTGTCCAGGCAACCATTCTTTCATGCCTAGACTATGCGAACGTCCTCCTCCTGGGAGCAAACAAAGCAGAAACGGCTAGGTTCCAACGAGTCCAGAATGCGGCAGCTAGAATGTTGGTCGGTCTCCCACGGAGATGTTCAGCCAGAGCCACCATCCGCAAACTCCACTGGCTGCCCGTAGAACACAGAATCAAATTTAAAGTTCTCATTACGATCTTTAAAATTGCCAAACAGGGAAACCCCCCTCTGTTGCGATACCTGGCTTGCCCTTATGTCCCTGGCCTTGAACTACGCTCCTCCAACCAACTTCTCCTGAAAGTACCCAGAACAAAGCGCTGTCGTACGGGAGGCCGATCCTTTGGCGTTCTCGGTCCCAAACTTTGGAACGATCTTCCTCTCAGTATACGCTCCATAGATACTCTCTCGGTCTTTCGTAAGGCAATCAAAACTTTCCTTTTCCCTGCCCCCTAGGGTATCTCTCCTTTCCCCCCTTCCCCTGTCCAGTAAAGTGTGTGCCTGTCTCTCAGCGCCGGGACGCCCCATTGCTGGGGTAGCTGTTGCGCTTCACCAAACATAGAATAGAATAGAATAAAAGCTCGATTGTCCACAAAGGTTGAGAACGTGATAGCGATGAAAGGTGCAGAAGTGAGTGAACGTGATCAGTGATTAAAAGTGACTGTTTTGTGATATAGTTTCATGGAAATACAAATAAAAGCATAGGTCCAAAAATAACATCAATTCTCTCAAACAGTACAATTATTCTTATTATTCTGTTGAGACACAGTATGGATCAATTGGTTAAATAACGTCGACGTTTCGACCCTGCGGTATGGTGCAGATTTGTTAGCAACCGTTTCAGGTCTTCATCAGGACATAAGAAGGGGACAACCTGAAATTGAATAGAGGGTGCCTGTTTTAGTACTGGGTATGTGTACTGTTGCAAAACATGAGTGGAAAGCACAGCCGGGCCTGCTCACCTGGAATTAATAGAGGATTTGAGGCGTCTAATCGTAGCCTCCGGGGGGTGGTATCTACCCTCTCCTTTTTCACGCGTGGTATCTGTAGGTTAATTGTGATATTCAGTACCATGCATTAACGGTTCAAGATGAACACACATGGTTCATAGTAACACGTACCTTCTTATTCAACGAGAATTTCTCACCAGCCGGTGGAGAATTCAGGTGTAAAGTGCCGCAGCCGCGATCACCTAAATGGTAAAAAGTCTCGGTCAGTGCTGAAACCATATTTTCACTGACACAGCCCAAAATGGGGGAGTTAAAAAGCTGCATTATCCTTTACAGTTAAAAATGGAAGATTATCCATGGATGTGCTCGGGGTACCGGCTTGGTAACCCGACCGCTTATGGCAGTAGCACGGCCCCCAGGGTAACTCTTGACTGGTACATTTGAACAAGGGGACAGATCCCTACATATTGTAAGGGCATCCGTGGTTGGGTCTCAGGGTGAAGTCAGACTTACTTGAGGAACATTACAGCAGCCGTCTGTTTCTAACTCCGGTTCATCAATGAATGCAGATGGGTCGCGACTGGTTACCTGTTAAATCCAGTTCGCGTGTGGTCTACGTGCTGTACGGCACGTCTGTCAACACGTCATTCAAGATGTGTGGGGCAAGATAGAAAACCCGGGAAACAAGTTGTTTCGCCGGACCTTCTGGAAAACCTGGTCAGGCCGTGGTTCTAATGGTGTATAGATCATGTATGTCACTCGCGGGGACGAGTCCACCAGTAGTGGATGTGTTGTTCTTACATAGTGCGGCATATATGAAACAAACAGTTCTTCATAGGCATCAATCACGCATGTACATCTGACATAATACCAAAGCGTATACAACTAGAATTCACATGTCATGAGGTGTATACAGTTTATACAGAGGTATATACAATAAGTTACTAGAGCCTACTCATTTGTATGCAAGTTTCCTCATGTCCATTCAATCCCTGCGTTACAGAGTCTAGGATGAGGATCCAAAGACACTCTTTGTAGTTCAACGTGGAGGCCATGTTTCCCCCTCTTTGGTGCAATTCAATTTTTTCGAGTACCCACCACTCGAGTTGGTCTTGTGAGTGGTTAAAAGTATTGTAGTGCTCAACAAGTGGTGCCCCTTGAACTTTACACCTGATTCTACTTTGATGCTGCAGAATCCTATTCTTTACTCGTTGGGTGGTTTGTCCTACATACAGCAACTGGCAAGGGCATTTAATAGCATAGATGAGGTTTTGGCTATTGCAATTGGTAAATTTGGTGAGTGTGTATGTTTTACTCCTGTGGGTAAAGGAATTTCCAGTCTACGTGTACCTGCATACTTTGCAGTTCCCACATCTTTGGTGTCCTATGACAGGTGGCAGTCCCAGTTGACTCCTGATGTTACTGTTCTTTGGGGTATCCAGGTAAGAAGAGACCACATGATCCTTAATGTTTTTAGCCCTTTTGAAAGTACACATAGGTGTATCCTGGATCCCAATTTCTGGTCCTACTAGGTTCCAATATTTTTTGATTATTTTGTTGATGTCATGACTCCTGGTATTGAACGTGGTTACACAGATTAGTCTCTCAATTGTCTCTTTTCTTGCACTTCTTGCAGCGTTTCCCTGGGTCGGTACCATGCCCTTTTTCATGCTCTATTTAGAAGGCCTTTGGGGTATCCTTTGTCTCTTAGCTTGATAATCAGCGTGTCGGTCTCCTTGAAATAATCACATCGTTTAGTACAATTTCTACGGATGCGTAGAAATTGACCGTAAGGCAAATTATCACGTAGGTTTCTGGGATGGTGAGAGCTGTATTGCAGTAATGTATTGCGATCTGTTGGCTTCTTATACAGATTCATTATTATCTTTTCATCTTCCGCCTCAAATGTCAAGTCGAGGAAGGGTAGAGAGTCTCCATTGCATGCCATCGTGAATTGAATGTCAGTTGAGCGGCCATTTAGCCAAATTAGAAATGTTTTTAAATGTTCTTCAGTACCAGTCCATATCATTACCACATCATCGATGTATCTATTCCATTTGGTTATACAGTTAGAATATGGATTTCCTTCGGCGTAGATGTGTTTCCATTCAAAGTCATCCATAAACAGGTTAGCCAGACTCGGAGCAAACCCAGCGCCCATGGCAACTCCCTTGCATTGGATGTAAAATTTGTTCTGGAACATAAAGTAATTTTTGGACATCGCTATTTGTAATAGCTGTACAAGGAATTCTGTTGGTATCCAATGGGGGGCTTGGCGGGTATTCAATGTCTTCTTTATTACATCCATTGCTTCCTCCTGTGGTATGCTCGTGTAAAGTGAGAAAGTGTCATTCAAGGTGACAAACAGTTGTTCCTGTTTGTTAAATGGTTGATTCTCGAATATTTGGATGGTATGCATGGTATCGCGGAGATATGATCTGGTTTTCAGGACAAATGGTTGGAGGAAGTTGTCCAGATATTGATTTATAGGTTCCAGTATCGATCCGCATCCGGAGACAATAGGTCTTCCCGGTGGTTTAATCAAGTCCTTGTGTATCTTAGGTATTGTGTGGATAGTTGGAATTCTTGGGTTTGATTTATTCAGAAAGCGTGACTCTGGGTCAGAAAGGAATCCATCTTCTACTCCCTGCGCAGTCAGGTTCTTTATCAGTTTCACAATCTCATTTGTTGGGTCACCCGGTATTTTTGTATAGCTGTCTTCGCAGTTTAATTGTCTTAGGATCTCCGTTACGAAGTCTTCTCTGTTTTGTACTACCACAGCCCCCCCCCCCTCTTGTCTGCTGTTTTTATCACAATCGATTGGTTGGTTTTTAGGGCAGTGAGGGCCTGTCTTTCAGCTTTAGTGATGTTATGTTTGATAAAGTTAGAGTCTTTCAATAAGTCCATTACCTCATTCATAACCATTTTTTCTTGGGCCAGGATCCTATCATTCATAAGATGGTTAGCCGGATTGAATGTAGATCCTGGTCGAAAGTTGGTTGCTGCTGGTTTTCTAATGTATTCTTCCTTTTTCTGGTAAAAGAAATATTTTAGCCTAATCTTCCGGAAGAATTGTTGTAATTCAAGTTTCAAGTTGAAAGTATTGGGTGGGGTGGTGGGTACAAAAGATAGTCCCTTAGATAGGATATCATGTTCTAATTTTGTGAGAATGTAGTCCGAGATGTTCACAATAGGGTCTTTCGTATTGGTGTGCGGTTCTATCTCCTGTTCTTCCAATATTGCGATTGTTGTTGACTCATTTACCACCTGTATGTTTTTTGTCTGGTACTGATCTTGCCGTGGTTCTGCTGGGGTTGAGGATGGAATCGTACCCTTGTGTTGCCTCTGCGGTTGTTCGATCCCTGGTTCCATCTGGACGGGCGTCGCCAGTTGGGGTCTCTGCTGTTCCAGGTGGGATCCCCTAAAAAAGATAATGTAGAGGGACCTTGGTATTGTGCTCCCGTTGGATAATGAGCTCCAGATGGAAACACAGATTCTTGTTGGTTGTGGCTGTTCCCTTGTTGGTGTCCTCTGGGGACTAGGTTTTGGTTGGTGTTTTCTGACTCACTTTCAGATCCGCTACCAAATGAAGAGTTAGAAAAAGTTGCAAATCTTCTAGATGTTTAGCGATTGCGATTCGTATAGTAACCTTGTGCGTCTTGGACGTAGTAATCGTCGTTGATGTAGGGATAGGTGTTTTTTATCATACGATTTAATGTCTTTGTCTAGCTTTTCCAATTTCTTGTTAAGGGTTACTGTGTTGAATTCCGCTGTAGCTTTTTCTGCCCGTTCCAGTGCTTCCTTTGCGTTGGTCAAGGCCTTATCCTCCAAGATTTCCTTTTTTAATTCAGCAATCTGGTGGATTCGTTTTTTTACGTATTCCAAAGCCGTTTCTGCTCCCAACACCATCCAGTATCGGGAGCAGTTATTAGCCACAAAACTAAAGCCTTCTCTGAATTTTGGAAGCTCTATAAAGATCCCTGGCTCATTTCTGACTTGTAGGCCCTTAGGGATTATATTAGCCGCAAGATATTTTGTTAATAGGTGGCCATGAAGTCTTGTCCGTATTAGTTTTTTCTCCAATCTTTCTAATTGTGAAAGTTTGTCATTCAATGTAGTATCAGTAGGTGTTACTCCTGTACCCAGATAATCAAATTCTGCTTGTTCTTGAATCAATCTGGCAATGTATTCTTCTGTATAATATAATGTTTCTGTATTTGACATAATCTCTTTATATATTTACAAGCTCTGTACAGATGCTAAAAAAAGGAGACCCTCGCAGGTATGCACCTGCACTAGATAACCATTAAATATAATGGGGTAACCCAGTGACCCTCAGAACCTGGGTAATACATTATGTGCAAAGGATGGTTTTGTCGGATTCAAACCAATTTCTTTGCTCAGTTTCAATTTTACTTAGTGTTCTTTATATATTTCACATTGTTAATCATGGAAACATTTTCGTGAAGTGGACACACACCACAAGTTATACTTTTCGCAAAGTTGTAATTATTCAGTCACTTTGCAAATCTTATTTCAAACATAAAAGGTCGGCATCAATTCTTCCAGCCACGGGCAGGTGGTGCGTCAATTCCTTCAGCCGCACTGCAGGGTCTGCATCAAAGTCGGAGTGGGGGTCTCAGCTGACAGAGACAGTGTGCTCTGGACTCAGGCTGAGGCAGTTTTTTCAGCTGTGAACAGTCAATGTGTTGATTTTTCAGTCGCACCAAGGCAATGCAATGTTTTTTCAACCACACGGCAAGCTTGCAGAGGGAAAAATGCTGCTGAAGGGTGATGCATGGATGTTCAGCACTTGAAGCAGCAAAACCACCTCCAATGGCCCAGAACTGGAGTTGGTACCACTTGGCAGGTCAGAATTCCCAGCAAAGGAGTTCGGGGGATCTGCACATGAAGTTCTTGATGGCCCTGAGACTTCCAACAGGAGACAAGCACACACATTCTCATGCTCATGCACATGCTCAGATCTCAACATATGGTAACATATGGTAAAGTGTCATGTACTGCTCAATCCCTATTCAATGCTCTCTTCTGAAAATGGTTTGTGTTGTTTTCTGAATGTTGTCCTGTACTTCTCAAACAATTGCACTGATGTCATGAGTTTCACAAACCAAACTTTGTATGCACAAAAATTGTCAGGAATTACCACAAGGTTGAATATAAACAGTCCATACAAAATATTACACTTGAATGTTCCCATGATGAGTAATGCCAAACATCCATCCAAGTTGTGGACATTTTGGTTTTGCAGTCAGCTAGGCCTTGGAAATGCCAACTCAATTACACAATTCACCTCTACACTGTTTTGGCCTGAATGTTTGGGAGATGGTCCCTAATCACTTCATAGACAATTCAGGACATCTTATTTCCTGCAGATTTGATGTTGTACTGTTTGAAATAGATAAATGTTAGGGCAATGTGTGGAATAATCTATACCTATTTTGTATTCTAAGTATCAACATTGTCCTTCTCCAAATCAATTAATGGACAATACACACTTTTACTAATAAAAATGTTCTCCATTTCTCCATAGGTCTCAAACTGCTAGAACACATGGGCATGCTCCTGCCACTGAAGACATCTTCACTCCATCCCAGGATCAAACCGTGAGTAAGGACAGTACTCCTGGTGATATGCAGGAACTTGAGGAGACTGGCACTCCCAGGCTCAAACCGTCAGTAAGGACAGTACTACTGGTGATATGCAGGAACTTGAGGAGACTGGCACATCTGGTCAGTCTGGGCAGACAGCTAATTAACACTCCATGTGGCTACATCCACACCTCTCACTCCAACTTTAACACCTCAGCAACTCGAAGACTCCACATTCTGTATTCCTACCACTGCGACACCGGTCGTGTGCCCCTCAGTCCCGGGTAAGAGACCACACCACCACCTTCAGCTCATCCAGAAACCAGCCGGATGGGGCACACTGTGGCAAGGGCACGGCTAGTGAAGGTAGGGTTCATGGGAGGGTCTTTGTGGGCCAGCAGACTGAGTCCACTGGGGTCACTGACACCGGGACCACCATTTCACAAGTCTTGGGAACCTACCATAAATCCAAAGACATGATAAGCGAGGTACTCATTGAGCTTCGAGTGATTAAGCAGTTGCAGATGGAGCACAAACAGCAGTTGGAGGCTCACAACTCCAATATGGGCTCCCTTATTGGGGTGCTGCAAGACATTTTTACCCATATGTACAAGGGTTTTTCTAGCACCATCTACCCCTCTTGTGGTCCAATAACATCTGAGCCATCTACATTGGTCACAGCCACCGGAAGGGACTCCCTGCCACTGGAATAACCACCTGCAGCTTTCCAACCCCCATAGCTGTAGACCCCCCTGCAAGAAGGGAAGACCATCCAAATGACCAGGAGGTAAGGATGGCAAGACCTCTGACACCCCCAGCAAGCCATATCAACACTAATTTCCTCCAGTGTGTGCCTACCATTCACTCAGTGGACTATTTCTGGACACATGTTTCTTTCTGATACCAGCAGTATTTTGGACATTGGACTACAAACAGCTCTAGCTCTACAACTATGGTTTCATTCACCAAGATTGACTTTTCCACTTTTTGATTTGCGTTTGGTATGTTTGACCCGGGTCGGCACGAACAGCGCGTACACACAGGACGTCAGCAACGGACACAGAAGTCCGCCTGGAGCTCGGCCACCTGATTGTAGCGCGTTAGTTACACGCGTGAGGTACATTGAGACCTCCATTACAAAAGAAACAGGTTGATAATTTCCCTATTTCTCACCACTGTTTTTAGAGCACCTTATATCTATAATTTTCTTCACATTATTCACCCAGTGGTCCTGATGAACGCCCGTAAGTCCTAATTAAGGCAATTGAGGCAGAAACATGTCGACCAATTTTAAACCCCCTCCCACTATTTTTGATTCTTATATTCTGAGTGCATCTGTTACTCTTAATAAGTCCACGATATGCACTATTCAAGAGTTTACCAGACCCGAACCCAGACTTAATAAATTTTTCTATCTGGTTTTCCGGGCTTTTTAAATACCCCCCTTTCCTCACTGGCTCACTACTGTATCAACCTTGGGTAAGAACATCCCGGTGGAGGCTGCATAACCTAATCAACCTGATGATTATGCACACACGTGATTAGATAGCGGAAAACCAAGATATACCGCTAAGTTACCACCATACCCATCACATGCATGAGGGTCTTTTCAACTGGGACACCCCACGTTTCTCCTGCATACCTAAGGTTGTGCAGGAATAGTGATCCTTCCCCTTTTGATTAGTATATTTACTCAGGAAACTGAATGGATCAGTTTTTCACCTCCCCCCTCTGATCAGAGGCCACATTAATAAGGCAAAATGTGGTGGACACAGTATCACAAAGCAGTCAGAAGAAAATAATGTAGCTGAAGACAGTAGTCACCATTTGATTAACAAACTCATCTGGCCTGTTTTTCCCTGCAGTTGGCTTTACCAACAAAGTACCACCACATACTTCTCTCATCAACATATCCATAGTTGGTGAAACAGTGAAAGACATAACATATAAAGATAGACTTACTCTCATAAGAAGAAGTTGTCAATGACACAGTTGGGATAAGCTGAGTCTCCTAGATGAAAGACAAAAAACAGAGCAAAAATATGTAACACCATTTCTGATTATTACCCAAACAACAACATGACAGTTTGTACTTACCAAGCCATGCCCTCTCAGGTCTAAGTTGTGACATTTGCTGGGGTATGGGCTGTCCCACAGTACAAAGGAATCATGGGCAGAGCCGGGCAAATAGGTACAGAAGCTTGTAATGTACACATCCTGTAAGCAGACAACTTGCATGTTATGTTTTAGTGTTTCCGATTCTGGTATACGTGATCCCTAGCGAGTGGTGACACTAAAGCAATATGTGTGCCATCAATTGCTCCAACTACATGTGGTAGGTGATCCAAACCATAAAAGTCCCCCTTCACATTGGCTAAATCCTGGTGCCATGTAAACCGGATGAAGCTTTTGATAGATCTCATCATTTAAGAAAGACGTTCTTGAAGCACACCACAGAAAGCTGGTTGTTATATGCCACCAGTTGCTGCCACAGTGTTATGGAAAGAACCTGTGGCCACAAAATGAAATGCTGCCATGAGTTTGACAATTTGTATAATAGATGTGGGATTCCTGTTTTGAGGCTGAAGAACTGGCCCCAGCTGATGGCATGAATCCAGTATGGTTTTCCTATTTAACCAGAATTTCATGAATATATCCCTTTCTTCCATTGTGGCCAGGTCTGGTAATAGGCCGTACACCAGAGGCATTTGCCTCCTCACTCTCCCAGAGTTCACATGTCTGTATTGGAAGAACATGTGAACATGTATTACATCATCCAGAGCAACATATTTGATGAGTAACACAAGAGGAATGTAATTTGTCAATATGTATATGGTTTAATACATAATTTGAGCCAACATTTGCTTCTTGTCCCTTATCCATCACAAATGACAGTTGTGGTCTTGATGTCTAAAGATCCCGCCGAAATGAGAATCCTGACAAGGTGGAGTGATAATATAGCCGAGGGTAAGCACAAGACCGTCAGTGCCATGGAGAGTATGTACAAGAAAATTCGTAAAGAAATAATAAGGTTACACGACCAGCGTAAAGCAGCACAAGTAAGCGAGAAAGAAAGTATCTCTGATCCTGAAGAGGAAGAGAACGAGAATCCCGCCAGAATAGCGTATGTAGGAAAATCCAGATTTCCAGATCGCCATTTACGTCTAGAACCCAAGTCTATTTTTCATCTAGCACCAGAACAAGGTTCTCTAGAACAAGTATTTCAAGCTACCGATCACATTCTGAAATCACGAATCGGTTACAGTGAATTAAGTACCATGCATGAACAAGAACTAGCCCGATCAGCAGTCCGATGGATTACTGATTCTACCACTTTTCCAGACGAAATAGTGGCACAAATGTTTCTGAAATTGCCCCCAGCCGAGCAACGACTGGTGGGTATGTATATGATCCAGTACCTCATTACTCTGTATGAGGGTCAACATTCTGATCCAGGTCCGTTGCACGATGTACTGAACGAGTTACTCCAGTATAGATGGAGAGGTCTAGGTACCGATTTAATTAGTGTCATTCTAGAACAGCGCCACAAATATAGAACGTTCCTGAACCCGCATTTTGTTCATGTCTCACCCCCAGAAAGTAAGTCATTCTACATAGACAGACAGAATCCGTTACGAGAAGTCCACCCAGTCCAAGGGGCGGGTGGCGTAATGCAACGAGTGTTCGTATACACTCCAATATCAAAGATGGAACTTCTTGAAATGAAGAAATTAATCCCCTGTCATGACAAAGATCCAGCAGGGTTCCATAGAGAATTAAAAGACATGCTCCGTATGGGAGAATACACTTACCCAGATATCATTAAAATGTTAAAGATCCTGTTACCCGCAGGGGTGTATGAAAAGTTAAAGGAAAAAGAATGGGAGGTGGGAGAGAAAAAGATCGATTGGGCAGCTCTAGAAGCTGAAGACAAGGCACGAGTACCAGGTACCGGTCTTGGAGATAAATGTAAAGAATTACCAGAATTACTGATTCAAGTTTTACCCAGATTATTGACAACGAGAAAAGAAGACTGGGATGCAATCTCAGCCTGTAAACAGAAACAAGATGAAGATATTAGTGATTTCTATTCTAGATTTGAGAAATGTTTCAGTATCAACAGTGGTCTCAAGACAAGTAGTGAGTCATACCCTCACCTTTTCGTTACCAAATTAGTCGAGAATTCAAGCCCACAAATTAAAAATCGAGTTTTGAAAGTCGAAAGCACCTGGCAAGCAAATACTCCGTCCCAGATGCTCCAGATGCTCCAGTATCACCAGAATAGAATCAGGGAAGAGCAAGAACACGAGGGAAAACGTATGAAAGACACGAAAATGAAAGTGCTAGTTGCACAATCTGTTCCTCAAGACAGTCAAAAGAGGGGTCTAAATCAAGCCAATCAAGCCAGTCATCCTGCAGCTCCCGTTAAAGGGAACTGCAATTATTGTAAACAGCCAGGTCATTTTATAAACGAGTGTGCAGTTCTGAAACATAACATAGCTACTGGTAAGACTAAAGAAAGACCACGTCCGCCTAGACAAGAACAAGTCTCACAGATTCCTCAGTCACAGAATGCACAACAGACAGTTCCCGCACCGCAGCCTATCGCTGCAACACAGCACGTTACATCGCAGATGTACCAGTATGCACAGTCCGAGTATCCAGAGTACCAGTCATATTCATGAAACAGCCTAGAAAGGGAGGTAGGCTTGCCTCTCATCGAGATACCTGTAGATCAAGAGGGTCCCTATGTTCACAGTCAAGTATTAGGGAAAGACAGAAAGTTTTTGATCGATACAGGGGCAAGTAGGACCACAATTAGTCATGCCGAAGTTCCAGGGGCTCCGCTCTCAGGCTCAAGAAATGTTTCCCTTGGATTTTCAGGAAAACCAATAGTTAATGAAATATCTAAGCCAGTTACTCTAGATGTAGGTCCATTGTCCCGTACTACTGATCTGTTACTTACTAAGTCATGTCCAGAAAATCTATTAGGCATTAAGACACTGAAAGAGTTAGGTGCAGTTATTTGCTGTTCCCCAGAGGGAATACGTCTGTTCCTACGTGACTTTAAGGGTCACTATGTATTACGAGATTTTGATTCAAGATTGTCTAATGTTCCGCAGCATTTATGGGCGCAAGGTCCAACTGATGTAGGTTACATGCAAATCACACCCCATCGTGTGACTCTCAAGCCAGGTGTAGTGTTACCACGAATCAGGCAGTATAGATTGCCACCTGAGGCTGTAGCAGCCTTATCCAAAATTATTGACGAGCTCATGGCTCAAGGAGTAGTTGTAGAAACTGACTCCAATGTATGTAATTCTCCGATCATTCCAGTCATGAAACGTACTGATCCAAATGCACCCCCAGTATATCGATTAGTGATTGATTTACGAGAGCTTAATAAATGTATTATTCCTCAGTACCCAGTTGTCCCAGATATTTCTTCCCTGTTAACAGCCATTGATTCCGAAGCCATGTTCTTCACTGTCATAGACCTTAAGAATGCATTTTTCAGTGTTCCAATTCATCCAGACAGCCAGTTTCTTTTCGGATTCTGTTTAAATGGAAGGAGCTATATGTTTACACGCGCTCCTCAAGGTTTCACAGAAAGCCCTAGTATTTACAGTCAAGCACTCAAGAGACAGCTAGACAATATTCACATGCCAACTGACACTGCCCTGCTCCAGTATGTCGATGATCTACTGATCACAGCCCGTTCTGAACGTGACTGCGAACGAGCGTCACTTACAGTTTTGTATTTCCTTGCCGAGATGGGGCACAAGGTGTCACCTTCGAAGCTTCAATTCTGTGTCCAGCAAGTGGTATACTTAGGACACTTGCTGTCCAAGAGGGGTAGGCAGTTGACACCAGACCGTATCCAGTTAATAGCGAGTCTTCCCCAGCCCAGAACCCAGAAGGAGGTACGTGCCTTTATCGGCCTTACTTCTTATTGTAGACAATGGATTCCCCAGTATGCATTTCTAGCCAAGCCACTGATACAGTTAACGACACAGGAGGCAGCCGTATCGACTGTCCTCCCTTGGACATCTGAACATACACTTAGTTTTAACGAGTTAAAGAAAGCCCTATGTCAAGCTCCAGTTCTAGCTACACCGAACTACAGTAAGCCTTTTACACTTTTCGTTACTGAACGGGAAGGTACAGCATTATCTGTTCTCACACAAGATCAAGCAGGTCAATACAAGCCCTGTGCTTATTTTTCGAGCACATTAGATCCAGTCGCCCAGGCGTTGCCTGCGTGCCTCAAGTCAGTTGCAGCCACAGCACTAGCTATCAGACAAAGTGATTCCATAGTTTTAGGACACTCCCTGATTGTACAAGTTCCACATTCCGTAGAAGTTCTTTTAAACCGAACACAAACACAGCACTTGACAATTGCACGTTTAACGGGTTATGAATTGACACTGTTCCAGCCACACATAGAAATCAGACGCTGCAACGTTCTGAATCCTGCTACACTGTTACCATCAGTTAATTCAAATCCAGACCCACATGATTGTGTGGAAGTAGTTAACATTACGACAAAGCCAAGACAAGACCTGACAGACATTCCGTTATCAGATCCCGACCTGACACTTTATGTAGATGGTTCATGTATGAGAACTAGTACAGGAGAACTAGTCGCCGCGTATGCAGTGACTACTGACACTGAAGTTATTGAAACACACCGTATTGACACCCTGTCCGCTCAAGCAGCAGAGCTAGTCGCTCTGACACAAGCCTGTATACATGCCAAGAACCTGAAAGTTAATGTTTACACAGATTCACGTTACGCATTCGGAGTTGTACACGACTTCGGAGTACTCTGGCAGGAGAGAGGTTTCATGACTTCTCATGGAACCAAGATTCAGCATGGTCTCCTTATTCAAGCCCTGTTAGATGCCATACATTTACCGACATCTATTGCTATCATGAAATGCAAAGCACATACGAAAGTCACTGACATTATTTCCCAGGGTAATGATCTAGCAGACCGCACAGCCAAGCTTACAGCACAGACTCCAGACATTCCAGTTAATCAGACACGTACTCCAGATCCGATTATATGCATGACAGTTAAGGACCCTACACAAGATGTCATAGATATCCAGTTACATGCTACTCCCGATGAAATCAAGAAATGGTCTGAACAAGGAGGGGTCCAGACAGATCAAGGATGGTTAACGAAGGGTAGAGCCACATGGTTTCTCCCTGATTCTATGGTTCAAGTCATTATCAATACCGCACATAGTCCAGCACATTTAGGAGAAAAAGCTATGTTAGACAGTATCCAGAACATTTGGTTCAACAAGCATTTACGAGCTGCAGCCAAGCAGAAAGTCCGTACCTGTATGATATGTTGTCAGTTTAACCCAGGTAAAAGTGTCCCGGTGGAACAAGGTGGTTTCCAGCCCCCTGACCACCCTTTTGAGGTCCTCCAGATGGATTATATTCAGATGGAGCGATGTCGAGGTTTCAAGTATGTCCTTGTAGTTGTATGCGCTTTGTCCAGGTGGACAGAAGCATATCCAGTCCCAGATTACACAGCCGCGACCACTGCCAAGCAGTTGGTTCGTGAATTTTTCCCTAGATACGGACTCCCTAGAGTCGTATATTCTGATAACGGCCAGCCATTCTCATCTGAACTCATGAAACACGTTTCCCTTTTGTTAGGGTACCAGTGGAAGTTTCATTGTGTACGCCATCCTGAAGCAGCCGGTCTCGTAGAGAGACATAATCAGACTCTGAAAATCCGCATTGCAAAAGTCTGTAAAGACAAAGGTGTGGACTGGTTAATAGCTCTGCCAGTCGCTTTATTCTATATGCGCATGGTCGCACATTCCAGATCAGGTCTGTCCCCGTATGAGGTCGTATTCGGCCGCCCCCCTAACATGTGGGGTACTCCTAGACCCCGAAGTATTACCGATGTTTCATGTAATATGCTGACAGATTACCTAGCTTCCTTGATGTCTGCCCTCAACTCATGTCGTTCACAGGTTGCTGCCGCCTTTCCAGACAATACCGAGGTGGCACCGCACGAGATCGTTCCAGGCTCCCTTGTGATGGTCCGGAATTTCGACAGATCAAGTCCGCTGGAACCACGTTGGAAGGAGCCACGTCAGGTCCTCTTGACCACCCGAACTGCCGTCAAGTTGGAAGGCAGGAAGGGGTGGGTCCACCTTTCTCATGTAAAACTTTTCAATCCATTGAAATCAGTCTCTAAAAACATTTCCAAGGATTTCCAGGATTCGAAAGATTGCCAGAACATTGTTTTAAAGGACTGTCCCGCACAAGACATAATTACAACCCCTCCCTTGTTAGAGAAAACTCCGCAACAGGAGTATAAGCTCAAATTAAGGTCTAGTAAAATAAGTCAGTCAGTTTGATTGTATAAGTCCTCCCCTAGGTGAAACGGTTAGACTGTTTCTGACATGTATAAAATAGACCCCCATAGTGAGAGAGTCAGTCGAAGTTCACTTCAATGTATCGTTTTTCTGAGTTTCGTATTATTCATCAGCATAATGATTTCCTGCACTAGTTACGCACTTTTCCTGTGTTTTCCAGTTCCTCATGTAAATATGTCTACTAATGCTACAGTAGAGCACACGTTTAGTGATCTGCCTCCTCACGAATATTCTTACCGCCTCGCTATGCGTAACAACACATTTATCCGTATGTTACATTATTCACACCAGACCAGCAATGCCACTAATTGTTGGGTGTGTGGTCGACTCCCCCCTTTCCAGACACCGAAGGGAGTTCTGCCACTTTTTCCTTATCCATTCTCACACAATGGTTCGTGTGGAGCATGGTCCACGTTAACGTCATCCTCAACAGATATGTCTTTTCTTAACAGTACATGTTTTCCAGACAAGCAAGGTTTCCCCCACAGAACAGGTTTAGATCTAGAAAATGAAGTATATAATTTAGGTAATTATTCGTCGAATTTCATGGTCCTGAATGTTCAGTCTGATACTACTCCAGACTTACCTGCTATTTCAGTACTACCAGTCAAAGGCGAATTATGTGTCCGTAGTTATGGTTCCGTACACGTAGGTCATAGTGAATGTACTACTGTTATCAAGTATAGGGACAGTGGGAAATCTGTTTTCAAAGCTTCACGTCATTCTTATTTTATTTGTGGTCAAACTGCATATGTCCGTCTGCCCCTCGATTGGGAGGGAACCTGTTACATTGCCTTCCTACTGCCACCTGTTTTTCTAGCCCCATCTGATTATCACAGAAACACACATCTAGTACACATTAGACATAGAAGGGAGTCCCCAATTGTCGATTATACTGAAACTACTCTAGAACAGTATACAGATTTCAATAAAGGTTTCTTCTTCTTTGTAGGACCTGTCCAGAATAGTAAACTGATCCGTAGGTTAACAAGAACCCTTGAAGCTGTAGTTAATGAGACTGCCTCTGCTCTAGGTAACCTAACCGAAGAACAATCTGCTATGAGATTTGTCGTTTTGCAAAATCGTCTCGTCCTTGACGTCATACTGGCCAATAGGGGCGGGGCCTGTAGAGTCATCGGATCTAGTTGCTGCATTTTCATTCCAAATAACGCGCCGTCTGTTTATTCAGCTATAACCAGACTCCATAAAATTGCCCATCTGTTACACCAAGATCCAGGCACCTGGACATGGTCCGGTTGGTTCTGGAATATAATTTCCGCATGGGGATGGAAAGTCCTGTCCTTTTTAGGTATTTCAGTAGCGATCATATTCAGCTGCTGCCTCTGTATACAATGTGGCCCTGCGATTTGCAGCATGTGTGCTACCTCTTGTATTCCTAGTCCCAAGCCCCGTTCTAAATCCCGTTCCAAGATAATTCGAGATGAGCAAATGGTACTGTATGAAATGATAGACGGTATCATGAAAATTGATGTTTCCTGATGGAAACGTAGTGACAAGGAGGGAATGTGGAAAAGTAAATTTTGCCATGTTCTGTGTCCCTACGCCTCATCCATCATATGTTATGTGTGCATGACCAATATGCATATGTTATTCCCCATGTCCGATTAATGACGCAATTCCAGTTGTGTCCACCTCTGGTATGTCATTTTCCAATCCTCGTGAATACTACGAATATCAGGCCTATGTAAGTAATGTTGCCACGTTTCTCAGTGTGCACGTTATTCCATTATAAAATCCCCGTTTCCAGGCCTCAAAAGGGCCCGGACCACAGATTCAGCTCCTGTCTCCTGAAAGCCTCGCTGAGGAGCGATACAGCCCCCACCTGTATCCTCGACCCTTCACTTACTTCCTGCTTCGCAGTGCCCGGTGCAGCTTGGCTCTGCCTCTGAGTCTGCCAAAAGTATGTTATGATTCCAGCTATCAGTTCAGTCCTCCTCTTCTGCATTCCTGAGCTACTGAACTGCATCAATAGTTTCCGTCATTGTCTAGCCTACTCGGCTCCATGTTAGAGAAATACTGTATTTAATGGTCATTTAGTATTCTTCATCACGCACTACATGTAGAATAATGCATGGTCCAGTCTTAGAATCAAGTTAGCTTTTCCCCTCATGACTTCTAGTTTATATCAACATGTTCCCTAAACATTAGATACCAGATAGGGTTTAGGTACATGTCGCTCCGACCCCCCAGACTCTAGTCTCTGCTCCTAGCACAGAGTTCATAGCCCCCAGCTTCTCCTAGTAACACGTCATTGCCAGTTTTCGCGCACCATTAGGTTAGAGGTCCCGGCTCCTTAGGTAGCCCCCTCCTATGTTTCCACCCATTCATGACATATTCTGTTACGTTTGCATCACATGTCTATGTATACTCCCAGTTACACCCATTTTTACTGTTATCTTTCGCGACTGCTACGCGTCATGCCTTCTGCTCCACCCACTGCTACGCCTACTGCAATGTAATGCTATGTGTTCGCGTTATGTATATATGCCTGTGTTTTGTTATTGAATGTCAGCGCGCTCATCCCAGACCTAGCCCCAGCAGCTGCTGGGCCTCTTTTCCCCTGTTGGGCCCCAGTTGTCCTGCTGGGCCCTGTCATTCTGTTCCTATGCAGGTTGTCCTGATCCTGTCCTTATGCTGTAATAAACCCGCAGAAACTCCTACTACCTCGAATCTTGACTCTTATTTTATTGAGCTATCTGTTATGCTATAAGTCTAGTCAAAAATAGGGTATTATTTATTTATTTACCACATAATGGCGCCCGAACAGGGACTTGCCCTTTCCCCACGCGTCGGTGAAGCCACGCCGACCCCCTGACCCTCTGCAGTCGTGACGGAACTCTTCTGCGCAGTGGCAGATATTTCTGATCAAGTATCCCTCAGGCCCACGGAGGAGACGGAGGAGGCGGTCCAGCATCCGAACGAGACGGTGGAGGAACGCGGCGAGTCCCGACCAGAGCCCAAGCCGAGAGTCCAAGGTCCGAGGTATCCGGAGGCCCACCTGTAACTGAAGTCCGAAGTCCGAAGTTCGTCGTCCGTCGTCCAGTCCAGTCCGAGGCCTTCCGTTCCGTGCTGCCTGGTGAGTACCATTGCTGGGGTAGTATCTAGACAGGACCAATTTAAATTGACTCCTGGTCCGTGGGTTGGTGGTGCCCAGACTCACAAACGAAGTGTTCACCTAGGTGGATACGGGTCCTGATGCGTCCCTTTATGGGACCGGTATGTTCTGTACTGTTACAGCAGTGCATCCAGTAACTCTAGTCTGTTCCGTTCTCGGGAAAATCTGTTCTATTTCTGTTCTCAGTATTCCAGGTAATATTCTGTTCGAACTGTTATTTATAATGTTCTTCATGTAATTTACTGTTGTGGTATGAGTGCGATGTGATTTCGTGTTTTTATTGTGTATTGTATTGTGTCCAGATTACAGTTCAGTCATGCCTATATTTTCCAAGTTACGTCAGTTAAAAACTAGAAAAGGTTTATTAGAGGAAGCAGTTCCTGTCCCGCCTAGGGACAGTCCAGGTCACTTTATGTATCAGAAACATGGCATAAGCGCCATATTGTATCTAGATTTATGGGTAGAGTATACCAAACAGTTAGAAGAAAAGTATAGATGGCCCGTATCGGGTACATGGGATGCCGAATGTATCATGCGAGTAGAAGAAGCATTATGGAAAAAGAAAGCCAGACAGTCACAAAAAGATGCCATCGAGTTATGGCGTAAGGAAGCTCATAGAAGAACGGAAAAGGAAGTCAGAAAGTCAGACTTAAGTAGAGAATCGCAAGAACGAGCCCAGGAAAGAGAATTAATCGAGATAGGTGAACAAGTCAAAGCCGAACAGTCAGACAGACAGAGGCATGCCCTTATTAAGGGTATGTATCCTCTCCTTGCCGAAGGTTTGCCAAAAGCGACCCCAGAGGCATCCAGTAATTTCCCGCCACCATTAGTTCCGACCAAGCTACGTCACAAACCGACCGCAGCTGATATTTTTATTTCGTCCTATCTGGACGACACAGTCCCCGAATATGCAAATCCTGTTCGCGCTCCGCCAGTCCCTGTAAATCAGGCACTTCCCGCTCCTCCAGACACCGGAGTACCTGTTACGGTACCCCCGGTCCAGCCTACAGTTCCATTTCCCACTCTGCCAGGACGTAGAGCCTCAGTAGACGACTCCAGTCTAGGGGCCGCAGGAGGAGCTACTCCTCAAACCCCGCCGCCACACAAGCGTTTATCAGCACTCGAATTACATGCTCAAGCATCACAGCGTACTCCTAAAAGTAATAAGTCTGTTACAGAAATCAGGCAAGCCCTTAACGAATGTGTCTATGATCCAGTTCCAGGCGAATATACTATGGTTTTATATTCCTTACGTGTAAGGAGAGTGACCGAGTATCTAGTCACCTTGCCGAATATGAAAGAAGATCTAGACAGAATATATCGTTTCATCCGTACAGGGGATGATCCAGAAAGTATTGGCGAGATTATGTCCCAAAGGAAAGCCGAGATTCAGCTCATGATATTAAAGTTCCTGATCAATTGTCTAATAAGAGAACAAGATTACCCGTCTAAAGATCCCGCCGAAATGAGAATCCTGACAAGGTGGAGTGATAATATAGCCGAGGGTAAGCACAAGACCGTCAGTGCCATGGAGAGTATGTACAAGAAAATTCGTAAAGAAATAATAAGGTTACACGACCAGCGTAAAGCAGCACAAGTAAGCGAGAAAGAAAGTATCTCTGATCCTGAAGAGGAAGAGAACGAGAATCCCGCCAGAATAGCGTATGTAGGAAAATCCAGATTTCCAGATCGCCATTTACGTCTAGAACCCAAGTCTATTTTTCATCTAGCACCAGAACAAGGTTCTCTAGAACAAGTATTTCAAGCTACCGATCACATTCTGAAATCACGAATCGGTTACAGTGAATTAAGTACCATGCATGAACAAGAACTAGCCCGATCAGCAGTCCGATGGATTACTGATTCTACCACTTTTCCAGACGAAATAGTGGCACAAATGTTTCTGAAATTGCCCCCAGCCGAGCAACGACTGGTGGGTATGTATATGATCCAGTACCTCATTACTCTGTATGAGGGTCAACATTCTGATCCAGGTCCGTTGCACGATGTACTGAACGAGTTACTCCAGTATAGATGGAGAGGTCTAGGTACCGATTTAATTAGTGTCATTCTAGAACAGCGCCACAAATATAGAACGTTCCTGAACCCGCATTTTGTTCATGTCTCACCCCCAGAAAGTAAGTCATTCTACATAGACAGACAGAATCCGTTACGAGAAGTCCACCCAGTCCAAGGGGCGGGTGGCGTAATGCAACGAGTGTTCGTATACACTCCAATATCAAAGATGGAACTTCTTGAAATGAAGAAATTAATCCCCTGTCATGACAAAGATCCAGCAGGGTTCCATAGAGAATTAAAAGACATGCTCCGTATGGGAGAATACACTTACCCAGATATCATTAAAATGTTAAAGATCCTGTTACCCGCAGGGGTGTATGAAAAGTTAAAGGAAAAAGAATGGGAGGTGGGAGAGAAAAAGATCGATTGGGCAGCTCTAGAAGCTGAAGACAAGGCACGAGTACCAGGTACCGGTCTTGGAGATAAATGTAAAGAATTACCAGAATTACTGATTCAAGTTTTACCCAGATTATTGACAACGAGAAAAGAAGACTGGGATGCAATCTCAGCCTGTAAACAGAAACAAGATGAAGATATTAGTGATTTCTATTCTAGATTTGAGAAATGTTTCAGTATCAACAGTGGTCTCAAGACAAGTAGTGAGTCATACCCTCACCTTTTCGTTACCAAATTAGTCGAGAATTCAAGCCCACAAATTAAAAATCGAGTTTTGAAAGTCGAAAGCACCTGGCAAGCAAATACTCCGTCCCAGATGCTCCAGATGCTCCAGTATCACCAGAATAGAATCAGGGAAGAGCAAGAACACGAGAGAAAACGTATGAAAGACACGAAAATGAAAGTCCTAGTTGCACAATCTGTTCCTCAAGACAGTCAGAAGAGGGGTCTAAATCAAGCCAATCAAGCCAGTCATCCTGCAGCTCCCGTTAAAGGGAACTGCAATTATTGTAAACAGCCAGGTCATTTTATAAACGAGTGTGCAGTTCTGAAACATAACATAGCTACTGGTAAGACTAAAGAAAGACCACGTCCGCCTAGACAAGAACAAGTCTCACAGATTCCTCAGTCACAGAATGCACAACAGACAGTTCCCGCACCGCAGCCTATCGCTGCAACACAGCACGTTACATCGCAGATGTACCAGTATGCACAGTCCGAGTATCCAGAGTACCAGTCATATTCATGAAACAGCCTAGAGAGGGAGGTAGGCTTGCCTCTCATCGAGATACCTGTAGATCAAGAGGGTCCCTATGTTCACAGTCAAGTATTAGGGAAAGACAGAAAGTTTTTGATCGATACAGGGGCAAGTAGGACCACAATTAGTCATGCCGAAGTTCCAGGGGCTCCGCTCTCAGGCTCAAGAAATGTTTCCCTTGGATTTTCAGGAAAACCAATAGTTAATGAAATATCTAAGCCAGTTACTCTAGATGTAGGTCCATTGTCCCGTACTACTGATCTGTTACTTACTAAGTCATGTCCAGAAAATCTATTAGGCATTAAGACACTGAAAGAGTTAGGTGCAGTTATTTGCTGTTCCCCAGAGGGAATACGTCTGTTCCTACGTGACTTTAAGGGTCACTATGTATTACGAGATTTTGATTCAAGATTGTCTAATGTTCCGCAGCATTTATGGGCGCAAGGTCCAACTGATGTAGGTTACATGCAAATCACACCCCATCGTGTGACTCTCAAGCCAGGTGTAGTGTTACCACGAATCAGGCAGTATAGATTGCCACCTGAGGCTGTAGCAGCCTTATCCAAAATTATTGACGAGCTCATGGCTCAAGGAGTAGTTGTAGAAACTGACTCCAATGTATGTAATTCTCCGATCATTCCAGTCATGAAACGTACTGATCCAAATGCACCCCCAGTATATCGATTAGTGATTGATTTACGAGAGCTTAATAAATGTATTATTCCTCAGTACCCAGTTGTCCCAGATATTTCTTCCCTGTTAACAGCCATTGATTCCGAAGCCATGTTCTTCACTGTCATAGACCTTAAGAATGCATTTTTCAGTGTTCCAATTCATCCAGACAGCCAGTTTCTTTTCTGATTCTGTTTAAATGGAAGGAGCTATATGTTTACACGCGCTCCTCAAGGTTTCACAGAAAGCCCTAGTATTTACAGTCAAGCACTCAAGAGACAGCTAGACAATATTCACATGCCAACTGACACTGCCCTGCTCCAGTATGTCGATGATCTACTGATCACAGCCCGTTCTGAACGTGACTGCGAACGAGCGTCACTTACAGTTTTGTATTTCCTTGCCGAGATGGGGCACAAGGTGTCACCTTCGAAGCTTCAATTCTGTGTCCAGCAAGTGGTATACTTAGGACACTTGCTGTCCAAGAGGGGTAGGCAGTTGACACCAGACCGTATCCAGTTAATAGCGAGTCTTCCCCAGCCCAGAACCCAGAAGGAGGTACGTGCCTTTATCGGCCTTACTTCTTATTGTAGACAATGGATTCCCCAGTATGCATTTCTAGCCAAGCCACTGATACAGTTAACGACACAGGAGGCAGCCGTATCGACTGTCCTCCCTTGGACATCTGAACATACACTTAGTTTTAACGAGTTAAAGAAAGCCCTATGTCAAGCTCCAGTTCTAGCTACACCGAACTACAGTAAGCCTTTTACACTTTTCGTTACTGAACGGGAAGGTACAGCATTATCTGTTCTCACACAAGATCAAGCAGGTCAATACAAGCCCTGTGCTTATTTTTCGAGCACATTAGATCCAGTCGCCCAGGCGTTGCCTGCGTGCCTCAAGTCAGTTGCAGCCACAGCACTAGCTATCAGACAAAGTGATTCCATAGTTTTAGGACACTCCCTGATTGTACAAGTTCCACATTCCGTAGAAGTTCTTTTAAACCGAACACAAACACAGCACTTGACAATTGCACGTTTAACGGGTTATGAATTGACACTGTTCCAGCCACACATAGAAATCAGACGCTGCAACGTTCTGAATCCTGCTACACTGTTACCATCAGTTAATTCAAATCCAGACCCACATGATTGTGTGGAAGTAGTTAACATTACGACAAAGCCAAGACAAGACCTGACAGACATTCCGTTATCAGATCCCGACCTGACACTTTATGTAGATGGTTCATGTATGAGAACTAGTACAGGAGAACTAGTCGCCGCGTATGCAGTGACTACTGACACTGAAGTTATTGAAACACACCGTATTGACACCCTGTCCGCTCAAGCAGCAGAGCTAGTCGCTCTGACACAAGCCTGTATACATGCCAAGAACCTGAAAGTTAATGTTTACACAGATTCACGTTACGCATTCGGAGTTGTACACGACTTCGGAGTACTCTGGCAGGAGAGAGGTTTCATGACTTCTCATGGAACCAAGATTCAGCATGGTCTCCTTATTCAAGCCCTGTTAGATGCCATACATTTACCGACATCTATTGCTATCATGAAATGCAAAGCACATACGAAAGTCACTGACATTATTTCCCAGGGTAATGATCTAGCAGACCGCACAGCCAAGCTTACAGCACAGACTCCAGACATTCCAGTTAATCAGACACGTACTCCAGATCCGATTATATGCATGACAGTTAAGGACCCTACACAAGATGTCATAGATATCCAGTTACATGCTACTCCCGATGAAATCAAGAAATGGTCTGAACAAGGAGGGGTCCAGACAGATCAAGGATGGTTAACGAAGGGTAGAGCCACATGGTTTCTCCCTGATTCTATGGTTCAAGTCATTATCAATACCGCACATAGTCCAGCACATTTAGGAGAAAAAGCTATGTTAGACAGTATCCAGAACATTTGGTTCAACAAGCATTTATGAGCTGCAACCAAGCAGAAAGTCCGTACCTGTATGATATGTTGTCAGTTTAACCCAGGTAAAAGTGTCCCGGTGGAACAAGGTGGTTTCCAGCCCCCTGACCACCCTTTTGAGGTCCTCCAGATGGATTATATTCAGATGGAGCGATGTCGAGGTTTCAAGTATGTCCTTGTAGTTGTATGCGCTTTGTCCAGGTGGACAGAAGCATATCCAGTCCCAGATTACACAGCCGCGACCACTGCCAAGCAGTTGGTTCGTGAATTTTTCCCTAGATACGGACTCCCTAGAGTCGTATATTCTGATAACGGCCAGCCATTCTCATCTGAACTCATGAAACACGTTTCCCTTTTGTTAGGGTACCAGTGGAAGTTTCATTGTGTACGCCATCCTGAAGCAGCCGGTCTCGTAGAGAGACATAATCAGACTCTGAAAATCCGCATTGCAAAAGTCTGTAAAGACAAAGGTGTGGACTGGTTAATAGCTCTGCCAGTCGCTTTATTCTATATGCGCATGGTCGCACATTCCAGATCAGGTCTGTCCCCGTATGAGGTCGTATTCGGCCGCCCCCCTAACATGTGGGGTACTCCTAGACCCCGAAGTATTACCGATGTTTCATGTAATATGCTGACAGATTACCTAGCTTCCTTGATGTCTGCCCTCAACTCATGTCGTTCACAGGTTGCTGCCGCCTTTCCAGACAATACCGAGGTGGCACCGCACGAGATCGTTCCAGGCTCCCTTGTGATGGTCCGGAATTTCGACAGATCAAGTCCGCTGGAACCACGTTGGAAGGAGCCACGTCAGGTCCTCTTGACCACCCGAACTGCCGTCAAGTTGGAAGGCAGGAAGGGGTGGGTCCACCTTTCTCATGTAAAACTTTTCAATCCATTGAAATCAGTCTCTAAAAACATTTCCAAGGATTTCCAGGATTCGAAAGATTGCCAGAACATTGTTTTAAAGGACTGTCCCGCACAAGACATAATTACAACCCCTCCCTTGTTAGAGAAAACTCCGCAACAGGAGTATAAGCTCAAATTAAGGTCTAGTGAAATAAGTCAGTCAGTTTGATTGTATAAGTCCTCCCCTAGGTGAAACGGTTAGACTGTTTCTGACATGTATAAAATAGACCCCCATAGTGAGAGAGTCAGTCGAAGTTCACTTCAATGTATCGTTTTTCTGAGTTTCGTATTATTCATCAGCATAATGATTTCCTGCACTAGTTACGCACTTTTCCTGTGTTTTCCAGTTCCTCATGTAAATATGTCTACTAATGCTACAGTAGAGCACACGTTTAGTGATCTGCCTCCTCACGAATATTCTTACCGCCTCGCTATGCGTAACAACACATTTATCCGTATGTTACATTATTCACACCAGACCAGCAATGCCACTAATTGTTGGGTGTGTGGTCGACTCCCCCCTTTCCAGACACCGAAGGGAGTTCTGCCACTTTTTCCTTATCCATTCTCACACAATGGTTCGTGTGGAGCATGGTCCACGTTAACGTCATCCTCAACAGATATGTCTTTTCTTAACAGTACATGTTTTCCAGACAAGCAAGGTTTCCCCCACAGAACAGGTTTAGATCTAGAAAATGAAGTATATAATTTAGGTAATTATTCGTCGAATTTCATGGTCCTGAATGTTCAGTCTGATACTACTCCAGACTTACCTGCTATTTCAGTACTACCAGTCAAAGGCGAATTATGTGTCCGTAGTTATGGTTCCGTACACGTAGGTCATAGTGAATGTACTACTGTTATCAAGTATAGGGACAGTGGGAAATCTGTTTTCAAAGCTTCACGTCATTCTTATTTTATTTGTGGTCAAACTGCATATGTCCGTCTGCCCCTCGATTGGGAGGGAACCTGTTACATTGCCTTCCTACTGCCACCTGTTTTTCTAGCCCCATCTGATTATCACAGAAACACACATCTAGTACACATTAGACATAGAAGGGAGTCCCCAATTGTCGATTATACTGAAACTACTCTAGAACAGTATACAGATTTCAATAAAGGTTTCTTCTTCTTTGTAGGACCTGTCCAGAATAGTAAACTGATCCGTAGGTTAACAAGAACCCTTGAAGCTGTAGTTAATGAGACTGCCTCTGCTCTAGGTAACCTAACCGAAGAACAATCTGCTATGAGATTTGTCGTTTTGCAAAATCGTCTCGTCCTTGACGTCATACTGGCCGATAGGGGCGGGGCCTGTAGAGTCATCGGATCTAGTTGCTGCATTTTCATTCCAAATAACGCGCCGTCTGTTTATTCAGCTATAACCAGACTCCATAAAATTGCCCATCTGTTACACCAAGATCCAGGCACCTGGACATGGTCCGGTTGGTTCTGGAATATAATTTCCGCATGGGGATGGAAAGTCCTGTCCTTTTTAGGTATTTCAGTAGCGATCATATTCAGCTGCTGCCTCTGTATACAATGTGGCCCTGCGATTTGCAGCATGTGTGCTACCTCTTGTATTCCTAGTCCCAAGCCCCGTTCTAAATCCCGTTCCAAGATAATTCGAGATGAGCAAATGGTACTGTATGAAATGATAGACGGTATCATGAAAATTGATGTTTCCTGATGGAAACGTAGTGACAAGGAGGGAATGTGGAAAAGTAAATTTTGCCATGTTCTGTGTCCCTACGCCTCATCCATCATATGTTATGTGTGCATGACCAATATGCATATGTTATTCCCCATGTCCGATTAATGACGCAATTCCAGTTGTGTCCACCTCTGGTATGTCATTTTCCAATCCTCGTGAATACTACGAATATCAGGCCTATGTAAGTAATGTTGCCACGTTTCTCAGTGTGCACGTTATTCCATTATAAAATCCCCGTTTCCAGGCCTCAAAAGGGCCCGGACCACAGATTCAGCTCCTGTCTCCTGAAAGCCTCGCTGAGGAGCGATACAGCCCCCACCTGTATCCTCGACCCTTCACTTACTTCCTGCTTCGCAGTGCCCGGTGCAGCTTGGCTCTGCCTCTGAGTCTGCCAAAAGTATGTTATGATTCCAGCTATCAGTTCAGTCCTCCTCTTCTGCATTCCTGAGCTACTGAACTGCATCAATAGTTTCCGTCATTGTCTAGCCTACTCGGCTCCATGTTAGAGAAATACTGTATTTAATGGTCATTTAGTATTCTTCATCACGCACTACATGTAGAATAATGCATGGTCCAGTCTTAGAATCAAGTTAGCTTTTCCCCTCATGACTTCTAGTTTATATCAACATGTTCCCTAAACATTAGATACCAGATAGGGTTTAGGTACATGTCGCTCCGACCCCCCAGACTCTAGTCTCTGCTCCTAGCACAGAGTTCATAGCCCCCAGCTTCTCCTAGTAACACGTCATTGCCAGTTTTCGCGCACCATTAGGTTAGAGGTCCCGGCTCCTTAGGTAGCCCCCTCCTATGTTTCCACCCATTCATGACATATTCTGTTACGTTTGCATCACATGTCTATGTATACTCCCAGTTACACCCATTTTTACTGTTATCTTTCGCGACTGCTACGCGTCATGCCTTCTGCTCCACCCACTGCTACGCCTACTGCAATGTAATGCTATGTGTTCGCGTTATGTATATATGCCTGTGTTTTGTTATTGAATGTCAGCGCGCTCATCCCAGACCTAGCCCCAGCAGCTGCTGGGCCTCTTTTCCCCTGTTGGGCCCCAGTTGTCCTGCTGGGCCCTGTCATTCTGTTCCTATGCAGGTTGTCCTGATCCTGTCCTTATGCTGTAATAAACCCGCAGAAACTCCTACTACCTCGAATCTTGACTCTTATTTTATTGAGCTATCTGTTATGCTATAAGTCTAGTCAAAAATAGGGTATTATTTATTTATTTACCACAGTAAGTTGGGATGCTACACATACATGAGTGAGCATGTGACCCACATTCACTGGTGACATCAGGATTAGTGTAGAAAGCTGGCTTTATATATATTATAGCACATTAGTTATAGTCTGTGCAGTCCAGTGGATCCCCAGAGGCTTTCAATAGGTTAAAGTAGGTAATACTAATGCTTTATTTTGTGGTAATGTGGGTGAGCTGTTAGGCTTATCAGAGGGCAATGCTAAGCATGTGTTGTACACACACACAGGCAAGGAATGATTACACATACTCAATGACTAAATCCGAGACCAATGGGTGGTGTAAAAATATTACTTTTAGTATATTTATTTTATGGCACCACCAGCAGCACTGGGGTGGCCAAGTTCAAACTGGGGATCTGGTGCTAATGTAATCCAAAGGAGAAAGGGGACAGTCAAACTGGTACTACTTACAGGTGAATAGAATAGTTTGGTTACCCAGTCTCATACTTATACTCTCAGCGGCACAGGGGCCGCCGAGTGCAGAGTACCAACACAGTGTCGGGTGCCCAATGCAAACAAATTGGAAAAAGCCTGCAGGCTCAGGCCAGGAGGATGATTGATTGAAACCTACAGCTGCACAGGTAAGCTGGGATGTGCTGGAGTGTCAATTCACTGTCAGTAGATCCCCCCAATACCCATGGGCTCCGGATGCCGGGGTGTCCTTTGGCGTTGAAATTCAGCTTACCAATGTGGTCGCAGTTGGGGCATCGTCATGCAGAGGTTACAGACGTCAATGTGGAATCCTGTAGGGATCAACCCATGAGGGACTCTTGCTCAGGTTCGCTGGGAAACATTTTCTGGACCGGTGGGCCTCTTGGACTCTGGCCATGGGCATTGGATGCAGAGGTGGTCGACAGGCAGAGCTCTTGGTCTTTAAAGTAGATATACCTCTGTACAGGACCGGTGTCCACAGGAGAACAGGAACCTTTTTAGAAAGCAGGTAGTCCTCCCAGGATTCTGGGAATCCCTGTGCTGCAGGACAAGTCGCTCTTCCATAGCATGGTCTTTAAGGGCTACAGTCAGGCCAGTAGGGCTGGGGCCAAGTACGTAGGTGCCTTCCGTCTTTGCTGCTGCACGGCTCTTCTTTGTCCTCTTCTTTGTAGGTTGTCAGTAATCTCAGTATTAAGGTTCAGGGGTGCCCTTAAACACTAGTTTTAGGGGCTTTACAAGGGTCAGAGGTAGTAGCCAATAGGCTGCTTACCTTTAGGATGCCTTCACCCTTTGTATGTCAACTCCCTCTGGAGAGGGGCAGATCCCTAACCCTACTGGCCGGAGTCCTCCAAAACAATATGGAGGATCGTCAAAGAAAGGGGTCAATTCAGCTCATGGCACCTTAGGCATGCAGACTTAATTTCCTGCCAACCTTGCCACCATAAATAGGGCTTGGTGAGGAGGGCAGGTATCTCCACTGGCTGGTAAGGCCCTGGTAGGCATAACAAAAGATGGGAAGCCTTTGAGGCTCGCTACATTTCTTTGCTGTCCTGGCTTGGGGGGTAGGTGTGAAACACCTCCACCCAGAGCAGGCTTTGTTTCTGACCCACGAGAGCAAAAGGCTCCCACCTCAGGAGATCAGAAACATGTCTAGAGGTAGCAGGCTGGTGGGGACCAGTCAGGTACACACTTTGGAGTTGTTAGGATTTCAGGGGGCAACTCTGAGTTGCCCTCTAGGTGGTATGTCTTAAGAAATCTAACACGGGCTTCTGTGTGGGTTTATTAAGCTGACATGTTTGGTACCAAACATCTTGGAATTCAATGAAGTCATCATGAGGCTGTGGAACTTGTGGTGAAAGGTCCCAGCTCATGTACTCCATATAGCTTCACTGTGAACTTAAAATCTAAGAATGGACTTAGACACTATAGGGGCATATCTGCTCATGCAGTTATGCCCTAACGCGAGGTATAGTGCACCCTGCATTAGGGCTGTAAGGCATGCCATAGGGGTGACTTACCTATGCCTCTTGCAGTGCTAGTTGGCCTGGCACATAGGAATGTGTGTCAGCTCAACTCTTCACTTTTATCTCCATCAAAATACACAGGCTACAGTGACAGTATGCCTGTGTTTAGTGGGGGGGGGGGGGTCTCTTAGAGTTACACAATACATATTGCAGTCTTTAGAGACCCTCTCTGGTCACAAGGCCCTTGGTACCACTGGTACCTTTTACAAGGGACTTATATGTGAGCCAGAGGTGTGCCACTTGTGGAACCAATTGTACAGTTTTGGGAAAGAACACATACACTGGGAACCTAGTTAGCAGCAACCTAGTGCAACTCAGTCAAAGATGCACCAGAATCAGGCAAAAAGTTTGTGGGGGTACTACAACAGAAACCCACTTTCCTACAATTAGTGCCTACATTTTGGATTCTAAACATATCCCAAATTGAGTTTTGCACCAAAAATATTGGTTCATTCCTGTTCAAAGTGTCATATCAGCATGATGACAAATATATGTGTATAAGCCAGTCTGTCTGTTTACAAATAATTGTCATAGGTATACAGTTATTGTGAATACACAGACGAGAATGTGTACACATTGGTGACAGAGAAACACATACCCTAAAGCATTACTTAATGTCCTTTGTCATGTTCAGATGATGATGCAATAAGGGAGATAAATGACATACTTCAAGGGATTTCTCAAGATTGAAAATTCCATGACATATGTGTAGATGTATTCAATAAGGTAACCTCAAAATCAGGCCAAGTTCATGACTCATTACCCAATTGTTGGCATGCATCAAGGTATAATATGTTCCCTAATTCAAGTATTGTGTGAGTCTCTGAAGTAAGTTTTACATGAGAATTAGTGTATGGGAAAAATGTGCTGTGATGGTTTATAACATTTTGGACTACAGTGAAAACCAACATATTCAGTGGAACAATTTTACTGATACACTAAAAACCTCAACTGACTATCAGCCTTTAGGAGTGAAATGTGAGATTCTTTTGCTCAGTACTAGAGTATATTAAGACTATTTTGAGGGCTACGAATTTACTTATTCTGTTGAAGTTATTTATCATTTGCCCCAAAATTCTTTTTCAGACAGTCTTCTACAGTCTAGGGGCCCCATTAGGATGGCGGGTGGATTGCCCCTGCCGGGCCGGCGGTAGCTACTGCTGGCCCGGAGGGGGCGATCCGCCCCCCGTCCTTCCAGCAAAGAACCCCCACCATATTACTATGTATGGCTGGGGGGTCTGCCGCTTTTCCGCCCGGTCGACAAGTTGACCGGGCAGAAAAGGGTTCAATATGGTGGCAGTGTCTCTGTTAGACACCGCTAGCCATATTTGGACATCGACCACAAAAATATAGATTACAAAAATATTGAGGGAAAAATATAGATTACAAAAATATTGAAACCATATACTTAAAAAGGTAAGTACAAAAATGTTTTAGAAAATGTATGATTTACAATAATATAGATGTGATAAATCCTGATTTTAAAATATTTATAATTTACAATATTAAAATGAACATAAATTACTTACTAACTTTTAATTACAACAAATACAACATATAAATGTTCTTATAAAAATGTAAACACGCATATATACATATAAAGAAATAGAATTATACATATATATGAATATAAACTAATATTTACTTAATATTATAATTTAAAAAATCTTAAATAGCATAATATTATTAAAAATATATGTAAATATACTTAAATATACCAAAAACATAAAATGATAAATAAGGAAACAATTTAATTTCAAAATAAAAACTGAACAACACACATATTTTGGAATGTAATTAAAAATAAGTTACAAACAAAAATATTGCAAACTATGATATTATTATTATAATAAATCAAACACATAATGATATAAATTACAGCATAAAATAAATTATTACACATTAAAATAAATACATATACATTTCCCACGATATCAAAAAGAAAACATTTTTATACTAAATAAATATAAAAATAATTAATCCCACCTACCACAACACAATAGTACCAAAATATTTTACATCACACAAAAATAAAATTTAGGGCCCGATTACGATGTTGTTCGGAAAGGCTCTGAATGGGATTTGGTTTTGCAGAATCCGATTCGGAACCCTTGTTTCCGAATGAATCATACACATTTCACAATGACTGATTACAATGC
This sequence comes from Lissotriton helveticus, assembly GCF_964261635.1. Lineage (NCBI taxonomy): Eukaryota > Metazoa > Chordata > Amphibia > Caudata > Salamandridae > Lissotriton > Lissotriton helveticus. Next base: position 1,709,574,935 of record NC_136063.1, on the reverse strand, counting down.
CCTTAAACCGTTCGAGCAGTCTGAATCGGTGACAGAAGGCATTCGGGCAGCCTGAGTCTTTCAGACCCAAGTACAGCTCTATGGAAAAGGTTTCCGGACAAAGCGATTACAATGACCGATTCGGACAGCCATACTGATTTGGTTTGCCTGACACAAAACGGCTGTCGGAATCTGTCTATGGGGGCCCATTGGGGGCCCCCTTCACCTGGAGGCATATGAATGGGGCCCATGCACAATGTGGCAGGCACTATGGGGTGCCTGCCACAGGGTGAAAGATTTTCCCCAACCTCCCTTTTTTCCATGGGAGCCTGTGTTCTCATTTTGAAAACACAGGCTCTCATTGAAGTCAATGCGAGTCCGATTGAACGATGTTGGGAAGCATCGCAAACAGTCATCAGACTTGCAGGATCCGATTAATTCAGAAACGAGTCAGAGATTGATTTGTTCGGAACAGTTTCCAAACGACATCGTAATCGGCCCCTTACTACTCTAACTTCAATAAATATAAAATTGCATAAAATATAACATTACAGAATCCTACAATTTACTATTCCCAGTACATTTAACACAACAATAATATTTATAATTAACAAAAATATAAAGCAATTCCCACTCCAGTCAGTGCAACAGTAGGGAAAGCGTTGGATTGCAGAAAGCTAAAATGTGCTATTCCTACTCCAGTCAATGCAACGAAGGGAAAGTGTTGGATTGCGGAGAGGTAAAATGTACTATTCCCACTCCAGTCAGTGCAACAGTAGGGGAAGTGTTTGATTGTGGTATGGGAAAATGTATTATTCCCACTCCAGGCAGTGCAACTTTAAAAAGATATAAAAAATCTTGAACAAAATGTAATTATTTAAAAAAAATCTAAATGAATTCAAACGCAAATATGTTGAATACAAAATACAAATATATTTTATATTTTAAAGAAACATATTGCAAAGTTAAGTACATATTGCAAATACCTACAAATGTTAATATAAATAAAATACAATCATTATTTTCATATAAATATTTTTTTTATTTTTAAAGTATTTATAAAAAAAAATATTTATTACATACATTTAATTGAGCTTCTTCCCACCATATAACCACACAAAACTAACAGCCTGCACCCAAAACTTAACTGAAAATAAAATGGTATACCTAATAATATAAATATGTTCAACAAACCAATTACCAATAATTTAATTTTAAATAATAATTGTGAGACAAGATATACCCCCACAAAACACAACACACTCATAAAATTTCCCAGAAAATCATTTACACAAATAACATAATAAATTGTCAAATTATTCATTAATATTACTTAAAAAATAAATAATATTTACTAAACATTAATTTACTTACCACCCCTTTCCCCTACAACACCCACAACCCACATCTCAGATAAAAACAAATTTCACAATTAGAGATAATTGATTCTTTATTAAACAAATATTATGTATTAAAACATAATATAAATATATTACAATTAATTAACTTCCCACCCTTTACCCCTATAAGCCCCACAACCCCCACCTAAAATGAAAGTAAACTCATAAACCCAAACCCCACACCAAACAAATGTTACTAAACCATTAATATAGTTAATTATCAATTATTCAATTACATGTAAATAGCAACTAATTATTATTAAAAATAAATGACTTCCAACCATTTACCCATAATCCCACAACCTGTACCAAAACAAAATTACACAATTACCATAATTATTATAAATTAATTAATAATAATAGACATCTAATTAATTGATTAGAAATAAATTACTTTCCACCTTTTGCCCCTATGAACCCCACAACCCACACATAACATTTACCCCCAAAATTTCAAAGCACAGTTAGCACTATTAAATTTCAATTAAATAAATATTATTAAATACAAAATAATCATACATTTATTATAATAAAATTACTTTTTCACCCTATTCCCCTATAAACCCACAACCCTCTACAAAAAATAAAAAACTCAAAATATAATTAACTTAAATGTAATAACTACTAAAAATGTAACACATATAAAAAAACATAAACAATACTTATCCCAAAAAATTGCATCACATACATTTAAAATATATACTAAAATACATAAGCCTAATTAAAAAATGCAAATGATATTAATGAATATCTATATTTTAAAAATCAATATTACTTACTTTAAAATCGATATTCTTTTCCACGATATTCTTGCAAACAATATTTTTGTGTCACAAAATAATAATAATGATAATTGATAATTACTTGATAATTGTATCAGTCTATATTACTGAATCGATATTTTGTCTGAATACCCAATGGGAAGCTATTTCATTGCAGCTTTCATTAATCAATTTTGACAGTTGACATATTTTAGTGTCTTGCAGTGAGTGTTATTGTTTATTGCCCATACGGAGGTGACACGATTTCAGTTTATGTTCTTATTGGTAAAGAAGTGCAGTATTTATGGACTCTTGTTTGTTCATGTAAGACTTTTTGGAGATCTACATTATGCTGAATTTAGGGCTGTGTTAAGAAACTGTACAAAGGTATTTTAAGAGTTTGTCCTCCTCGTTCACAGCAGCCTCTCGTCCATTCAAAACTTGTGGCCCAGTTCCTGTCCCTTTCCAATCCCAATTCCTTATTTCCAGACCTGTTTGGCACACACACACATTCACATGCACACACTCATTCAGACACAAGTAGCTCACCCACACAGAAACACAAACATCACAAGAAATACTTGCCTACATCCAAATATACAGACACCCCAGACACCACCAACCCTACAGTAACCACCCCACCATTGTCACATCCATACAGACCACAAACATCACTGTCTCCACAGTTACTACCCCCACCAACATCACATTCCATTCCATACACACCACAGACATCACGACCCCACAGTTACCAACCCCGCCAACATCAAATCCACACACACCACAGACACCACCCCCAGAGGTACCACCCCACCACCATCACATCTACACAAATCACAGACACCACCCCCCACCAGTTACCACCTCCATTGCATACACACATCCACAGTTACCACCCTAACACCATACCATCCACACACACCATAGACACCACAACACCAAGAGTTACCACCTCCACCACCATCACATCCACACAAACCAGACACCACCACCACACCCATATGCATCACTAAATCAACATACACAACACCGACAACAAGCACATCCACAGCACATGTATCCAAAGACACACCAACCTTACAGTACACACCTACAAAACACAGACACACACAATCAAAAACACAACATATACACAACACAAGAAGCACACATACTTGCAAATCAGACTCCAGACCCACAGGCAACTGCATTTGCAAGAGACACAGGCACATCACACACTGGCACTCCCTCCCTCTACCACCCAAGGCCCCCTCCCTTCAAACAGTTTACCAAGTTCCCCATAGAGAATTGCAGTTTACCCTTACCCTAACCTCTCCCAAACCTGTAACCACACATACCAAATGGTGTTCTACCACCCCCACCTCCCAAGCCACCCTTTCCAAATCCACCCCACTAAGCAAATTCACCCATTCCACTTCCCAACTAACCCTTTGCAAATTGAAATCCACTCCTTCCCCACATAAGGATACCACTGCCAAACCCAACACCCCTCTCATGGAAGATCTGTAAGGTGCCTGTCCTGCCCACTGGATACCCCTTCCTGCCAGGTTTCCCCTGTCAGTGTATTAGGAGGCAAGCTTTGTGCCACAGCCCAGTGCACTTTCCTGTTTCGACTGCAGAACTGCCAATTGACTTGGACGTTATATTGAGGCATTTTTCGTGTTGTTCAATAAATACTTTATTTTGATTTTACCAAATTGGTCCTGGCATTACTTTTCCTTAGCTATTGTTTGATTCCTGGCAAGGTTGCATAGCTGGATGTAAATTTCTTATTTTTGTTGAACGTGATGGATGGTTATGTTACATATTTTTAGAAAGTCTACTTTGCTATATGCATACACTGGTTTACATGCTGTGTGATGGTCATTTGATCTTATGGGTACGCATTCTTCATTGTAATGGCCACTTGCACCACAAAATTGATGTGACATGTTTTATTTGGATGTGTTACTACAGTTGTGTTTGTTTCAACCTGATTGGGGATCAGTGTGAAAAAGGTTTGTATCTATTGCAAATGGATCCAATGCAGGATTTGCACTAAACAAGGGGAAATGTTACATGAATGGAATTGTTGCAGAACTCACATTTAAATATGGCGTTGATTTAACTGGTATTTCAAATGGTAATAGTTACACCTTGTTCAGAGCAATGTCAACATCATGTTTCTTTGCACTTATCCCTATGATGTGTGTTGCATTTGTTTTTCATGTGTGAAATTTAGATATTTGTTTATGCACACCCGGAGGGTGATATTTTGGCATATATTATGGTATCTTTTTGTGCATGTGTCCATTTTTAAGGTATGTTGCTTCCAGCGCATTTATCTATGAATCTAGTGACTTTACAGATGTGTTCATTTGAATTTCCAGCACTTCAACATTACCCACATATGCATTAACATTGATATGCTATTGCTCGTATGTGATATTTTTAAAAACACAAGTCCTATGCATATTTTGAGTGACAAGTCAATAGAAACAGGTAAAAGTGGTGCTTATCATCGGTTTCGTCCACGCCAATGTTGGTTTTCTGCATCATCAAGGAGACAACAGCAGGGGCAGGACTTGTAGGATTGGATTCATGGTGGTAGAGGAAGTCTGAAGGTAAGCACTGCTGAGTTTGTGCCTTATATCTGTTCCAGTCCGCCAACTCAGGTATGAAGGTTTAACCACCCATTCATGTCGCGTGGAAGGCACATCATGATTGAGCCGGCCAGGAAACTGGTGGACCTCTCTATGAGAGTCAATTTGACCTATCCCGCCACCAACACGGTCTAGATTTCCTAGTGGTGACAGTAGTACTGCAGAAGTATTTTGTCTAGGCAATCGCCAAAATGTAAACAGGGCGGGTGGAACGCTGGGTCAGCGGGTGGGAAGACTACCCAAAAAGCAATGATGGGACTGATTCTGCCAAGATTGTAATTAGCCCCTTAGTTTTTAGTGGAATTACTGAAGTTTGCTCAAGATTTCATGCCAAGGGCCTTTTAATTTAAAAGCACCAAAGAGGCTGAAAACATTAATAATGTGCATATCAAACATATTCGTAATTTCCAAAGTAACTTGTATCACATTTTCACAAAAAGAATTATAAAATTCAGTTAAATAAAACATTGAAACAATTTTTCGGAACCTCATTTTCAAAATAATGGGTATAATATTGCCCCAGTGACATTGTACTGACACTCTTTCCTATGTTGAGGTCTAGACTGATCCATCCACACTTTGAAAATTGCCTTATTATGTAAGACCCCCTTCCATGGCTTAACATTGATCTTTGTATTTTTTCAATGGTCAAACTTCCATGTCGTATTTTATTTCCCACTTTTGTCATTTCCCATGCTTTTTACAGTGGTTTTTGTTACTGTGTCATGCATATTAATCCCAATCCTTGCTCGCAGTTTTAAGCTACTGGGTTTACAACGTCATTCCAGATATTACGTTTTGGTCAAAATTCAAAGTACCCAGTTTAAGATATGATCGATCAGTGAAAAAGGACAGTTCAAAGCACACTGAAAGGGACTAACGTGTCCCATTAAATTGAAGGCTGAAAGATCTCTTGTGGCAATCTTTTGTAACTCGTAACTTGCATTTCTTTTCATCTGCTATTTGCACGTTTATCCTCATCATCCAGCAAGGAGCTAGCACTATAATATTTTTCTGAATTTACCCTTCTATGTGCCATGTTTTTATATGCATGGCATTGATGCGGTGAGCCTCTCTTTGAATCCATTTTCACATATGGGAATATGATCGCACAATACCTCATTCGTTTTCCTCCGTATGCCATACATTTGATGAATGTAATACACTTGGAATGGAAAGAAATGCAATGTTCAACACCTGCTGTACCAAACTAATCTCCTTCGTGAATTAGACCGTCCCAGACTGCCTAAAGGGTATGTAGGAAAAAAGTAGGATTGAGAGCCATATTTCCCACCTGAAACATTTGGCTGGTCTTCCTCCTTCCAAGTACTTGTCTCATGATCGGTCTATCTGACCTGATGGAATCCTCATTGGATAAAGACTGGATGGCGATTCTTTGAAGAAATTGAATACGATAAAATGTCAAATTCCAAAGGTAATGCTTACTTAGAAAAACCTGAAGATATCTGGTAACATGGACTCACAAGTTCACTTGATTTTTCTCCACAGTGAAATTTTAGACATTTTCTGACTTATTCCAACCTGCACTTTTGGCTAAACAGATGCTTCTATTAATATTGAATGACGATTAAAACAGTTTTATCCAGGTTTCTGATATCTTGCAATCGGTATCTATTGAAATGTATTGCTCATTAAATAGTTGTGCCATCTCCCCCAGAACCACTACAATAGTAACATTTGAACATGTCTCTAGCTAACTAAATATGAAACTTTAAGGAGCTTTTTGATTTGTCTCTGTTAGTGGAGTTTTCTTGGCAACAATTATCAGTGCTGAACTTTGAAAAAGCAGGTGTGTAAGCTGTATGTGGACTTGCTCCGAGCAAGGGAGTGAAGCAAGCAAGGATGGCCCATTTCCACATCCAGGGGTATTCTCCCACACAAACAAAGGTTTTAAAAGATTTAGGCAAACTGATGAAAGCCAGGGTACTATTTTCCTGGGAAAAGGAGAAGAAATTCAAATAAAAAAAAAAAACTGTTATTAAGGGTCATTCATGAAATAGTATTTCATGGTCTACCAAATGAGCCATGCGAACTCTCTGCCCCTATTGCAATATCCCTGTGATAAAATATAGGAAAATGTAAAAGAGGTTTAGTGAACTTGGAAAAAGTTTGATAAAATATTTTTCTGCTAAATATTCATGTAAAATAACTTTCGACATCTATTTTAAGTATAGCACTAAATATAAAATTCAAAATCACCATTAACTTAATTTTAAATAAAAAAATATGTAAAACATAAAAAAATGCTCAAAATTATATAATAAATTAATTTTGCCCTAAACTAAAAAAAACTATTTTATTTTGCATTAATAATTATTAAACGTGATGGACAGAATTATTGAAAAGTAGTGAAACTATCGTTAATAACATATTGCTACAATACTTGTAAATGAAAATACTGTATTACAATACTTTAAAATTAAATTTAAATTGAAAATATGTACTATTTTTATAAGCATTAAACTATATGTATGTATAACTTTAACTAATAAATAAACATAATTTGTTTGCACATTATTTCCCATGAGGTTTTAATTTATGCTCCAAGCGTCACTGATTTCTATGATGGGTATTACAGTACTAGTGGTTGGCCATGTCTGGTGCTAGACTTCATCTCTCCATTGCAGTAATTTACTATTCTTTGGGTCTCTTTTTGGCTGCAATAACTTTAAGAATTGCATATATGAATAGTACTGGGCATACTCTATTGTGAGTGGGGGACATCCCTCTCTATCCCTTCCCTGACTCTCCCTTATCCTCTTCTTATACTTCCCTATTCCCCTCCCTTTTAGAAATAAACTTTCCCATTCCGCCCGCTCCTCTCTGTCCCTTCCACGTTTGCTCCTACAGCCTAAACTTACAAGTGAGTAGACTCTACACTTGCGGTGGAGATCTCTGCACATTAAAAGATGGGGGAGGTGGAGACATAAACTCTGCATCATGGTTTGGGAATGCCATTTTATAGTACGTTTTGGAGTACTACAAAGACCTACTGCAAAGTGCCCTAATGTGAGAAAAACATTGGCGCTCCAGTTTTCTTCATCTGAGGACAGTGTTGTGAGAATGAGGGGCTTTAATCACTGCCTTAAGCTTTTTGGCACCCACTCCTCGAAGGCTCTAAATGATTGTTTATAGCATCTCTCTGTAGTATACATACCTTCGTGATATTTTTGGCTTCCATATTTAGGCAATGACATTTTGGCAAGAGTGTTATTTTCCACAGTAAACTAATATAGATGGCTAGATGAGAGTTGAAGACATGAGAGATTGTACAGTGAAGTGAAGAATTAGAGACCTGAGTAAAACAGCAAAGGGACACTAGGAAAGTTAAGAGTATTAAGATTGAATGGGAAAGCAGTAGATTAAATGAGAGAGTTCCTAGATTCAACATGATTTCAGGGGATCTAGAAGAGAAATCAGAAAGCTCTACATGAAAATATGCAGCATTGCATTGCACCAATGGTAGAAATATGTGCAGCATCATATGTTATAGAGTCGCATATCAATAATGTCATGGCCAGGAATATACAAAAAGAAATGAACTTTTAGAATAATGCTAAATATTGCACTACAGTGCAAATGGAAATGAGCTCTTTCTTGCATCAGATTTGTAATGGCGATACATCCTCCAGCAAATATTTTCACACAACGACAAGCACTCAAGGATAATCCACTTAAAGTGTATATTTTTGCAAAAATTACATGATACGTGTCAATATAACACAATATTCCAAAGGTCCCTTGCCTACTTTGGTTGGTGCTAGGCTCCCACTGAAAACCAGTTCATACTAATTTCGTGGATCTGACCTAATCCTAGTGATACATGTGTTGTCCCTCCCTGTTATGTTCTAATTGCATATGTTACCAAAGTTTTGGCAGCAAATATATTTTGCAATGGAAAGTTGATTAAAGCTTTTGTTTGCACCATTTTGTGCCATGGAGCAACACGAGCGAGCAACTATGCAACCACATGTTAAAGCTGAAACTGTTGGACAAGAATTAGATGTTTCCAATGTCTTAACTGTCTTGTAAGCTTCCTTCCATGAGAGATGTGCTGAGCCAATGTGAGGCCCTGGCGTTCTTGTCTCTGTTCCACTTTTGCACACTGTCCCCTTTCACATCTGTTTCATTATACCCAAACATCTTCTTGATCATGAGAATTACCACTCTGTAATCTATTGCCTCCCTTAATAGACATCACAATTAGTGGGTATATGTGGTTGATTCTAAGGCAATGCTGTTCAAAAAGATGACGAAATAAGTCACCGACACAGCTCCCTGCTCAAATGTCTTACTCATGGGACATCATGGAGCTGGATATCATCGGGGGATGCCAAGTCTGTCTATACTTTTCTGTTTAAAATTTGACCTTGACTTTGCCTTCTTTAATATAAATACTAAATCATTTTGCTGATTCATCTTGTTGAAAGATAACTCATTTCTGCATGTAATTTTGAAAACATTATTTTTGCTCAACATGATAATTGGACCTATTATTTACTTCTACCACCAGTCAAGCAAATGCTGCTTGCTTAAACAGTTCTTTCTCCACTACTGCTTTTAACCTGGTGAACCTGATTGGGCATGGGACATCTTCCTGCCCACAGATAGGTTGGACCTACATGGTGCTGGGTTGGGCAGACCTAAATGAGATTGTGCATATTTGGACCACTGCAGCCCCCGATCATCTGACAGGGCTCACAAGTACATCTTGGTGGCAGTGAATTCCAGCTCTTGATCCCTTTCAGTATGGCCACAGCAATCGGCTGGTGCCTGAACTGTTATAAAGGATCTGTGAATCTTTATAGGGACATATGCAGTTGGCACACTACATTCGGATTAGGGTCTGGCATTTAGCTCTCTGGCTTACAAAGAGGCCATGGGAAGTGTGTGTGTGAACCTGCCATTCTCGTCCCCTTATCATCTCAAAGAAAACACAGTTGTGGGGAGGAAAAACTGGGACTTAAAGCAGTCTTTACCTTCAAGGGTTAGGCTCTGGTCACAGTTGGGTCTATCAACTATATGGGGACCAGAGGGCTTTGAACAGTATGCCATGAAAGTCCCTGGGTGGTCAGACTCCCTATGAGATCCTGTTTGGGATTAAGATGTGGGTCCCTGACCTCGATAATGCCAGCACAGTGACAGCAGAAACAACTTTTGACATTAATGAACATTTGGCGGTTTTACAGGAATTGAATGATTTATTGGATGAATAAAGCAAAGCCCAAATAAAATGCACCACCACTGGAGAAGTGAAGGTAGTTCTGGCAAGATCCGGCTGTATCCAAAAGTTCAGGGAGCTGTTCCGAGAAAAGATTGGGGAAAGTAAAAATGTGGCCATCTTACAGAGCAGCTGTGCCTGTCCTGGCTGTTGAAGGTACACAACTGTACTCCCCCCGAATCTATGACAAAATATTGACTACAAAAAAGAATTACTATTCCCACTCCAGGGATTGCAACAGTAGGGAAAGTGTTGGATGGCGTAGGGGTAACAATTACTATTCCCACTCCAGAGAGTGCAACAGTAGGGAAAGTGTTGGATAGCATAGGGGTAACAATTACTATTCCCACTCCAGAGAGTGAAACAGTAGGGAAAGTGTTGGATAGCGTAGGGGTAACAATTACTATTCCCACTCCAGAGAGTGCAACAGTAGGGAAAGTGTTGGATAGCGTAGGGGTAACAATGACTATTCCCACTCCAGAGAGTGCAACAGTAGGGAAAGTGTTGGATAGCGTAGGGGTAAAAATTACTATTCCCACTCCAGAGAGTGCAACAGTAGGGAAAGTGTTGGATAGCGTAGGGTTAAAAATTACTATTCCCACTCCAGAGAGTGCAACAGTAGGGAAAGTGTTGGATAGCGTAGGGGGTAACAATAACTATTCCCACTCCAGAGAGTGCAACAGTAGGGAAAGTGTTGGATAGCGTAGGGGTAACAATTACTATTCCCACTCCAGAGAGTGCAACAGTAGGGAAAGTGTTGGATAGCGTAGGGGTAAAAATTACTATTCCCACTCCAGAGAGTGCAACAGTAGGGAAAGTGTTGGATAGCGTAGGGGTAACAATTACTATTCCCACTCCAGAGAGTGCAACAGTAGGGAGAGTGTTGGATAGCGTAGGGGTAAAAATTACTATTCCCACTCCAGAGAAGGCAACAGTAGGGAAAGTGTTGGATAGCGTAGCGGTAACAATTACTATTCCCACTCCAGAGAGTGCAACAGTAGGGAAAGTGTTGGATAGCGTAGGGGTAAAAATTACTATTCCCACTCCAGAGAGTGCAACAGTAGGGAAAGTGTTGGATAGCGTAGGGTTAAAAATTACTATTCCCACTCCAGAGAGTGCAACAGTAGGGAAAGTGTTGGATAGCGTAGGGGTAACAATTACTATTCCCACTCCAGAGAGTGCAACAGTAGGGAAAGTGTTGGATAGCGTAGGGGTAAAAATTACTATTCCCACTCCAGAGAGTGCAACAGTAGGGAAAGTGTTGGATAGCGTAGGGGTAACAATTACTATTCCCACTCCAGAGAGTGCAACAGTAGGGAGAGTGTTGGATAGCGTAGGGGTAAAAATTACTATTCCCACTCCAGAGAAGGCAACAGTAGGGAAAGTGTTGGATAGCGTAGCGGTAACAATTACTATTCCCACTCCAGAGAGTGCAACAGAAGAGAAAGTGTTGGATAGCGTAGAGGTAAAAATTACTATTCCCACTCCAGAGAGTGCAACAGTAGGGAAAGTGTTGGATAGCGTAGGGGTAACAATTACTATTCCCACTCCAGAGAGTGCAACAGTAGGGAGAGTGTTGGATAGCGTAGGGGTAAAAATTACTATTCCCACTCCAGAGAAGGCAACAGTAGGGAAAGTGTTGGATAGCGTAGCGGTAACAATTACTATTCCCACTCCAGAGAGTGCAACAGTAGGGAAAGTGTTGGATAGCGTAGGGGTAAAAATTACTATTCCCACTCCAGAGAGTGCAACAGTAGGGAAAGTGTTGGATAGCGTAGGGTTAAAAATTACTATTCCCACTCCAGAGAGTGCAACAGTAGGGAAAGTGTTGGATAGCGTAGGGGTAACAATTACTATTCCCACTCCAGAGAGTGCAACAGTAGGGAAAGTGTTGGATAGCTTAGGGGTAAAAATTACTATTCCCACTCCAGAGAGTGCAACAGTAGGGAAAGTGTTGGATAGCGTAGGGGTAACAATTACTATTCCCACTCCAGAGAGTGCAACAGTAGGGAGAGTGTTGGATAGCGTAGGGGTAAAAATTACTATTCCCACTCCAGAGAAGGCAACAGTAGGGAAAGTGTTGGATAGCGTAGCGGTAACAATTACTATTCCCACTCCAGAGAGTGCAACAGAAGAGAAAGTGTTGGATAGCGTAGAGGTAAAAATTACTATTCCCACTCCAGAGAGTGCAACAGTAGGGAAAGTGTTGGATAGCGTAGGGGTAAAAATTATTATTCCCACTCCAGAGAGTGCAACAGTAGCGAAAGTGTTGGATAGCGTAGGGGTAACAATTACTATTCCAACTCCAGAGAGTGCAACAGTAGGGAAAGTGTTGGATAGCATAGGGGTAAAAATAACAAACTTATAAATAAATGTATTTTGTTAAATAATAAAAATATTAACTATTAAATAAATATAAACCATTTACAAATACCAATACATAATTATTAAAAACATGATTAGCAAAATATTTTTAAACAAAGAAATTAATAAAACATACCATACAATAATATTTAATTACCAATTAATAATTAATTAACAATTATATAATTAACAAAACAATTAATTAAAGAACATTATTACTTAATTACATTTAAATTACTTCCCACCCTATTCCCCTATAAACCCACAACCCGCTACAGAACATAATTATCAATTAATTATAATTAATTACCAATTAATTAAAATAATTATCAATTAATTACAATTATTTTATAATTCTTACTAATTAATAATTAATTTAACATATTTAAATTACTTCCCACCCTATTCCCCTATAAACCCACAACCCGCTACAGAACATATTTATCAATTAATCAATTAATTAAAATTAATTACCAATTAATTAAAATTAATTACCAAATAATTAAAATTAATTTATAATTCCTACTAATTAATAATTAATTTAACAGAATTAAATTACTTCCCATCCTATTCCCCTATAAACCCACAACCCGCTACAGTACTAAAATACAAAATTTAATTAAATTACATAAAAATCAATTAAATACATAATAAATACATATTAATATACACAAAAATAATTTAAGAATCGATATTAGTAACATCGAAATTATTAACATCGATATTTCTGACATCGATATTTCAAACTTCGATCTTACTATTATCGATATTAAATCTATCGATATTACTTACCTTCAATATTATGTCCCTTCGATATTTAAACTTCGATATTATTGTATATCGATATTTAAATATCGATATTTTGTCTGTATACCCTCCCCCCCTTGCCAGATGCAGAGACAAAAGGTTTGTCTCTCTTTATCTAATCAAACCACATTATGTGGCCGATTCTCAACAGTAAGCCACGTGAACTCCTGGGTAGCTATCAATCTCCGCTCACAGCAGGTTCACATGGAAGCTTTAATTACAAATGAAGCCTGCTCTCTTCAACAAGTAACAGCGATGAACAACAATGAAATATGCCTTCTACCTGTTCCAAAAACAACAACTGTACAGTCTACAAGTACAGAAACACAGATTTCCTTTCTGAATAATGAGAAGAACAAGGTCAACATCAATATACCATAGATCGAGTCTTCATCGAATTAAACCAGCATGCTGAGGTGCCAAGATAGACTGGACAACGTCTGAATACTTCATCAACTTTGATGACTTCTCCAACTCATCGAAGGTTCCACCTCCCCCATCACCCCTGCCTTTCGAACTGAAGGTGCATGTCTTCTATCGTTGGCTGGAAAGAACATACTTTGTTTCTCCATTGTTAGACCTTAGGATTACAAATTTCATTAATTTACCTAGTCCTTTGGATTAGTTTTGTGACTGCGTTCTTCTTTCTTCTAAATGGACACTATATCCCAGAACGTTCTGCAGTACACATTGTTAATTTGGTTCTGAAACCACGCACATCATCACACCGTGAACAAACAGCCTTGCCCCTGGTGAACATTTCAACTGTTCCAGTTCCGGATGGGATTGTATGGGATAGGGCAGGGGTACTCATAGTACGGCCCGCGGGCCTCCAGCGGCCCGGCAAGCCTTGCCTGGCAGCCCGCGGACCGTCCAAACATCGTACCCTTTTCAATATATATATATATATATATTTTAATAGTGTCAGCAAACACCCCTGCGGTAGCGGGAATCAAGAGACTGCTGCTCTCTGGAGGCCGGGGCCGGGCTATTCCGTGGAGCTGCAGGGGCCTACGAGGTGAACAAAGCCTAATTAACATGGAAATGGTCTATTTATTTATTTATTTATTTATTTATTCAAAGTTTTATATAGCGCAAACAGGATCCTTACAGATATCAGAGCGCTTCACAAAGACAGGGAAGGGGCAGTAGGAGTCAACAGAGATAATGGGAAACAGTATAATAGTCAATAACATGGTAATAACATGGATAATAAAAACATACATAAAACCAATCCATATACAATCAGGTAAGGGAGTAATATAGGACAACACAAGTCATTGATCACACTACAGAGGTGTACAGGTGGATCAGTAAACCAACGTGTATCATATCTTGGTCGGTAGTAATAGAGTAGCGTAGTAGTGCCCCCAACAAGTAGAGTATAGTGCCAGGGGATAGGGTGAGCAGTGATACAAAGCAATGCAGAGTCTCTGAACCAACATCTATAACGATCAGGAGATCTTGGCCAGAAGGATGGTTTTCACCTCTTTCTTGAAGAATGCAGTGGAGGAGATCAGCCTGGTTTCAGGAGGGAGCGCATTCCAGATCCTGGGTGCCATCCCTGAGAAGGAGCGCTTGTAAGTTTTCACTTTCCGGAATCTACGAGGTTTCAGGAGAAGATTTTTTGTGCTCCTATTGGATCTCGAACCTCCTGATATAGACAGCTTTTGAGCGAGGTAGTTAGGTGCCTTGTGGTGCACGGCCGCGTGTGTCATAACTGCAATTTTTAGCTGTATTCTGGCCTCAAAAGGCAGCCATTTTAGAGACTTTAGGTCTGGGGATATGTGCGAATGCTTTCTAGAGCCAGTAATGAGTCTCGCGGCAGCGTTCAGGGAGGCTCTTAAGGGTGCTGTTGTGGATAGCGGGAGACCGCTGAGGGCCGCAATTCCATAGTCTATTCGAGGGATGACTAAAGCTTGTACAGCAGTTTGGAAGTCTTTGGCCGGGAGGAAGGGTTTAATTTTCCTCAGCGTGTTAATTTGGAAATTAGCTGCTTTTGTGGCTTTGCTGACGTGCTGCTGCATGTTGAGCTTGGCGTCGAGTGTGATGCCTAGGGATTTCGCCGAGTCCACGATGGTAGGTTGGACATTGAGTGCTGTTAGGTTGTTGAGACAGGTTTGGGTGGTGGAGATTTTCGCCGGGGGTGAGATGAGTAGGAACTCAGTTTTCAGAGCATTTAGTTTGAGGTGATTATCGGCCAGCCAAGATTGGGTGTTAATAAGCGTGGAATTCAGATGTTTGATATCTTCCGGGGATTGTAACTTTAGATAGAGTTGTGTGTCATCGGCGTACATATGGAATTGAACATTGGATGCTTGAAGCAAGGTGGCGAGCGGTTCCATAACGAGGTTGAACAGTGTAGGGGAGAGGGTGGATCCTTGTGGAACACCTAGATCTGCAGGCACAGGTGTAGATAGCACATTGTCGATCTTGAACCTCTGAGACCGGTTGTGAAGGAAGGACGAAAACCACTTGAGAACAGTTCCCGATAGCCCCATTCTAGTACTTAGCAGCTCCAGCAAATTCTCATGTTTGACCGTGTCAAATGCAGACGAGAGGTCAAGAAGGATGAGGAGGCAGGACTCATTGCGATCCAGAATTTGGAGGGCGTCATCAATTATGTGTGTCATAGCTGTTTCAGTGCTATGTTTCGCTCTGAAGCCTGATTGATGAGGGTTGAGGAGGTCAAATTGATCAATGTGTTTTGTTAGTTGGAGTTGGACACATTTCTCCAGCAGTTTGGCCAGTGTGGGGATATTGGTGATGGGCCGATAGTTGTTTAGGTCAGACGGATCAGCTGTAGGTTTCTTGAGTATAGGCGTGACTTGCCCCACCTTAAGGGAGTCTGGAATGTGGCCTTGTTGCAAAGAGCTATTGATGATCTTGGTCCAGAGAGGGAGGAGCAGGGGGATAAAGTATTTTACAGCATTAGCAGGTAGAGGGTCTGTGAGGTGATTAGAGGGCTTCAAGGTGCAGAGCAGTTTGTGTATTGCTTCTTCCGAATAGGTATCGAAGTACTGCCAGGATGCCTTGTTTTTAGGTTGAGTGTCTGCCATTCTGGTGTGGTTGGGGTATCGGCTTACATCCATGATGAGGTCATTTCTTATGTTGTCAGTCTTTAGTTTAAAGAAAGCAGAGAAGGCTTCACAGTGTGGGGTGTCATTTGTTGTGCTGTTTGATTGTGTGGGTTGTGCCTTTGTTTGGGTCTTGATTAGCTCGAACAGCTTTCTTGGCCTGTTCTTCGCTTGGTCCAACTGGCGGCTGAAGAAGTCCGACTTTGTGCGCTTTATTTTCCTAAAGTAGGCATTTCTCTTGTTCTTAAGCTTTTTGAGATGCAGTGCTGAAGGGTCCGATCTCCAGGTGCGCTCTGCTATTCGCATATTACGCCTTTCGTGATTGAGCCTGTCATCATACCAGGGGTTAGAAATTTTGGTGGAGACTCTCTTTAGTTGCAGAGGGGCGACTTCATTGACTATTGTATTCATAGAGTCATGGTAGTGGTCAGTCAGTGATTGAACATCTGAGGCACCTGAAGGGGGAAGGAGGAGGTTGCCGATGTGGGGAGGTAGTGTGGAGGGGTTAAGATTCTTCAAATCCCTTTTCCATGTTTTGGATTTGATTGGTTGCGTAGGGTTAGGTTTAACTTTTTCGTTGATAAAGAAGGTGATAATGTGGTGATCTGACCAATCGCAGGGTAGAATCGCCTCCAGTTGAATAGCGTTCTCTTTGGCAATGATGAGGTCGAGTATCGCGCCTTTGTCGTGTGTTGGTTTATTGCATAGTTGGGTGAGGTCAAGCGCATTGAGGAAAGTTTTGAGACTATTCACCACGGTGTCTTTCTGATCGTTCCAGTGGAGATTGAAGTCACCCAGGTATACTTGAGTGGTCTGCCGACCGGCATTGGAAGTGATCAGGTCCATGAATTGTTGGGTGAATATGAGATTGTCACCAGGCGGGTGATAGATGACATGTAAAGCACAGACTTCTTTGCCCTCACTGGTGATGTCGAGGCAGAGGAGTTCACAGGAGGAAAGGGAGGGGGAGGTGACTTGAGTAACGGAGAGGTTGCTCCTAAAAATGCATGCAATTCCCCCGCCCGTCTTGCCAGGAGACCTCTCCAGCCTAATGATGTGATAATTGGGGGGGACTAGTATGTCCATAATCGGGGTAGAGGCTTCAGTGAGCCACGTTTCCGTTAGAATGGCTAGGTCCAGCTCCCTATCTGAGACGAGATCCGCGATGTCGGAGGAATGTCTCTGGGCCGATCTGCAGTTTAGTAGGATGCATTTGAGTTTGGGAGAGAGAAGGGTGGTCGAGCTTTCTAGTGTGAGGGGAACTTTTCTGAGGTTGTTAGGGACGGAGCCTCTGTTGTTGAGTGTTGGGAGCCTCAGCGGGTTAGTAAGAATTGTGGGTATGGGGATGTGTGAGTTGGAAAAGTCTTTTACCGGACCTGGGCCATAAGAGCGTAGGAGAGAGCATAGGTCGCGGTCCGACAAGGGGTTGAGAACACGACGGGGGCGGTGGGAATTATTGCGAACGGGGATAGTAGGCCATTGCTGGTGTCGTCGGGGGCGAGGGTATGTAGGGAGGGTGCGTCGTTTGTAGGGTAGTTGGGTGGTGGGAGGTAGACTAGGCTGTGAGGAGAGAAGGTCTTTGATTGCGTGGACGTCTTTTTTGATTTGTAAGATTTCCTCTTTGACTTGTTGGAGGGTGGATAAAGTCAGGTCAGGAGGGTCATTGGGGAAGGTGTTGGTGGAGAGAGCCGTTGGTGAGTGGTGGAGTAGTGAGCTGGAGAGCAGGCAGGGTATCGGGGGGGTATACTAGCGTTGTTGAGGGGTTCTGCGGTGCTAATGAGTGGGATGGTATTCAAGGTGTGGACGTGTTTGTGGGCGAGGGGTGAGGGTGTTGGAGGTGTGGCAGGCTGTGGTTGGGAGGCATAGGTAGTGACTTCAGTGGGAGACGGTGCTGGTGAGTAGAAGAGTGAGTGAAGGCTGAAGACAGTGGGGGAGACAGGAGGGTAGTGAGGGCTGAGAATAGGAGGTGGGAGAGAGGGGGATGCGAAGGTAAGGTAGGAGGTATGTTCTGTATCTTTTGTTGGGAGGGAGATAGAGTTGTGAGTGTGAGTGGGGAGGGAGCAGGGAAGGGAGAGGTGTCTGCCATGGGGGGATGGGGGGATGGGTGGATAAACTCCGAGTGATGGTGTGTGCAGATGTAGGCGTGTTGTGGGTGGGAGTTGTTGTGTCAGGTGTGAGAGACTCGTGGGTGGGGGTGGAGAGGGAGATGGGGAGGGAGAGGTGTCTTTTAAAGACCTGTGATTGCTCGGGTGCGGCTGTGTGTGTGTGTGTGCCCCGAAGCTGTCTCAGCCCAGGCACACACAGGCAGGATTTGAAGACAAAGGTGTGTATAAATCTGGTAGGCTTTATGCCTTAAACAAGGGGAAATCTAGTTGAGATTGATGCTAGCTATACCAACTATAGTTTGGCTCCTGAATCTAAAAACATCTATATTTGGTATTTTTGAGCAAACCGGCACCAGGGGGGTGGATGGCTACCTGGTCTTAAAGAGGTACAATTCATCCCCGTCTGCCAACCTACCAAATGGCGCCATTTAAAAGTCAGGGGGCGCTAGGATAGAACCAGTCACATGTCAGACTTGAATCTTTAAGGGAATGAGGGCTTTGGACGAGTGAGCCCTTGTAAGGCCGACGGGGCTGGGCCAATGTCAGCCACACTTGTGCAGCTAAACGATGAAGAAAAACTACTAGGCTGGTCACTGCATTTTAAAAGTGCAGAAAGGCAGATGTATGCAGCAACATTATATCTATCGTCTCACCTTTAACACCTTCTCGGTTTTTACTGATAAATGACAGCTCAGCCGCACTGTTTTTGTTATAGACATGCACGGACTATTTTCTCAGTTTAGGTCCTATCTGGAAATCAAATGAGGAGGGGCGGAGTCAGTCACGTCATGTTATTAGGTTGACATAGAAGGGTTTGTCATTCTATTTGTATCTGGAAGAAAATAGAAGTTGAAACACTATTTTAAAAGGGAAAAAGTGTTCCAAGAAATGGCACACGTTTTTAAGGGAAGACAAAAGCAAATATATGTTATATTAAAATGTCTATATATGGAGAGGAATTTGAGTTTGATCCTTAGTCTAGATGGGGCTAATGAGTTTTAATTAAGGGTCTCAGTTAAGGTTTGACGGGTTGGGCACCGAACCATTGGGCTGGGGCTTAGGACAGATACACATCTACTTTCCCCTGTCATACACTGGGGTGAGTGTTGGGGGGCTTAGGACAGACACACATCTCCCTCCCTGAGGGAAAGCGAGGGAGAGGCAGACAGAGGGAGAGTGAGGGAGAGGCAGACAGAGGGAGAACGAGGGAGAGGCAGACAGAGGGAGAGTGAGGGACAGGCAGACAGAGGGAGAGCAAGGGAGAGGCAGACAGAGGGAGAGCGAGGGAGAGGCAGACGGGGGAGAGCGCGGGAGAGTTATGGAGAGCGAGGGAGAGCGAGGGAGGGAGACAGAGGCAGACAGAGGGAGAGCGAGGGAGGGAGACATAGGCCGAGGGAGGGAGACAGAGGCAGACAGAGGAAGAGCGAGGGAGGGAGGCAAACAGAGGGAGAGCGAGGGAGAGGCAGACAGAGGGAGAGCGAGGGAGAGCGAGGGAGAGTGATGGAGAGCGAAGGAGGGAGACAGAGGCAGACAGGGGGAGAGCGAGGGAGGGAGACATAGGCCGAGGGAGGGAGACAGAGGCAGACAGAGGAAGAGCGAGGGAGGGAGACAGAGGGATACAGAGGCAGAGCGGGGGAGGGTGAGGGAGAGCAAGGGAGAGTAAGGGAGGGAGACAGAGGGAGAGCGAGGGAGGGAGGCAGAGGCAGACAGAGGGAGAGCGAGGGAGGGAGGCAGAGCGAGGGAGGGAGGCAGAGCGAGGGAGGGAGACAGAGCGAGGGAGGGAGACAGAGCGAGGGAGGGAGACCTCAGAGTGAGGGAGGGGGAAGGAGAGAGAGGGAGACAGAGGGAAGGAGACAGAGGGAGACAGAGGGAAGGAGGGAGAGGGAAGGAGAGAGAGGGAGAGGGAAATAGAGTGAGGAGAGGGAAACAGAGAGAGGGAGAGGGTAACAGAGAGAGGGAAAGGGTAACAGGGAGAGGGAAACAGAGAGACGGAGACAGAGAGAGAGTGAGACAGTCAGAGTGAGTGAGACAGAGTGAGACAGTCAGAGTGAGTGAGACAGAGGAAGAGCGGGAGTGAGAGGAAGTGAGACAGTCAGAGTGAGTGAGACAGACGGAGACAGAGAGACAGAGGGAGAGAGAGCTAGAGAGAGGGAGGGAGAGGGAGAGAGGGAGGGAGACAGAAAGGCAGAGAGAGAGAGACAGAGAGAGAGAGAGAGAGAGAGAGAGAGAGACTGAGAAAGAACGAGAGAGAGAGATGTGTGTATGTCAGGTCTGGTGGCTCAGTGGACGAAGGCATCCGCTGTAGGGACCAGTGATCAACCTACCAGTTTTTTTGTTGCACGAGCCCCGCCCCCTTCCCCACAGACCCCGCCCCCACCGGTGCGGCCCTCGGCCACAAACCACACTGTAAATTTGGCCCCCGAGAGAAAGTTTGTGAGTACCCATGGGATAGGGTATCGTTTGATGAGTATGGTCCCACTAAACTCTTGAAAATTCCACATTATTTAAAATATCTTTGAATGAGATTATCACCCAATACTATTTGTGATGATTGGAACATATATATGGAATATGAAATGTTAAAAGATCTAGAACATGCAACTGTTTTTTCTTCTGATGAGTTTTATGATGGTACAGCTAATTTAGATGAGATGTTCTATTTTTAACATTACGTCATCATTTTCTACACAAGGCTAGCACACCTCGTGAAGTGTTTGACTTTACACAATTGTAACATTACCCTACACCACCAAGGGGTAGTTCAAAAGCATTTGCACAGAAGTTTGACTAAGTTTCTGGTTATGACACCATTGGCCCAGCCTCCTTTTATTATATATATATATATAAAAATATGTAAACTGAAACTATGCAGATTTACTTTGCTTCTTATGTTTCCCAACTCTCTGTGCAAGGTTTTTACTTTTGGAGGGATATAGTAGATGTGAAATCTATCTGGGGTACTAAGAGTGACAGGTTCAGGGAACTGAGGCATTATTCAGAGCCTGTTTAATACCACAACTTATGATGTTCCTGAACAAAACTGTGCAGCAGACAATGTGTCTTGGCTTAGTGAAGATAAAACATTTAAACACACTGAGGGTTCCCACTCTCACATGATTTGACAACTGGCAGTATTTACCACCATATGATGAAGTCACTATTGATACTATGCTGCATAAGAGTAGAAAAAACTCATCAGATCCTAATTGGAAGGGATGGTTAGTGTGGCCACTAGATAGATTCCTGGGTAAAATCAAGGAATTTACAGCAAACAGGCTTGAAATGCGTTATGTGCCAAGTGAACATTCTAGGTGGTAACTACTTACAGTGTTGGGAAATTGTGCGTTGATTGGATAAAATCCTCAACACTGTCTCAGATAAAGCAGTATTTGTCCTTTTTATCAAATGACTTGGAATTACAAGACTTCTTATTAGATCCTCGGAAACCATGGCAAAAGACCTTCCTTCATGCTGTCTATAACGAGATATTGAAAATATCTCAACAAGAAGCTGCTGAAAGGCTGTGTGAGATTGACAGGGCAAACTTAGAACAGGCTCTTGCAATAGTGGACAATGGTATGACTACTTTATCATCTACAATTTATTCTTTATTTAACATAGTCTCATCTGCAATTGATATGCTTCAGCAAGACTTGTCTGCAATACAACATGGGCAGTTCCAAGGTAAATTCTATTGTTAACCTGGACACTACAGACATTACATTCTGGCCATGGGCAGTGGAGACACATTAACATCAGTAATTAGTTTTCACAATACTACCTTTCAGAACAGCAGAGAGCTATGGCATGGAAAGATGCGCAATACACAACGTTACACATTGAAAGTCTTGAAAAATTACCTTTTACCATCGCTGAGATAGCATCCTCGGATTGGATAATGCATGGGTACATTAGACTACTATACATGTACAATGGGAGCTTCCATTCATATTCTGGTGCTGGAATAAGGAGACTGAAGTGATTCTCAGCTGCTTAAACTGTGAGAATACTTTAAGTGGGTTCCTAGTATGCTAGGACGTTTTGCTACACAGAGCATGCAATGCATCTGTGGCGAACTTATCTTGCTACTTGCAAGGGTCACCGGCGGTTGTGATACCTCCAACTTTCCGATTTCCCTCAAATGGGAGTTACCTGATATTGATCTGTCAAGGTTGATGTGTGACGAAGCCAGGGGTCACCTATGTGGTGGCTGTATCTTTCACTGTAACATATTGTCCATAAGCCCTGTTTCCACTTGCCCATGTAGGAAGGGTAGGCTGTGGTCTTCAATTAATCTTACTAATGTGCCTAAGCAAACTAAAAGCCTTATTATTTAAAAAAGATGTAGCCTTATCTTAGGCCATGGAGATGTTTGATCTTCAAATGGCGCGTTCATCTGCGGAGATACGGGTGCTTCTCCGTACTAACTTCCAACAACATTTTGGGGAGCTGGCGAATTTTATTTTTACCATGTCTAGTACGACTGAAATTGCAGGGTTTTTCAGGAGCATTGGTTCTGGGTTGGTCAGCACCTTCCAGATAATGTTTGGAGTTATTCCATCATTCATCCACTCCATCTTTAGAGGATCCTCCGCTGGTCCTGCTCCTAGTTTCAGGGATATTGCTTTTAATATTTTAGCTGTGCAATGGATGTCCCAGTTCGAGATCAAATGGAGCAGGCAGTGCCTCTTGACCTGTTGTGTCATGATTGCTTGGTGCATTTCTTTGGTGCACACTTGCTTCAAGAACTGGATGAGCACTTGTCCCTTGCTTTCCGGTCTGTTTGACTTCATTGCATACAGCCTGTGTTCCGCTGTCTCTTGTGCACTTGCGAATGAGCCCTGGACTTGTGCTTGGGGTTGCAATTGGTTGACTGTGCGAACATACACGTACTGGTGGACCTGCTGATGGCCCATCTGTGCAGCTGTCCTCTGTGGATTCCTCTGCTCCTGGCTGCGTTCTATGAGCTTCCCCTGGTTGCCTCTGCACCTAGTGGCTTCGATCTAAGCTCTGTCTCACCAGAACATTGATTGGCTGTGTTTGGTCTCTCACCGGCTGCTGTAGGAGGTGGATGGGTACATATTTGCTATATCAATTTGCTCTGAGGTGTGCCTCTGAGTACCTCATCTGCGGACGCTGGGAACAGCAATGTTTTGTCTTCCACTCATAACACCTAGACATCAGACTCTTCGTGATGTTGGCCTCTTTTAAATGCTACATTCTTTTAAATTGACTTAACTTTTATTGCTTTTCATATTTTTAACAGCTATTGGCTTTCTTTATCCTTTGGGCATTCCAAAAGTGTAAATGGCCTGACTTTTGTAGTAATTTTATTATCCTTCTATCATGTACACTTTTAGATGCTGATGCATTTTAGAGGTGGGATGAGAGGATTTAGATAGCTTTTTAACAGACTTATGTATGAGTAGTGGGTGTTATGTGCTTGAGTTAGGCCTGGTAAGAAATAGGGTCAATTTACATGTACACGGTTCTTTCCTAAAGTTGCCTTTCTTTTGTCACATCGACTTTTGACACTTGTGACACTTGGGTTAGTTTCTAAGAAACACCGACCTTGCTGACACAAGAGAACTTCATGAGAACACTATCACACTGTTGTGGCATTATGTGCAAGGCCTTCATGTGCGTGGTACAAATGTGATTGTTATTACGTCCTGTCACATGGCCTATGGGGACAGTGTTGTCTTCTCTAGTTAGCATGAGCACGCTGCAGCTTGCCCGCTGCTTTGCACACGTTACTACGTGACTTTATGTTTGCAATCATTTCTATGGCTGTTTTCACATGAGAACTCATCGCTGTGTTCACACTCTGCAGGTTCCTGGGATTTTGACTAAACATTGTGAGCAAGCTCGAACAACAATGCCCCTTGTTATTTTGTTCTGGCCAGGCCTTAGCCCTGAGACAAAACATACCAATGGAGCTGTTGTTTGGGACAACATACTTTGCTTTTATTGGAATACACGAATAGGTAGCACACACTTGGAGAGGAACCTTTCCAGGGAGAAGAGCAACACAGCACCTATGATGTAGATCTACTTTCTATGGGCTATGGTATGCGGTCTGCTGCCTAAGCCCAGAGATCTTCTATTATATAATAATACTATTTCAAAGCAAGGGGAGGGAGGGAGGTTAGTGTCATATAGCTACTGTTTATCTTTATAATGTGTTAAGTTAGCATGGGCTTGTTACATGTTTAAACGCCATTTTTCCTTTTTGCTGCTTCTGCACACAACACTTAATTGTTGATTTAGCTTTCAACCTAGTAGCCCGTTGTGGTTTACATGAGAATAATATGTTATTGCTCTGCTATCAGCTTTGCTTAATAAACTATGTCTGTACAGAGAGTGCTGAAGCTTCAGGAGTAACACGATACAGAATTGTTATGAGGTCTGATCTCCGCACCTTTATAGACATAACATAAGTGCAGCTTCTGCCAACTTTAGGCTTTAGGCGGGTTTTATATTGCTTTGCATAGAGCACAGATACACACTTGATGCTGTTCGCATGCAGAGAGAGCTGGTGTATGCTGATGTGATCTCTTCATTCTAGGATCCTGAGGTATGGGCCCGCCCTGCTAAAACCCAAAGAGACCTTCTTAGCTATTAATATAATATGTGAGTTAGGGAGGGGGAGAAATAAGTGTTGTTAACCCTTATTCATTACAGCATGTTAACATGCTGTCACCATTTGCTTTCTATGGACTAGTAACTATGCTGATAACTTTGCTTCTGATAATATGTTTCCTTGTATTATCTAAGATACTGCGCCTGAGAAAACGGCATTAGTAAATAAATATTTCAAATGTGCACGTTTCCTCATTTACTCCACGTTCTGGTTTGAAATGATTGTATAACGAAAGAGTGCTCATGTGTTCCACGTAACCTGAGGTATTGTAAGTTCATGTTCTGGTTTGTCTAAACATTGGGAGTTTGTTATGACCAATGAGACACTGTAGCTAGCTCGGTAAGGGGTTTGTTGGGTACTAAGGTGAGTTTTGGGTCACCCTAATTCGCTGAGGTTCCAATCCTCTGTGCACAGTTCTGTGGGAGAACAGAAACCCTGCTACATGGCGCCCATACGTTGGTGGTCTTATATCATGACACTCGAGTAGTATATCGTTCAAACCTTAACCCCTTCACTGTCGTTTCCGGAAAACGGTGGTGTCGGAGAAACCTACCTATTTTTTGAAATAGGTCTTTTCAAGCTTGAATCTATCTAAAACGGTTTCTTTGAATTACTACCCAGTTGTGCTACAAAGTTTCCTTTGTTTTTCAGTAGTTCCGGTGTAATCATGGCGCAGGCTGTGGCCATCCCGCAGCATAGTCGCATTGCGGTGCGCAACCATTTACAGGCTTTCCATGTCCCGTTAGATGGCTTGGCTGTGATTTTAGTGGTGTGTGCAGATCCGGCGTACCCTTTCGAACTGTTTTATTCGTGGGTAACATTTCCGGGAGTGGACGCAAATTCTGATGTGTTCCACACCTACACACCCTCCCTTGTACCGGCTGAGTATACACCGTACAGGGCACTGGAAATACCTATTGATCATTGGCAGCATCGCGTTTGGTTTGATGGCGCCCTACCCCACTCTTTGTCCGCTTCGAAGTTGGGTCCATTGTCCATTCCAGGCACAAATTGGCCTGCATTGGGTGGATTCACCCCGCACCCGAATCACGGCGCTTGTCCCTTAGCGGATATTCGCAGACTACATGTTGTTTCGATTGCCGTGATTCGTGCATTAGTACAATACATAGGTCGTCATCTCCCGGGAGGTCCCCCGGGGGGTCCGGCCGTTCAAACGGAACATGGCAGTTTAAGGCTCAATCCGGTTATGGTCAATTCGGTTTTTGGTAAGCGACCCGATGATAAAGATGAATTCCCTTTCTGGCTTGCCGAGAAATTTGACCAACTGGAGGCTGTGTTTCCGAATTCTACTCCTGCTGATAAACATAGAATGTTGACGATTACTTTGCCTAAGGATTTAACTCCTGAACGTGTTGACTGTGAAAGTTGGGGGAAAACTTTTGCGGCCGTTTATACGAGGTGTTTCGGCACCCCGTCTATGTCCGTACTGCCTACGATCGTTAAGCGTGTTCAGGATGATCACGGACCGGAAGCAGCGGTTGAATTGGGTATGCGCCTGTGTGGTTCTTTTGAGATTGTTAGCGATCTCATCCTCTCCAATATAAAGGGAGATGCAGTGAACTTTCAGGTGTCGAATGCTTTGGCTGCTCTACCCGATGCCGAAAAACCCTGACAGTTAGCGAAGATTGTTGTGGCCGCATATAAAACTATAGGTCGCACAAGTAAAGGTCTGAAATATTTTCCTATCAAGGAGAAAAAACAACCACAAGGGCAGTCTGCTACAGCAGATGTCCAGCCCAAGTCCAAAAAACTAAATTGGCCTAAAAATCAGAAACAGGGGAAGCAACAACAGCAGACTCAGGATTCTTATCCTGCGCCACAAGTTCCTGCGCCGACAGAGAGAGTTTATGATTTGCGCGATTGCGCGATGATTAAATCACCTGATCGATTTCAGGTTTCTGATCAACGCTCTCCTCGTTCCTTTCAGGACTCATCGGCCCCAAAGACCGGTGGAGGAGGAGGCGGAAGAAAGAAGGCGCAGGGAAGCAGGAGGATTCTACGCCAAAGAGACCGCAGTTTGCGAAAAAGAAAGTCGCAGCCTTAACAGCGCATCGATATGCCACAGATAGTGAGTACGCGGCTTCGGAATCTGACGTGGGCTCTGACCTTGCTGGACAGCGCGGCGGAGATTACCATAGTGAGAGAAGCGCTGCGTCCACTACTGAGGGTGACAGCGACTGATGTCTACGTTGTAATTGAAACAGCCAATACGAGACTTGCTCCCCCTGAAAGACTTTATGAAATTGTCCTGTTAATTGAAGGTGACATACAGCGTACCATCAAAGGGGTATTTTGGGAAAATCTTTCTTCTACGTATGATATTTTGCTTTTGGAGGCTGACTGGCCCCCACCTTTTGTGCTCGCGACGCCGCGAGGGGAGGAGGTGATCCTCCCCAGTTTCGCGAACACTGTCTCGAAAGAGCATGCGCAGCATTTTGCAGAAGAGTGGGCTCGGGCTCTCGCACCGGCTCTGTACCGTAACCAATGTGGTTGGGAGAAATTGTTCCCGTGCCACGAGATTCCTTTGTGGTCTCAGCCACAGCCTCAACCTCAATATCCGTTATGACGTGAAGCCAAAGCTTCCGTCGCAGAAATCCTTGAACAATTGGAATGTCAGGGAGTCATTGAAACGTGTGTGTCACTGATGAATAATCCTCTTTTTACTGTGACCAAGCCAGACGGATCGTATCGTTTGGTATTGGATTACCGGCATTTGAACTCGCATTGCCGTAACTGTGCAGTACAGAATACTCACGGCTCTGCCCTAGTGGATAGTCTAGTGCGTAAGCGTTTTAAAACAACGCTTGACATTTCCAACGGTTTCTATGCCCACAGATTGGACAGCTTTAGCTCCCAATGGACCAGTTTTACATGCGCTGGGGTCCAAAAACAATTCTGGCGTCTCCCAATGGGCTATAAGAATAGTCCTGGTATCTTTACTGCCCGCATAGTCTCTCGTTTGGAGAGAATCGACCCAGATGCTTGTTCGTATGTGGATGACATATATCTCACAGATGACGAAATTTGGGAACATCTGTGTCGTGTAAATTTGATTATTTGTAACTTTGCAGATATGGGTTACAAATTTAACTTTGCAAAATCGCACATTGCTGAGTACACGGTGTTGTTCCTGGGCTATGAGCTCAACAATGAAGGTAGAGGTTTGGCTCCTCACTTCTTGGAGAAATGCGCACAGTTGCGCGCTCCTACAACATTGAAAAAATGACAGTCTTTACTGGGCTTTTTAAATTTCGGGAGGACATACATTCCGGAATATGCCCAGCGTATCAAGCCTTTGTATGCGTTGATACAACCAACTTTTTCAAAATCGTGCTGGCTGCCTGAGCCTCAGCCATCTTGCAGTCCTTGCAGGCTGATCTGCTCGCTTCTAAGTTCTTACTGACTCGTGATAACCATACCAACCTGGTGATAAGAATAATACCGGGGACAGTGGGTTTCACGTATGTCACTTTTAATGAAGGAGACACAGTACCTATTGCTTACAAGTCACACTTGTACACTTCGGCTGAGATGTGATTTCCCACTGTGGAAAAGGTTTTAACAGCTGTGCAGATGGCGATTCTTAAGGAACGAGCTCAGTCACAGGGGAAACGCATGTTGGTTGTTACACCCTGTCCTCATTTGGAGGCAGTCACGAAAGCCAGTGTACCAAATTCAAAAGCTTTGCACCCTCGTGGATTCAGTGGGCTGCGTCCTTGAAGTCCACGGATGTCACGTTTATTTTTGATGCCTCTTTACGGTCGCAAGAGTACTTGCAGTATGAATTTGTTCATCCTGCCCCTCTAGCTATGCGACCTTTGGAGGACTTCCATTGCATCATTTACACTGATGGCTCGGCGCAGGTTGCGCATGGCTCTAAACATGCCTACGTTTCCGCATACGCCATTGTGGTCGTTGCCATGTTGAACGATGAGTTCTTATCCAGGGAGGTGCACTCGCTGCCTCTGGGAGATTGCACCGCACAATTGGCAGAGCTTCGTGCTCTCTTACTAGCGTTGGAGTACGCTGATCCTAGTGTTATTACTCTTATTGTGAGTGATTCATACTACTGTGTCCAGTCTTACAATGACAACTTGTTCTTTTGGATTCAGAATGATTTTCGTGATTCCAAGGGTAGCACAATAAAACACAAGATGATCTGGGTTCGAGTGGCGGAGCTTAATGCTACGTTGCCGCTCGTTTTTGTAATTCATACTCTTGGCCACTAGCGTGTTGGAGTCCACGCATTCGGTAACTCGCTCGCTGATGAAGCGGCGAAATCAGCGGTGTCTACATACTTAGTTGCAGCAGTTACACGGTCCAAAAGTAAGATTGATGGTGACATCTTGGCGGCTGTTGCTGCCACTGAGAAGGGAGGTAAACATCCTACGGGTTCCCTTCGAAGTACACATACCACTTTAGTCCCGAAAAGGTTCCTTTTGTGAAAATTCCTGGCGTTGGAGATTGTTTGATTCCCAACTCGGATCGCAGGGCTGACTTGATTACAGCGGCACATGAAGGTGTGGCATCTGCGCATGCGGGCGTCTCGGCCACTGTGACTCTATTACAACAACGTTTCTGGTGGCGGGGACTGTACAAACAGACGCGTGATTATGTCCTTCTTTGTGACATTTGCCAGCAGATTAAACCTTCGACTGCTGCGCGTCCGCCACAAACACAGTTGTACATTTCTAATAAACCACTAGATTGTGTTTATTTAGATCACTGCGGTCCTTTTTCCTCTGATACTGCGTATAAGTACATCTTAGTAGCAGTTGATTCATGCACACGCTTTGTGTGGGTCTGGCCCCATCGCAGCGCTGATTCACGGACTGTCATTAGAGATTTGCGTATCTTTGTGGGGATTTTTGCCTGTGGTACCTTCCATTCGGATCAGGGTCCGGCTTTCGCCTCTAAGGCGTATAAGGATGCCATGAGTTCGTTGGGGGTCCAAGTCAAGTTTTTGTCTCCCTACAGACCTGAGGGTAATAGTGTAGTGGAGCGAATGAACCGTGATTTAAAGCAATCTTTGACAGCTCGAGTTATAGGCACTGGCAGAAACTGGCTAGCCCACCTCTATGGCGTGCAGCGTGCTCTTAATAATCTCCCTAGAAGGTCTCTGGGTGGGCGGACCCCATACGAAATGCTCTTTGGCATCAAGATGTACGTCCCTGACCTTGACGGTCTAGACTGCGTGGCTCGCACCGCAACCTTTGACGTAGATGAACATTGTAATGTTTTACAGGATCTACAAAAGACCAGAGACAGTCTTGCAAAGGAACATTTGCCCTCCACGTCGGATGCTGCGTTGCAAATCCCGGTAGTCGGTTGGCTACCCCAAGTTGGAGAACTGGTTCGAGAGAAGATCGATAACAAGAAAGAATTTGGTCCTTCCTATCGAGCTCCGGTTCCAGTGCTTGGAGTGAAGGGCACAAGAACAGTGATTTTACCACCACTTCCTGGTCGTAAGGAAAACAGGTTTATCTCAATTGACAATGTCAAGATACACAGAGTGGCCGATTCTTCTTAGCATGACACCGGCGGTTTCCTGTCCTTCCATTGTGAGAAATTCAGTTTTGCCCGCTGCTTCTAATCATGAAACTGAAGTGGCCATCGAATTACCTGCAATTTCCAGTCCTTTATTAAGTACTTTCCCCGGTACTGACCATGATGAAATAGACTACACTTACCCCACTGACTTGTCCATGCCTGACCTGCAAACACGTTTGGCCACAGAATCCAGATTTTCTTTTGACACTGTTTCCAATGCTTCGAAAAGACCCTCACGTTTTGCAGTTTATGCCACCTTATTTAAAAAACATTTTTTGATTACCCCTTGGACATATATTTGGCTGGGGCTTTTTTCAATTTACCTTTTTATGTCAATTGGGTTTGTGTTTTATTTTTTCCGAATTGTGAATGGACACTATGTCGAAGAAAGAACATGCATTCGACATCTGAATGGAACTTTGGCCCCCCTTTCCTCATCGCATTCTGCACACAGATTGAAAAGAGACTTGACATTTGTTAACATCACTGCTTGGCCTGTCCTTGATGGGATAGTGTGGGATGCCGTTAGATTTCAAATTCATGGCCCTACCGAGGTTGTTAATGTCCCCAATGTGCTTAGAGTTAACATGGGGGATGTAGTGAAACAAAACATATGTTCTGATGATTGGGATGTTCAGGCTGTAGAGTCTTTGTTTTCTGATTTGAAATACTATGCTGCCTTTGATGCGGAAGATTTGTACTTAGAATCTGCTAATTATGGTGATTTGTTTTGCTTTCAACATTTTGGCAATCACTTCTTGCATAAAACAACATCCAGAAGGAATACTGTAAATTATACACAATGGGAGCATTGCCCAGCTCCTAAACAAGGCAGTTCAAGTACTTTTTTGAAAAAGTACACTTATTTTACTGACTTCAATCAGTCTAATCCCGAGTCCTTTTATTTCAAAATGACACAGAAGCCTATGTCCAAGGTTAGACTTACCGATACCAAATTATTGTACTCGAAGTCCTTTCTTGATCAGCTGGCTGTTGGCGGCTATGAATTATGGAAGGAAACTATTGACTTAAAATATGTTAGGGGTTCTAAAAGCTGGCAGGTACAAGGCACTGAGGCTTTGCACCGTGCTTGTCTCATCCCGAATCAAATGTTGTTTTTTAACTCTTCTATTTCACAGACAACATGCTTTGGATTGGCTACTTCTAAAAAATTGAATACTCCAACCATCCCTGAGTTAGACGAATATTCTGGTTGGAGTAATTATACTCAGTTTTCGATTAGGGACTTGCAAACCCTGTTGCTAAATTCATCCTTTAACATATCCAGTATGGATCCGAAAGGTTGGCTGATGTGGCACAGGAGTGCTGATTCATGCCAGCACCGTTTTCTGGGTTTATCTGATGGCTTTACACAGGTCAGACCTGATCCACGTTTTGAAACTGAACATTCTGTCACAACTTACTCTGTGGGCAAATTATGTCAAAATTGGCTGAAACAATCTAAATTGTCTGCAGTTAAATTACATCTTGCAAAGCTGAATGATGATGTAGATTTAAATGATTTCATAAAAGGCCCGGCTAGTGGTAGATCAAAGAGATGGATATATGCTGTTTACCATTAAATCTGGAAGACTTCACAGATTGAGGCAGCGACACGCCTTAGAGCTATAGATCAAGCCAATCTAGAAAAAGTGCTTGCTGTGGTTGATAATAGTATTAACATGCTTTCTTCCCGCATTTACACTTTAGATAATATTGTGTCTTCTGTAGTGGATATTGTGCATGATGAAGTGTCTGTGTTGTACCATGGTCAGAATCAATTACGTTCTATCATGCAATTTGCATGGACTCTTCAAACACTTAAATCTGGCAAGGTGCCATGGACCTACATGAATGTTTCTTCTCTCTTTGCCCCCTTTAATTTGACTGACAAGCAGCGCTTGCTTTCCATGCGAGATGCTTCATTTTCTATTTAGAGATTGGAGTCCTTGCCTTTTTCTGTGGCAGAGGCCAACGCTGCAACGTGGCTTATCCACGGTTTGATAACATTACCTTTTGCTTTATATAAATTTACAAATTGTATGAGATATGTTGCCATAGGTCGCTATGAGCCCTTAGGTAGTGCTTTTCTACATAAAGTCTGGTCCCTCCCTTTCACTTATAGATGCTTGAAAGACGGACAGGAGGTTTATCTGAATGGGGAGGAGTGTACAGAAACACCAGACCATACGCTAATGTGTAGGCAAATACAATTGCACGGTTCTTGTAACCAAGACCGGCCAAACTTAGCCTGTGTTTTAAAAGGGACTCCAGTTCCTGCAATCACCCCGACTTTTACCTTACTGGGAAACGGAAGTTATTTGCTTTTAAATAATGAAGATTGTTGCGGGTTAATTAGAGGTGTTGCTTATGTGGTAACCCTAACTGAGCGTGTAGTTTGCTGCAGAAATGTTCTGTACCCACCCACACATGAAAATAGGGATGTTTCCATCTGGCCACGCATCCCAACCTTGACAGCAGAGTTCAACGGCATGAGCAGAATAAGGGCTCTATTGTCCCAGAAAGAAGTGGCCTTGAGTTCGGCTAGGGAGACTTTCGTTCTTCACATAGCTAATACACGGACTGAGGTTCAGGCCCTTTTAAATACTGATTTACCGTTGCATTTCAGCGAGATGGTACATTCTATCTTTAACGCGTCCTCCACAACTGGGCTGGCGCATTTTTTTAAAACTGTTAGCAGTGGTCTTGTAACTTCATTTGAAAAAATCTTTGGAGTCATCCCTGCTCTCTTCCATTCCATTTTTTCGAGTTTGTTTGGTGGATTCCCTGTTTTACTTGCACTAGCGGCAGCCGTTCTAGTGGTTGTTTGCTTCCTTAAATATGGATGCCCCACAAGTGGAAAGAGCCGCCCAGCCCCTCCTGGCGCTGTTTCGCAACCGGATGCATGAATATTATGGCACGCTGCCGCTTGCGATTTTAAGCACGGCATATGGATTATCGTTTCGATTTTCCTACTTCACCTGTGCCCAGCCTATGTTTCATTGCCTAAGCTGTGATTTTGACTGGGCCATTGATTTGTGTCTCTGCGGACCGGTTTCTCCTGAAGTCGACTTTAATCAGCTGATGAGTCCCATCGTTAATCACGAGTTGGTTTGTACTGGCGACAGGATTATGGCCTTAGCAGCGATGCATGGACTAATGGGTCCTTGGAACATTCTTACAGCAGCACAAGATTTCTTGCCACTGAGCTTTCTTGAAAACCCACCGAGTTGTCCTCTGATGGTAATAGAGGCTCCGGTACTGGGAGAACATGTTTGTTCTTTTCCTCTTTTGAATTGGATGGCTGAACTGTTTTCGGATGAAGACGGTGATTTCCTGTTGGAGGCTGTTGCTGCATATTTTGCATATTCGGTCTTGCCTTGATGACCCTTATTGGTTTATGATGATGCCCACATTTTTTTGCATTTTTTCACCTCCCAGTCCTATTGACTTGAGTGCTGTTGAATTCTGAAATTGACATTTTTTGAATTTTGATTTGGTTCATGTAGTTTTTTATAATTATAAGGTTGTTCATAGTTCGTGAACTCTGCTCTCATGAAATTGCCCTTATCTTATCTTATCCGTGCTCGGATCATGGGGGGGTGTCATATAGCTACTGTTTATCTTTATAATGTGTTAAGTTAGCATGGGCTTGTTACATGTTTAAATGCCATTTTTCCTTTTTGCTGCTTCTGCACACAACACTTAATTGTTGATTTAGCTTTCAACCTAGTAGCCCGTTGTGGTTTACATGAGAATAATATGTTATTGCTCTACTATCAGCTTTGCTTAATAAACTATGTCTGTACAGAGAGTGCTGAAGCTTCAGGAATAACACAATACAGAATTGTTATGAGGTCTGATCTCCGCACCTTTATAGACATAAGTGCAGCTTCTGCCAACTTTAGGCTTTAGGCGGGTTTTATATTGCTTTGCTTAGAGCACAGATACACACTTGATGCTGTTCGCATGCAGAGAGAGCTGGTGTATGCTGATGTGATCTCTTCATTCTAGGATCCTGAGGTATGGGCCCGCCCTGCTAAAACCCAAAGAGACCTTCTTAGCTATTAATATAATATGTGAGTTAGGGAGGGGGAGAAATAAGTGTTGTTAACCCTTATTCATTACAGCATGTTAACATGCTGTCACCATTTGCTTTCTATGGACTAGTAACTATGCTGATAACTTTGCTTCTGATAATATGTTTCCTTGTATTATCTAAGATACTGCGCCTGAGAAAACGGCATTAGTAAATAAATATTTCAAATGTGCACGTTTCCTCATTTACTCCACGTTCTGGTTTGAAATGATTGTATAACGAAAGAGTGCTCATGTGTTCCACGTAACCTGAGGTATTGTAAGTTCATGTTCTGGTTTGTCTAAACATTGGGAGTTTGTTATGACCAATGAGACACTGTAGCTAGCTCAGTAAGGGGTTTGTTGGGTACTAAGGTGAGTTTTGGGTCACCCTAATTCGCTGAGGTTCCAATCCTCTGTGCACAGTTCTGTGGGAGAACAGAAACCCTGCTACATTAGACTATACTGTCTTTTCACAATTACATCTACTTTCATGATTTATAGACTAACTGCATGCTGACCATACTTGTATTAAGCATTTTTCTGCTTGTTTTGGCATGTATACAGCATCTTAGAGCACTATAGTTAAAATAAATATTTTAAACTTGTTTGTGTCTCTGTCAAGTCTTATTGTGGACAAGTACAACGGTGCGAGCGAACGGGTGCAGCTTGCTACCCCGATTCCTGAGAGATCTGGGAGTGTTATATTCTGGGGTGTCTAATTATTTGTTTCTCTGTGAGTGAGTAGGAGAGCAAGTGAGACACTATAGCTAGTCGTCCCTGGGCTCATCATGGGTACTAAGGTGGTAGGATGACTCCATCCCTATGCACTAACATCCCACAATCCTACGCATAGTTATGTTTGTGGACAGAATCCTTGCAATAGTCCATTTGGTGACACAGCTATTATCTGTGGAATACAAACAATAGACAGCCTGATCACAATCATGGCCCGAGGCAAGGATTTGCTTTTCTACATATATCCTTTTGTTTCCAAATATAATCAGAGGAGATACTTCTGCTGATGTTGAGGGGTCCCTGCATGCTGAAGCTTTCACCTAGCAGATAAATGACATCTCCGTGAGGGTTGTACACTTTGTGACTCAGACAGGGTCCTACACTATTACCCACCAGGTAAAGGGCTTAGATTATCCAGAAGAGGGTTTCTTAGTAGACCGTACATGCATTCCACAGACATGTAGGTCATGGTTTGCCTTGAAGGAGTACGCTAGATTGTTATGAATACTGTATTTGTATGCATATGAGCTGGCTCAACAAGATGGTGGAACTCTTCATTTTGTTCACAGTTTTGACACTCATTATAACTTTTGTCTGCTTCTCTCTGCTAAACATTGCAGCACATATTTGAAATACAAGAATCACTATCATTCAATAAATATTGAAAAATGTCCCTTCGTGTATTTTTGTATATTTCTATGAGCGAAAGAGAGAACAAGTGACTGAGGGAAAAGTCATAGGCCTGTCACCACGATTCCTGAGGGAACAGGGTTGCCATGCTCAGTAGTTTTTAGGAGTGCGGGGTAAAGAGGTCCCAATCCCTTACTAACTGGAGATTCTTCTTTTTGTGGTTCTTGCCCTTGACAGGGGGAGAAACCCCTAACCCCCTAAAGTAAGCAAGATTCAACAGGTTTGCCTGGGCAAGATTCGTTTCATCTGGATTTTTCAGGAAGAAATTCCAATAACGCACTGGTTTGTCATGAGGTGTTTGTACATTTATTTGCACTCTATTCATAAGAGTGGGTGAAAGAAAAAACAGCCAACACATGTTTCGCCCCCTTACATGGCCATCCGGCCTGGGGCTTACTCAGGGCGGGTAGATGCTTTTTAAATTCTTTCAACGTCGTGGGTAAATATAATGTCCTAGGGATTCTCAAATCTAGGGCATAATGCCAGGTCGGGATGCGGTATTCAGCTAGCGTTGTCATGCTCAGTAGTTGCCAGAACTGTGTGCTCCCCTTCTAAGCTTAACGGGTGTTAATGGTGGCACTGTGAGTGAGCAGGCCCAAGGAACATCATATCCTGCGAGGGGGCATGGAATCAGTCTCACACCATCCTAAGTTTATGTCATCCATAAGATGCAGTTCCTACTAATTACTGGAAACTACACAACAGACATTTATGAGTGACAGACCTTAGAGTAGGAATTGAATGAAGACTGTGTGGCTCTCGGTCTAGTGTGAACCATCATGTTGCATGAATTTCATGGGTTTCTGTAAGTTCGTATTGTTAGAGCACAGTATCCACTAAAGTCGGACCATAGAGGACTTCCATGGAACCAACACCGAGCAGCACCCAAATGCAGACACCTACACGGGCCTAAGCTTTAGACTTTGCCCAATCTGAGTTTTCCCACATTTGACAGGAAGAGCCTCAAACTTCCTGCTAATGCTTAGGCTCCCACTGAGGTCCTGCAGGCAGCCACCCATTGACTAATTCTTCTTTGGATCCAGAAGCCCCTCCAATCTGACGACGACCTCATCGATGAAGATTTTCTCCAGAAAAAGACCAGTGCCTGGCAAACAAATGTAAACTTAGACCTGGAGTCTAAGTTTAGACCTGAAGAAAATCTACTTGAGCAATATAAATAAGCAGTGCCCTCTGGTGCTCTGTGTGGTGTTGAGTGTGCTGCTTTTACAGGTCAGGACAAGCTTCTGCCACTAAAAAGCAGTGCGAGCAGTGTGACGTTAAACAACTCCACTGCATGCGAAGCTCCGCGGAGCTTCAAATGAGTTCCTCCCACCCCTAGTGCCTGGCAGGTTTCTGTTATCTGTGCAGTTCCAGTTGCCTGGTTATACTTTAAAAAAAATAAAATAATATTTTACATCTAAGGAGATAGTAAGGAAGGAGCTGGTGTGGAAACGTAAGTGTGTGATATATTTGATCCTCAGGTACAAATGAACAAACTGATTAAATAAACATTACGTTTTAAGGTAGGCAAAGTGGATGTCCTGTATTTGAAGACAAAAGGGGAGTGATTTAGAGTTTAGTGGAGGGTTACTCCATAACAAACATGGCAGATGCCATCCATCTTATTACAAGTGCATTGTATTCTATGGCACTTGTATTAGGTAAAACTCTGCCAACCTGTAAATCAGGTCAAAGTTTTTAAGATTTGACATATGAATAACTTTGTACTGAGTTATATCACCATGGAGTTTCTAAAGATTTTAGGTCAGCATATCCTACGCCATATTGCTTAATAAACTGAGGGCCGGATTTATCATTTCACGCAATGTGATGCAAGGTCAATGCAATCCTAAAGTCAGATTTACCAAGCGGCAGAAGGTCACTCCATCGTCCTGCCCTGCGTGGCTTGGTAAAGCCAGATTAACGCAAGGCAACGCAAGTCACTGCCTTGTGTTACTCTGCCCCGGGAAGGTGTTACCTGGGTGCAGCCTGAGTTTTCCCATGCATCAACCCATATATTTTGGCACTGTAAGAAATTCAGTTGTTGGTAGCGGGGTGAAACCCTACTCAGGCAAAAACCACAATACTTGTCAGGGTTAAGTCACAAGTCAACCCCAAATTAACCTGTGCTCAACCCTCACCACTAAACACCAAATTTGGTTTTCTGATTGCACTAAAGCAGGACCAAGTTACAAGTTTAGGCCCACCAATATGGGGCCCGGGCTAGTTACAGGAATCCAGTTAGGCCTGCTGAACAAAGTACCTTAAGTGCTAGTTATGGAGCATTGTAAGATCCTGCGCTGAGGATGCATCATGCTGCTGTGGTACTTTGGAGCTGTGACTCTGGGAATCAGGGTCCCTTATCGTCATTGAGGATGCCATTGCAGAGGGCCTTGTGATGCAAAGTCCTACGTCAAAGATGCATTGCACACCGGCTGGTTCTGAAGAAGTTGCCGGGCTTGTGATGCAGAGTCCTGCGCCGTCATCAAGGATGCCATTGATGAGAGTCCTATGATGAGAAACCCTGTGTCAAAGATGTGTGGCACAGTGGTGGTTCTGAGGAGGCTGCGTACTGTGAAGCAAAGACCTGCATTAGAAAAATATGTCGCACAGCCATTCTGATTCAGAGTTTTTGTGAGGTGATGCATCGTACTGTGGTTCGGATGCAGAGTTTTGCAGGCAATACACCATGCATCTTTTGTTCAGTTGGGACCACAGCTGGCAGGGCCACTTCCAATGGTCCAGAAATAGGATGGTATCACTTGGGAGAGCAGTCCTCACAACTGGCAGATTCCTGATACAGTGTACACGGTTGCTAGAGTCTGTTCTGTCCCTGAGGTTCTGATCAGGAGGTCAGCCAAAATTGCCTTGGAGTCAATCTGGTGGCCCTGGTTTCAAGATTCAGATCCAGTAATTCTTACTCAGGCATTAGGGCAGCTATGCAGCACCGAAGGCAGTAGAGTGACACTCCATCTTAAAGCAAAGCAGCACAGCAGTCCTTCTTCTGAGTCTTCCACATGTCCAGAGGTGTAGTGAAGACTTGAGTCTGAGGGTCCATTATTTATGTTTAAACAAAATAGAATCCACTCAGAAAGTGGTAGTGATCCCTAAAGTGATGGGGAGCACACAGTGTTGTTTAAATGCCCCTCACACACCAACAGGCCCCTTGGTGTCATGCTTCATCATCGGGGCATTCGCACCCCTGTACGGGATGCGGCGTGCTACGACTCACGGACACGTAGGAGCACTTTTCTGTTACATAAAGAAATCCAAGATTTCATAAGAACCATCAAACTGAGGGCTTTCTTTAAGGACAAAGAACTGTCTCAAGATACCTCCGATACAGGTTTAAGGCCAAAGTCGAACTTCACACCCCTTGACAACCAACTCCCTGTGGAGGTTCTGGCATTTGAGAATGCTATCATGCTTGAACTCAAAAAATTAGACACCAAACAGAAGGTGTTCCAGAACTTGAGTAAACTAGAGAATGAGGCGATTAGAGAACTAAAACTCAACAAAAACCTGACCATAAAACCTGCAGACAAAGGTGGGGCAGTGGTCATTCAGACTACTACTGCTTATGACAAAGAATGCAGGAGACTCCTCTCTGACAGAAGTAATTATCAAGTTTTGGCAGATGACCCCACCGAGTCTCTACGAGTGCAAATAGAAGCGATGATCGAGGAAGCCCTGGCGCATAATTGGCTCACCAAAAAATAATCTGAATTCCTTGTCCAAAAGAATCCTCGCACTCCCTATTTCTATACAATACCCAAGGTCCACAAAAACCTTGAAAACCCACCAGGTCGCCCGATTGTGTCCGGCATTTCTTCTATCCTTGAACCACTGTCAAAGTTTGCCGATGCCTTTTTGAGACCCCTGGTGCAAGCAACTGATACGTACCTTAGGGATACGAAGGCGGTTCTGCAATTACTACAGAACCACCCCTTTGATCCTGATTCACAAATGCTTCTGACCCTTGATGTGGAGAGTCTCTACAGGAGCCTCCCACATGATGAGACACTACTGATTATCGAGGAGGTACTTCATTCTGACCGGTGGAAATACCAAACTCCCCGTGGAGTGGTCATGGAATGTATTTCGCTAGCCCTCACCAAAAACTTTTTTGAATACGAGGGCACTCTGTTCTGGCAAAGCCATGGAACCAGCATGGGGAGCACATTTGCTCCGAGCTTGGCGGGAGTGTACGTTCACCATCTAGAATCCTCCAAGATTCTCCACCCAGACAACCCTTTCAGGGGGAGAATCCACACATGGCGGCGGTATATCGATGACATTTTGGTGATCTGGGAAGGGGATGGCCAATCAATCCTTGAGTTCATGCATTGGCTCAACAACCAGAACTCTTTCCTGAAATTCACCCACTAAATGTCCAGCAGCTCAATGGTCTTTCTGGATCTCAATGTCTATCATGAGGCAGGTCTGCTAAAAACTGATACCCATTTCAAGCCAACGGCGAGGAACTGCCTCCTCAGGTTTGACAGTTTCCATCCGCGTCACCTGAGGGAAAATTTACCATACGGGCAGTTCCTACGCCTACGTCGCAACTGTAGCGACATAGCTAAATACAAAACTCAGGCCAAGGACCTGGGCAGGAAACTGAAACAGAGAAAATATCCTAATCATGTCATTGAGAAGGCAATGAAAAGAGCCAGGAATAACAATCGTGAAGCTCTCTTGGAAGAAATACCTCCAAAAGACAATCAACCTAGTAGAACAGTCTGTATCACTACTTACAGTCCAGTCTCGAACCAAGTTTCCAAACTGGTCAACAAACATTGGCGCACCTTAACAAGCGGCTCACTGAATCTGGAAAAACCACTGTTTGCTCATAGACGTGGCAGGAATCTAAAGGACATGCTCGTCCATACTAGACCTCCCACACACAAAGTGGAACAGATAAGGTTACAAGGAATACATGGCCATCACCCTTGTGGCAACTGCAATAGTTGTCATCAAACCAAGAAGAGCCAAACACTCACCTTCACGAATGGTACCAGTTGGGAACAACGTACTTTTACCAACTGTAACAGTAAGAACGTTGTGTACCTTATCACATGCCCCTGCAAGAAGGAATACGTGGGCATGACAACGAGGCAAGTCAGAATAAGGATCAATGAGCATAAAAGCAACATAAGATGCAAAAAATCCACTACTAAAATGGCAGCCCATTTTCTTGAATACCAACACTGTGTTAATGAGATACACTGGACAGTGATTGAGCAACTGCCTACAGAGGCAGGGCTATTTGAGAAAGAGCAGCGGTGGGTGTTCCGTCTAGGGACCGACACCTCTGGGCTTAATGACTCCATTCCTTGGAGCCAGCTACGCTGATCCTTTCTGATGACAATGACTCTCCATTTTTTCCTTCAAGGTTAATAGCATGACCTATTGCAAGCTTCATGCGTTTATCCCATTGCATTGTGACTCCATGAATACTTGGACTGTTTTGAACAAATGCCGCCTTAGGTACCTTTACTTTTAATGTAAATATATAACTTTGAACATGGGGTTCGATTTTGAAAACGCTATACGCCTACTGTTGTTAATGCTCCCTTTTTGGCACGCGCAGGACATGGGCGTCTAATTGGCGCGCATGCGCATCATCTGACTCCACTGGGCAAAGTAATAACTAGCGCCGCGCATGCGCGATTGCAGCAATACTAACTCTTAGCGCATGCGCATTTCTATCATGTATCGCGCCCCTGTCCACCGCGCAATACCGGACTTCTC
This sequence comes from Lissotriton helveticus, assembly GCF_964261635.1. Lineage (NCBI taxonomy): Eukaryota > Metazoa > Chordata > Amphibia > Caudata > Salamandridae > Lissotriton > Lissotriton helveticus. The sequence continues at coordinate 1,709,533,085 of NC_136063.1, read as the reverse complement.
CTGCTCACAGCACCCGTATTTGGGCATGCTTTCCGCTTCAAATTAACTAATTAAACTCTCTAATTGAAGTCTTGGGCAGTATATAAGAGGCGATTTTCCAACCTGACCCTACACTTCGTCGGAGCAGCGTTGAGGGGAAGGCAGTCCATTAGACCGTGCAGTAACCGTGAGTTGGGTCGCAGCATCGAGGGCTAGCTGATTTTCTCTAAGAATTTCTCTCATAACAACTATATCTACCTAAAACCTACCCTTAACATCTTTTAGGTTCCTTTACTGAGCAGTGAGGAAGGAATACCCCAATACCACGCTTCGGCTCATGAGGTCAGAGAACCTTGAACTATAAGTAAGCATCCATTGTAAAACTCCCTCCTCTCCTTAACAGTCTTGGTTGGGAAAGACATTCTGGCGTGTTTTTCTACTATATATGTATGTCTATGTCTATTGTGTGTCCTTTTTTAGTGTTTCTTTCCACAGGGTCCATGAACCTCATTTCGGGTTCTTTTTACCCTCATATAATTAGGAAACCAATGTTTTTCCTTGTTCCTGGACGTCCGACTGTGATGTTTATTATGTTTTTTACTCCACAGGTTCTTCTAAACGCCAATTGGGCGCAACAGAGCTTATCCACTATTAACATTGATAGGTACATTTCACCTAGTTTGTACTTTTGGTAGAATACACTTTAACATTCTACATCCATGTGAGTAAGGTGAGGATAACGTGCATATCCTCGTCCTGAAGAAGGAGTCGTTGTACTCCAAAACATGTCGACGTTTTTAAAGGTTGATATACCCTAATACGTATATCTGTCAACCTCACCTTGCACTATTTAACAATACCAGCCGAGGACATAATAAATAATTTTTTCCTATGAGCCAGGTATTTTTTTAAACCTCCACTTTTTCACCTCACCTCACTACTCACACTTCTTCCCCAAAACACACACCTACACATAGTTCACTATCAAGTGCTCCTACGTATCCGTGAGTCGTAGCACGCCGCATCCCGTAGAGGGGTGCGAAGGCCCCGATCATGAAGCATGACACCAAGGGGCCTGTTGGTGTGTGAGGGGCATTTAAACAACACTGTTCCACTTGCCTCTCTCCCTCCCTCCTTTTGTTACATTTAGGTCCATTATTTATACCTGGTGCCCACTTTGACATGGGAGAAGGTTCTGGAGTTTTACCCACCCCTGAGGTGTCAGACATCCCCTTTCTTCCTGCCCTGACTCCAGCTTGTTTGGGGACACAAAAGACTAGTGAAAAAACATTTGTGAACATGTTCAGGTACAGTCTTTATGATGTGCAAGTGTGGTAGGTGACAGCTCCTTCCCTCATTGAATCAGAGTGATCCATCCTGCCACCACTAAGCTTCCCTTTGCCTTACTGTCGGGAGCAATGCACAAAGACCAACTGAGTCATGCATCGCAGGGACAGACTGCAGACACAAAATGGTTAGGACAATAAAATGACAACTTTCTAAATTAGGAAATTTCAGAATTGTGACATAAAATCTGATTCTACCATTCAACTGGGTTTTAAATTACAATTCTTTAGATACAAAACTCAAACTGTCCATCTGCTCCCAATTGAAAATTACCATGTATTAAATGTAATAGGGAAACCCATTGTTATCCTATGGGAGAAGTAGGCCTTGCACTAGCAAAAAGGAAATATAAACACTTTTCACTACCAGGACATGTAAAACTTAAAAGTGTGTGTCTTACTTTTTAAATACACTGCACTCTGCCCTTTGGCTGTCCAGCTACAATCTTAGGGGTGCCTTATATGTATGAAAAGGAAGTTTTGGGCCTGGCAAGATGTAGGAAAGTAGGATATGCTTATATGGTTACCCCCACTTTTTGCTTGATGTAACACTGTATCTGACTAGTCTGACTGGGATCCTGCTAATCAGGACACCAGTCTCTCTGCTGTCTCTCTGCTTTGTCTACATTTTTATGGTAAGTACCTAGGTGCATCCCAGATTGGATACTGGGGTACCTTTATCAGTCCCTAGTATATGGTAATAAGGTACCAAAGGTATAGGTACCCCAGAGGTCCCCCATAGGTTGAACCATGTATTATACCACCTATGGGAGACTATACAAACTATCTCTACAGGCCTGCCATTGGAGCCTATGTAAGCTGGTGCTAACATAACATAAACATTACAGGTGTATTTGTAAAGCGCATGTTCACCCGGAGATATCTTGGTGCTGAGTAGCAAACGTTTATTGTTACCCAACTCAATGGTACTCATTATATCAACCTCAGATGAATGAAAGGCTGAGTGAACCTGCCAGAGCTTGAACCTGTGACCATGAGGTTGAACACATGCCCCTGCAAGGGACGCATTAGTCCTCTGAGCCACCAGAAATGGCTGCTAGCACTACTTACGAAAGACATAGTTTTCCCTATATCTAAGGTCACTGCACTTAAAACTTATAAGTCACCCCTACAGCAGGCCTTTTCAATCCTGAAGGCAGGGTGCTTGGTTCTAAGTGTGAGGGTGCCCCTAGTTTACAGAACACCGCTACAGCCTTTGGAGTCCTTTCTCCCGGGTTGTAAGTGAGATAGCCATATCACATATGGAGGGGGACTGCGTCATTACGCGATGACCATCTCAAAACTGGCTGTAGCGGACCCTGTCGTGTTTGGTATCAAACTTGTTGGAATCATACCCCCACACCATAAACAGTGTGGGAGGTATGATTCCAAGCACTGTAAAGGCACTCCGTTAGGCCTCAGTGCTCCTGGTACCAGCCTTCCAGACCCGTACAGCACAACATGGCTGCTGCCGACCAGAGACACGATTGTGCCCTCCTGCTGCTTAGCAAAACTCGAGCAGCGGAAGGCAGAACAATAGGCATCCTGTCACAGGGATGTATGACCACCTCCCAGACAGGGTTTAGTGTACTGCAGCAGGTTGGGGGAGCTTGCCAGCACCACATAGTCTGCAGGCAGGGCACATATGGTGCCCTCCATCCATAGTCCAGCTCAGACCAGTTCAGGGAGCCATTGGCTCCTGATCTGGTGAGAAACTGAATAAAGGACAGGGCAGATTTCTCCCCCTTGTCCAGACCCTCCTTAGGGAGAGACCCCTGTATTGTCCTAACCCTTTCCTTACGGTACTTGAGGGCTTACCTGTGGGTGGGTCCCTAGATTTGTCATGGAACATGATACAATTCAGACACCACTTCAACTTAGACCATCTGGTCACTCTGGACTTCGCTCTGAGCATCAAGGCTGCAACTGGGAAGACTCCTGCTGCTCTTGATCTCTTTGCCCTGCTTGTCTGCTGCAATGTCTGTGCCTGTGATCCATACAGGAACCTGTCCAGGGCCTGTGGGCATCCAAGACACCTGAAGGAATCTCCCTTGAAGTGAAGGAGTCACTTCCCTGCATCTGCAGGCACCACAACTACCGTGACCAGTCTGCTGATCATGGGCTCCTACAGACTCCAAAAGGGTCAGCAACACAGGTGGTGGTTCTCCACATCCCTTGAAACCTGCCCTGCCCTCTCACCATGTTTGAGGCCAGTATTCCTCGTTGGAGCTGCAGGAACTGAACCCATGTGCACTGCATCAACCTTTCAATTGCAAAGGCTTGTTGACTTCCTTCCATCAAGATCTTCAGGCTCTTAGTAGCCCCAATCTCAAGCATCTCCAGTAACCAGAATCTTTGACCACACCGCATTGCTTGCACCATGGGCCTACTTTTTTGGTAGTTACTCAAGGTCTTTTTCCGGACCCAATTGCCTCCGGCCTGTGGGTGCTTGTTGAGGGTCGCATTTGAATTCTTTTGGGCTCCCCCAATTGCTCAGAGCCTGCCCTGACTCCCTTGCTTGTGGTGAGTCTCCTGGACCTTGCTGGTCCCAACATTGCACCTTATTCTACTTCTACAGTGGTTGCAGTTGCCAAGGCTTGTTGGTGATCCTGCAGGACAACGACCTGTCAACTCTCGACATCCCAAATGGGACAGCGCGTGTATGGCTCCTGGTCTTGCACCGCATCACCTGGTCCACACAGCTGCGGTTTCAAGGTCACTTCTCTGCTGCAACACCCGACATCTGTGGGCATTCATCTTCTGTGCCTCATGGTCACTTCTGAGTGGCATAGACTCTGTCCCTTCTGCTTTCAGGTTCTTCACAACTTGAATCCACCTTTGGTTTTCACTGGACACTTTCACCTTCTCCAGCAGCAGCATTTTTCTGAAGTCACCCATTGAGTTTGATGACGGTTTCCGACTCCAATTTACACCTATGCACCGGCTTCCTTGGTGCAAGTATCCTGATTTCTAAGGTATGCTTGGGTGGGGTGGCTCTCCAACCTCTTGTATTCAACTGGGTTTCTTCAGGGTCCATTAGGAAGGGTCCTGTTTCTTTAAAATTGCAACTGCGACTTACACATTGATTTGTACGAAGAATGCAGTTATGTTGCTACCCTGCACATGACCTCCGTGGGGCTCCTAGATACTTACCGTGGGTGGTTCATTGGGTTCCCGGGACTTCTACGTCCTTTGACTATTGTCTTGACTCGAGTCATGGTTCGCATATCACTATGTTAGTATATGGTTTGGTCTCCCTCTGGTGACCACTGTGTATTCTATGCTACTTACCTGTTTCTATTGAAAAGAAGTGTGTGCATTGTGTAAATCTCTGGCTAGGAGATATCTGTATGTGTTAGTAAGTGTCTTACAATAAATACATCTTTTTATAAATACACTGTGTGGTTCTTTTTCACTTACTATATACCTATAAGATTGTGTTCTGGTAAAACAAGCTCCTTTACACTCCTTCTGGACTAAGGCTGCTCTCCACAGCTACCACTTAGAGAGCTTTTAAAGGTTGTCTAAGACCACTAAAATCACCATACGTTTGTCTGGATCAGTGCAAGGTGTCCACTTACATAAGTGTACATCATATACTGAGCCAGCCTCTCACACGAGCGGTTTCATTTCCCAGATTAACATAGCAGTCTAAAACTAACCCTAGGTGGAGTTGGCGCAGTGCCACTACGCGGAGTTCCACGGAGTTGGAAAAAAAAACTCCTTGGAACTCCACTCAGCTCCACCCTCCATAACTAAAAACTGGAAAAAATTCACTTACCTGCTCGCCGTAGTCTCTCCTTCTCGCCATCCTCATCCTCGCTGGTCGCAAACCCCTATGTTGTATGTTTCGCAAGAACTGCACATGCACACACGTGGGCGGGGAGGAGGAAAGAACATGGCGAAGAGGCGGGCAGCCCAGAGGAGCAGGTACATGATTTTTTGCACTGTTTCTGGGCATGGGCAGGGGCTAACTCTGCTCTGCCGCGGAGTCAGAGTTTTGCCTGAACTCCGTGTTCCTAACAGAGCGTGGAGTTGGCAAAACTGTGCACACTCCGCTTCTGGAGCAGGGTTTGCCACCCAGGCTTATTTAGAACTGCACACATTGGCTCTTCAATGGCATGCTTGAGACATGTTCAAAGGGCTCCTTAAGTGGGTGGCATACCCAGTGCTGCAGGCCCAGCTCCTTAAGTGGGTGGCACAACCAGTGCTGCAGGCCCACTAGTAGCATTTAATTTACAGGCCCTTGGCACATGTAGTGCGCATTACTAAGAACTTATAAGTAAAATGAATATGCCAATTATGGATGAGACAATGCCACCATGTTTTAAACAGAGAGCACATACAATTTTGCACTGGTTAGCAGTGGTAAAGTGCCCATAGTCCTAAAGCCAACAAAAAAAATTCAGCAAAAAGGGGAGAAGGAAGGCAAAATATTTGGGGGTGATTCTGCATTAAAGGGCCATTTCCAACAAGCACCTAGTCATTAACTGTATACTGGCCAGCGTAAAACAAGGAGACCACTCTATACCTTTTCCCAGGGCCCACAAGAGCACATGATTGTGAGATCTGAAAATTAGAGACCAATTTGAGAGCAGTCCTCTCCGCATTTCAGTAAAGTTGACCGTAGAAAATCGCCTGGTGGCAGCGCATTCTGGGGCAGATTTACTAATTTCTCACACATTGCATGGCAGCAAGCAAAGTTGCTGAACTGCGTTGCATGGAAGGGAGACAGCAGAAATGCACCAAATTAACTAAGATATTGCGCATTTCTGCTGCGTCCTAATTCTGGTGCACTGTGTGCTGCTTAACATCAATCGGGGTGTGTGCACTATAGGTCGAATTTTTTTGTACAGGAAGGGACCCCTTCCTGCACAGAAACAATGCTTAAAGGTGTTTCCCTCTGTTAGAAATTGGGTATCTAGTTGGCAGTGGTTTGCACCCTGTCCAAGTAGGAACCCTCACTTTAGTCAGGGTAAGGAAGTCACATAGCTAAGATAACCCCTGCTCACCCCCTTGGTAGCTTGCCACTAGCAGTCAAGCTTATCTCAGAGGCAATGTGTGAAGCATTTGTACATACACACACATTAATACAGTAAAAACACTGCAAAATGAGTCTACACCAAATTAGAAAAATAGCAAATATTTATATGAATAAGACAAGACCAAAACAATAAAAATTCAGCGTACACATTTAAAGAAACGACTTTTCAAAGGTTAAGCAAATGCAGGCCATAGAAATCTATTGATGTATCACTTTTAGCACAAAGTACCTCAGATGCATAAAAATTCAAAGACAGTGTGAGGCGCAGGAGGCGTGAGGTGCCAGAAAAGCAAAGCGATACGCTGGTTCATTACTCCCAGTGGAGCTGATGCATTGGTTCCTTACTGCCAGGGGAGGAGATGCTTTAATTCCATACTGCAGCACAGGGGAGGTGATGAGTTTGTTCCCTATGATGTGATGTATCAGTTTCTTACTGGAAGGGGTGGTGATGCGTCAACCTCCCGTCAAGCACCCTCGGTTCATTCCTGCTGGGCAACATCAATGAAGAAATCAGCACCCAGGTACAAAGCGTTGAAAATCCAGACATGCTGCTTTGCTACCACAGAGTTGAAGTCAGAGTTAGAGAGGTGCGTCACAGACTTTGGCGATGCAGTGCTCAAAACTCATGCTGCGGCGGTTCTTCTGACGCACATCGACAGAAAGCTGGGGCCTGGGTTGAAAGCCGTTGTCGATGCACCGATGTGGAAATACGCTCCGGTGCTGGCAGTGGCAATGCGTCAATGAAAACAGACGCTGGGAGTTGAGGCGTGAATTTTCTCCTTTAGTTCACAAGATTCCTCTTCCGAGGGCCCAGAGACTGGATTTGGCACCGCTTGGCAAGTCATAACTCTTAAGAAAAGAGCCCAGGCACCGGTAGATGAAGTCTTTAAAGGCCCTGAGACTTCTTAACAAGAGACAAGCATCCACACGCCCTTGAAGAACATTGAAAGCAGGATGTAGAAAGCAAAGTCAGGTACTTTGACTCCCAGGAGCAGCAACTTGTAGGCCAGTACACCGAAGCAACAGGCAGAGTGTCAGTTTCTCCTGCAGCATCCATCTCTTCTTCCTGGCAGAATGTCCTTTAGTCCAGAAGTGTTCGTATTTGAGAGTGTCAGAGGTCCATTACTTATACCACTTTCTGGTTTTAAAGAAAGCAAACTTCAAAGGAAAGTCTTTGTAGTGCACAGGACCCAACCTTTCCCTGACGTGGCTCCAGGCACACTATGGGGGGGGGTGGAGACAGCTTTTTGTAAGGACAGGAACAGCCCTTTTCAGGTGTTTGTGACATCACCCACCACCCTAGCTTAGGAAGGCCCATCAGCCTGGTGATGGGCCATCATGATATACAATGCACATCTCAGCTTGTATGACTGTCTGTAGTGAATTCACAAGAGCCCAACTGTCATCCTAACCCAGATGTTGATTCTGCAGACATGCAATGGCACAGAATGATTAAGCAAGAAAATGCCCTCTTGTTGAAAGTAGTATTTTGCAATTTAAAAAGCCACTTCTCCAAGAGATGTACTTTTAAATTGTGAGTTCAGAGGCCCCAAACTCTAAATCTCTCTCAGCTCGCAATGGGAAATTACCCTTAAAAGATATTTCAAGCCAGTCCCCATGTTACCCTATAGGAGGGATATTTCTTGCAATAGTGAAAAACAAAATTAGCAGTATTTCACTATTTAGACATGGAAAACACACAGCACATGTTCTGTTATGATTTGTAATGTACCCCAATATAGGCCTGGATAGTCACCTCCCCTTTCATCTATATTTTCTCTGCCATTACACTACATAAGGGTTTTTGGTATTGACCTTTTACCTAGTTAGATGCTGCATAAAATGTTGGGAGGGTTTCCCAGATAACTAGCCTCATTTATTATCCATGGGGATTCTCAGAATCACAGCAGGATTACCATCTTCTGCATAATAACTATTTATAAGGGTCATCCCTTTCGTCATCCTCTGCTGACATGACACAAGAAGGTAGAACCCCTGAGGGTATCTTTTGGATATATAATCAACATATCTCTGCTGAGGTGGGCAAAGGAGAAAGACTTTCATTCGGGCACACTGACGTGAGACGCTGAGGTTCCTGCACGCAGGCACTCCAGCACGCAGTGGTCTGACATCCCTCGCGGGGTGGTCCATCTCAAGACCAAGACAGGGCCCTTCATTCTCTCACACCAGGTAATGGGGTTAGATTTATCCTAGGGGGATTCTTGGCTATACACATACATACATGCTAGGTACATTAAGGTACATCTAGATAGGACCTGCATCGTAGGAGTATGCATTATTACTGACATGTATTTATATGCTTGCATATATTCATTGTTTTAGCACTATGGTAGAAATCTACCATCCATTTACTCTGTTGGTACTTATAATCCTTTATATCGGTTTCTGTCTTACGGTTGTTTCAGCACACCTATTTTACACTAGAATGAGGCTGGCTCAATAACTGCTTATTGAAAACGTCCCCACCGTTTATTCTGTGTATCTCTCTGAGACAAAGAGATCACGAGGGACTGAGCGAAAAGTACTGTACTGTTTCAACAATCCCTGATGGGACATGGCTGTCATGTTGGATAGTTGCCAGAAACTATTCTCTCCTTGGTGGGAGGAGTTCATAGTGGCACTGTGAGCTAGCTGGTATACAAGCGAACATACCCGTGGGAGTTTCTGAAATCAGTCTGGACACCAATCCCACAGTTTATGTTGTCTAAATGTGCAGATCCTATATAGATTTATAGGAACTACACAACAGTTTTACCTTTTAAATACACTGCACCCTGCCCATGGGGCCTCCTTAGTCTTACTTTAGGGATCCCTTACATGTAATAAAAGGGAAGGTTTGGGCCTGGCACGAGGGTGCCTTTTAATTACATTGCACCCTGCCCATAGGGCAGCCTTAGGCCTACCTTAGGGATCCCTTACATGTAATAAAAGGGAAGGTTTGGGCCTGGCAAGTGGGTGCACTTGCCAGGTCGAAATGGCGGTTTAAAACTTCACGTACAGACTCTGCAGTGGCAGGTCCAAGACATGGTTGCAGGGCTACTCCTGTGGGTGACATAGTCAGTCCTGCAGGCCCACTAGTAACCCCTAATTTACAGGCCCTGGGCACACCTTGTGCACTTTACTAGGGACTTACTAGTAAGTCAAATATGCTGATCATGGATAAAAAAAAAAATAGTGCAATTTACACTGGGAGTACTTGTACTTTAACACCAGTAGGAAAGTGGTAAAGTGGCCAGAGTCCTAAAACCAGCAAAAACAAAATACAGCAAACAATTAAAAAAAACAGATTGGAATCCAAAAGACAGGGAAATCACGCCAAAGATGCCAGGTATAACACCCTCTTAAAGGTGTTTCCCTCTTTTCATATGTACTGCCAAATGTGACACACATGGAAAGAGGAGATAAAAAGGTCTTCTTGTTATATCTCGTTAAAACTGGGATTGTGCCAAAATACATGGGGAGATAAATGGGGACCTCCACGCTCCTCTCATGGAACTCCTTCCCAATGTAAGGTAAGTCAAGACAGAGCTATGCGCTCCCTTGTGTTACTTTGTATTTACTAAACCACGCAATGTAGCTTTGTATGGTTTAGTACATAAAAATGACTTTTCGTTGGGACAGCACCACAAAAGTGATGCAACCCCTACTCAAAATCTTAGTAAATCTGACCCTCTGTATTCAGAGTGAATGGAAGAGCGATAAGTAAGTAAAATCAAGCACTATGTCCAGCTTGGGTGCTGAGGATCAGATTTAAAGGGAAAAAGGTTACCTCCGTGTCTCTCCCACACCATGACAACGACCAACATACCTCATACCATACTACACCACAAAAGTACTGCTTCTCCTTGCCGGCTTTTATCTATTTGACGTAGTATGGTCAAGAAAGGGATACAAAAAAAATAAGAAATGTGTGCTAAAAATATATATGCGTTTCAACGCCCAGATGCAATGGATTGCTGCAACTGTTAAATTTTGGTGCCGGTGTACTAGAGGAGAAACTGACCAGGGTCTGGGGTGGGACTGTATTTGTAGGATATAATTTGCAGTCTTTGCAGGAAGCATGACATCACCACTAGCCTCACCACTAGTGGCAAGAGTGGTCTAGCGGAAAGACGTGCAGATACAAAGGGGCATATTACCAACAACTAGCGATAATTATCGCTATGTTGGCTTAGCGGCAATAATTTTATCGCCGTGTTGCGGCGATTTTTCTCTCTTAGGAGCCTTGCTATTATCAAGATTTATCTCCTAGGCGACAAAAATGGGCCGAAATGCATGAATATCGCTGTAAAGTCAGCGATATTCATGTATTACCGAGCTAATGCTCTTAGTCATGTTATCCACCTCCAATTGGATAACATGGCTAAGAACTGCTCAGGGTAGGTGTTAGCTTTTGGAGATATTTGCGCTTAGTGCGAATATCTCCAAAAGTTGGTAATAGGAGATAGCGATGTTAGCGACTGTTTCCAGTCGCTAACATCTTGGCATGCCCACTTTGCATGTCATTAGTGATAAATATCTCTGACATGCAAAGCGGGGCCCAAAATGGTCGCTATCTCCTACTAGCTGTTGCTAACTGGTGTTAGCGACAGCTAGGTAATAGGGAGATAATTTTATATCCGCTTTCTTGGCTTTTAAAGCCAAAAAAGCGGAGATAAATCCCTTGATAATATGCCCCAAAGTTTCTCTTGAAGCTGATTCTCCGTGTTATTTGCGAATTCTAACTGATGAACAGTGATAACATTTCTACACCGCGTTATATCCGTATGTAAACTGTCAGGCGTCCCCACGTCACTCTCTCTCTCTCTCCAATGGAAAATACCGTCGATGCACTCGGGCTGCAGCGGGGAATCAAAAATTTGCTAGCATTCGCGACAAGAATTTTCAATTCTATTAAGGACACGGAGGCGAGGATTATGCTTCTCAAACTTTACTGCATCAACACAGCAGCCAATGAAAATATATTATTTTCTCAAGTAAACAGTAAAATTACTACATTTCCCATGAACACCATGGTTATAGGCACGCCCCCACAGTCCATAAGAACCCCCAGCGTGCACATCACTTCCTCTTTCTTTGAGGCGATAAGTCCATAACGTGAACCAAACAAAACAGTCCATAACATGAACCAAACAATCCTCCAACGTGGAAGAAGAACTTCAGATCGTCATCTCGACGTCAGTCGTCTGTCAGTCCGACTTCTTATCCGATCCTGAAATAAAGGAAACAACACCCCGTAATTCTTGCATAAAAGGGTGGGTAAGCTTAATACATACAGTACATTAAGCCGGGTGGGATAATCCTCGCCTCCGTGTCCTTAATAGAATTGAAAATTCTTGTCGCGAATGCTAGCAAATTTTTGATTCTATTACAGGACCGGAGGCTTCAGATTATGCTAGTTTAACGCTGTTTAAATACCACAGAAGTAATATCTCCCACCGGCTTGTAATAAAACGTCTTAAACGTTGAATCAGAGGACCAATCTGCACAATGCATAATATCTTGGATACTGGATCCTAAACCATAAGACTTGGACGCCATCGCGCCTCTAACTGAATGAGCACCAAAAATACTCGTATCCACACCAGCTTCCTTCATAATGAACCGAAGCCATCTAGCAATAGTGGCAGCCGCCACTGGTTTAAAGGGCTTTTGAATAGAGATCAACAATTGTGAACAGCCCTGTGGCCGCAAGGCCTTCGTACATTCCTCGTAGGTCTTCAAACAATGGACCACACACAGTTTTTCATTGTCAGGAAAAGCATTATACGATATATGTCGAGACATTGTTTTAGTACGACCTGTAATATGAAAAGAAACCCCTTCTGGGGTAAACACTCTACCTGTTACGTCGAGCGCTCTGACATCTGAAGATCTTCTGCAAGAGGATAGACAAAGCAACATGGCTAATTTAGCCCACAATTGCTTCCTGGACAGGAGAGAATTAACCGGCCATCTGTCAAGCAAAGAAATGACCACCGAGACATCCCACAAACCTGAGTACTTGGGTTTGGGAGGGTTGGCCACCCTGATGCCTTTCAACAACTTACAAACAACCGGGTGCATGCCTACTGGTTTACCATCCACCAGGGCATGCCCCGCCGAGAGGGCTGAGCGAAAGTTGTTGACCGAACGATACGCTAGGGCACCTTCCGCCTTCTCGGATAGAAAATTCAACACTTGGGGTAATCCTGCCCCCACGGGATCCAGACGTCGTCCCACGCACCAATCCACCCAGTTCTTCCAGGCAGCGGAGTATCGCTTCCTGGTGGAAGGTGCCCAGGCCTGCTTGATAAAGTCAGCAGCCTTGTCCGAAATTCCTGGCATTTGCCACTGATCCCTGAAAGCCTCCATGCCATCAGGGATAACCTGCCCTCCAACAGCAATGGATGCTGTTCCTGACGAGGGCCCTGCAACAACCACTTCAAATCCGGCAGCAACCGGGGGCGGTCGCAGCTCCACTGTAACAACTTGGGAAACCACGCTTGTGACGTCCACCACGGAGTCACCATGACAATTTCCGCCGCTTGCCGTATCACCTGAGTCATTACTCTGGGAATCAACAGAAAGGGGGGAAATGCATACTGGGTTCCCACCGACCAATCCTGGAGAAATGCGTCTGTCGCTTCCGCCATCGGATCCGGTCTCCAGCTGAAGAACCGGGGAAGTTGATACGTCAACCTGGAGGCGAACAGGTCCGTCTGAAAAGGACCCCAAATCGCTTGTAACCAGAGAAAGACCTGGGGAAGCAGCTTCCAGTCGCTGTAGTCCCTCAAGTGTCTGGAATGCCAGTCTGCCACTTGGTTGGCCTGACCCGGGATGTACTCCGCTATGACTGAAATCTGGTTCTGTAGACAGTAATGCCAAAACTCCTTGGCTATCTGGACAAGAAGAGACGACCTCGTGCCGCCCAACTTGTTGATATACCTCACTGCGGACACATTGTCCAGGCGCAGGAGGATGCAACATGATGTCTGCTTCGGGGATAACGTGCGGACCGCGAACGATCCTGCCAGTAATTCCAAACAGTTTATGTGAAGTTCCAGATCCTGAGACGACCATCTGCCGCCTGTGGAAACCTCTCCACAGCGCGCGCCCCAGCCCCATCTGCTGGCGTCCGACTCGATTACCACATCTGGTCGCGACCCGAAGATCGCTCTGCCGTTCCAGGCATCCACGTGGCCTAGCCACCATTGGAGTTCGTGCCGAACCTCGTCCGTAAGCGGAACTGAGTCCGTATACGAGAGACCCTTCTGAAGGTGCCTGATCTTCAGACGTTGGAGGGCTCTGTAGTGCAAAGGACCCGGAAATATCGCCTGGATAGATGACGCCAGGACTCCTACAATCCTGGCCAGTGTTCTGAGCGAGACCAATTGCCTGTCCAGCAGTTTCCTGATCTCCTTCTTCAAGTCCCTCAACTTCGCCTGTGGAAGAAGCAGCTGCGCCGTGAGGGAGTTGACCGTGAACCCCAGAAAGTCTATTACCTGAGTCGGGGTCACTACTGATTTTGCTAGATTTATCACAAACCCCAGGCGTTGTAACAAGGAAGTAGTCATGGTCAAGTGTTGCTGCAACACTGACCGGTCCTGCGCCATGATCAGAATGTCGTCTAGGTAGATGATCATGCGCACACCCCTCTCCCTGAGGAAAGCCACCACTGGCTTCATTACCTTGGTGAAACACCAGGGAGCCGAGGAGAGACCGAAAGGAAGAGCTAAATACTCGTACCACTGGCCGCGCCACTGAAATTGCAGGAACCTGCGGTGTGGAGGAAAAATCGGAATAGAAAGATATGCATCTTTCAGATCTAATCGCACTAACCAATCTCCTTCTTGCAACAAATCCGCTAACATGTGGATACCCTCCATTTTGAAATGGTTGTACACCAGATGTTGGTTGAAATCTCTGAGGTTGAGCACAAGTCTGTTGCCACCTCCCTTCTTTTGGACTAGAAAGACATTGCTGGCGAAGCCGCGAGGACTTCTCTGGCAAAAAGCGATCGCGCCCTTCCTCAGCAAGTCTGCCACCTCTGCTTCTATAAAACTGTGATCTAGTTGGGAAAAATGGAGAGGTGGCGGGGGAAACGCTTGCGCAGGAGGAGAGTAGAACTCCAGCTTGAATCCCTGAACAGTCTGCAAGACCCAAACATCTTGAGTTAACACCAGCCACTGTTGCAGACAATGTCGCGTGCGACCCCCCAAGGGAAGGAGAGACACATCTGTGAGACTCACCGGAACTCTGATGGGCCTTGAAACTCGCCCTGTTGTTTCCCGACTGGAAACGGCCTTTGTTGAAACCTCTCCTGGACGGATAGAAGGTGCCACCGCGGGTGGAGTCCCACTCGCCGCGGCCGCGGCCAAAGTCACCTCTCTGGGAGCCTCTCTGGAATCCTCGGCCTGACGAGCGACCCCCGCCTCGCCCGGCCCTGTTGAAAACACCCTGCGTGAGGGCGCGCTTAATACCACTCTGGGCTTTGTCCAAGGCGGTGAAGGTGCCGACATACTTGGTGACGTCCTTCACGAACCTGTCTCCAAAGAGACATCCACCGGCCAGAGGGCCCGGTTCTGCTTCCGCCAGCTCTGTCAGATTGCTGTCCATGCGCATGAGCAACGACTTGCGCCTCTCTGAAGACACTGCGCAGTTCGCGTTTCCAAGAAAGCAAATTGCGCGTTGAGTCCACTCCGCCAGTATGTCCGGATCCACAGGAGTCGCCCCCTCCTTGGCCGCCAAGGCCATCTCCAGGATCTTGGCTAGTGGCCCAATAACATCAAGCATCTTGTCTTGACAGCCTCGCCAGGCCCTGTCAAGCCCCCTCTTAGGGTCTTTCGAAAATTTTCTCAGGAAAGTGAGCATACTGGCATCTATTTCCGGTGTGTCCGCGACACCGTCCGGAATATCCGGACGCGGACATTCCGACCGCAGCCGGTTGCGCACCTCTCGAGGGAAGCTCTTACGGAGGTGGTCGTGAATGTAATCAGATACGTCCGCTGGCGGGACCCAGTCCGAAGACCGAGGGTGGACGATGTCCGAAGGGTCAAAGTGGAAGGCCTTAGGGGCCTTGTCCTCCACAGGCTTAGAAGCCGGTCTGGCCTTCTTAGGGGGCGGAGGATGCTCCTCCGAAGTATCAGTATCGGTATTGGTATCAGTGTTAGTGGTGGTGGTATCCGTGTCCACCACCACGGGACGTTTACTTTTCGCCTTGCCGCCAGAACGTGGCTGACTAGAGCATTCTTTAACCGGAAGGGAAGCCAAGGACTGCGCATGCGGCCACGATTGGCGCTCCTCCGGAATTGAAGTAGAGGTAGACGGAGCATCGCGCTTCTGCTTCTTGCGTTTATCGTAGCCATGACGCTTCGCAAAGCCTTCCAACTGCTTACGAATGGGGCGCAGGGCCACTGCGAGTGCTTGCTGCACAGTCTGGGGGACCTTCGTCTCCATGGCTCTGTCAACTGAAGCTTGGACCGAGGCATCCAAAGCTTCAACAATGTTATCCTCTAGAACAGCGTCCTGCTGCCCTTCATTAGTATCCTCCCCATCTGCCTCTTCCTCCTCAGGGTATTTAACCCAATTTTCCATGGTATCAAAATGGCACTGAAATATAAGGGAATAACCCTGGCAGCCTTTGGGGGTGGTGGGGGGGGTCAGCCCACTGCACACAACAGGTAAATACCACACAAACTGTACCCAAACCCCCTCAGCAAAGCTGTAGTCAGGAAGGCCAGTGGCCAAGGTCCTCAAATCTAGAGAGCGTGTGCCCACTCTGGACTCTCAATTATCCCACCCAGCACAGGCGATCTAACAAGAGGCAAGCCGGTGTGTAGAACGCGCAAAACGCGCGTTCCAGGAAGCCAGGGAGACGTGCCGAGGCGCGCCGCCCAAAACGCGACCAAAATACTACTAAAACCAGCCCAAATGGTCAGCGTCTTTGGGCGCGCGCGTCGGCCGTGAGCCACCCGGCCTGAACGCAGGGCGCATTAGGGAGCCTCCGCGCGCCTTCAGGCAGCCGGTACCGGGCCCCAGTGATGAGCGCGGATTGCCCCTTGCCGGTCAAAGACCGTAGAAAACACGCGCTGACAGCCGCGCTCTCCACAACGGAAGCAGCGCGCTGACAGGCGCTCGCTCCACCGCGGGAGCAGCCCCTTGAACAAGACGGCCCAAGCAACGAAGCGCAAGGTGAGCGCTCGAATCTAGAAACACAGAAAACCAATAAATGCAAAAAACAAATACAAATGCCACCAGAGAGCACCCCAGTCCTCAATTCAGAAGCGGAACCACCCGCATTAGTCAATAAATCTAGACTTTTCCCAAGACACCCCCAAAGCAACAAGCAGAGTGAGGGGACAGGGAAGTTGCACTTAACTCTGGCTTGTGAGCAGCAAAGAAAGAGGAAGTGATGTGCACGCTGGGGGTTCTTATGGACTGTGGGGGCGTGCCTATAACCATGGTGTTCATGGGAAATGTAGTAATTTTACTGTTTACTTGAGAAAATAATATATTTTCATTGGCTGCTGTGTTGATGCAGTAAAGTTTGAGAAGCATAATCTGAAGCCTCCGGTCCTGTAATAGAATCCCTGACGCCACACTTTGACTTGTGAGTGGCGTACACTGCCATCTAGCTGTGGAAAATATAATACCACTGATGAAATCTCAGGATTTAGCTGGAAAGTAAAAGATAAATCGTCTGCAACAAAATGGGAGTATTTTCTTTTGGAAAAAACAATTCTTCCCCCTACAAATCATTTTGCGTCATGCGTAAAAAGAAAATACGTGCTTTACACTCTTTTTAAACATTATAATGCATTTAATCCATGTCACTATTTTTTCCAGTAATCCAAAATGTCCCTAATGTCCCATTCAGAATTATGCTTTTCCTGGTGATGATGCTAATAATAATAACAAGTGTAATAATAATCTTCTGCATCATCGTCATGAATTCATATTGGAAATATTCTTCACTGTATGCTTGCAAAGTGCTTGGCGAGCCTTAACGCTGCTTCAAGGCACCGGAGAGCGTGATAATCTTATTAATGCTACTACTACTAATAATAATAACAATCCTAACGTTCTGCAAGCTGTTGCCCCTCTTTCCGAAGAGTGCTCCCTCCTGCTTTCTGCCAAAGCTAACAGATTGCAGGGTTCCTTAAATAATTTCGCGATACTGTTCTATTTCCATTCGGTGAACTGCGATTGCCGCAGTTTAATAAAGTGTGTGATCCGCCTCCAGCTCGCTTTCGGAATACAATCTGATTATCGAGGAATGCGATGTAATTGTGTTCGGAGAACAGAAAGAGCTTTCCACGAATGCGTTTGCCTCCTTGCCGCGGTTCTGACAGTG
Source organism: Lissotriton helveticus (assembly GCF_964261635.1). Lineage (NCBI taxonomy): Eukaryota > Metazoa > Chordata > Amphibia > Caudata > Salamandridae > Lissotriton > Lissotriton helveticus. The sequence continues at coordinate 1,709,515,360 of NC_136063.1, read as the reverse complement.
ACCGAGTGACGTCTGCGCCTCGCGTGACTCAGATAGCCTGCTTGACCCTTGGTAGGACAGGGATTTGAGCTCCCTTCAGGCAGCGAGGAACCGAGTCACGCTTCTCCGGTCACGATGCCTCTCGGGCATTCGCCTTGCTCCCCCCTGAGGAAAGCACATGTTTTTCGCATAGGAACTTGTAGCCTCCCCAGACGTGCTTGTTCTGAAATGTGTACGTGTACCTTTACAGACCTCCGTCATACTAGGATCAAAGCTACCTCAGCGAGTGACAAAAATAGAGAGCTGACTGTCCGAGCGCATCTCAGTCAGATGAAAATTAAATATTCGTAGTGTCATCTCCGTGTGATGCTCTACGTTTCTGTGATGGCTGTAGAAATCCCAAGCAAGTCTTTCTGATTGGTGTATAGAAACATACTTTGATTGGATGAACAGACCAAGGTTGCTTGGAGACAGTTACATAGATTCATAACTCTTATGTTGCTTTTTGAGGGCCAATCACAAAATGCCAGGGAGGGACGGATACTTTCATGTAGTGAGAAATCCCCACATTGTAGCGTGCCCGATGATGTGTCTGGAATATTTTATAGCTAGAAGAAAACAAGGAGACTGCTGTGCGTACTGCTGGCGTGGCTGTTCTCGAACAGCTCTGCATCCATTTCAATTCGTCTCTCCTCCCTGTCAATTCTGAAGCACAAAATCAATCAGAAGGTGCGGAATAGATCATGTACCGGGATTAATAATGCGAGCAGGGTTGATTTACACACAGAGTAGGTCTGTTTTAAGGGATGGGTATCCATGGAGACCAGCGAATGTAATAAATACTCAGCCGCCACTTCAGCCGCGCTGCCCCTCATTGAGAAACTATGGCCAAAGCCCTGAACAGAAAAAAAACATGCACGCGCGGCAGAAGGGCGTGGCGTGGAGGGGCGGGGCTCTAGGGTTCACAAAGCGTGTGTGCTACTAGCTTTAAAAAGGCCTTTTATAAATATCCTCTGACGAGTCGTCGAATCTGTTCCACTGTCTCTACTAACACCACAGTAGCGACAATTCGCAGCTTATAATTATTAATTTGCGGTGATGGACAACTCATCAGCGGTACAGAGGGAATTTATTATATATATGCAACGAGGGCTCGTGTGGGGAGTTAAATAGATGTCTCGCCCACCATACTTCGTATGCTGCTGCATTAGTACACTCGCAATGCAATTTAAGGGAGACTCTAAAAAAGAAAAAAAAGCATAAAAATTGGACAGCAATTGAATCTCTAGTGTCTTCTGATGTAATGGATGTGTATTAATTCTTATCAAAGGGACACCAGTGTGTCATAGGACACAACACGCATTCGTTCGTTTGGATTCAGATGCAAGGACCGTAGCAGCAAATCAGATTCGTTAAACTCAAGTTGGTCTTTTTGATGCACAAGGAATGTGCAGTCTGCTGTCCTACTATTTGATGAAGGAAGGATGAATTAATACATGTATATCAATTTGAAGATACAGGAGACGTTATTGCTTTCCAATTGATAATGTCAAGAAACTTTTTCTGAGTGTCGCTATTAAAGGCTGCTCGAGTGGATGCCACCCTGTTCAGACCCATCTACATGCAAATCAGTCATGACCCTGTGCCTCATGGGAATAGTCCAGCCTGAACTGTCAAACCGTGTAAAGATGCCACACGTATGCTGCAAAGAATGCTTGCACTAAACTAAACATGTACTGACAAGGCATGTGTTTTATTCACTATATCCCCAGAGTGCCTCTCATGCCAATCTCAGTCTGATCCTCTAGTCTCAATATCCACCCATCCACCACCGTCTGCCATCTCTCCCCGTTATCCCCTCCCTAACTCTCTATCTCTCTTGTCTTTATACCTGGAATTATTATGGTAGCCTGTCACCCCCATCAAATTCAATCTCCTCCAACCATATCACTCAGCCTACCTCTCAACTCTAACCACATACTCTCATTTTAGCACACAGCTCTCTTTTTTTCTCAGGTGCATCTTTCCCGGTCTTATCATCCATCTTCTCCCAAGTCCTCTCTCATCTCTGCCTTTACATACGACCTCCTCTCATCACTGCAAAAAGAACAGATGATGGACGGAATGCTGCATTAATCAATCATTTAACCCCAGTCACTCACATATCTGGGTTAAATCCATTGTTTTCTTGCACGCCATGCCATTCTAGTTTAGACCCAGCCATATGCAAATCAGTCTTGTGCCTGTTCCCCATGAGAACAGTCCAGCCTGAACTGCCAGGCCAGGTCCTACATGGACCAGAAACAAGCTTCCTGTGACTGGTTTCAGGGTAACACCCTTCATCAGCGAGGCTAGCTTGAATCTGGTGGCATAGCGAGCACTGGACCCACGTCTGAGCATTCCTACCCACTTAGGGCGACAAATGCAAAATGAACAGATAATGGACAGAATGCTGAATTAATCAATCATTCACCCGCAGTCACAGATCTGGGTTAAACCCATTATTTTTTTGCACACCACGCCATTCCAGTTTAGACCCAGCCATATGTAAATCTGTCTTGACTCTATTCCCCATGTGAACAGTCCAGCCTGAACTGCCAGGTCAGGTCCTCCCTGGACCAGAAACAAGCATCCTGGGACCGGTTTCCGGGTAACACCCCTCATCAGCCAGGCTAGCCTGAATCTGGTGTTGTAATGAGCACGGGATCACGTCAGCACTAACCTGCACCAACTTTGGTGAAACACTTCAACAAAAATTCAAGTAAGCATTTTAACTGAACTGCATTTACCAGGATGCTAAGGGACTAACTGTGCTGGGAGGTGAAGCAGCGTGCTCTCTTCTGTCAATAAACTGAACTGAACTACACTTACCTATATATACTTACCTTGACATCATGCACTTTAATATTCCAGTCCTTAATTGGTTTTAACCCGTTTGCTGCTACCGCGATTTCGCGGTAGTGCGGAACTTCCGCAAAACGGGCGGGGCTGCGTTGGCTGTTGGACGTGCGCCGCTACGTCCAACGGCCGACAGCAGCACTTGAGGGGTTAAAGTATCTTTGTCACTCTTTTCATATATTTTATAATTGCAATGGCTTTGATTAACTGTGCAAATAAGGATTTGAATAAATACTTTTATTTATAATAACAATAAAGCAGCTTAAAAAGTGCATAGCTACTCCCAGTGGAGTGTCCCAGCGATAAGGTCAAATACACCAACCAACAGCTCCAAGCACAAGAAACAGCCGACATCTAGTTATCAAACAACCAAGGGCCAGATGTACAACCATTGGCTTTTGCGACTCGCAAATTGCGAAAAATTGCAAGTCGCAATTTGTGAGTCGCAAAAGTCAATATACAATAGTGCCAGAGACACTGTTACCAATTCCCAATGGGTTCACAAAATGTGAGGCTCATGAATATTAATGAGCAACTCACAATTTACGGCCCCATTGGGAATGGCTGGCTTTCCCTGGCATGGTGATGGTGGCCTGCTGGGCTGAGCAGACCTCCATGTCTGGGAATGTAGTTTTTTTCAATGCAGCCCATTTTCCTTAATGAAAGAAGGGATACATTAAAAAAACACATTTTTGTTTAATTTTTTACGGGCAGGTAGTGGTCCCTGGGACCACTGCCTGCACTTAAAAAATATTTTTAGAGCCAGTCACAAAGGGGAAGTGGTCTCCATTACCCCCCTCTTGAAGAGGGCACAAAACATTCATACATGGCTTGTGAGGATTACATACCCTTACAACGCATGCAAATACAATGACCGCGTTGATAGAACGCATACCATTACATCGCAATTTCCTACAAGGGATCACTAGCCTACCCCAAAGTACCCCCTTGCTACCCCTGCACTATAACATAGGCAGAAAAGCAATAGCTGACCTATCAAGACTGCACCCTATCATTTTTTGGTGCAGAATCTGGTGCACACCAGAACTGGCCATTTTCGCAGAAGGTCTTAAAGACATGATGGAGGCTGATCATTTCCATAAAATCAGCTGGTTGCATGACATCCGAAGCTCCCTAACCAGTATAGGAATGCCATTTTTGTGGGAAGTTCCTAGTAGTACTGAGTTCCCATCAAAGAATTTAATCAAGCAAAGGTATTGGGAACTGATTGCGCAAGAAGCTAGCAGGACAGGTGATGCTGCAACACTGACAGGAAAGTTCTTACAAATTAAATCAAGTCCATGTGTTGAGGACTACTGGGACATATTCTCCAAACCGCTAAACCGCAAACTGTATTTCTAGTTTAGAGCAGGTTGCTTACCCTTGAAGTTTTTCACAGCCAAATGGTTTGCCATTGTCGGTGATAAATGCCCACATCGACTTAGAAGAAACATACGCACATGTGCTGTTTGTATGTCCTGTGTATGTTGCACTTCGCAAAGCTTGGTTGGCACCACTTTGCCGGAACATGGGCACTCACCTGTCAAGTGTAGCTATGAGAATATCGGTACTGATCCATCTGTATTGAATGCAGTATCAATGGCAATGTTTTTAAGCTGGATGTGGATAATCAGATCTAAGCTCCTTCCAGCAAGTTAACGAAAGAATGTTCTTTGTATTAACACTAATGAGTTATGACTTAGTCCTGCTGGGACTTTTTAAAAATAATTTAGTTGTGTCAGCTCATGATCACATCATTGTGTAGATGCTTTGTAATGTATTTTAACCTCCTTTTTGGCAAACATGTATTTTACTGTCCTGATCTATTGTTAAAATTGTGATAATTGTTTTTATGTGACCTGCTTTTATGACATTTTCTGTCAAATAAAACTTAAGTTGAATTGTTGCAAGTCATATTATGACTTGCTGTAGGGGGAGTGCTGGACTTAGGAATAGTATTATTTACTATTCCTACTCCAGTTTGCGCAACAGCAGGGAAGGTGTTGGCTTGTACATCCAACACCAGTGCACCGCCTGCAGCAAGTCGTAGTAATGACTTGCAATGTAATAGTATTCGTGGTAACAAAGCGGTTGTTGTAACAACCATGTTGTAATAGTACAGTGTTGTGGAGACACGGTTGTAAACACTGTTTTTCCTTGTGAGGCACTATTAGAAGGGAACATCCCTTCCTAATAGCGAGTTGCAAAACACTTTTTTGCAAGTCTCAATTTTTTACGAGTCGCAAAATAATGTTAGTACATTGGCCATGTAGGTTTTTGCATGCGCAAACGGGTCCCAAACCTGTTTGCGCATGCAAAAACTGGTTGTACATCTGGCCCCAAGTGTTTAGATTTTTTTACACAGATGTTCTGTCTCAGAAAGCCTTTGCTGCAGAGGGAGAGAGTTCCAAAGCCTGGGTGCCAGATAGCCAAAGGAGCTCCTACCCATGCCTTGGCTAACAAGGCTCCAGAGGACCTGAGGACCTGAGATGCCTCAAAGGGAAATATGGTGGGATAAGAGGGTGCAAATAGATCAAGCTTGTCCTCTTGAAAAGCCTGTAGAAGTAGCAAAGAGCCTTAAAAGCAACACACTTCTTCACTGGGAGCCAGTGAAATTTAAGAAGTGCTGGGCACATAGGAGCCAGTATAGGAAGTTTTAATTACCAGTCGAGCTGCAGAATTTTGAACCAGTTGGAGTCTCGGCAGCCATGACTGAGAAAAACTCAGAAACAGAATATTTCAGTAATCTATCTGTGAGATGACCAGGGCTTGGATCACTGTCTTCTGGGCATCTGGAGTTAGAAGGCCAAAAAAGGTCTTTAAAGACTTGAGACCTCCAAAGCACCTGCCTGCCAAAGCCGTAACTTGGTCATTGAAAGTCAGATTTTGATCAAAGAACATGTCCAAGTACTTGACCATAGGCTTTGGTGCTGGAAAAGTACTGAATGCCACCAGCCACTAAACGGGGAACCAAATGGTCGGCTGATTGTCCAGGGTCAGGACCTCAGGTTTGCCTGTGTTTAACTTCAGGCAGTTGAGGTCCATCCACTGCGCCCACTCTGACAAACAAGCCCTAAGGGAGTCCGCTCCACTGGCATCATTTGGAGATAGAGTAATAATCAATTGAGTGTCATCAGCATCTAAAAGAATATCAAAGCTGTGACGCTCAATGACATCAACCAGGGGGCTCATGGAAAGGCTGAAAAGAGTGGGGCTCAAAATAGAGCCCTGAGGCATCCCCTGAGCCAGAGGGACCACCTGTGATTGAAAAGGCTTTTGAAAAACCTGATAGTACCAACCCTGCAAAAAAGATGCCAACCATTTTAAGGCCCTATGGCCATTGCCGTAGCTCCACAGTCTCTCCAATAGACTACTGTGAGATACGGTGTCAAACGCTACACTCAAGTCTAAAAACAGGAGTGCTGCCATGTCTCCTCCATCTACTACCTGGCCTAAAGACTCCGATAGGAGAAGCAAAGCAGACTCAGTGCTGTACTGTGGACGAAAGCCCGACTAAGCTCTGTTCAAAAGGTTCATTCCTCAATGAACCATACAATCTGGCAATTTATATGCTTTTCTGCACGTTCAACAAAAAGGAAGCAGCAAGATTAGAGTATAATTCTCCGGTTTGGAGGGATCTAACAAAGGTTGTTTGAGCAATGGGACAACCAAGGCGTGTTTCCAGCTCAGAGGCATCTAGGCAACCATAAAATATTTATTCAAGAAGTCTCTAAAGACGGAAAGGAGCTCATCCATTTCACGCTCCAAGATCCCAGTAGAGGCCTAGTCAAGACGGGAGCTAGACTTAACTAAAACCATGCAAGTCTGTAACTCTGAAACTGCAATAGGATTAAACTGAGAAGGTTTCTCACGGTCTGTTGAAGTCTGAAGCCAGATGTCAAGACATGGAGCTTTTCTGGCAGCCTCTGAAAAGGAGGAATAGATACCTACTACTTTATCAGAGAAATAGTTAGCCATGCTATTGCAACTATCCTCAGTTGAGGATAAAGTTTTAACAATCGTAAATATCTCTCTCAAATAGTTTTTGCAGACTCAATTTTATTTGCAGAAAAAGCCCGGCGTGCATGCCTGATACAGCTGTGATAAGAGTTTAAAGCACAATGATAAATCTCCTTAGGCCACATACACTCAGATCACTTGCCATTGCTTTGAAGGATAGCAGGTTCCACATTGAAGCTGCCTGCTGAGGGTTTAGTTTGACATGATAACCTCTCCACTATAGGAGCAATACAATTTAGAGCCCCAGAAATTCCGTCACCCACTTGCACATTAGCAGTGGAGATACAGTTGTCCAGTTTAAGGTGGGTTATGACCAGGGCCTTGGTAAAATTGCTGGTAGTGGTCTTGGCCCATCTCCTGAATCTAAACCTTTGACCAGAAATCAAACTAGAACAAACTTTAGGCATAGAAGCCTGAAATGGGATAGCTAAGTGATACGACCAGGGAAGAGGTAGGGGAGGATCAACCACAAGCCCCTTTAAGTTTGAAAAGAAAATTTGGTTGAGCGTATGCCCACCCTTATGAGTAGGCCAAGAAACTAATTGTGACAATTGAAGCCCACCTAAATCCGCATATAGAACTGTTGCCAAAGGACAGGAGAGATTCTCACAAAAAGAGATTAAAATAAGAGTAATATAAAGCCAGAGAAGGGAGAACATCAGCTAGGGAAGAAAGGAAGTTTGAGGCTGGACCAGGTGATCGATAAATCAAAATCCCTGACAAGGTGAAATTACTAGGGCAAGTTGATGAAAAAATGCTGCCTCACCTTCGGCTACAGTCAATTGGGAGAGGGTAAGATATTGCTTAAAAATAACAGCATTACCCCCCCCTCACCCTCGTTGGATGGAATTATACAATCTTACTATTGCATAGCCTGCTGAAATAGCCAGCAGGACATCAGGATCTGTATTTCCAGGCAGCCAAGTTTCCTTTAGAAAAATTGAGCTTGGAAGATGATCAGAAATGAAATCACAGATTTCAAACTTAGGTTTCACCAGAGAGCGGCAGTTCAAAGAGTTAAAAAGGGCTTTCTTAGGAGCTCGAGGAGTCACCACATGTCCTTATACCAGGAGTTAAGTCATCTACAGAGGCTGCACTCCATCCCGACTCAGGGATAAGGTACACAAAGCCACAGTGTACACATGCCCGCACTGCAGCAGGATCCATAACCTGACAACTGCCAAGGGAAAACATGGGAGCCAACTTCTTTAAGTTCCAAGATAGAATACTGTCTAGAAGGTATAGTTAAACGACCAGGGGTCCAGGCCTCTGGCACCATACAGCAATGGATGGGCGCAGAGGTGCTTGCCTTCGGTGTGCCTTCGACGGGGCAGCAGTAGGCCTGCTGCGTGTCCTCGATGCAGACTGCATGAAGTACCCAGGGTACTCTAACAGGCTCCTACCGGGCTTGCCTCTGATTGGCTGGTACTAAAACAATCAAAGTGCGGCAATACCGACAACCAGCAACTCAATACAGGTGCGGTAGCCCCAACAAAATCCCCATTAGAGTGAATAAAAAAGCTTAGACTTAAAAAACACACAAAAAAAGAGCAGAGTTCTAAAAGTGCGACTAGCAGCAACAGATAGGGCCCGACTATGACTCTTGAGGAAGGAGGACAGGCAATTTGCCACTGCCACGCCCCAGCACTGCCAAGAGCCACCACCACCTACCTGCCAGATTGCACGTTTTTTGTAGTCTGGAAGGTGGGCAGCATGGAGGTCCTGCGGCTGTGCTGTCTAAAAGACTCATAGTGAGCCTGAAACAGCACCGTCGCAGGACTACCATTGCATGTTCCTACCCAGGAAGAAATGCACAACGTTGTGCATTTCTACCTGTGCTGGAGCTGGGGGTGCAGAAATACAGGGGGGCACAAACTGTGCCCCCGCATGCACCCACGTGCACAGGGGCAAGAGGGGGCCCTCTAAATCCCACCTTTCCTTCCACACTGCAAGCATTTTCACCTCCAGAACAGCACTGGTAGTGAGGATAGACTTATCAAGCTTGGAAGTGCCTCAGGGCACCACCAAGCATATTGTGTCCCTCAGACTACTGCGGTACTGCCAGGGAACAGCGTTTCCCTGGCACTTGCGGTGGTGTACAGGATGTCTGAATGCCAAAGTCCTAACAGAGAGATCGGACCGCCAATGTGGCGGTGGCTGGACTGCCACTACCGCACCTTGGGGGGCTCTAACAGGCTCCTCTCATGCTTGCCTCTGATTGGCTGATACTGAGCCAATCAAAGCATGACAATACTGACAACCAGGAGCTCAATACAGGTGTGATACCACAGGAAAAAATCCCTTAGTGTTAAAAAGAAAAGCTTATACTCTCAAATACTTTTAACAAACACACATAAAACAAGCACAGTTCTACAAGAGTGACTAGCAACAACAGTTGGGGTAGACAACATTTAGTGTAGACAACTTACCTTGATAACATAGTAGTAGTAGTAGTAGTATAAGCTTTATTCGAGATAACTTCTCATAAAAGCACAACATATAATCAAATACAATACAAATAAAACAACTAGTACATTCATCAATATACATATACAAATACAATCTCTAAAAACAGTTGTGCAAGCAAATACGATACTATATAAGACAAATTTTGTACACAAATAAAAACCACGTTACATTAAAATCACATTAAAATTACATTAGTTAACTACATTAGTAACCCCACCTATCGACCTCCTCCTGATGGACCAAGCCCACTCCAAATATTTGGCCACACCTAGAGCAATCGGCTCGTCAGTGGATGTACATAGAATTCTCATAGCCACTACACTACGTCGTGTCCCAAGATTTTTGCAAACTGGGGATAACATAGTAATAATCGATATTCTGCACTTAATAGCGTTTCAGGACAATATTAAAACCTCAACATTCTGTTCTAACAAGTGCAGTTTCACACTCATTTCAATTTCTATCGTCATTGTTCTCTGTCCACTTTTTCTTATTGCACTATGCACTGTGAATGTCTCCCAAGGCCTTGGGCGGTCACTGAAGAATAAGAAATCTGGTTATTTGGGGATCTGTGGAGCAGGATATTTATCCACACAAGTCACAGTGAGTATCATGAAGGTTTAATCTGCACTACCCAAGCTACCCTTGTCGCAGGACCAATGTCTAATACTAATAAATATAAACACATTCCTAGTCTGAATGTCAACAGAAGTGGAAGCAGTTAATTGAAATTCAAATTCTAAATGTAATTTGGCTTGAAAACATGAGATCTGTGACTAGATTTGTGTGTCCTAGTATAGTTTGGGTGTTTAGAACTCATGGCATATTATTTGCCCTTATCGGATTATGTGTATTAATGAGATTCCAAGTTATGATTGGAACCGTTCACACCCGTAAACACCTCTACATGAGCCACCTTCCAGCCCAGAACTATAAAGATAACACACACACGCGAAACAGTTGCAAAGGTTATTGCCCACCTCTGGATTTACAAGGCTCACCCTCATCACTGTCTCTCCCAATTTTCCATCAACCTCTTTCTCACACCTCAATATCTCACAGTTTCATTTATCTACATATTTTCTAGGACCAGGGTCAACTCATCTCTATGTTTCTCTTCCAATCTGCTCAACTCCATTCCCCTGACAGTCTATCTCATTTCCATCCCTAACTTTTCCTCTCACAATCTACCTGTTCTCATTTCCCTCAGTTCATCTCTATCACACTGCAATCCCATGTCATCTTCAGATCTACCTTTCTTGTTCTCACCACTCGCTACTGCTCCAGAATCACCTTCAGCTCTGTCTCATAGATTTCCTTACCAGCATCTCAGAATGACTTTCATCAATGGGTGCTCTTCTCATTTTACTGTTTATCTGCTTGTTTTTCACTGCTTCCTTAATTTATAATTTCTCCTTCATCTATCATTACTTGCTGCTCTGAGAGAAGGAGAGTGAAATTACTGCATGGGATTTTTCTCCACCTCGTTCAAGGTGGATTTTCCAGCTGGTCATTCTGTGTAGAAAAATGTCATGATGCTTTAGCTGCAGTAGTAACCAAGCCTTATTCCTCAGTTTTTGAAAGAATGGAGGGTGTAGGGCACTGGGAACAACACTCCCACTGATTTTAACACAGAGATTCTTTTGTTAATTTTTCTTGGGGCAAGAGGGCACCTGAGTAAGCTTGCAGCACTCCCCGCCATCCCCTCATTGCTCCGCCAGTTCGTTCCTTGATGGTGTTGACTGAGCATGCAGGGCAGAATATGTCACCGCAACGGCATACGCGGATGTAGGTTTGGTGGTTGCTGCGTCAGTGATAGTTGGAGCATACTGGGCCATCTGCTACTATCAGCAGTGGCATAATCAGAGTGGTTTCAGGCTCAGTAGAGCGCCAACGTTTCCCCGACGCCGGGGCCGAAGACATTCTGAAAGCTGAAGTGTCTGTACTGAAAACCCAGGGTTTAACTCAAGAGGCTACTCTGATTGATGTCATGTGGAAGCTTGAAGACCAAGAAAATTGGCAGCAGTCGAACAATCTAAAATTCCAGGGGGTGCCCGAAGGTGTGGAGGGGGAAATGTCAGATCCTTCATAGTGTCTCTTTTAAAGGGCGCATTTCCCAATTTGACTAAATGGGATTTCAATCTAGAGGTCCAACGAGCTCACCAATTCTCACTGATGTTGAAAAAACGACTAGCTAATGAAACCGAGGCCTTGAGCAATTCTTGAGTACTTTGGAAACTTCTTGTTACGCCAAACTATTTATGATTTAGCTTGCCTAAATGCCAACAGAGAATATGATGGTGCATTGTTCTTCATCAACCCTGATTTTAACTCCATTTCATAACCTGGGGGCTGAAGTTTACCTACAGAATCCTGCCCGCTTAAAGATTATTTTTAAAGGTTGTACTCATAGTTTTATCTCTGAGATTCAGGATTGCTTAACAGACATTTCTGGAGGGGTGGTAGTCATCACTAAGTAAGAGATGAGTGGGGTGGAATGTTTGATAATAATTTTCCACTTAGCAGTAGTTTCAGAAGTTGCCATGGCGAGTTGGACATGAGTATAGAAACATTGTTTTATTCAATGGGGGTACATCACCTGTGCTAGAATAAGGTATGCAATAAGAACGGTTTTTGGAGCATTGGTAACTTTGGGGACAAAGGCTGATGAAAATGCTAAATATCTCAAACTGGTAGAGCTGGGATGGGCAGAGCACTTTTTTTCTGATGTTCGTCACTCAAACTGGGGCCTGATTGCTCAGTTATAGGTGATGGGAGGGCGGGATCTGAGGGGAGGAGGAAGGGATCCAGAGGGGATGGGATGGGAGAGTGTCACCTATGGGTGGGCAGAGGAGATTTTTATTTCAATGGAAAGTCCGGATTACTGTGATTTGTTTCCCTTCTCTATAGGAAGGCTTTATGGAGGAGATATAGGCCTCTGTTTTTCTCGCAGACTTGGAATGGGTAAATTGTAAATAGTTACTACTAATATCTGCGGGCTCAATGATGGTAAGAAGAGACTAAGAGTAGCATTAGGACTTCCCATGCTGTGAGCGGATATGGTATGTATGCAAGAGACTCATATTGAAGGAGCACCACAGCATTTGTTAAATTATCTGGGGTACAGGTTGATTGGGGAGACTTAACAAAGTGCCAACACGTGTGATGTGGAAATCCTCACACAAAACGGTACTATGCAGATCAATTAAAAACAGATAGAAAAACTTGGTAGATGGGCCATTTCTGAATGACAGACATGCACTGGGGAAGCATTTACTTTATGTTCCATATATGGATGTATTGCTGCCGATCTCGGATTATTTGATTAGCTATCTAATGAGCTGGCTCTGTGGCCCCTTCCTATTATTGTGTGTGGGAAATATAATATCAATCTGCTGGGGAGTTGGTCTATGGAGGAGGTCCAGGTATACACAGGGAGGAAACCCAAAGTGATACAATCCTTGAGGGATCTCTTTCGAGATTATGACTTGGCTGACTCATGGCATATTTGAAGAACTACAGAACAGGGGTATACCAACTACTCAGCATCTCACCAATCTCGTGCCTGGTTGGATTATGTTTTTGTATCGCATTCCTAATTCAAGAATGTGCATAAGAACAATACCCTTGCGTTTTGTCAGATCAAAATCCCTTAGTGGTAGAGATAAAGGGAGATGTGCTTAAAACTAAAGGTGACTTCTTGGAGTTTCGAACGTGCTTTTCTGGTAAATGAAGAATATTGCACACATATGATAAAATGGATTATTACCTTTTTGAAGGAAAATTTAGGGAGTGCCTCAATAGAGGTGTTCTGGGACGCCATGAAGGCAGGTATACGCTGGGTAGCACTACAATTTTCCGTGATTCATGGTAGAAAAGGAAAAAAAAAATTACAGGATCTTCAGGCAGCATTGGCCTTGATGGAGGAAGAATTAGTTATAGCCAGTCAACAAGGGGGTGATTGTGGCAGGCCCAATTAGGGGTGGCTGTAGCTAAGGCAGCAATTGCTGAAATGGTTGCTAAGAAAGCAGCAGATAGGGTCACAGTTTGGAGAGGAAAAGCTTATCAATGTAGCATGAGATTGACCATCATCTACCTATTAGAACTAGACAAAAGAATATGAAAAATGAGGTCTGGGTGATAAGAGACCCAGCTACATGTTTGGTGTCCGACCCTGTCAGAATCAGGGCGTTATTTCAGAAACGTTGTCCTTCTCTTTATTCGGATATCATGGAGGGGGATCTCAGTGAGGTACAAGTGTACTTGGAGGCAATACCATGTAATAAACTCTCTTTAGATTTGGTCATTGAACTGCCCTGTTGACTCCCTTTTTATCTCCCCCTGCACTTGGTCTGACCACCACTTGATTTCCTTTGTTCTCCCTATTAGTTCTACACCTAGGGTCCCCCTTCCTAAAAATGTCTGGGTCCGCTCGTGGCGCAGAGTTGACCCAGCAAACTTGTCAGCCCTTTTAATTGCTTCCTATCCTACCCTACACGGTCTTTCCACCTTGGCTCAGGCTAACATCATTGAACAATGGCTCTCCTCAGCCAGTGATTCCATTGCCCCTTTGAAGCGATTGACCTCTAAGCGGGAGAAAGATGCCAATTTGTGGTTTACCGATGACCTTAAAATCATCAAACTATCGGTACGCCGTGCTGAGAGGGCCTGGAGGAGAAACTATTGTTCCATCTTAAGAGCTGACTTTACTACTCTATTAGCCCAATATAAGAATGCTATCTTGGCTGCTAAAACTGCCTATTTCTCCTCCAAGATCCTCACAGCTGAGAACCAATCAAAGGAAATCTTTTCGATTGTCCAGAACCTAGCCTTTTCAGACCGTACCTCCCTTAAGCCTTCCCCCTCCCAGGCCCTCTGTCACTCTTTGAATAGTTTTTTCATTGATAAAATCGCTGCTATCAAAGCCAATCTCCCTTCACCCTCCCCGCTCTTTGTTGATCCTCAGTGCCCTCCTCCGCAAGGACAACTAAATACCTTCCCCCTTCTGACCAAGGAATCCCTTACATCATTAATTCCCCTTGTAAAATCTGGCTCTCCCCTTGATACCTGTCCTGCTCACATACTTCGTCACATTTACACCTCTTGCCCCGATCCTCCCCTTCACTTTCTCAACAGCTCCCTTTCTCAGGGGGTTGTCCCCAGCCCTCTGAAGTCTGCTATTATTTTACCTATCTTAAAGAAGCCTGGCATGGACCCTTCAATCCCAGCCAACTATCGCCCCATTTCTCTCCTACCATTTTTGGCCAAGGTGCTCGAGCGCCATGTCACCAGGTCTCTGAGCACCTTTGTGGAAGAGAATGGGGTATTGGCTTCCCGTCAGGCTGGTTTTTGCACCGCACACTCTACGGAGTCCGTAGTCCTTTCGGTCCTCGACAACCTCAGGGAGGGGAGGGATACCAATCAATCCCAGGCATTGGTTCTCCTCGATCTCTCTGCCGCCTTTGACACGGTGGATCATACCATCTTACTCTCCCGTGTCGCGGCGGCGGGGATCGGGGGCACGGCCCTGGTATGGTTATCCTCCTTCCTCCAGTTCGCCTGGGTGACTTTTCTGCGGACTTCCGGAAAGTTCAGTGCGGGGTCCCCCAAGGTTCCTCCCTCTCCCCTCTTCTGTTCAACCTTTACATTTCTCCTCTCATTTTTTCTTTAGAACACATGGAGGTCTCCGTATATAACTATGCGGATGACCTCCAACTTGTTTTCAACCTATCTTCTTCTCCCGCCTCTATCTCTAATTTCCAGTCTACTATGATTTTTATCCGGGACTGGATGGATTTCAACCACCTGAAACTCAACCCCGATAAGACCGAGTTGGTGTTGACGGGTGGTTGCTCCAGTCCCTGGTCTTCACTTTTCTGGCCCACTTCCCTTGGTCTCCCTCCGGTCCCCTCTACCACTGTCAAGACCCTAGGCATTAAACTTAACTCTCACCTCACCCTTCACTCCCAGGTTAGTTTTGTGGTTTCTTCTTCCTTTCTTTCCCTCCGTACCATCCGCAAGGTCTCTCGATTTTTCACCTTCGAGGCTTTGAAGCTGATCGTCCTTGCGATGGTCATCTCCCGCCTGGATTAAGGCAACGCCCTATATGCAGGTATACCTGCATATAGTCTTAGGCGGTTGCAGATAATTCAAAACCAGGCGGCTCGGTTGGTCTTTAACCTTCCCAAATCCTCACATGTCACCCCCCTCCTGAAAACCTTACATTGGCTCCCGGTCCGGGAACGTGTCCAATTCAAGCTTGCGACTATCACCTACCAGGCTCGACTGGGCACGGCCCCTGCTTTTATTTCCTCAGGGATTATCCCTTACTTTCCAGCTAGGGAGCTTCGATCCTCCTCTCAATTTTTGTTGACAGTCCCCCGGTTTCGCCGGAAAAAGTGGGGGGGTTCAAAATTTGCGACCCTTGCCCCAGCTCTCTGGAATTCATTACCCTTAGAGCTCAGATCCCTAACTCCATATTCCCAGTTTCGAAAGAAACTTAAAACTTATTTTTTCAGTAAAACCTTTATTTAGTCCCCGGTCACTTGTTCTCCTCCCATTTTCCCCTGTGGAGATTTGCTAGTTACAGCGCCATGAAACCGCTGGTGAAAGAGCGCTTTATAAAAACTTTTAAACTCAAACTCAAACTCAACACAGAGAAAGCCTTTGATAGTGCCTCCTGACATTTCCTGTGGGCTGCTATGCAAAGGATGGGTATCAGGAATGGTTTTATTCAGGCAAAGTTTTACACAACAAACCTGTGACTAGGGTACTTGTGACTGGGGAAGTATTAGAGACGTTTGAAATATCTCAGGGGACATGGCAAGGGTGTCTGTGTTCCCTGCTGTTGTTTGCAATATATATTGACCCATTTATACGCAGGCTGGAAAATAATCTGAAAATTCTACCAATACAAGTGCAAGGTTGGGATATGAAGATGTTGGTGTATGCCAACAATATTGCTGTTGTAATCCCTGACCACGTACTGGCACTTAAAGCGGTGGAAGAAGAGGCTCTAAAGTTTGGGGGGGTGTATGGATATGGGCTAAATAAAGATAAGACTCAGATAGATATTAATGATAAGATTGCATTGACGGACAATTTGGTAGTCAAAAACGCAGTCTATCTTGGAGTTAGTGTTATGTCTAATTTTGATGATATAGTTAAGGATAATCTTGAACCCCTTATTGTTAAGAGTAAAAAGGATCTCTGTAGACTAAACAATCTCCATCAAGCACTAGTTGGTAGATGTAATATAGTGAAGATGATTAAAAAAATAATCTATATTTTGTTCGGGCTATCCCATTGGAGTTTTCAAATCAATCGCTTAAGAACTAGAAGATACCTTCTCTTGATTTATATGGGGTTACGGCAGACTTACATTTCTTACATTACCATAGGAGAGAGGAGGAGTTGCCATACCAAATCTTAAGCTATAATATTGGCAGTGGTGTAGCAAAAGGGGGTGGGCGGCACAAGTTTCGGTGGCAGCAGCCTTCCCCCTGCTCTCACCTGCCACCAACATGGGGCGGAATGAAAGAACAAGGGAACCCTACTCACTATGGAACCAGAGTGTAGACTTTATATAGGAAAGTGCGGTTCCAGTGGAGTAATATAATCACTTTGTATGGTAATATTAGAGCATAATAGCAATAATAAACAAGGGTTGTATGGGATGTCACAGAGAGAAAAGGAAGCTCACAGCAAAGAATTCTGATAATGCAATTATATTTATATAAATAAATCAAGATATATACATTTACAAGAATATTTCAGTCTCACTACTACGTGTAGCACTACAGACCAACTATTTAGTTTCCAACGGTCAGTATAACCAGCAATGCTCTGGAACCAGCATGGGTGCAGTTTCTGCTCCAAACTTAGCAGATGTTTACATGAATCATGTGGAACAGACCTATGTACTGTGTAACATGAACCCCTAACTGACACACATTAAATGTTGGCACAGGTACATAGACGATATTTTTCTTGTTTGGAGCGGCAGAAAAGGCAATTCCAATGAATTTGTCACCAACCTTAACCAAATCCAAACGCACTTGACATTCACTGCTACTCTACACAAATCAACCCTTGTTTATTATTGCTATTATGCTCTAATGTTACCATACAAAGCGATTATACTGAGGAAATCACCAGCATTCCTTCTGCCCCACTCTTACACATGGCCGCGGGGCAGCGAATGCAGGGGCCGCTATGGACGGTCAGAGGTCTAGCAATACCATTGATTATTGGGCTACCACATTGCTAAACTGGGACTGCGGGAACAGTCTTGTGACGGATGGTAGACTGTGTTCCTTCTACGCATGAGTTTTTAATAGGTAGGGAGGCATGGGATTGTTTGTAGTGGCAGCTAGAATTTTGCCATTACAAGAAAGTATGCTTCTAGACCCTTCAAGGGAGTTTTAGGGCAGACTGATGGCGATTGGAAGACTGAATTTTTATATGGCCTTTAAAAAATATGAATTTACCGGAGATCTTTTAGAGATCGATATGTATTCAACTGGACTAATGCTGGCATTACAGGGTGGGGTATTTTTTCCCTTATGGTATATTAGCATTTGATAAACTTAAAAATGAGTTTAATATTGGTTGGAGGAATTTTTTTAAATACCTCGAAGTGAGAGATTCTTTGCTACGAAAAGTGGGTGGTCCGTTTTTTTTTTTAAAGAATTGACTTAGCTAATGGATTGCTGGGGCAAAAGCAAAAGGAAAGTCCAAAAGGAACAATGTATAGTTTACGCAGCATGTCACTGAAAGATGACTTAGATAAATATTCCCGGAATTGGCAAGAGAGGGTGGGGATAATAGATTCAGTATTTCTCAAATTGTTTTCATCTGCACAGTCTATTTTAATCTCAGCAAATTTACAAGCACAGTATTCTAAGACTTGTTTTGTCTCTATTATATACCCCTTATAAGATCGCTAAATGGGGAGAGTGTAAAGGTAGGCACTGCCTGCATTGTGCATTACATGGAGAGATATTGTACATGTATTTGCTCTATGTGACGAGCTTTCAATTGATAAACTTCAAATTGAAAATATCATTAACCCCAGCACTGATTTTATTAGAGGTATCTGGAGGTGAGGTAGTAGAAACTGGTAGAAACCTGGTTTTTGTATCTATGGCTGTCCTGAGGCTTTGTATAGCTTCAGCTTGGCTGGATCCTAACCCTCCTGTGTTTCAACAATGGCTTGCTCGGCTTTTGGGAAGTATATAACTTGGAGAAGGCTGTTTATTCTAGAAAGGGCAGTAGATAACGGAGGAAAGGATTGAGAATTTGAGAGCCCTTTGCCAAATGGGTAGATATGCTGTCTGGGGAAAGAGCCTCCTAGGCCTGTAGAGTTAGAATAGTATCAGGATGCTAATGCAGAGGGAACTTTGGTCCCAAAAGTTTTTTTTCTTTACTGTGATCAAATATAATGAAATTATATTTATGTAATGTATTTATGAATTTATTTTAATGTATAAAATATTTTATATATTCATGGCATTGCCACCTCTTGGGTGTGGCAGGGGGATGGGGGAAATATTGCGCATTTTTGAAACAAATTCAATAATTTCTTTTAAATAAGAGATCTTTTTGTTACTTGCGGTTCATACATTTTAATCCTTCTAATAAAGCACAATGAACTATGAAGGATATGTGACCCCTACACCTTGGAATCCTTACTGTCTTATGTAACACATGTTGTACATTGATTTACAGATTTATAGGATTTGTTGTCAAACTATTTTATGTACATGTGATATAATGCGCTCTGACACTTTGCATTGGGATGAGTAGCTCTATAAAATAAATAAAACAAAATACTAGAATTTAAATTGTTATTTGTGTAAAGACTGGAATAGGCCAGCTCATCTGACAGTCTTACAGTGCATGTCTATATTTTATATACATGGATTGAACAATGCAAAAAGCATGCCTCTTAAGTATTTGTGAAGTGATAACAAGCTGTGTGCCTTTGTTTCCCTTCCTTTGCATTTGCATCTAGGTGTGAGACTCCGATAGGTCCCTGTGAGGGTATTGTAACAAAAGAAGGCCTGATGGCTCCTTAAGGACTCAGCTGGAGTCTGAAACATGAAATGAAAGTCTCCTGCCGCCTACTCATTGCTGCTCGAAAGAAGACAGACAACGTGCAGGTCTGCCTAATGCGTCCCCATGTCTGAAAATTACACTAGGACAAGTTCAGCAGATTTCAGTGGGCCCACTTCTTGCAGGGTGGATGGCGTACCCACAGTAAAAATAGTGGGTCGACACCCTATACCCACGTGTTACCAGGAGGTGATGTTAAAATCACGCAATTACCGTTACCCAGGGCTAAAAGTGGGATGGAAAAACTGAGGTGCCTCTCAAAGAGGCGTGGCCAATGTAATTAAGGTTGTGGCTTAAAAACACACACGCAAAAAATCCGTGCTTAGCATAGTGTGCATCCTGACTTGCATTTTGCTGTTTCTGCCATTGCATCCAGATATATGATACAACAAATAACATCATACCTACAACAAGTCAGGACTATTGGCTTTGTCAATGGTTGTTAATTGCATAAGATAAATAAGCAGCAACTATTACTTGTATATAATATTGAAAAAACTTCCACTTATAGTCCTGGTGACACAACTACAATGTTGCTGCTCCTGCTTTTCAAAAAGAGAATGGAAATCAAGAGAGAAAATGACTCTCTTTAAGGATTTCCTTTCCCGTACAACGCTCACCTGGCATGACGTCATGCCATAACTTCTCCACTAGTGACAAGTGAGCAGTATGAGCACAGGCACATGATGTGCCTGCTGTCACTGCAGTCCAGAAAAAACGGACAGCCTGTTCCAGGGCAAAAAACAGAGGGGCAGATTTACAAGCACCTTGTTTTACGCAGCTGTTGCATCACTTCTGTGACGCAGCGGCGGCGAAAAACCATGCTCCATGTTGCGCCGTATTTACAACGTGATGCATCTAGGGAGATGTGTCACGTTGTAAAGCCCTGCGCCACATTCCATCAGAAAAAGCCTTGGTAAAGTGATGCAGTGAAATCTACAAGATTTCACTGAGTCACTTATCCGACGGCCGCTGAGTGAAAACCCTGCGCCTGCTTGAAGCAGGCGTAAGGCGTGACGCAGCATGTTAGGTATGGGCAGCCCTTGAGCATTGCTGGAGTTGCGTCGCGCTTGCGACACGGCTCCAGCAATGCGCCACCCTTACGCTATCAGATGCGTCACGCATCTGTTTATCCTTGCGCCACAATGCATCGCATTATAAATGCGGCACATCTGTGGTGGCGCAAGGGTAAACTTGTGTGACGCATCTTACTTGGCGCATCCCTGGTGATATGCAGGGATGCGCCAGTCCTTGTAAATTTGCCCCAGAGCCCGATAGAGACCCCTTTGGAGGCCCCCTTAAAAAAAACGGCCATTGCTTAGCACCGGTGGGACCCGGCCCACTTAAAGCCCTGCCGTTACCCCAAAATCATGCATCTTGTAATCAGTTCCCAAGTTTGATTGCAACTGAGCCCACCCACAGGGCCAATTGTAGAAGATATTCCACTGTACCTGGGCCCATTACCAAAGTGCCACTTTTGTTCCAATATTTCCTGATCTGTTTATCAACCCCGTTCGCTCCCTCGCCTGTTGTAACACATCATCATGTGTCCCTCTCGTTTAACTCTTCACTGAATCCCTGATGCCACGTGCTCTCCCCGCGCGTCGTCTCCCTGCAGTTCCTATTGCGCTGCTGTCCTGCACAAGGCACATTGCGCAGTCCGCAGCGTTCGAGTGCATTATTTACCTTCACATGAATTAGTAAGCGCAGCATGGATGCCTCCCAATCCCCGCGTTCCCTTCTGGGGCTGGTTATGAACGGGATGTGCTGCAGCGGCGTCTGCAGTGGACTGACTGACTTTCACCCAAGGAGCCTTGTTCTTTTCGAAACCGAACGTCATTGAACTGAGAATTAAGCTAAATGTTCGGCGTCTGCCTCGCCGCGAGTGGCTGCGTGCTAATTAGCTGCAGAAGAATCTTCGACAACGTTCTCTGTTGTGAGAGACCTGTAAGAACCGGGGTGTTGTTTTGTACTGTCTGCAAGGCAAGTCAAATGTTTACCACATAAAGAGAGACGCGCTGCCAGGGAGAACTGAACGTTTTCGCCTTCTGGTGGAGCTGCAGTCCATGACATTGGCTTCTCCCGAACACGAGGCAAATAACGACAGATTTTTCAAAGCATCTTAGCATAGAGCAGCTCTTACACGATGTACGCAAATATTAAACAGAAACAAAAACGTCGCTAGGGCTGAAAGTGTGGCGTGTCAAAAAATATTCACATCGTGTATGATGTTTTCAATCCAATAATTCAAGTAAGCATTTCAGGCAGTTCCTCTAACCAGTGTGGCCTCTAGAAGGACATTTTGGGGGGCACACACACTAGGCCACAGATAAAACTTTTGGGGTAACAGATTTTAAAAAAGTCTAAGTAAACGGCGTATTTGCTTGTATGTCTACATAGCTGTATATAACATGTGTGAGCAGAACACTTTTGGCTCCACCTTCCTTATTATTGATTGTGCGACATATATGTTTATTAAGGGCGTTATGTACTCATGTGGTATGGTTGTCTAATGAGGCGAAGTGCACTTAAAGCCATGTAGAAGATACATTTACCATGTAACCTCGACATTTATACATGCTTCGTTTATAATGCTACTTTTACAGTAACAACACATTGTGGTTCTGAAACATTTACACGAGAGTGTTTAAAAAATATTGGTTAACCTTCATGTATTCAAGCATTTACTTAAAGATATTTTGCATTTACTGTATAATGGAACATGCATTAATTAAAATTGCATTTTACACGTATAACGTGACTATCTATATATTTGTATTCACGCAGTTATAATGTATGTTGAAATCCTAGCTTTACTAACTTGACCAAAGGCCTTATGCATTTGGATTTCGCAATGTTTAACGTTCAATGTGAATTCCTAATGCATGATCTAATGCATTGAGAAAGGCACATTGTGTGAACAAGATAGGGAAGCGTAAGAGGATTTGAGGGTGATAAAAAATAACAAGCAGAAGAGAGGACTTCTGTCTGTACGGAATAAGGAGATGGAGTCCAAGATTGCTTTCAAAATGGGGATCAAAGAAGAAGAATTTTGAGTGTGTTTGCCAAAGATTATTATTTAAAGGTGGTCACTAATTGGACATTTGACACTATTCTATAAGGGTCTTTTTTGGGTGTAACTAGGGAATACTCTTTAGCTTTGTTCAGATTCCTTTCAGACTAGGAGAGGTAAAGTCCTCTATACGCTTTTCTTATTTCATAGCTTCATACTATGCAAGACTCTTGCTTCTCTATGCTGACACCTTTCTACTTTAATGCATCTCACTTAACATTCTTTAGTGTAGGTTAGTTTGGAGGAATAGGAAATCATCAAGCTTTAAAGGCAGGAGGACCACAACTTCCAATCTCATCCTAAGACTCTCTTTCTTACACTTTGCGCAAATGCTGCTGATGTCCTCATATGTTACTTGCTATTGAGGATAAACTTTGTACACTTTTTTTGGTTTTCCTTTGATCATTTTGTACTGCTATACTATGATTCTGAGACTGATTTCTATTACTTTGGCTTTTTAAATTTGTAATAAATCCATACAAAATCCTAACTTCGCAACTTTGAGCTTCACTGTGTGACCAAATGTGTTGCACTCTAATGGAGAATAGAAATGAAACCTAACTATTTCCTTTTGCAGGCACCCTAAAAAGGTCAATCAGAAGGGGGTAGAAAAAGGGGGCCAAATCCTTTGCGGTAGCACTTGTGTGAGTAAGTCAGGGTACCTTTGCTCATCATGCGTGTCCCCAAAAGTGACAGGTACCACGCCCCCTGCTGTGTCCTTAAAAGTGAAAGGTGCCAAGCCCCCCTAGCTGTGTCCTTAAAAGTGACAGGTGCCATGCCACCTCAAAGTGTCCTCAAGAGTGACAGGTCCCAAACCCTCATCATGGATCTAGGTGATCATTTGACCCCAAGCGGTGGGCTGCCGTAGGTAGGGGCTGCTTTTGGAGACAGCAGTGAACCAGAGCCCTATGACGGAGGCTGGCCATGTTGTGGTGTAGAGGTGCACGCCCCTTTTAGGGGTTGTTTAGGATACATATAAGGCCTCCTTAAGAGCCTTGTACAGCAAGCAGACTGCTGAATATTAAAGGGGGCCATAGCAAAATGAAGAGATACACACCGCTAGTGAAAAGGCCTGTGTTGGGTGACTCCCAGCCCATTATCAATAGATTTTACTGCAGCTTAACACCCCATATAATGAACAAGAATGCTCAACAAGAAACACCTGAGATATGGGCTGTGACGTTACTGGTTTTGGTAATAACCTATGTCGGCTTACAGAAGAACTCAGTCTCAAGGATTACGTATGCTGGATGTCCCCGATTAAGGACGACAGCAGTGAGAGTGAGGGCTCGTGTAGTGGCAGTGTGTATGCTGGCCTCAGTTTCGTGGACATAGAGGAAGATGAAGAATTGCTAGTTCCACCTAACACACCCGTCTATGAAGACACAGGCTTTCAGGAGGATAAGGCTCCTGAGAAGGTCGCTGTGCTACAGCCGGGTACAAGCGTAGAAGATGATGGGTCATTGCAGTACATTACCAACTCTCAAGATTTCAGATCCGCCGCAGAGGGCGGTGAACATGCGGAGGTTAGTAAAAATGTTATGAGCAGGCAGTTACATAATGATGTATTTTATTTCTTCAACTAACGGACTGTCAATGTTTCTTCTTTTTGACCCCTAGAGAGCAACCCCAGCTGGATGCATATTCTTCATAATGCGCTATGGTGAAGAAGCTGTAGCACCTCCTAACAAACCAGTCTATGAAGACATGGTCCTTCAGGAGTTTACGGCTCCTGAGAAGGTCGTTGTGCAACATCCGGGTACAAGTGTCGAAGATGATTGGGCATCGCTGGACATTAGCGACTCTCAAGATTTCAGACCCGCCACAGAGAGCTGTGAAAATGCGAAAGTTAGTAAGAAAATGTAATGCGCAGTCAGCTACTTGATGATGTATTTTATTTCTTCAACTAATGGACTGTCAATCTTTCTTCTTTTGAACCCTAGAGAGCAGCCCCAAAAAGGCCTGCGGCAGAGTGGCGGCCTGCAAAAGCGAGCAATGTAATTTTCAATTGTCTGTGGTTTTCAAAACAGGCTGAAAGTTCCACATGCCAAAACAGTGATGGGTGCGACAAGTGTGTATGCGGCTCCAAGGACGGCGTGTGTGAAAAGGAAGATCCAGGATTGTACTACAATGACTGGCAGTGTGTTAAGGATTTCACAGTGGCGGTGGTGCTAAACTGTGCCAAGAGTGACTATTACAGCCTTTGTCACGGACATCAAAAGAACGATCCTCAGCAGGTGGTGAACGAATGTTTGTGCAAATCATACAGAACAAGAACAATACGATATATATGTAGTTTGTTAGACCCGTACAAGGTGTATAAACTGATAAGGGTGGTGTACGGGCTGTACACTGAAAAGAAATATGTCCACCTTGATATGGTGAGGATCTTGTAAGCGGCACTCAATGAGATCCAATACGCCCATGACCCGAGCTTAAAACTACCAGGTATGCAGGGTATGTGCATGGCTTTTGATAGAAAGATGATAAAAAGACTTGTAGAAAGGCGTATGAGTAATCTGCATAACATTTTTTGAAAAATAGGGTCTTTGGCCCCGAAGAATATTTTAAATAAGGTCTTATTTAATGTTACATAATAGCGTGTATTTAGAACAAAGTAGTAGAATGTTACACTGCAAGGTGGCTATGTGTTAATCCTCCTTACAACACTTACTGTGAAAATGTAAAGAACCTTCTGTTTATGTTTTTTTAAAACATTTCTTTACTTTTAATAAAAGGTCCTTATGCAAAACAAGTGTCATTCACTGCCGGGGGTGTAACAGATGATAACATGCTGGGTTCCAGGTTAAAAAACTTTATTATGATACAAGGGGAGTTGGCAGCTTGGGAAGCGCCAATGCTCTGTATAGAAGGGCTGTAGATGAAAACGAACATGTAAGCAGAGACCGGGTGAAGACCTGGTTATCAGGAGAGGAGGCGTATTCACTCCATAAACCCACCAGAACACGCTTTAAGAGACGCCCTACAATCGTTAATGCGCAAATAGATTATCAATGGAAAGCGGATCTCATCAGCCTTCAAGATTTAGCAAAACATAATGGAGCTCGTTATATATTAACCATCAAAGATGTGCTGTCCAAGTACGCCTACACAGAAGCGCCATCTTCGAGAAGTGTAGAATTCAACCCTGGCTTAGTTTGAATAGTAGTGCTACGCGTAGCTATGCGAACTGCGTAGAGCACTGTGCAAAATGCTGTTCGCACTGATTGCACAGTGCCGGATGCTTGTCCGCACTGTGCAATCAGTGCAAACCACATCTTGCACAGTGCAAGCGGTCGGTTTCTGCCACTCGAGTAGATTTGTACTCGAGCTGCAGCTTTCTCAACGCGGACTGGTATTTTCTCATCACAAGAGGTCGCAAGCATACCTGACCACTCGGAATGAGAAACCTGACCTCCTCACGTTGAGAATCTTGCCAGGAGGTTTATTTTTCAAGCTCACCATCGGCAACTTGATGTTGCTGATCGCCAACGAGGAAAAAGTCTTGCCGGGATGTTATTTTGCTCACTCGCGGTCACCAACTTGACGTTGAGGACCGCAAGCAAGCAAAAAATGCCTGCTACGCTACGCGTTTTTGCACTGTGCTACGTGCAATTAGCGTAAGGCGTAGTTGCTCAAACTACGCGAGCGTAGCATAGTCCTACGCCCAAGCCTAGTTGAATTCCTCAAAAACTACAAACAGACGCCGGTAAAGAATTCTTAAACAATACATTTCAGAAATTGTTAAAGCACCACAGAGTTCAACATTTTGTAACACACACGGAGGTAAAAGCAGCGGTTGTAGAGTGGTTTAACAGAATTTTAAAGTCTGAGATGTGGAGGTATTTTACAGCCCACAACACCTACAGATACGTTCATGTTCTACAGGCTTTTTTAGCTGTATATAATGCCAGTTATCACCGGACCATCAAAACAGCACCCGTAGAGGTAACTCATACTAATTTGTAAACTGTTTGAAGAACTGTGTACAGGCGTAATTTCGCTACAAAGGTGAAGAAGCCTATTTATAAAAAAGGTGGTCACGTAAGGATTTCAAAATTGAAAGGGGTTTTTATGAAGGGCTATTAACAGACTTTTAATGATGAAATATTTATAGTGGAAAGTGTGAAGCTTAAAGAGGTGCTGTATATTTACAGGTTAAAGGACTACGATGGGGAAGCGGTGCCGGGGGTCTTTTACAAGGAAGAGGTACAAAGGTTACCTGACGATCCTCACAGTGTGTATAGGGTTGAAAAGATTCTGAAAAGGCAAGGTAGAGGTGCTAATAGTCAGGCATATGTCAAATGGTGGGGCTGGCCAGAGAAATTAACAGTTGGGTGTTGGCCAGCTCGCTGAAGGGTGAGTGAGCTAGGGCCCATCTAAAAGCTGCTGTTAAGATGGAGACAACAACCTTTTATATCACCCTGCCATCCAACGCTTCTAAAGGCATGTTCCATGACAACCAGATTTCTAATTATACAGTGAAATTGGCTAAGCGTGTGGACCTGAAAGGGGATTGGGAGGTAGCCCTAACAGAAATCCAATACCCGAGAACCGGGAACACATTTACACCGTACGATGCCAAGTTTAACATAAAGCGTGTGTAGGACCCTTTGAGCATACACACGGACTTCCCAATCAGCTACTACCCAACCGTTTCAAGTGTTGTCGATGCCTTCAACAAATCTATAGCCAACATCAAAACATATTCGAATATTCATCTGCCGCTAGACACCGTCAGAAGGAAGGTGTTTCTTAGAGCCCGAGTCGCAACACTGTGTTAACTGCTCTGGTATATTAAGAAGGGTTTAGGCACAGTGCAGCATGCGAGAAGTCCGGCCGACCTGGATCACATGTGCCCTGATATTAACGGGAGGTTCTATATGCTCTGTGTGAATAGCGATATTGTAGAGGCCCAGAGGTTTGTTTAGAAGAGACATGCCCTTGTTGGAAAGAGACCAGGAAATTACAAAACCACATGTTAAGGCGGCGGCTACGAACATTGCCCATGAAGTGGTTGGCTCTGTTACTTCGGCTGTTGCAGAGCGCATGAACAAGCAACCGCAAGAAGGCTTGGGGTTGGTGTACAAGCGTTGCGTAAGTGTTAAAAGGAAGCGATGTGCTTCAAGACGCCAGAGACCCCTATAAAAAAAGGAGGAGTTCTTCAAAACACGCTCACAAAAGAACAACCCCACAACAGAAGAGAGCTTTGAAGAAGAAGAGAAATGGCTCTAAAGTAAATATTTTCTAAAGCTGCGCAAACTAAACCATGACGTTTGTACTTTGCGCATCGGGCGAGTGCGCCAAATCAGAGTTAGACTTGTATACTCTAAAGCCCACGCAGACAAGCATCAAAAACAGCTTCTTCATAGAGCTATCACCTTTAGCCGCTTTGACGGCATTGGCCCCTATAGAGTTTTTTTGTGTCAGAGTCCACGGATATGTATTTGGATCTCAACAACATGCTACTCCATCTTTTGTGTAAAATTGTAAAAGTGGATGGCTTCGCCAAAGCAGCAGTCACTAAAGTGGTGAAAACCACTTACCCCATAGCAACTTTGTTTAATCAGGTGGACATCACCCTGGGCCAGGTGTTCACAATCTGTGCTCCGCGGCACCCCAATGCTCCAAGAAATCCAGCTAGGGGCACCGCGCAACAAGCACACAGTTTCGGAAATCACACATTCCTGGTCCGCTAAATGCTTCTGCATTTTATAATAAATTGCATTTCCACTTGAGAGTCTACACGTCGTTTCTCATAAAATTCTTGGCGTGTGTTGCCATCTAGTGGTCGCTTTCCAAATAAATCTAGCAGAGATTCGGCCCTAAACATGGCAGAAGGCAAGAAGTATGCCCAAGTTCTTGTGTCTAAAGAAGTGAAAGCGTAACAACAGATGAACAGCTGCTGGTAAGTTTTGTAGTTCATAAGGGCATCATCACCTGTCCAACCAGTCCTTCTTTCCAAGGCTCACTTATTCATGAGCAATTCCCCACCTATTATTCTGGGCTAGGTTGTTCAGAGAGCTCAAACCCCAACGGCCTCCGTTGGACTCTTTACAAGGACCAAATCATTTTAAACGGAGTTGGACTCTAAGTTTAGCAGGCTCCTTCTTCCCAAGGGGCGATTATTCATAAAGTCCGGCTCAAAGTCACTTCACGATCTTTCAATATTTAATTTGCAAAATAATGTCACAGGTGCTAACATCCAGAGCAGATATCACGCCCCTCCCCTTCAAAATAAATCCACACGTTTCATGTTTCACTTTTTTGACCAGATGAGAATGGCACCCTGATGATCAATTGGCGTCTTTTTTGTGCCTTTAACAGACCCTGCCAGGGTGTGTAGTATAACCAAGTCTTTATTAAAGATTCTTCTATGAGGTGATGTTAAATATTTTGTATTTCATGTTTATTCTGTATTTGCACTCATCCAATCAGGTTTGTTTTAGACCACCAAAGCACACTATTTGAGTGAGTGATAATATCCTTAAGATTAAGATCATATATTTTTTTTTTTGCAGAGTTTTATATAGCGCAACTAGACCCGAACCGAATTGGGTATCAGAGCGCTTTACATAGCACCAGTTACGTTACATGAGGACACACATTCATGTTAGGCACGGG
Source organism: Lissotriton helveticus (assembly GCF_964261635.1). Taxonomy (NCBI): domain Eukaryota; kingdom Metazoa; phylum Chordata; class Amphibia; order Caudata; family Salamandridae; genus Lissotriton; species Lissotriton helveticus. The sequence continues at coordinate 1,709,486,181 of NC_136063.1, read as the reverse complement.
GAGATTAAGTGATTTGCCCAGAATCACAGGAGATTTTTGGCGTCATTACCGAGACTCGAACCCAGTTCCCCAGGTCCGAGGTCAAGCACCCTAGCCGTTAGGCCAACTCCTCTCCTCTCTAAAACGGTTTCAGTTGGCAGTGAGGGAGTTCTCAGGAGCCCATTTCTCACACGAGGGGACATCACTCAGCAAAGTATCACACTAGCATGGCAGAACATGGCAGCAATGCATGGTATGTAATGTGCATTTGGTGTTAATTATGGAATTCCTTATATAGCGAATTGTTAATGATGTTTTCGTTCATGAATTCCTCCTATGTGCACAGCTTTTTTTGTAACTACGGTGGTCTAAGGAACCCAGAGACAACATGGTCAATCGCTTAAGATACATCTTTGATTATAATAAATGCATTGTAATTACTTTCAGGAAGAAAAATTAAGTTCTCCCAAGTCTGGGCTTACATCCCCTTATCCACCCAAAAAAGTAACATGATGGGGAGCCATGGCCAACGACCAATAGGTCAAGGGAGTCGCAGGTCAAAAAAGTTTGGGAACCACTGCCCTGGACGATCATCTCATCACACAGAGCAATAACATGTACGCCTACAGAGCATACCTCAAGAGCACTGTAAATTACATTAGCAATGCCCTCGACATGCAGCTTTCCGTGGGGCTCTTCTACAGTGACACATATGTACACTTTGAAGCCAAGGAGCTGGACGGTGGCAATCAGGGTTTTCGTAAAAAGAGCACGTTTTGCGGCAGTTTGACCTCCTGGGCCGCATACATTCAGACCTCTTCTTTCAAGATAAACTGCTCATCAACGGAATTGATCTGAAGATCAAGCTCACATGCAACAAGGACTCCTTCTGTCTCATCAGCGGGGATGCAGAACCGTAAAAGCTTGACATACTGTCAGCAAGTCTGTTTGTAAAGAGCGTGAAAGTGAACCGAGCGTCAGACTAGCTCACGCCGACACATTGCAAATATCAAACACCAAGTACGCTGTGGAAAGAGTAGCTTTGAAGGTATTCAGCATCCCAGAAGGTACCCTATTAACTCAGCAACAGAATTTATTTCTGGGACAACTACCCAAGCTTATCATTATCGGATTTGTGGACAATACAGTTTTTAACTGCATCTACGCCTCAAACCCCTTCAATTTTAAGCATTACAACATCAACTAGGGGACGCTGGTCCATGAGGGCACTGTGATTCCTGCAAAGACCCACACCCCCAGTTTTATAACCTCCAACTACATCAGGGAATATCAGGGGCTGGTTTTGATAACAGGGAAGCTTCTTTGGGACTGTGGGGTATCCGTGTCAAGAGAAGGCTATGGGGACGAATACACGCTGTTCGCATTCGACCTGACACCAGACGTGGAAGACGGCGATCACTACAACCTGGTCAAAAACAGCAATCTAAAAGCTGAAGTACGATTTAGGAATCCGCTACCTGCGAATGTCATGGTCATATTCTTGGTATTTAACAGCATTACAGCATTATACAGATCAACAATGCCCGACAGATTTTGTTTGACTATCTTTAAAGTGTTTGTGAAATGGGCACTATGCAGATACAGGAGTTCTTAAGTAGGCATAAATATGCTAGGAATACTTTGTAGGTGTTTTCCCTAGCGATGTGCTACCCGTTGAAATAGGGCCCGAAAGATCACACACCCTAGTATTTAACACAGATCCTCATTACAAGGGTGAAACACATTTGGCTGCTGTGTTTATAGATAGTGACAAGGTTACAGTGTTTAACAGTACAGCAGAGGTCCCGAGCACAGTATCTATACACAGCCCATATTCAAGTTTGTGAAAAAAGCTGCCGCTTAGGTGGCATATAACAAGCTAAGGGTCCAGGATTTGTTAGCCATCAACTGCGGGGACACTATATTGATTTTATTAGTAAAATGTCAGAGGGTGTGTCATTTAGAAATTTCTTAAATCTATATTCGTGTGACCTTGTTAACAATGATAGTCTAGTTGTGAAATATGTAAAAGAAAACACAAGGGCCGCAGTCAGACCTGTGAAAAACGAATATAGCGTTTGTCAAAATTGTAAGGGCCTGTAACATTTGTATGTTTAATGATGAACGTTTAAAATAAAGAAATTTTGAAAGCAAGCATTCAGACTCTCTATTTCTATGCTACTACATACACCATGATTAAAAATGTTTTAAAATACGAGTGAGAAGAGTTAAAAAGTTATAAAAGTGATTATTACAAACAGTTATGTAGGTTGTGCATTACAATGACATCCATTACTAAAGAAATATATGAAGAAAAATAAGACACAGCTATACAGGTAATAGGCAAAGTTATTCAAAAAGTCTGTTGAAACTTTAAGGAATAATTCACATATGGGATTTGGACAGGGGCCTTTTTCTCTGTATACCCGGCTCAAGTGGGGTGCTCCAAGAGGGGGATAGTTGTGGGATGTCAGAGGCAACTGGCAATGGCAGGAGGGGTGTCTTTAAACTTTCAAGCATACGGCTGTGATCTTTATTACCCATGAGTGTGGAAGGAATGTTGAGTTCAACAGCAGCTCATAGAAACTGATCACAACCTCTAGGAGCATTTTGCTGCGTTAGGGGTTTGGGATGCGTGAGTCCTTTGACTAGATCGTACATGTGTGAACCAACAACCGCCTGCCCCTTGTAGAGAAATTTGCCTCCCTCATTCCACGCTGTTAGGTCTTAGGAAGCAGCTAGTTTACTCATCAACATTTGTGCTGCGCCCGGTGCCTCTGACATATTTTTTAGGAGGTCGCCAACAAAGATATTCGAGGGCGTGGCCTGGATGCGGGTGTTGGGTTTGTGGAGCCGGCTCTGTTGCGGGTTGTTATTCAGAGTCCGGGTCATATAGAGTTAGCTTATATTTTTTTGGTATCCCACAGTTCGTAGTAGCTTAAAAAGTTTTTAAGGTTGCTGGTGTAAAGGGCAGCTTTGTCGTACGGGTTAGGATCTGTCTGATCCAAAATGTCTTTAATTTCAGAATCTAGTTGTAGAGTCTCATTTCACCGTATATCCCAGGCATTGTCCGCAGAAGAGCCCAGCTGTTCCAACTGTTGTCCAGGAACCAAATACATCTTTGCAGCATGCTCCATCACTGTCCCGCGAGGAAGCTTGTAATTATGGGTATAGTGATGCCCAGCAATGAGCCTATAAAACCCCCAGACTGTTTCACCAGTTTCTTCTTGGTAATGAGAGAGGCCCTTTTATTACTAAGCTTCTTGATGAGATGTTGCTTCTTCTTCAACACCTGTAACTGGCTCTTTGATATAGGGACATTAACTTTTAGGGTGTTTAGGGCTATTTCTGAAATGGCAGCCACTAAATTGTCAGAAGCAGTGCAGAGGAGGGCCTTTCTGAGCTGGGGACTGGCTGTAACCAGCATTTTCAGGAGCGCCAAATTGCGGCGTAGGCGGTCAGACATGGTCAACACCTGGTTTGTAAGGGACCGGACTACAAATGTCTCTAAAGGTCTTCATCACAGCGTTTTTATAGGCTCTGAACTTGGTCTTTGGGGTGTAAGCGACTGGGAGATTGGGGGAAAAATATCAGCCCTCAGTCTGTAGTCTTCTAGAGTATTACTTTATAAGTCGTCCCGCAGGTAGCCGTGGGGTTTTGCTGTAGCATCATTAAAGACCGCCATGAAGAAGTGAGTGTTTCCCGGGTACATTTGTTTAGCTATGATGGATATTTGTTGTTTGTCACAGGGGTTTTTAAATAAAACAAGGTATGAGGCGTTGAGAGCTATAGAGCGACTGTTTTTACCCTTGTAAAACAAGTTCTGAACAATGTAGCATATGCTTAGATTGCGATGGTGTGAATATTGAGTAAAAGCTCTCTCTAACCCAGGATGGTCACCACCTTCACGCATAAGGTCATCGACAATTACCATGTTTACAAGGGTTTGTGGCAGCAGCTCATCATCATTGAGATTATCAGGCATACCTTCTATAAATCTGATATGGGGAAACTGTGGGACAGTTCGGTATAAAGATCTTACCAGCACGAATAAAGCCACACAATATTATTAGGTGTTTGGGAAACAGCACCAGCTGCATTTTCTAAGAGCTTTATTATAAAGTAGCTTTTACCGCAGATTGAGGGCCCTGCTAACACACAGGAGAACCGATGTTGTAATCTGGTGTCCATAGTGCGGTGGCGACCTCTCTAATGTGTCTAATAACCGAACGGCAGTGTTTTATACTCTGCCATCAGGACCCTTTTGTCAAAAACACCGTGTAAGGTTTTATGTAAGGGCCGGGTTGTCATTTCCTACTTTTGTTTGGATATGACTATGCAGTGTTGATTAATAACTATGGTTTTATCATTTTCATGGGCATCCGATGCAAAGTATTCGTGCACCACATCCTTCAGACTGTCAACATTGATTTTTAGAGTGTTGCTGACATTTCATGTTATACCTTTGACCTTCAAGCACACTTCTTTTTTGTTTGTTTTGTAGGAGTAGGACTTAGGTCTTAGGTCAGGATGAGGTCAATTCTATTATATGTTCTTCCTTTTCGAGTACGCTGGTCAATTACCTAGATAATCCCCAAGAGGAGGATCTTCATCCCAGGTTTACTCAGAAAGATCACAGAGTTGGTATCGTGATACAGGCAGAAGACCTGGAGTTTATCCATAACCCCGTAAAGCTCTAGATGGGCGTGTGCGATCGTGAAGCATGCTGTGAAGATGTTTATGTTGTTACACATTGTGGGGTCCTCTTTTGTGTATTTCCAACACACAGCAACGGTCTCGTCATCGATAAACTCGCAGCTGGACACTTCGTACCAAGGGGCAAAAAGGTACTTAAACAGTTTGTCAGGATCCGTGATTAAGGTCGTATTTGACATGTTTGTACATCGTGCAAATTTTACCCATAAGGAGTTGAGGCAGAGTTTGGCTAACTGTTGGGAGGCAGGCTTGACCTCTATCAAATGGGGCTGTAAATGTATACCCTCATGAGTGTGGTAGTCATCGATGTATTTCTGCTTTGAATCTTAACTAGTACACCAATCGGGATATCCTGAGGCCTCCTGTTTGTCTCTGGGAAACAAATGAATGTAGCGTGGTCCTCTTCAAATGCCACACCTCGTGTACTCTCCTGAGTCTGTAGCCTTTCTCTAAGGCAGCTTGGACCTCGATGCTGCACCAGGTCCCTGTGAGCATCCTTTGTTCTTCGGTGTGACTACAACCACCGACCTCTTTAACACCACGCATGTTTGACAGAGCGGGGACCTCAGCTTACCATCGACTCTGTATGGTAACACTGGAAAGTAAAGCTGCCTTGGAGGATAGATTTCACATTTGACTAGCCCAAAGCATTCGGAAAGGGGCTTAAAGTCTCTATATATGATGGTGGGGTGTCCTAAGGGGTATACCTTCATTTTGTTCACAAATGGGTACAGACTGGTGAAATCATAGTAGTGTATTTTTTCACCCTCACAACGGCCCTGTACAGTTGTATGGCATTTGCATGACCCCCACATAAGGCATCTCGGGGCTCCAGAGGTTGTGGTAAATCACGATTCTGAAGGAAAGAGCGGAGCTCTGTGTCGGTTGTTAGCATATCTACCGACTCATGCTCCCATAGGACCCTCATAGCAAAGCCACATTTTTCGACATACTGGACCCTCATCAGAGTACATCTGTGTAAGTGCTCAAATTTGGCACCTATCAGTCTGTTAAACTTGTATGCTTTGTAACACTGAGGGCAGCTGTGGTAAAAACAGCTGCTGTATTCAAAGGTCATCGACACTCCCTTGGTTACACCGTACCCATCCAGGTAATAGGGACCGAGGCGGTATTCACCACCCTGTAAGGAGTGCTGAATATGTATGTATGCCTTCTCAGAGATGTACATGAGCCATTGGATATACGGGGTTGAATAACGTTTCTGTTTACCGTTATAGAGGTCTTGCAGCACTAAAGCGATACTATTTGGTCTTAAAAACATTTGTTTGTAGATGAACATACACATGGAGGCCAATGTGATGTTTTGAAAAGGGTCTATGTCTTTGACCATTTTTGTCATTTGAGGCGTCTTGGGTTTCAAGACCCTGACCATCTTAGTCATTTGAGGTGACCTTGGTTTCAAGACCCTGACTTTCGTAGTCATAGACACCACAACATCTCTGAAGAGGTTGCATGCTTGTTGCAGGATCATTAGATCGGCCTGGCAATAGGCTTTCAACTCGGTTTGCAAATGAAACTCCTTTTCACGGTTTTCAGAGTCCCATTGTAGAAAGCTCTCTTTCTCAACAGGCATCATATATTCAACCCCGTAGCTGTCCGGAAGCGGCATGGGCCCCACATAATTCTGGTTTGCCCGGGTGTTAAAAAAGTGTAGAAAATAACCTTTACACCCAGGGAAACCAAAGGCTTTTGGCAGCTTGCTCAATTTCATGGGTAGGAAATTCAGGGTGTCTATGAACCTTATTTGTAACTGCCAGCCATTAACAACAACAGCTTGGAACCTTGAGTGATGATTTCTACTTGCACCTTTTCACGAATCATATTTTGTAAAATAAAGAATAAGTCATATGCTTTTGAGTTATGGGCCAGCATGGTATACCCTTTCAATTTGGAATGAATGAATGAATGTAATAAGGAAATCACCAACGCACGTTCACCCCTCAAACTCCCAACAGTCATCGGAAGTTTGAAGGTGGGCGTAAATATAGTTGGGTTGGTGTACCCCCATCTCTTGTGTGCAATCTATATCAAACACCCTGTAGTCTTCGGTTTAGGTCTGGGGCCTACCTTTAACCATGTAACACCGGTGTACAACTCCTACCCTACACGGAGTCTGGCACCTTGGGCATTTCATGCCTTTGCATTTGTGATCTGTCGCCACATACCAGCCGTACTCATGGCAATCCATTTTAGGGATCTATTTAACAGTTTTATGGTGTATGCTCAAGCAGTCTTACGAGCAACAAAACATCTTACAGTTGCAGCACCTCACCTTCAGGGTGACGTCTACGACGCACCTGTCCCTCTGACATGTCTTACGGTGTGTTATATATATGGTCGCAATGTGTGCACACGTTCTTGACTCCCAGAAAATATTTAAGGTTCAAGATACTGTAAAAGTGATTTTCATGGTGAAGGACATATACGGTCTTGTTTTACACACATTCCCCAGTTGCAAAGTACTTCCAAGAATTGTTGTGATAAAGAATTTTCACCATAATGGGGAAATAGTTCTCAAAAAGACCTATGTCGCCAAAGCCGACCATGCGGTCAAGAGGTGTTTCAAGAACCTCATGGGCTTCAGCCGCTCTAGACAGGATGGCAGCATTGTTGGTGTTGCGCCCCATCAGCAACCCCATGATGCTGGCCCCCAGTGAGGTGTTGGCTGCTCCGTTGGTAAAGTTGAGCAGCCAACGTTGTTTCTTACCAATTACCTTGCTGTATATGATGCTCTTTAAAGGCCTGGAAACACCCCCCTCATGACCTCGTACAATAAGGGCTATGACTCTGAAAGTGCCATAGGTGACTAGTTCAGCCTTACTCTGTAAAAGCCTCAAGAGGTTTAAAAAAAATTCCATGGCGTCAAACACATCGATGGAACTTCGTTTGGTGAACAAAGGACTGTCAAAACGTTGCCCCTGGAAGCGTAGTTGGAAAAAATCATTAGGACCTACATCGCGTAGCAACCTTTCTATGAGTGTTTGCACTGCCTGATGTATGGCTAAAACCCCATGAGTGGAGGACCTTATCTGGTGAATGTTAATAAACCTAAACTCCTCGTAGTATTCTGTAGCGTTAAATCTCTCTACAGTCCGACTATAGCTTCTAACGCTCTCTTAAAAACACGGTCTCTGAATCCTCATCTTGAGGAATCTGACTTGTGCGGGAGCTGGCGGCTGTATCATTTTGGGGATTCTGGTTTAGCACAGGCTCTGGGGGTCTTTTAAGCCGCCGTGTAGCGCATATTCTGTCTTTCTTTAATTTATTTATTAAAAGCCTGCATTGCTTAGGGCTAGGAGCCAACTTTTTTTTTTACGGTACCATACTTTTCTAGGTAGCTTACCCTATCCTATCTGAACAGTATGGTTTGTGCCAATGGTTGACGTGCTCATAGAGGCCTCTGCTACAGACCCCTCCCAGGGGCCTTCTGGGTGTTAGCATGTTGGCGCTCTACCCCTCGAACCCTTCAATTGCACCCCCCTCGGGCTATTCTTGCCTGAACTTATGTAATGCAGGGTGCATGGTACTGGTGTCTGTGGTTCAGGCGCTATTTGTGAAATTGTCTGTCTTTGTTTGAGGGTTTCCATGTACTTTTTATGCTTGAGCAAGCATAAGAAGCATAGGGACTTTGTCAGTACCTTGTGGACCTTACTGCTATATTTTGATTTGTGCGTACTTTTATTAATACCCAGGGCATGTTAGTTCTTTAGGGGATGGTGTAGGCCTAGTCATTCAGGGGTACTCCATATGTTGGCCACTGTTGCTTGACACGTTTGGAGGATCACCCTTTTACCCTGGTCAACCATTTGCAGTATCTTCCGCTGGGCCTCCATCCCAGCCCTGTCATCGCTACTGCACAGCCCGAGTTTTAAGGTCGCGGTGTTCGCTTGGCCTTTTAGCTTTCTGACCGACAGCTGTATGTCTTTCACATGGGCCTCTTAGTACCTCTTTTGGGTTTACAGAATCATATTTTGGCAGATTAGGGATTAATACAGTGCTTGTTTGTACAATGGCCTGTATCACCCCTGGACCCTCTCTTGCCCTGTCCGCCACAACACCATTCTGTAACTGTGGGCCCGGTGGGATCATAGAAACAGGGTCCCAGTTCGAACACCCCAGGGCAGCCGTGGAAGGGTCCTCACTAAATACGCCCTCCAAACCCTGATTTGACCAGTCGTCCCAGCCTGTACCATTATTGTAGTATATTGCTGGTGGTGATGTGGGGTTTACAGTGGACGTGGGGCTCGTTGGGTCATACGCTCCTGAAGGGGTGATAGGGGACATAAAGCTTGGGTAGTGTAAATGGCTGTCAAAATAATCGAGGGCCCTATTGGCTAAGGAATTGTCGGGGTTGTGGTCGAGTGAATGTCTAACAGCTGTATGCAAATCTCCATTGTACATGTTTGAAGAACCCTTGAGCGTTGCTTCCTCCGGTCTATCAAGTTTGTCTACCAGCCCTGTCAACGCCTTGAGACACCCGCTGCTGCCGTTATAAGGTGCTCCTGAGGGTTGAGCATTTTCAGACTTTGAGTTCCTAAGCCCATCAGGCATGATTATAGCTGGTTTTGGGGGTTAGTCTAGGGGAGCCCCTCTACCGGTACTGTTAGTTTATTTGAAACTATAGAGGGCTTCAGGTATGGGTAGGGGCCTGTGGTATAATGGGCTTGATTAAGGGATCTGCTACTATTTCTACTTGTAATGTCGGTACCCCTTGCTTCTTCTTAAGATATTTTCTTGAGAGGCAATTCACTTTAGGGGGATGGGGCTGTACCAGATTTTCAGCAACTGCCGTCACAGCCCATTAGAGATCAGGGATGTAGAGGGCTCATTCACAGGCATCACAACAATTTTTAAGGAGAGATCTAGAGGCGTAGTTTGGGGCTCAAGGACCACAGGCTTCTTCTCGAGGTCTAGAGCCTTTGGGACTCTGGGACCACAGGCATCTTCTTTAAAGGACATGGTTGGGGTTCCGGATCCCTCTGCTTCTTGTTAAGGGTGGATTTGTTTGAGAGGTAATTTCCTTTTAAGTCACGGAGAAGGTTCAGATATGCAGCATCTCTTTTACACCGAACAGGTATCACGCTGTCTGGGATTGTAAGCACGACTCCATTGTTGTCCCCCTCCCTGTGTAGAATAGACTTCCGATAGGAGTGTTCCACATGGAAGAGGGCTTGAATTCACAACTGTGCCGGTTCTCTGTTGTATATGAATTTAGTATGTGCAGAGCTTATCCTGGCAAACACTCCTGTTCACACATTTTGCTGCAGGCTCTGCATTCTTGACTGTCTTTGTTATGTCACATAATGGTTTCGCAGACCTCTTAACCTTACACATATTTTCACTGGTATTCTTTTGACTGGCTCCTAGAATGTAATATAAAAAATATATATATATTAGAAAAAATAAGGAACCTGTATAAGCTGTTTACACTACCCACAGACACCCCACCACAATAATTTCTCCATGGCCCCTTTATACATCCAGTACTACATGGCGATGGCCCCTTCTACTTGCGAGAATAAAACCCAGAGAGTTCTTTTTTTCACACGCTTTTGTAAAAACCTACCTGTTAAAGGTCTTTTCCCAGCTCCTTTCTTTGTCACTGATGCCTTTCCAGACGTTGAAGCTTCCTCTTTAGCTGCCTTTCTTTTGTTTGCGATTCTGCAGTCTCTTGCACATCCCCCCTGACCGTACATGACTCCGTGGGCCCTGCAAAGAAAATAATTATCATATTTGCGGTATAAACACGGCCTTAGCAGTCCCTTCTGAGGAGCCCTCCTACAGTGGTTTTTGGTCTAACAAAACCTAAGTCTTAGACAGTTTAAAGAACCCTAGCATTTTTTATTTACCTGTAAGAACTGTGGTGTTTTGCACGTTGTTCACCGCGTCTTGAGCCCCCAGGTACTGCTCTAGATCATCAAGATCTAGTTGTAGAGCGGCATCATAATCTATAAAAGCATACATACATGAGAATACCATCAGAAAAGCAGAGCTTCTGAGACAGCGGTGTACAAATACTACTCAGAACTACACAACTCTAAATACATAAACCTGCTTGCACAGTGACCATTTCTGCATCGGTGATGGTTATTACAGGGATGTCCTCTGTTTAGGGTTAGATCAAAAAAGGCTGTTTAAACTACACCTCATAAAGACGGCATTACTATATATTAAGCGCAAATACATATTACATAGAGCCTGCGTACAACAACATCTAGGTACATGCCACTTACTTTTTATTAAGAAACCCCTGGGTGCCACCCACAGAAACCACCATATGTACACCCATAACATTTGTGCATATCCATAGTATACAGTCCTCAAGATGCTATCTGCATACATTTATTAATTCAGCGCTATGTTAGGATTTTAACTTATAAACTGCAAGTAACAAAAGGATAACTCCTAGGAAAAAATCAGTGACAGTCTGACCCCAAATACGTTAATGCGCAGAGTTGTGGACAAGGTACACATTCTTTACAGCATACATGTTAAACCTGTGGGTGTTATTTTATTTATTTATTTTATTTTTCCCTGGAACTTGAGAAAATAATGATCTTGGCAGCCGCTGTTTTATAAATACCTAACCAATCCGGAGCCCAGGGACTGGCCGCATAGGTTTTATAGATGTAGGACTATAAGCTCTAAAACATTAGAATAGGCCTGTAAGTTGGTCCCTATTATAATATGAACGCATAGGGCTCTGGTAATGAGGCTCTACGCCTGCTCCACATCCTGTGGTTCAGGGCAAAATCACTCAGTCTACCTTACACCCCTAAAATAAATGTGTGCTTATGTAGGGTAACAGGGGGCCTAAAAATGCTCCAAGACCTTCGGGTCGCGTTTCCACTATATAAATAAGCCCCAAATGTGGAAAAAAGAAAAACAAAATAAAAGCCACAGGGACGCTGATAAACCGGTCCCTGCAGCTGAAAAAATGCTTTTTACATTTATTTTATGGTGGCCCTTGGGGTTCCAACGCCTCTCTGCACATTCACGGTGGAATCCCTGGCTGGGATCTTCCCCTCCGTCTTTGCAGTGGAAGGACCCGCCCCCCAGTTATTTATTTATTTATTTGAGTCTTATATAGCGCACGGTTACCCTTGAGCATCCCGGCGCTTGTCAAGGAATCCATCAGACCAAAGCAAAGCTGTTCAGCGTATTTAAGATGGAAAGAGATGAGTTTTCAGAAGCTTCCGAAAACGAAGAAAGCAAGTCTCACGACGCAACTGCAGAGGAAGCGAATTCCACAGGGTGGCTGTATGCACCGAAAATCTTCTACCTCCAGTGCGAGCCTTATGAACTCTGGGGACCTGTAACAAAAGTTTTTGATCAGAGCGAAGAGCTCTGTTGGGTTTATAAGGCACCACTGGGACAGGAACAGACTAATTTGCATATAGCCAAGTTCTGAGCTGGGATGGTGCAGTGAGCTAAAAAACGGTGATGGATCAAGCCCTGATCTTTGGATTGGGTAAGAGTGGTCTGCTTAATTCAGGCACTCTGTTCATCACCACCCCCTTTTCTGAATCATTTTGTCCACCATAAGCGTGGAAGGGTATACTCAGATGTGAGTCCCTTGCTCATTGCACCATCAGGATTCAAGCAAGCCGGGCCGACGACGCCTGAAATGGCAGAAATCGGTCCCCGGAAGCTTGTTTCCTTCCCAGTATAAGAATTGGCTTGGTAGTTTGGTTTGCCCTGTTCCCATCATGCACTGGGACAGGAACAGACTAATTTGCATATAGCCAAGTTCTGAGCTGGGATGGTGCAGTGAGCTAAAAAAACGGTGATGGATCAAGCCCTGATCTTTGGATTGGGTAAGAGTGGTCTGCTTAATTCAGGCACTCTGTTCATCACCACCCCCTTTTCTGAATCATTTTGTCCACCATAAGCGTGGAAGGGTATACTCAGATGTGAGTCCCTTGCTCATTGCACCATCAGGATTCAAGCAAGCCGGGCCGACGACGCCTGAAATGGCAGAAATCGGTCCCCGGAAGCTTGTTTCCTTCCCAGTATAAGAATTGGCTTGGTAGTTTGGTTTGCCCTGTTCCCATCATGCACTGGGACAGGAACAGACTAATTTGCATATAGCCAAGTTCTGAGCTGGGATGGTGCAGTGAGCTAAAAAACGGTGATGGATCAAGCCCTGATCTTTGGACTGGGTAAGAGTGGTCTGCTTAATTCAGGCACTCTGTTCATCACCACCCCCTTTTCTGAATCATTTTGTGTACCATAAGCGTGGAAGGGTATACTCAGATGTGAGTCCCTTGCTCATTGCACCATCAGGATTCAAGCAAGCCGGGCCGACGACGCCTGAAATGGCAGAAACCGGTCCCCGGAAGCTTGTTTCCTTCCCAGTACAAGAATTGGCTTGGTAGTTTGGTTTGCCCTGTTCCCATCATGCACTGGGACAGGAACAGACTAATTTGCATATAGCCAAGTTCTGAGCTGGGATGGTGCAGTGAGCTAAAAAACGGTGATGGATCAAGCCCTGATCTTTGGACTGGGTAAGAGTGGTCTGCTTAATTCAGGCACTCTGTTCATCACCACCCCCTTTTCTGAATCATTTTGTCCACCATAAGCGTGGAAGGGTATACTCAGATGTGAGTCCCTTGCTCATTGCACCATCAGGATTCAAGCAAGCCGGGCCGACGACGCCTGAAATGGCAGAAACCGGTCCCCGGAAGCTTGTTTCCTTCCCAGTATAAGAATTGGCTTGGTAGTTTGGTTTGCCCTGTTCCCATCATGCACTGGGACAGGAACAGACTAATTTGCATATAGCCAAGTTCTGAGCTGGGATGGTGCAGTGAGCTAAAAAACGGTGATGGATCAAGCCCTGATCTTTGGACTGGGTAAGAGTGGTCTGCTTAATTCAGGCACTCTGTTCATCACCACCCCCTTTTCTGAATCATTTTGTCCACCATAAGCGTGGAAGGGTATGCTCAGATGTGAGTCCCTTGCTCATTGCACCATCAGGATTCAAGCAAGCCGGGCCGACGACGCCTGAAATAGCAGAAACCGGTCCCCGGAAGCTTGTTTCCTTCCCAGTATAAGAATTGGCTTGGTAGTTTGGTTTGCCCTGTTCCCATCATGCACTGGGACAGGAACAGACTAATTTGCATATAGCCAAGTTCTGAGCTGGGATGGTGCAGTGAGCTAAAAAACGGTGATGGATCAAGCCCTGATCTTTGGACTGGGTAAGAGTGGTCTGCTTAATTCAGGCACTCTGTTCATCACCACCCCCTTTTCTGAATCATTTTGTCCACCATAAGCGTGGAAGGGTATACTCAGATGTGAGTCCCTTGCTCATTGCACTATCAGGATTCAAGCAAGCCGGGCCGACGACGCCTGAAATGGCAGAAACCGGTCCCCGGAAGCTTGTTTCCTTCCCAGTATAAGAATTGGCTTGGTAGTTTGGTTTGCCCTGTTCCCATCATGCACTGGGACAGGAACAGACTAATTTGCATATAGCCAAGTTCTGAGCTGGGATGGTGCAGTGAGCTAAAAAATGGTGATGGATCAAGCCCTGATCTTTGGACTGGGTAAGAGTGGTCTGCTTAATTCAGGCACTCTGTTCATCACCACCCCCTTTTCTGAATCATTTTGTCCACCATAAGCGTGGAAGGGTATACTCAGATGTGAGTCCCTTGCTCATTGCACCATCAGGATTCAAGCAAGCCAGGCCGACGACGCCTGAAATGGCAGAAACCGGTCCCCGGAAGCTTGTTTCCTTCCCAGTATAAGAATTGGCTTGGTAGTTTGGTTTGCCCTGTTCCCATCATGCACTGGGACAGGAACAGACTAATTTGCATATAGCCAAGTTCTGAGCTGGGATGGTGCAGTGAGCTAAAAAACGGTGATGGATCAAGCCCTGATCTTTAGACTGGGTAAGAGTGGTCTGCTTAATTCAGGCACTCTGTTCATCACCACCCCCTTTTCTGAATCATTTTGTCCACCATAAGCGTGGAAGGGTATACTCAGATGTGAGTCCCTTGCTCATTGCACCATCAGGATTCAAGCAAGCCGGGCCGACGACGCCTGAAATGGCAGAAACCGGTCCCCGGAAGCTTGTTTCCTTCCCAGTATAAGAATTGGCTTGGTAGTTTGGTTTGCTCTGTTTCCATCATGCACTGGGACAGGAACAGACTAATTTGCATATAGTCAAGTTCTGAGCTGGGATGGTGCAGTGAGCTAAAAAACGGTGATGGATCAAGCCCTGATCTTTGGACTGGGTAAGAGTGGTCTGCTTAATTCAGGCACTCTGCTCATCACCACCCCCTTTTCTGAATCATTTTGTCCACCATAAGCGTGGAAGGGTATACTCAGATGTGAGTCCCTTGCTCATTGCACCATCAGGATTCAAGCAAGCCGGGCCGACGACGCCTGAAATGGCAGAAACCGGTCCCCGGAAGCTTGTTTCCTTCCCAGTATAAGAATTGGCTTGGTAGTTTGGTTTGCCCTATTCCCATCATGCACTCGGACAGGAACAGACTAATTTGCATATAGCCAAGTTCTGAGCTGGGATGGTGCAGTGAGCTAAAAAACGGTGATGGATCAAGCCCTGATCTTTGGACTGGGTAAGAGTGGTCTGCTTAATTCAGGCACTCTGTTCATCACCACCCCCTTTTCTGAATCATTTTGTCCACCATAAGCGTGGAAGGGTATACTCAGATGTGAGTCCCTTGCTCATTGCACCATCAGGATTCAAGCAAGCCGGGCCGACGACGCCTGAAATGGCAGAAACCGGTCCCCGGAAGCTTGTTTCCTTCCCAGTATAAGAATTGGCTTGGTAGTTTGGTTTGCCCTGTTCCCATCATGCACTGGGACAGGAACAGACTAATTTGCATATAGCCAAGTTCTGAGCTGGGATGGTGCAGTGAGCTAAAAAACGGTGATGGATCAAGCCCTGATCTTTGGACTGGGTAAGAGTGGTCTGCTTAATTCAGGCACTCTGTTCATCACCACCCCCTTTTCTGAATCATTTTGTCCACCATAAGCGTGGGAGGGTATACTCAGATGTGAGTCCCTTGCTCATTGCACCATCAGGATTCAAGCAAGCCGGGCCGACGACGCCTGAAATGGCAGAAACCGGTCCCCGGAAGCTTGTTTCCTTCCCAGTATAAGAATTGGCTTGGTAGTTTGGTTTGCCCTGTTCCCATCATGCACTGGGACAGGAACAGACTAATTTGCATATAGCCAAGTTCTGAGCTGGGATGGTGCAGTGAGCTAAAAAACGGTGATGGATCAAGCCCTGATCTTTAGACTGGGTAAGAGTGGTCTGCTTAATTCAGGCACTCTGTTCATCACCACCCCCTTTTCTGAATCATTTTGTCCACCATAAGCGTGGAAGGGTATACTCAGATGTGAGTCCCTTGCTCATTGCACCATCAGGATTCAAGCAAGCCGGGCCGACGACGCCTGAAATGGCAGAAACCGGTCCCCGGAAGCTTGTTTCCTTCCCAGTATAAGAATTGGCTTGGTAGTTTGGTTTGCCCTGTTCCCATCATGCACTGGGACAGGAACAGACTAATTTGCATATAGCCAAGTTCTGAGCTGGGATGGTGCAGTGAGCTAAAAAACGGTGATGGATCAAGCCCTGATCTTTGGACTGGGTAAGAGTGGTCTGCTTAATTCAGGCACTCTGTTCATCACCACCCCCTTTTCTGAATCATTTTGTCCACCATAAGCGTGGAAGGGTATACTCAGATGTGAGTCCCTTGCTCATTGCACCATCAGGATTCAAGCAAGCCGGGCCGACGACGCCTGAAATGGCAGAAACCGGTCCCCGGAAGCTTGTTTCCTTCCCAGTATAAGAATTGGCTTGGTAGTTTGGTTTGCTCTGTTTCCATCATGCACTGGGACAGGAACAGACTAATTTGCATATAGTCAAGTTCTGAGCTGGGATGGTGCAGTGAGCTAAAAAACGGTGATGGATCAAGCCCTGATCTTTGGACTGGGTAAGAGTGGTCTGCTTAATTCAGGCACTCTGCTCATCACCACCCCCTTTTCTGAATCATTTTGTCCACCATAAGCGTGGAAGGGTATACTCAGATGTGAGTCCCTTGCTCATTGCACCATCAGGATTCAAGCAAGCCGGGCCGACGACGCCTGAAATGGCAGAAACCGGTCCCCGGAAGCTTGTTTCCTTCCCAGTATAAGAATTGGCTTGGTAGTTTGGTTTGCCCTGTTCCCATAATGCACTGGGACAGGAACAGACTAATTTGCATATAGCCAAGTTCTGAGCTGGGATGGTGCGGTGAGCTAAAAAACGATGATGGATCAAGCCCTGATCTTTGGACTGGGTAAGAGTGGTCTGCTTAATTCAGGCACTCTGTTCATCACCACCCCCTTTTCTGAATCATTTTGTCCACCATAAGCGTGGAAGGGTATACTCAGATGTGAGTCCCTTGCTCATTGCACAATCAGGATTCAAGCAAGCCGGGCCGACGACGCCTGAAATGGCAGAAACCGGTCCCCGGAAGCTTGTTTCCTTCCCAGTATAAGAATTGGCTTGGTAGTTTGGTTTGCCCTGTTCCCATCATGCACTGGGACAGGAACAGACTAATTTGTATATAGCCAAGTTCTGAGCTTGGATGGTGCAGTGAGCTAAAAAACGGTGATGGATCAAGCCCTGATCTTTGGACTGGGTAAGAGTGGTCTGCTTAATTCAGGCAGTCTGTTCATCACCACCCCCTTTTCTGAATCATTTTGTCCACCATAAGCGTGGAAGGGTATACTCAGATGTGAGTCCCTTGCTCATTGCACCATCAGGATTCAAGCAAGCCGGGCCGACGACGCCTGATATGGCAGAAACCGGTCCCCGGAAGCTTGTTTCCTTCCCAGTATAAGAATTGGCTTGGTAGTTTGGTTTGCCCTGTTCCCATCATGCACTGGGACAGGAACAGACTAATTTGCATATAGCCAAGTTCTGAGCTGGGATGGTGCAGTGAGCTAAAAAACAGTGATGGATCAAGCCCTGATCTTTGGACTGGGTAAGAGTGGTCTGCTTAATTCAGGCACTCTGTTCATCACCACCCCCTTTTCTGAATCCTTAAAGAGGGGGGTCCTTTCCCTTGAAGAATCTTATGGGCCATACAGAGAGCCTTAAATTTGACACTCTCTCTTACCGGGAGCCAATGCAATGCTTTTAAGGCGGGCTTAGCTGATTGTCGCCTTGATGTATTAGTCAGCAACCTAGCTGCAGCATTTTGCACCTGCTGCAGCTTACTGAGTGTGGTTTCCGGAGCACCAAGGAAAATAGCATTGCATTAATCCAGCCTGGAGATAATTAACCCCTGGATGAGTAACCTCCTCTATGGAAAAGGGAGGAGGGGCAAGATTTTACGGGCTGAGCGAAGAAGCCCGAAGCACACGCCCGCTGTTTTCTTAGCCTGAGTTTTAAAAGAGAGATCCTGCTCCAGCCAGACTCCCAAGCTCTTGATCTCCTGCTTGGGGCTGGGGCGCTCCCCCAGGCAGCTGGGCCAGACGGACAAGGGGAGAGAGGGAGTCTTATGCCCTAACAGCATAATCTCCGTCTTGGCACCATTAAGCTTAAGCGACGAATCACTCATCCAGGTATGTACATTAGTCAGGCATAGGCGCAGCACGTCTAGATTCTTCTCCAGTTGGTATAAAGCAACCACCAGCTGGGTGTCATCAGCATAGCTTATAATTTTTATCCCAAAAGGGGCCACCACATCCTCCAGGCTGGCAATATAGACGTTAAATAAAGTAGGGCTCAACGAGGAGCCCTGTGGCACACCACACTGGAGGGGGATAGATGGAGACTTCTCGCTGCCTTCCCAGACCTGATAAGTACTGCCATGCAGAAACGACCTGAGCCATTGCAGAGCAACTCCTGTGACCCCCACATTGGACAGCCGTTGGATCAGCACTTGGTGGTTTACAGTGTCAAAGGCAGCACTGAGGTCCAGGAGGATTACTGCCACTGACCCTCCTGAATCCAAAATGCTCCTTGCTTCCTCCACGACTGCCAAGAGGGCGGTGTCTGTGCCCTGCCCTGGCCGGAAGCCAGTTTGAGAATCCCTCAGCAAGCCGTTGGATTCCAGAAAGACGGATAGTTGTCGATTAACCAGTCTTTCAGCGATCTTACCCAAGCCCGGCAACAGAGAGATAGGCCTGAAGTTGGCCAGATCTGACGAATCTAAATTGGGTTTCTTCAGAAGCGCCTTTACGACCGCTCTTTTCCAGCTTGACGGCACCACACCCTGAGTGAGTGATGTATTAATCAAATTCGCTATAGGAGCTGCAACAACAGATGTAGCTTGTTTCAAAAATCTCATTGGGGCTGGGTCCTCTGGTGAGCCACTCTTCATGGATCCCAGCTCCTTTGCGACTTCAGCTACAGAGATTGGACCGAAGGTATCCAAGCGGAGGCCTTCTCCTGCTGTCTGATTTCCTATCTGTACAACCTGTGCGACCTGTGGCAGGGCAGCTATTATGTTCTCAATTTTTAGATGAAAAAATTCTGCTAGCTCTCTACACTTCACCGCAGGATTATCCTGTGATGGTGGAGGCTCCGGAATTTTGAGGAGTTCCTTTACCACTGCAAAGGTCTCTCTCGAGAAATTAGAGGCACTTTTTATCCTTTCTTCAAAGAATTGTGTCTTAGCACTGCGAAGAGCGTTTTTATATGATCTTATTGCAGTGCGATAATCATCCCGGCTTGCCACCTCCCAATTTTTTCCCCAGGTTCTCTCCAGTCTCTTGCATCCTTTCCTAAGGGTGCGTAAGTCCGGTGAATACCAAGGGGTGGAACCCATCCTTTTACCCCTCTTTGCTACTCTTTTTTTGGGGAGAATAGCATCCAGGGAGTTAGTTATCCACAACTCAAAGTCTGTATCGGCTGTAGCCGGATCAGCTGCTACCGGGGGGCATGAGCTCTCAAGTCTCGCAGTCCAATTATCAACTGATAGCCTGGACCAGGCCCTCTCCAGAGTGCATACTCTCGGAACGGGGGCCACTCTCGGGTCAACCTGCAGGCTAACCTGGACCAGAAAGTGGTCGGTCCAAGGCAGCGGACAAGCGGGCAGAGCTGTGAGATATGAAATATTCGTGAAAATAGGATCAAGAAGGTGGCCCTTGGAATGGGAGGGTCCCAGGTTTTTTAGGGTGAGATTATAGGCTTTCAGATCACTCAGCAGATCCGCCGCCACAGAATCAGTTTGGTCATTAAAATGGAGATTTAAATCTCCTAACAACATGAAATTAGTTGTCGCGGAAGCCAACTGCGTAACTGTTTCCATCAGAGAGCCAATAAAACTCCCTAACACTCCTGGTGGGCGATAGATCAGGATGCCTGACACAGTCACCGTAGGGGACACCTGGATAGAGAACAGGCAGCTCTCACAATCCAATACGTCGCTGTTCTGCGCCTTACACACCAATGTGTCTCTATATATAATGGCAATACCGCCACCCCGCCCCTTAGGTCTATCGAGATGGTATATCAAAAAGCCAGGGGGAAGGGCTTGCACCATGTCTACGCCTGAACTGGCAACAATCCAGGTCTCCGTCAAGAGCAGGATGTCCAGTTCGTGATCTTGTATCAGGAAATTAATTTCCAGAGCATGACACGGAAGAGATCTACAATTAAGCAGCGCCATTGAGAGGGAGCTTTTTCCCTTAGATGGTTACATAGTAAGGCATGTCCTACAGGCAGTGTAGGGTGATGAACCCTTATAGGTGTACTTACATGAAGGCTTTTTAGGAGCTCGTAGCGACATAATGTCCTCTCGGGAATACGTTATCGGTGTTTCAGGTGAAAGAACCAGCGAATCAGGCCCTAGGCCCGTCTGGGCCCGGACGGGCACAGACGGGCACAGACGGGCTGGACTCTGGCGTGACTCTGGCGCGATTACGGCGTGCCCGCTGCGCGTCACCGCTGCGCGTTTCCATGTGAGGATTAAGTAGGGAGCTCGTGTGTCCAGGCGAACACTAGACTGCTGCCTCGAATGGCCAGTCACGTCCCAACCTCCACCCAAGATGGCCGACACGCTTTCCCCAAGACCAGCAACCCGCAAATGGCCCGCCAAACAGCGGTGAGGATCACCAAGTTAGAGTGCAGGTAGGCGCTCTAATAGCAGTACAAAAACGGCGATTATGGCAGCAAATACGGCGCATTAAAAACTGGGGCAAAAGAATCAATACAACTTAAGATACAAAACAAGGGGAGCAATTTAAAAGCGCAAGCGCCTAAAATGCAGTAGCTATGATAAGAAACGCTGGGAAGAGCAGGGCAGTGTCATGCAGGGAGCTCCCCCGTGACATCACGTGGGGGGGGGGGTCCTTCCAGCGCGTACGCTAAGAGGAAGCTCCCTGCTACCCTGCCGTTGTCCCCATCAGGATCCATGTGGGAAATGCCGCCATCCGCCCCCAGCCCCCTGAGCAGAGCAGAGCCTTAGGTAAGTGGGCTCTGGGGTTGGGGCCATATTTTAGTGCTTCAGATCCTTGAGCCCCAGTGCCTCACAATGCCCCCAGAGCCAACCCGCCGCACATCGGCCCCAGCCATAACATCCCTGAGCAACATCTTCAACCTGTGTGCTCTGGGGGCTTCAATTTTTAAAAAACGAGACCTCGCACCCCACACCGTCCAAAGGCCTCAGGATCACCCCCAGAGTCCAGCCCTTGGAAAGCAGACTCTGTGGGTGTCTTTAATTTTTTTATAAATAATTGGGGCCTCGAGCCCCCCAACACTGCCGCAACTCACCCCCAGAGCCAGCCCTGATCTAGAGGGCTCCGGGGGCTACAACCGTAAGTTTAGTCCGCGGTAGCGTAAGTTTGGTCCGTGGTCTCCGCACAACGCTGACCATGCCCCCCTTTCCCCAGAGCCCCGTATGGTGCGCAGCGGGCTCTGGGGCTTTTATTCTTATGGATAATGGGCCATCGAGCCCCTACACTACGGCATCACAATCCCCAGTGCGTGACTCTGGGGGCTTTATTTTATAAAACTGGGGCCTCAAGCCCCCACGGCCGCACAAGCCCCAGAGCCCCGCACTTGGACAGCGGGTTATGGGTCCTTTATTTTATGAAAAATGGGACATCGAGCCCCACACCAAAGCAGCAACCATCCCCAGAGCACACCCTGATGTATGGGGGCTCTGAGTTACAACCTCGTTTTTGAGGCCCCCCCACGTTCTTTCACCTCATCTGGACCCTGACCCCCAAGTGGACTTGTGACAGCTGTGGGCCTCAAGCATAACATGTCTGGCTAACTATCATTAGAAGATGCATCATGCGCCAGTCCATCGCCAGAATAGCCTGGGGTGAGTGTTCTGGAACCATTAAAACAACTGTTCTTCATGTAAAAATGTTTTCTAGGTGCAGTAAAATACACGGATGTCTCTGCATGTCCCATAATAAGCCCCCCAACATTATGCACCTTAAATACACACCCCTGCAGCCTCGTCGCCAGCCCCAACAGCACCACCCATATTCACATTAGTTGACTGCACTTTAAACTCAATGCTTCAAAAACAACATTATTCACTTCATATACAAGCCACATATGTTTTAAACGCCCTTTAAACTTTAAGTTGCAAGCATTTACACCGTCATACCCTTTAGCATTACTCACATTAAATGTACCCCTTCATGGTAAAATGTTTCTGTAAACTGCATGATCTTAAGGTTACAACCCTGCGCCACATCCAAAACCAGCCTTTGTTTACATTACATACAGTTCCCTTGCGCTTTGCACCTTTGAAAAAAAAAAACTTAAAATGACAACCGCATTTCACCTCCAACCTTATTCACATTAGGCACTAGACCACATCTCTTTAAACATTATTTAAAACAATTTAAACACAATCCTACATAGCGCTGAACCCCTTTTAAAATGCAACCTTGTTCACATTAAATACATTCCCCACCAATACTTTAAATACCCATAAGCTTGCAACACGGCACCATCCACCTACTTATTTACCTTCATCAGAGCGCAGAATGCAGGGTCAATCTGTGAGAGGTTGCTCTGATCCATTGTGACCTTAAGTTTCTGATGCAGGTCTGTGCAGCACACATTCCAAACAAGGCGTTCCAAAAGGGGTTTTTGAATGGCTATTTCTGTTGACCCCTAAAGTGTGCTTTTTATACTTGTCCTGGCATGCTAATTACGTCACCACCCTTTATGGAGGAGAGGGTTTAGAACCAGGCAGTGGGGTCCCTTGGTGGGAACATTTTCTGACTGATGTACAGCTTTTGCTAGATGCCACTTTAACATTTGACATCTGTTAATTAAACCTACTGCCTGTCGTGGGAAGAGCTGGGTAATCACCTGTGCTTAGGAATCGTTCTCATGGAAGGATGACTCCGGCTGAAGTTTGCGGACATGACGGTTGACCAGGGTACATTTTCTAACTGGGGCCTTGTTTGCTAGGTACACCCATTAGCATTTTTACATCTGTTTATTAAACCTACGGCCAGTCTTGGGAAGAGCTGCGTAATCAGCTGTGTTTGGGACTCAATCTCCTGGGAAGGCTGGGACTGGCTGATTAGTTTGTTTTCCTCTTCTCAGCTTTGCTTTGCTCACAACTGTTGTCACTTTATCACTTTGGCACCTACACACCTACATGTCAGAACCCTTACCTGGGAATTTGTCCTTTTTTCTTGTCTTTTTACATCTTGACTTGTGAGCCTAAACCCTTTGAGTCTTGTGGGAAGCTTGGGACTGGCTGATTAGTTTTTTCCTCTTCTCAGCTTTGCTCTGCTCACATTTTAGATATGCCCAGACATCTCCCTCTTACATGAAGGCACATTTTTGCGCACACATTTTTCTTTACATATCCTAAATGCCCTGCTAGCCCAGCACAGCCTTCAATACTGTCTCACGCTCTGACACACCCCCTTTGCCATACCCCCACGGCTCAGCTCTGGTTAGGGCTGCCACACATACATCATGTCCACATATTTTCTGCGCACAAACTGTCACTTTTAAGGACACCGGGAGGGGGAATGGCACCTGTCACTTTTGGGGGCACGCATGATGAGCAAAGGTTTCTTGACTTACTACTTGCGTACATTTGCTTGATGATTAAATTTGGCTTCATGTGAATGTGTGTTCATGTATGAGTGTGTATATATATATATATATGTTAGACCTGGCCTCCTTGGCATGGCTTCCCCTAACTTTTTGCCTTCAGACACCTGTTTTTGCTGACTGTATTTTTGCTGGCCTTAGAATTCTGCTCACCAGTACTAAAGTGCTTGTGCTCTCTCCCTATATTTTGAAACATTGGCTTATCCACAATTGGCATATTTTAAGTACCTATACGTTTTTAGTAGTGTGCACTACCTGTGCCCAAGGCCTGTAAATTAAATGCTACTAGTGGGCCTCCATCACTAATTATACCACAGTCATAAGTGGCTCTTTAAACATGTCTCTAGCTGAACCGTAAATAAACCCTCTTGCCACACCCAAACCTTTCTTTTTAATACATTTAAGTCACCCCTAGGGCAGGCCCTGGACAGCCCAAAGGTTAGGGTTCAATATATTTAAAAATCAGGCCATTTATGTTTAAGTTGTACTGATAGAGATCGCAGGTCACCCGACCAATATTTTCACCACTTAGGTTTCGGGCCCATATATTTCATTTCACCATATACATTGATCAGATGACCATACAATCTACTACCAATAATTGTGAGTCCCTTCCTGCTATTTCTAGTGTACCCGACTTACCATCCACCGATACGGGTACCTATAACCACGATGGGTCAGGGAGCTAGCTGTAAAAGGAAAGGCAGCAAAATACAAAACCCAACATAAAAAATGATTTCAATGTTTCATCAAATGACCACGGACAACTGGGAAGTTTTAAGATTCTTTATCTAACATTCAGTTTTGGAAAATCATAACATTTACAGGAAAAACCCCAGTCAATAATCTGAATTTTTACTATGGAAACAGTTTTCATGAATTTGAATGGGAAATTAGGAATCCTAACAGCTATAGTAAGGGTGTAATGTGAAACATGATATAACTCTAGTAAAGTACTTCAGTTAAATGTTAAGAGAAAATTATAGGCCACATCAGGAAATTATAAACTGCAATGTAGGAAATGATTTCTAAAAGGTAGGATAACATAGGAACACGCTATGAAAGTAAATGCAAATAACTTTATGATATGCAATGGTTGCGGAAAACATGGAAAATTATCATATGCAAAGGTATGTCTTTATTGAAGCAAAGACGGAAAACTGGGAAGTTTTAAGATTCTTTATCTAAAATTCAGTTTTGGAAAATCATAACATTTACAGGAAAAACCCCAGTCAATAATCGGAATTTTTACTATGGAAACAGTTTTCATGAATTTGAATGGGAAATTAGGAATCCTAACAGCTATAGTAAGGGTGTAATGTGAAACATGATATAACTCTAGTAAAGTACTTCAGTTAAATGTTAAGAGAAAATTATAGGCCACATCAGGAAATTATAAACTGCAATGTAGAAAATGATTTCTAAAAGGTAGGATAACATAGGAACACGCTATGAAAGTAAATGCAAATAACTTTATGATATGCAATGGTTGCGGAAAACATGGAAAATTATCATATGCAAAGGTATGTCTTTATTGAAGCAAAGACGGAAAAATAGAAAGGTGCAGTTCAGAGTTTTCGGCAAGATATTTACCTAGACTGGTGTGAAAACCAACCCTGGCCACGGGTCAGTTAAGGACAGGAAATACCCCAAGGAATAGCAGTCATCAATGGGACAGCAGGTGCAGTAGGGACACCTCAGGACAGGACAGGAAACCCAGATTAGGATCAGGACAGGACCACCAGGATACGACCAGCACCCGCAGTTCGGAAGCAACGCCTGCGCTCCACCCTCTCTGCAGTTATCAGTCAGAACCCCTATTGGGTTAGCGAACTCCCCAGCAAAGTGCTCCGCCAGCACTTAAGGTTTAGTAAAACCTTAGTCTATGGTCAAATTCGGACAGAGTGCTCCGCAGCGCTCTGTATATTCAGTCACCTATTGAGTGCGTTGGGTCAGTGACAGGTCAGCTATTCGGACAAGTCGGACAATTTCTCTAGCTAAACCTAGGCTAGATATACTCTTTTGGGTCAGTGTACCACCCCCCAATGTTGCAAAGTGTCAGAATCCCCAATTTCGATTGGTCCTAAGGTAGGATGGGTTAACACACCAATCAGAACAGACTTATTCAAGTCCTAATTTGCATTCTAAGGTACCGCCTAGCAAGATTGGGGTTCCCATGAGAGAATATGCAGAATACAATAGAAATAATGTCATTGTATCAAGTCAGGAACATGATTTCTCTATCCTCCTGGGTCAGAGGTGGTGTTCTCAGGAGCATCTTGTCTGTGACTGCCAGCTGGCTGAGTTCCACCGCTCAAGGCTACGGCTGCCTGGGCTGCGCGGTCATGCGCAGAAAGGACCCTCAAGATGGCTCTCGACCCAGTTGGACCCCCCGTTTACCATGGTACATGAAAAGTAAGCGAAAACAAATTAAAACATAGAAATAAATGAATAAACTACATAACATGAGTGTGTACTTGTGAATTATCATTATAAAATATACTATGCAATTATTTATTAGTGCAACAGACAGAATCACAAAAGCAACGGTGCAAGCTTCACCTCGCTATTAGAAAGCGCGGCCATTTTATTGGCTGTTACGCATGCGCACCCTTTCCCTCCAAATATGACTGCGTCGTGTCACGTGATTATGCCTAACGCATGCGCAGAATAAAATTTCGAGCAGCTTCCATGTTTTAAAGACAAGAGTTATTCGTATTTAGTAAAACACATAGGCAAGCATCACTATGATACACACGCACCTTCAAAATTCATAAATTTAGTAAAACAAACAATTGGAATTACGGGATTATAACAAATATTCGAGGTTCTTGACTCGAGCAAGTCGCGATGCGAAATCTTGCTCTATCAATCCCCTCTTTGATGATATTTACTATCATCACAAAATAATGGAACCAGATGCCAACTTTCTTTCACACCTTGTACATTTCTATCTCTTCCAACAGGCGATTCAGTTTTTCTTTCTCATTTTTGGTAGGGTGAGAATTTTTCACCTTTTTATAAATCTGATTATTCATTTCTTCCAATTCAAGCTCATCCGCACTCCGTTTCACTCCTCTCGCATTCACTTGGTATTTCTTTGTGTGTTTGCGACATTTGCAACAGACGAATATGAGAAATAGGATAAGACCTATCACTCCAATTGGCATCAGTACCTTAAACAATAAGTTTTTACTAAGCTAGCAAACCAATGACCTACATTGGAGAGACCATCAACCAGTCTCTTCCAGGCAGTGTCAACCTCGAGTGATTTGAGTTCCTTTTCCAAATTAGTAATGTTTTTCACATACCTTTTGAGCTGTATACTTTTGTCCGGAATGTAAGTGCAACAATGTTGCGCCTTCAACATCCGGCAGACTCCGCCCTCTTTTGCTAATAAGGTGTCAAGAGCAAGTCTGTTCTGCAAAACCATTGATCTGATCGCAACCATTTCAGTATTGACCAGCAGAAATCCATGAGCCGTGTCCGTAGACAACACATCCACTATTGTGGATAATTTGCAAATTCTGTGAGTGTTCAGAACCACTCCCACTCCAGGTATCAGTGCACTAAAAATACTACCCAATATTTCACCTACACTTTCTCTTTTACTACGCGCTAAGCCATTAGTGTTTTCGTTGCTTCCAGCAATTTCATTCACGTGGTATATTTTCGGGAAAACAATGCCAGCTTCCATACCAGTGATCCGGCAATTTGAAATAAGCCTTGTTTCCACATACATAATAAATTCTGGGAAACACAGGTTCTGACCCATTTTTGAAACCCCAACCTCCAATTACCTTGTAATTGTGTTCACATTGACTGGAACCAATGAAAATATTATTATAATAACTAGTCTTCTCGCGATGAAGACAGAGTTTCCCTTTCTTTTCGAAATCCAGCAACAAAGCAGGCCCTGCCCCGCCATTTGAGGTGCTTTCCATGTCCTCAGCCCATTTTGGGGTTTTCTGTCTTTTGTCATTTGCCTTTCTTTGGAAACTCTCTTTTCTCTTCTCTGCCATGTTCAAAAATATTTTTTCTTGATCATGTAATGAACAGGTCAAGTTGTCTCTGTGTGCTTCATTTAAGTCTATGGTACCTATAGTCAGAAAGTATTCTCCCATATAACGTGTAACGTCACTTTTGGTATGTACAGGATTCAGATTACCACGTATAGGAAGTTCAGAAAAGATCACGTCATTGTTAGAGTAATAGTACTGTAACAGTCCTCTTTTGTAAAATAAGCTTGCTAAAATACTACAGGAAATCCCATATGTCAGAGGCAGGTGATGGTAAGTCACGCCTTCAGCCACAGAAGTAGGTAGCTTCATACAGACATAGCAATCTTCTATTTCCATAGTTTCTACATAATGCACTAACAGGTTTGCAAAAACATTTAAATGAGTCTGGTTTCTAACTCCGTGGTAATGTAGTCCTTCCTCATCTGATGCTTCTAAGTCTCGTTTTGTCTGTCTGAGTGCTTTTTCACGTCTTTCTACACTTTGTGTTGTCAGTTCTTCAGGGTTGGTAGTCTGAGTAGGGTCAATATTAGTATTTTTGCTTACCATAAAAGGAATGAAAACTGTTAGTCCTATCCAAACTAATATTACTATAACTATACTACATATACATACCTTGCAGCATGTTTTGCAACAACTGCGGCTAGGTCTACCACTCACATTTGAATCAGACATTTTGGCTCAGAAGAAGTTTTCAACCCCTCTTTGTGTCCTTGCCCAGGTACCTTTATGCTGAGAAATTTCACGGCGGTTCGTCCTCTTCCTCTGCAGAGTAATCAGTAATCGGCTCCCCGTCGCTTTCGTCAGTAATATCAAGATCCTCTAAATTTTCCAGAATCAGATATGTCCATTCAGAATCCTGGTATTTCTCATTCAGTCTTTTTATTCGATCACTCCTTCTTTTGGAGCTTTCTCCAGCTTGCTCTGCTATTCGTATGCTTTTTCTTCTGTCAGCAAGTTTCTCTTCTACTGTTTTTATTCTCAATCTTAGTCTCTTAATGTATCTTGGTTTGATATTTTTCTTTTTCTTGAATCTTTTAGTTGGCACTGTATTTTGGCTTTCTTCTAATGCTCTTTTATTTTCGTTTGTTTGTGGCACTTCTGTCTCTGTCTCTTCCCTTCCTATCTGACTAATCCCAGGTCTTGTATCTATTTCTTCCGCCTGGTTACTAAGTTGGCCTTGTTCAGGTGAGTTTTGAATTTGGCTTTCGAATGTCTTTGTTTCTGTGTCCTGAACACGTTCTTCTAACTCTGTCTGATCCTGTTCAAGCACTTCGATCTCTTGATTTTCTTCCGCTCGAACTTTTGAACTAGTTCTAGTCTGTCCCTTTTCAATATCAGGAGTCAGTGGAGGAGTATCGATCACTTGTTCTGTCCCTGTCTGACCTCCCTCTTCGTCCTCGGATTTGATGTGAATCTCAATGATCTGAGGGTCTTCGCCTGTGCCTGTCTCGACCTCTCTATTCCACTCTCTATCTTCGTAGATTCGCTCTCTTGTTCTGATTGGGTCTTCAATGAAATCGATTATAGGTATCCAATCATCTTGGCTGGTGCTCGGTTGCTCGTCATCAGCTACTTCCGGACCAACGTCTGCAGGACCCTCAGCTGGACTGGCGCTCGGCTGTTCGTCATCAGCTACTTCAGGACCGACATCCGCAGACCCCTCAGCTGGACAACCTTCAGCTCCAGGCTCCTTGTCTGGAATTACCTTTTGAGTATGGCTGGCATGGATCCACCTGGGAATGCCTGCACACTTCACTGCTGTCGTGGTCACCAGTATTACTTGGCGTTTTTCTCCCCACCTCGGTGCAAGGCAACTCGAACGAGTGTTCTTCTTTATTCTAACCCAGTCACCTGGAACCAATTTGTGAACTGGAGTTGTCGGGTTGGCGACGGCGTCTTCCCCAATCTGGCGAGAGATAGAACGCACTTGGTCACCCAGTTTCCTGCAGTACTCAAGTACCAAATCATCAGAAATATTTAACAGTTTGTTTCCTGGTACCCATGCTTGTCTTATCACTCTTCCCATCAAAATTTCATGGGGGCTCAGGCCTGTTCTCCGATCTGGAATACTTCGGAGTCCCATCAGAACAAGAGGCAAGGCAGTAATCCAATTCATTCCTGTTGAGTCACACATTTTGGCCAACCTCGATTTAATAGTGCCATTTATCTGCTCTACCACTCCAGAAGCTTCTGGACGATGTGCACAGTGCAACTTTTGTGTGATTCCAAACGCTTTACAGAGTTGGTCCATCACCTCATTCTGAAAATGTCCGCCTCTATCTGATTCAATAGTGACTGGCACCCCGAACCTAGGTATCAATTCTCGTAGTAACAATTTGGCTACTGTTAAGGCATCACTCTGTGGGACAGGGTAAGCTTCCACCCATTTTGAAAATAGGCAGACTACTACAAGGACATATCTTTTTCCCTCGCAGCGTGGCATGGTGATGAAGTCAATTTGTATTCTTACAAAGGGACCCCCTGACTTTCCAATTTTTCCCAGTTCAACTACTGTTCTCTTGCCAGCGTTGAACTGTTGACAAGTCATGCACCTCTGGCACAAGGATTCTGCTACCTTCCTGAATTTCGGGTTATACCAGGTCTGTTGAAATACCAGAACCATGGCATCCCTACCAATGTGTGATCCTTCATGTATCAGTCTGGCCATAGGGGCAAGCAGGTTCCTAGGTAACACAGGCATACCATCTGGGCCCACAATGACACCATCCTCACGTCTTGGTCGACAACCAAGTCCCTTCCACTTCTCTTTCTCTTCCCAGGGCACAGCATGCTGCCATTCTCTCACTTCATCCCAGGTAGGCACTTCTTCAAACACCATAAGTTGGCAGCTGTTTCCAGTCCCACCCAGTCTGATATTCATTGGCATGCGATCCATAGCACATTGTTTTGCTACCCGATCAGCAAAATCATTACCCAATGACACGGGGTCAAGGCCCTTTTTATGAGCAACACATTTGACCACTGCCAATTCTTTTGGTAATTGGATTGCCTCTAGAAGGTCTTGGATAACTTTTCCATTTCGAATGGGTGTACCTGATGAAGTCAGGAATTCTCTTTGTAGCCATAACTGGCCAAAGTCATGCACAACCCCATAACAGTACTGGCTGTCAGTATACACTGTTATTCTTTTGTCTTTTCCCAATTTGCAAGCTCTTATCAAGGCAATTAGTTTGGCTACTTGTGCAGACTTTACTCCAAATAAACAGGATGCTTCTTTAACTTTGTCTAATGCAACCACAGCGTAGGCAGCACTTAGGCCTACAAGTTCATGCCTCATGCATGAACCATCCACAAACCATTCCTCATCATGTACAGGCAAGGGTGTTTCTTTAATATCTGGGTGGGGTTTAGTACTGAATTCTGTCAGGTCAATACAGTCATGCTCGTTCTCTCCCTGGTCTTCTAAAACCATTGAGTCAGGGAGCAGAGTGGCTGGGTTCAGTATATTACACCGAGTGATGGCCACATTTGCAGCACCCACGAGAATCCTCTCGTATTTAGCCAGCCGACTAGGGGTGAGATACTGAGTCTTGGTTCTGGTTAGTAAAATCACAACTGCGTGTGGAACATACACAGTTACAGGATGTCCCATGACAATAGATTCACTCTGTTCTAAACTTGTGCATGTTGCAGCCACTGCTTTCAAACATCCAGGTAATCCAGCAGCCACTGGATCCAAAGTGGCAGAAAAATATGCCACTGGCCGTCTAGTCAAGCCATGTTCCTGAGTTAGGACTGACAATGCACAATTGTCTCGTGTGTCACAGAATAAAGCAAACTCCTTGGAATAATCTGGCATTCCCAAAGCAGGAGCTGTACACAGACAGTCCCGTAATTTTGTAAATGCTGTTAAGCTTTCATCATCCCATTCCACGGGGTCCGGTGCTCCTTTCTTTGTCAATTTTATTAAAGGCTTTGCATGGACTGCGAATCCCACAATCCATTGCCTGCAGTAACCTACAACTCCAAGGAACATTCTGACTTCTTTTTGCGTACGGGGTAACTGCATCTCCTGAATTATTCTGACTCTCTCTGAGGTCACTTTTCTGATTCCCTTTTCTATCTGGTGCCCCAGATATTTCACTGATTTTGAACAGAACTGCAATTTCTCAGGGGCCACTTTATGTCCCTTTTCACTTAGGTGATTCAGTAGGGCAATGGTGTCAATCACGCAATCCCTATGACTTTTGGATGGCACCAATAGGTCGTCAATGTATTGCACCAAAACAGATTTTCTAGGTAAGACTAAAGTTTCCAGGCATTTTTTCAAGATCTGATTAAAGATAGAGGGGCTCTCTGTGTACCCCTGGGGGACCCTGTTCGAAACGTACACGTGACTGTTGAAAGCAAATGAGAAAAGAAATTTGCTATCTGGGTGCAATGGGATCGAAAAGAATGCATGACATAGGTCAATCACAGTGAACCATTCAACATCCCAGGGAATCTGATACAGAATCACAGCTGGGTTTGGGACAATAGGACAGCAAGGAACCACAATTTTGTTTACCTTTCTCAGGTCCTGCACTACTCTGTACTTGCCACTAGGTTTCTTGATTCCAATTATTGGGGAATTACACGGGCTACTCATCACTTCTTGTATGATGTTTGCTTCTAGCAATTTCTGTTTCTCAATGGCAACTCCTGCTCTCACTTCGGCACTCATTCTGTAAGGCTTAGTATTGGGGTAGGCTGCATTTTCCTTTATGGCTATTTGTATTGGGTCTACATTGGCCATTAATCCTACATCCTTTCCTGTAAAGTCCCATACTTCTGG
This sequence comes from Lissotriton helveticus, assembly GCF_964261635.1. NCBI lineage: Eukaryota > Metazoa > Chordata > Amphibia > Caudata > Salamandridae > Lissotriton > Lissotriton helveticus. The sequence goes on along the minus strand of NC_136063.1, from coordinate 1,709,453,591 downwards.
TTTCACTGTCTGTTGAAGTTCTTCAGGTAAGTCCTGTATAGTCATTCGCTTAATTTCTGAGTCAGGTCTGACTAGCATTAGCTTGTAAATACCATCTTCATCTGGGGTTTGAATCTCAACGCCCTTTGGTGTGCAAAAGATAGTGCAGTTCATTTTGCACAGCAAATCACGTCCCAGTAAGTTCACTGGACTGGTATCACAGACGACAAATCTGTGCATTTCTTTGAAGTTCCCTATTGATATCTCCATGGGCTCGGTAACGGGGGTACTAATCAATTGATTAGATACACCCACTACTTGGATTGCTTCTCCCGAGAGGGGTAGGTTTGGAACGTCTGCTGTTCTTACAGTAGAACGGGTAGCACCAGTGTCCAATAGAAAGGTGACATCATTTCCATCAACCTTTCCTTCAATGTATGGCCCGGACTGGTCTACCGGCAAGGAGGCGCCAAGTACACACTCCTTGTCCTCCCCTCTCAGGCCCCGTCAGTACTCGTCGTCACAGAAAAAAGTGTCATTCAATAAATATTGCGAAGTTGCTGCATTTCTGTTCTCAATGCCCCCCCAGATCTCTATATCATCTCCCTGCGGTGATTTTCCCTTAAAAGTTGGCTTTGGCGCTCGGGGTATTTGAATCATTTTTACCTGCTGCTGGGTCTTTCTTGGCTTTTCATTCTGCGTCTGTGGAGTTAAATCAGGGGTTGGGGTATTATCGGACTGTAAATACGGACACTCGTCTCTCCAATGTCCAATTTCCCCGCACTGGTGGCAGGGAAATTTCTTTTTGGCTTCCTCTCTGCTCATTTTTGCTCGGGGCTTTCCTCCACCCCCACCCCCAGGGCTTTGGTTCTGAGTAGTTTTATTTAGCTTATTCAATTATTTTTCCTGCTGTTCTGCGAGCTTTACTTGAGCCCACATCACCTTTTCCTTCAGGGCCTTTTTCTTTTCTGCCATTTCGTCCTCACAGTACTTTGCGTACCGTAGGACCTCGTCCATTTTCTTGGACTGCCAACAGATTTTGTTATCTTTTATCCACTGACAAATTTCGGGTCTTAAACCGTTTACAAACCTGTAAATGAAATGCGTCATGTCCTTCATTTCGATGTTATCTATACTACTGTACGTTTTGAACACCTGCAACACCCTTTCATAAAAGGAATGCACAGTCTCGTCCCTTTCCTGCGTGGTTCTATCTATCTTGGTCCAATCAGTTTCCTTTGCGGGCACTTTTAGCTTCAGATGCTGAATTACCTGATCATATTTTTTCATCACTTCCTTAGAGGGTTCTCCTGTTGCTGAGTCCCTCGGGTATTCCTCACTAGGCCAACCTATGGCGATTTTACACTCAGTCCACAGATCTACAGGGACCACTATGTCGAAGAACCCATCCAGGTCCTTCCACAAGCATTTTTGCACTTTTACAAATCTTTCTACTTGCCGGTACCAATCGACGGGCTTTTCTCGTAATTTCGGGAAGTCATTGGTAAAGGACACAATATCCTGTCTGGACCATGGAACATGTACATATTTTCCTCCTGGCACTTCGCGCATAGGGCATAACTGTTCTGGTTTATCTACTGCCTTTAGAACGAATTTGGGAGTTACCTGCTTAGACCTGGCCTCATCTTTTTTCCTAGCCCATCTGGCTTTCCATCTTTCTACGTCTCCCCATTTCTGTAACACTGTCAATAGTTCCTTGACCTGTGCCTTTTTCCCTGATATATTCAGGTTTTCCAAATCTTTGTCTGAAAATTCTGCTCTGTATGGTTTCTGCAAGGGTTTCGATTTTGAAATATCTATTCCCATGCTAGCAGCAGTATCTGTCAATTTTTCATGAAGTACTCGGGCATTTCGGGTAAGACTTTTGCAAATAAACAACAGCTCTTCTTCAGAGTAGGTATTTAATCTGTCTAATCCCACATTTCCTGCCATTAGTTCTTCTATTTCTACTCTCAGTTTGTAGAGATCTAAAGGTTTCGTCTGCGGAGTTTGTTTCTCTAATTCTTGACTCCATCTTTCAATTTCTTCAGGAGTTACCAACGTGACACTCTTAGTACCCGATGTCGATTCCATCTGAATCTCCCTCGTGTTGAAAGGGTTATGTCTTTTCTGCATCCTTTTCCCTGTATTTCTATTGGGCAGATCCAATAGCGAGGCCTCAGACTCGCACTCGCTTGTCTGGTCATCTACTATTAAGGGTTCTGGTCTTGGCTGGGCTATGACTGGGGAAATGACTGGAGGGTTTGGACTCTCATGCCGATCCCCATGGGTCCGATTGTTACTGGGATTGTCAATGCCTCAGGACTGGTATTTAACTGGGAAATTTTCTGAATTATCTCAGCTCTCTGCTTTGCTAGAATTTCTCGCTCCTTTTCTTCCAATAATCTCTCTACGGATTTGTCATGTAACACCTGTGGGGTCAGAGTGGGAGCATAACTCGGGGCAGTGGGATGAGTCTCACTAGGTCCTTCACCATAATTTGGTCTTGGGAACAAACTTCCTGTACCTAGGGACCTTAGTTCTCTTTCATACAAAGGCTGTAAAAACGGCATTCCTGAACCTGATGGTCTCGCCTCACCCTCGTAGGGAGGTCTCGGGGAAAAATCGCTTTCACTGGAGTATCTGGCATCCCCACCAGCTGATATTCTTGGATAGATATCTCTTGTATCTACAGGACCTAAGCTCTCGGTATAAGGAGGTATGGGGCAACCCCCTCCTGCACTGGCTGATCGGGCCTCATCCTGAAGATGAAGTCTTCGGGAATTATCCCCCTCACTGGAAGGTCTATTTCTTTCATTATAAGGAGGCGGACTTCTCATAAACAGGTCATCTAATAATTCATCATCCGACTCTCCAATGGGTACCCAATGTTTGCACTTTTCTGTTTTCTTCTCCCCCCCAGGAGGACCACATGCTGGCATCATGGGAAACAGTCCTTCTACAATCATATTCTGTCTCCACTGTTTCATCTTTTTGGCTCGGGCTTCCTGCTTCAATTTTAGATAAAATTTAGTTAACCCTTTATCCATTTGGGGCTTATCTCTCTCAAAAGCCTCAATCTCCCATTCCTCTAGTGCTTCATACTGTGTTAACCTAGGTCTGGGATGTAAGTCATTCATTCGGGTTCTCAGATTGAATAGAATCCTACTGTTAAAGGTACCCTCTAACGGAAAAGCCAATACTCCGTCATCTTTCGTGTATTCCGCCCAATTCTCCAACCATACACATGTGTTGTACCCTTTATCGAACATCATGAAAGATGCGGGAGTGTTGGGTGGCGGTATGACAACACCTTCTCTAGTTTTAATCGGTTTGTCTTTTTTGAAATAATTTTTCACTTTGTTTACAAGAGACACTTTTCTCTTATTTCCGTACATAATGTCGTTTTTAACGCCTTTCCACTGATCGTTCTCAAATCCCATATGCCGTGGATCAGGTCTGGTATGCGGTCTATACGAATGCCACATACGATTTTTACGAGTGACTTTGTTTACAAAACCACTTCCAATCCAAGTGCGTCTATTAATTTCGTGCGGCCAATGAAATGCACAAATTCAAATAATTTCAACCAATGGGTGCGCGGCCTTTTCGTGAGACAGTTCTCACGCTCCGGCGCTCGCCCCTCCTTTACAATTCCAGCTCCGCTACAAACCCGCTGTGACTACCAATCCCAGCGCGGCACAGAGTGACGTCAGAGCAGCTTCGTGCCTGACTCCCTCCTTCACAAGGTAACGGAAACTTTCTTTCTTTCTAAAGTGCTAGTGTTCGGTTATTTAACAACGAATACACATTCGCCACTGTGCTCAAGTGTCTAGACAGGAAAGAGTTTTGTTTCACTGCAAGTAAACTACTTCCATTTACTTTTCACACTCTACGGGTAGATCTCTTCCGCCTACCCTTCACACTAGCTTTGGGGCACCTGCTACTTCCCTAGACTCATCCACTTTTCCGGGATATATCCAAGTCTAAAGTTTCACCAGCGAGCCCTTTTTGCTTTCACTCAAGCTCCGATGAACCTGCTACTTTTCCGGTGTGACCCTCACTAGGTTATGCCACAATAGGAATTTTGCCAATGAACCTCGTTACTAACATTTATTCAATCATACATTCAGAAAAAAAAACCCTAGTTAGTGCTTCCAGTTCTGCCTAACCTGCACCAACTTTCCTTGAAAGCCAGTGACCTCAAAGCAAGTGGATTCTATTCACCACTCGCTATTCAATTCCCCTGGGATTTCTGACAACACTTAAGACGTTTTACTAATGAATAGATAAATACATATAACAGTATAAGAATAAGAACAACAATTTTAAAACATTTCATAATTTTTTTAAAGCGAACACTTCAAGTGAGTGATCAAATCACTCGAATTGTCTACTCTCATTAGCAGCATCCAACTTAGTTAATCTTAACTAGTCCTACCTAACCTTTAGCTATTCCCTAACCATCCTCGATGCTACCAGAAAATTACTGATAGAGATCGCAGGTCACCCGACCAATATTTTCACCACTTAGGTTTCGGGCCCATATATTTCATTTCACCATATACATTGATCAGATGACCATACAATCTACTACCAATAATTGTGAGTCCCTTCCTGCTATTTCTAGTGTACCCGACTTACCATCCACCGATACGGGTACCTATAACCACGATGGGTCAGGGAGCTAGCTGTAAAAGGAAAGGCAGCAAAATACAAAACCCAACATAAAAATGATTTCAATGTTTCATCAAATGACCACGGACAACTGGGAAGTTTTAAGATTCTTTATCTAAAATTCAGTTTTGGAAAAACATAACATTTACAGGAAAAACCCCAGTCAATAATCGGAATTTTTACTATGGAAACAGTTTTCATGAATATGAATGGGAAATTAGGAATCCTAACAGCTATAGTAAGGGTGTAATGTGAAACATGATATAACTCTAGTAAAGTACTTCAGTTAAATGTTAAGAGAAAATTATAGGCCACATCAGGAAATTATAAACTGCAATGTAGAAAATGATTTCTAAAAGGTAGGATAACATAGGAACACGCTATGAAAGTAAATGCAAATAACTTTATGATATGCAATGGTTGCGGAAAACATGGAAAATTATCATATGCAAAGGTATGTCTTTATTGAAGCAAAGACGGAAAAATAGAAAGGTGCAGTTCAGAGTTTTCGGCAAGATATTTACCTAGACTGGTGTGAAAACCAACCCTGGCCACGGGTCAGTTAAGGACAGGAAATACCCCAAGGAATAGCAGTCATCAATGGGACAGCAGGTGCAGTAGGGACACCTCAGGACAGGACAGGAAACCCAGATTAGGATCAGGACAGGACCACCAGGATACGACCAGCACCCGCAGTTCGGAAGCAACGCCTGCGCTCCACCCTCTCTGCAGTTATCAGTCAGAACCCCGATTGGGTTAGCAAACTCCCCAGCAAAGTGCTCCGCCAGCACTTAAGGTTTAGTAAAACCTTAGTCTATGGTCAAATTCGGACAGAGTGCTCCGCAGCGCTCTGTATATTCAGTCACCTATTGAGTGCGTTGGGTCAGTGACAGGTCAGCTATTCGGACAAGTCGGACAATTTCTCTAGCTAAACCTAGGCTAGATATACTCTTTTGGGTCAGTGTACCACCCCCCAATGTTGCAAAGTGTCAGAATCCCCAATTTCGATTGGTCCTAAGATAGGATGGGTTAACACACCAATCAGAACAGACTTATTCAAGTCCTAATTTGCATTCTAAGGTACCGCTTAGCAAGATTGGGGTTCCCATGAGAGAATATGCAGAATACAATAGAAATAATGTCATTGTATCAAGTCAGGAACATGATTTCTCTATCCTCCTGGGTCAGAGGTGGCGTTCTCAGGAGCATCTTGTCTGTGACTGCCAGCTGGCTGAGTTCCACCGCTCAAGGCTACGGCTGCCTGGGCTGCGCGGTCATGCGCAGAAAGGACCCTCAAGATGGCTCTCGACCCAGTTGGACCCCCCGTTTACCATGGTACATGAAAAGTAAGCGAAAACAAATTAAAACATAGAAATAAATGAATAAACTACATAACATGAGTGTGTACTTGTGAATTATCATTATAAAATATACTATGCAATTATTTATTAGTGCAACAGACAGAATCACAAAAGCAACGGTGCAAGCTTCACCTCGCTATTAGAAAGCGCGGCCATTTTATTGGCTGTTACGCATGCGCACCCTTTCCCTCCAAATGTGACTGCGTCGTGTCACGTGATTATGCCTAACGCATGCGCAGAATAAAATTTCGAGCAGCTTATTAGTAAAACACATAGGCAAGCATCACTATGATACACACGCACCTTCAAAATTCATAAATTTAGTAAAACAAACAATTGGAATTACGGGATTATAACAAATTTTCGAGGTTCTTGACTCGAGCAAGTCGCGATGCGAAATCTTGCTCTATCAGTACATGCCCTGGTAGCCAAATACACTTCAATTTGTTTTTCATTACTGCAAGGCCTACATCTCTCATAAGATAACATTTGGACAGATACAAGAAAGACAGTCACATAGGCCCTCGTCGGCAGCAGACTCGACTACGGAAACGCCCTCTACGCGGGAGCCCTGACCAAGCTCATCAAACGACTACAACGCATCCAAAATGCCTCAGCATGACTGATCCGTGACGTACCACGCCACGGCCATATAACCGCCCACCTGAGAAACCTGCACTAGCTCGCCGTCAACAAGAGGATATCCTTTAAGCTCCTCACCCACGCACACAAGGCACTCCATAAGACCGGCCCAGCCTACCTCAACAGATGGCTCTCCTTCTACATCCCCAACCGCCAGCTATGCTCCGCCGACCTCTCACTCTCCACCCTCCCGCGCATCCGAAGAACAACCACCGGTAGGAGATCTTTCTCCCACCTCACCACCAAGACATGGAACACCCTCCCACTGATCCTACGACAGACCCATGACCTGCTGACCTTCAGGAGGATACTCAAGACCTGACTGTTCGATCAGTAGCGCCCCCCCAGCGCCTTGAGACCCTCGTGGGTATGTAGTGCGCTTTACAAATGATTGATTGAAGGAAGCCCTTGGAGATCCTTTAGAGATACAGGATGTAGGGAGTAAAGTCCAGTCCTCTCACTCCCAGGCAAGGATCAGTAGGCAGCAAGCCAACACAGCAATGCAAGCAGCAAACTGGCAGTCCCTCCTGGCAGTACAACAGCTCTTCTTCCTGGCAGAATCTTCTCAGTCCAGAAGTGTTCTGAGTATATGGTGTCAGAGGTCCAGTACTTATACCCATTTTAGCCTTTGGTTTAGGGACACTTCAAATGAAAGATTTATGTAGTGCACAAGACTCTGCCCTTCCTGGCTCTGGCTCCAGACACACTACAGGGGGATTTGCAGCTGTTTGCTTGGGGATAGGCCCAGCCCTATTCAGGTGCAGGTGTCTGCTCCCCCCTCTCACTCTAGGACAGGAAGATCCATAAACCTGGCTATGGGCCATCAGGATATGCAGGGTACACCGTAGCTCCCTTTGTGTGTTACTATCTATCTAGAGGGAATGCACAAAGCCCAGCTGTCACCCAACCCAGATGTGTATTTTAGGGACAGGCAGAGGCACAGAAAGGTTAATGTAAGAACATGCAAACTTCCTAAATGTGGAATTTTCAGACCTACAATTTAAATAACAACTTAACTAAAAGATGTGTTTTTAAATTGTGAGTCCAGTGTCACCAAATTCCAATTTTTTATTGTTAGAAATGGTGTTTCTGGTTTGCTTGGGTATGCACCTAAGCCAGGAAGAACCCACCAATCTAGTCAGGGTAAGGGAGTTAGGCCCCCAAGATAACCCTGCTCACCGCCTTGGTAGCTTGGCAGAGAAGCCAGGCTTATCCCTGAGGCAATGTGTAAGGCATTTGCGCAACACACATACACACCAGTAAAGCACTGCTCACATCACAAAAGAGACGCCACATAAGGTTATATAAAGTATCTCATATATTGTACATAAAACACATAGACCACAATCACATAAAATCATAAATAACTTTTCCAACTAGGCAATTGTCATGACAGTACAATTAGTGCAATCAGGTAAATACTTATAAGTTGCACATGTAAACAGCACACTATACCATCACTGTTCATATTATGTAGTTTCTGAAAAAGGATACTTTTTATCCTATCATTGTCATTACAAGGCATGAAAATGCAAGAGTTAGGTCACACATAAATCACCACATATCTCTGTACATGAATCACCATATATCGCTGTCCATGGGTCACCAAATATCACAAAACATGAATCACCAGATGCATACTACTACAACCTCATCCTAACAGGTGCTAGGGCACCTCACTCCCAAGGTACTATGCAGTTAGTTTAACAACACTTTGGTTGCAGACACATGAATCATAAAAAAAAGAAACATGCAATCGGTGGTGGAGAATCCCAGCCGTAACTGTAGGCTGTAGCAGCACCTGCGAGCCTATAATGGGGAATGCATTAAACCAAAGTGAAGAAGGGCTTAGGCGCACAGCGTTGAGTTGAAAGGGTGGTTGATGGAAAAGCTGATAATGGGCTAAGAGTGGAATGAAGGTGCTCCAACAGGTGACGCAACTGGCCAAATGCGTCCGTTGATGCTTGAGATGAGTGTGTTACGTGGTACGTAGACACATCCCTGTATACTGGGCACACTTGTGAAGTTCAGAAAAACTGACTCAAAAGGAAGTTTAAGAAAAAGGGTTAATGAAGAGTCCACACGAAAGTTTCATCATATGGTTGATTTTTAGTGGTTCATAAGTTCTTGTATTAGAAGCGTTACATCACGCCAAAACAATTGAATACAATCCAGCAAAGTTTTCGAAGTGTGCTCCAATGCATTTCGGACTAATGAAAGTCCTTTATCAAGGAGCCCTGCGGGGGGATACAAAAATGCAACTTAGATCAACGAAGCAAGAACGTAAACTGGTCAAGTGGCATGCGGTGTACGGTGATGTCGGGTTCGACATGCATTAATAGGTAGGTGGATGAGATCAAGCGGCATCAGCCGGTGCGTGCAAAAGGGAGTGATGGCAGTCAAATCATGCTAAATATCTTGAAAAGGGTCGGTGAGTGAACGGTTAAAACAGGGAGTGTGACAGTGAAAGTGCGCTAAAAGAAACATGCAAATAAACAAGGAGTGAAAAAAACATTTGGTAACAACGAATGAAAAAACGGGTCTCACGTTTACAAACTCAGCGGGAGGCTCACATCAGTGCTGCAAAAGGGAAAAGGGATAGTAAGATGTGGAACACGCGTGATGTGGGGGGTTCAAAACACTAAGGACGTGCAGAAATGGGTCACTTACTATGGAGCGATTCAAAAGGTGGACCGAATGTCACGAACTTCGCGGAGTTACTGCGGAGTTCGCTGGAAGAGTGAGTGAGGTTAAAATAGACAAAGGACACCGAAGTGGGGGAAAGTGAGAGCGGCCATCTTGTAGTGGAGTGTGGTGACTGGGAAGTCTAGTAGGGTGCGTATGCAGAACAGAAGGCGTAGTATCAAACATGATATAGAATACAAATCAATTACAGGTAACAACTAAGTTCTGTCCGGTCGTTAAGACCAAAGGGTTTTAAAGACTGAAGTCTATAAATCCACGAGGTTTCTCGTTGTAGGAGAGTCTTATTATTGTCCCTGCCCTCAATGTGGGCAACGGTTTCCAGTACAAGGTATTTCAGTTGTGCCACGCTGTGGTGGGCTTCATTGAAATGAACAGCCACGTTTGATTTGGTGTTTTTTGTCCTGATGTTTGACTTATGTTCGTTAAGTCTGATTTTAATTTTTCTGCTCGTTTTTCCCACATAGGACTTACCACATGGGCATTTAAGCAGGTAGATTAGGTTGGCTGAATCACATGTGGCATCTACATTGAGATTGATATTAAAGCCTCTCATGGGGTGGTTCAGGGTGTTACCTCCAATGACGTTGTTACAATTGCTGCAGTGGTGGCACGGGCGGGTGCCCGTGTGGGTGGTTTTCGTAACGGCTGGTTTTGATAATATTTCTTTGATATTCATCGGTCTGCTATACGCAAAGATGGGAGGTTCTTTGAACAGGTCGCCAAAATCTGGTTCCGATGATAATATACGCCAATGTTTTAGGATGGTTTTCTTGTAGATTTTGCTTGAGGTGGAGTACCTGGAGACTAATGCCATTCTGGAGGTTGAATCCTTCTTTTTGCTTTTCAAAGTTTCTGACCGTGGGATCAATTTGACTTTGTCTTGGGCCTCTTTGATGATATCGTGTGGATACCCCCTAGTAGAAAATCTACTAGCCATTAATTGTAGTTGAGTGTCTCTTTTGTCATCATCGGATACGATCCGGGTCACTCTGAGCATCTGGCTGAACGGTAAGTGTCTCTTTAGGGAGTCCTGGTGAAAGCTACTGTACAGAAGGGTATTGTTGCGGTCGGTTGGCTTTCGGTAAAGATCTGTTTCGATGCCCTCAGGGGTGATTTTTACCAGTACATCTAAAAACGTGATTTCTTTATCAGAGATGTTCCAGGTCAGTTCGATCCGGTCATCTTTAGAGTTTAAGGTGTTCAATGCTGATTCCAAATGGTCTCGAGAATCTTTCCAGATGAAGAATAAATCATCTATATAACGTGCGTATAGTTTCAGGTTGGCATTCCAGTCAGTGTTAGTGAGTATGTGGTCAAGTTCAAAGTTCCCCATGTAAATGTTCGCGTACGTGGGCGCGGCACAATTGCCCATGGCCATCCCGGACATCTGAAGGTACCATTGTTTTTCAAAAGAAAAATAGCTGTGATAAAGGGTGAAAACCATAAGTTCTAAGATGAAAGATTTCATGGAGTCCGTGATGTCGGATTTCAGTAGTGCTAGTTCAATAGCCTCGATCCCGCCGGCATGGGGGATGGAGGTGTATAAGCTCTTAATGTCGGCCGTACACAACAAAATTTCCTCATCCTCGTTAATTTCAATAGAATTCAGCTTATTGATGAAGTCGGTGGTGTCTCTAGTGTAGCTCTTTAAGCTGGTAACCATCGGTTGTAAATAGCGGTCGATAAACTTGCCAATCGGTTCGTGGATTGAACCCCTTGTAGATACGATGGGTCGGAAAGGTGGATCCATGAGGTTTTTGTGGATTTTTGGGAGCATCGTTAGAGTGGGACTCCTTGGGTGATCCACTATCAAATATCGCCTGGTTCTGTCATCAATAATGTCCTGTTCTTTGGCTTTGTCCACGATGTTGAGTAGGACCGTCTTATATTCATTGGTGGGATTGCCCTCAAGAGGTAGGTAGGTATTAATGTCAAGAACGTGTTCTCTTGCTCTGCGGTTGTAAAGATCAGTGTTAAGGATGACTAAAGCGCCTCCCTTATCAGCTTTCAGACATTTTATTTCCGGGTTGTTGGCGATGTTTAATAGTGTGTCATGATCCTTGTTGGTAAGGTTTTTGCGAGTCTTTTTCCTGAAGTTGATTTTGGCGATGTCTTGTCGTACAAGAGTCTCAAAAGTGTCAATGCTCTTATGACTGCTGGGAGGCATGTAATCGCTAGGAGGTCGTAATCCAAGTAACAAGTCTGGTTTGGTTTCTTTAGATGGTTCCAAAACTCTTTCAAAAAAGTGCTTAAGTCGCAGTTTCCTGGTTAGCTTGAAGGTGCTGACTTCTAATTCGAGGAGATTAGTGTTGCTGGTAGGAATAAATGACATGCCCTTCTGTAGAACTTTAGTTTGGTTCATAGTGAGGTTGGTATCTGAAATGTTAATAACTAGCGATTCTTCCTCGTTTTGGGCTTGCCGTGTGGTTGTGGTGGAGTTTTTCCGTTGTTTTTTGTTTGTCCTTTTGCCCCGTCTGGGTCGTCGGTTCTGTCTGGGCGTGACTCTAAAAAAGGCACGGCGGTAGTTGTAGCAGTTTGAGAGGTGGAAGACGCCGGTGTTTGTCCAGATTCATCTCTGGGTGTTGTCCGTTGGGTTGGTTGAGATCTTGGGGGGCGGTTGGTGTGATCGCTGTCGGAAGAAGAAGTGTCAGTGTTTTGGGTATATGGTCTGTTCCTACGACGTTGGGCGTAAACCTCCGCCCAAGTGTACACTTCCCCAAGTTTATAATCTAATGTATCGCGCCGGAATTTGCGCAATTTCCGTTCGTTGATCTCACTGGTGTGGCGGTCAATTTGTCTGTTGATGTCTTCCAAAGTGGTACCTAATTCTTCAGAAGTGAAAAGATCCTTTAATTCACTTTCAGTAGTGGAAATTTCAAGAGTGAGTTCCTGAAGAATACCAGACAGTTCTTCAATAATCAGTAGTATCAGGTCCAGACTACACTTGTTAAGTATGGCGTACCATTTCTCTAAAAAAGCTTTGGAATTCTTACATAACGAGGGCTTAAGGGCAATCCGGAGGCCTCGGGGAATGCGGAGCGCTTTATGATACTTAATCAATGTGCTGGCGTGGAGTTTTTGATTCACGCGGCGGGGCAGGGACAATAATAAGACTCTCCTACAACGAGAAACCTCGTGGATTTATAGACTTCAGTCTTTAAAACCCTTTGGTCTTAACGACCGGACAGAACTTAGTTGTTACCTGTAATTGATTTGTATTCTATATCATGTTTGATACTACGCCTTCTGTTCTGCATACGCACCCTACTAGACTTCCCAGTCACCACACTCCACTACAAGATGGCCGCTCTCACTTTCCCCCACTTCGGTGTCCTTTGTCTATTTTAACCTCACTCACTCTTCCAGCGAACTCCGCAGTAACTCCGCGAAGTTCGTGACATTCGGTCCACCTTTTGAATCGCTCCATAGTAAGTGACCCATTTCTGCACGTCCTTAGTGTTTTGAACCCCCCACATCACGCGTGTTCCACATCTTACTATCCCTTTTCCCTTTTGCAGCACTGATGTGAGCCTCCCGCTGAGTTTGTAAACGTGAGACCCGTTTTTTCATTCGTTGTTACCAAATGTTTTTTTCACTCCTTGTTTATTTGCATGTTTCTTTTAGCGCACTTTCACTGTCACACTCCCTGTTTTAACCGTTCACTCACCGACCCTTTTCAAGATATTTAGCATGATTTGACTGCCATCACTCCCTTTTGCACGCACCGGCTGATGCCGCTTGATCTCATCCACCTACCTATTAATGCATGTCGAACCCGACATCACCGTACACCGCATGCCACTTGACCAGTTTACGTTCTTGCTTCGTTGATCTAAGTTGCATTTTTGTATCCCCCCGCAGGGCTCCTTGATAAAGGACTTTCATTAGTCCGAAATGCATTGGAGCACACTTCGAAAACTTTGCTGGATTGTATTCAATTGTTTTGGCGTGATGTAACGCTTCTAATACAAGAACTTATGAACCACTAAAAATCAACCATATGATGAAACTTTCGTGTGGACTCTTCATTAACCCTTTTTCTTAAACTTCCTTTTGAGTCAGTTTTTCTGAACTTCACAAGTGTGCCCAGTATACAGGGATGTGTCTACGTACCACGTAACACACTCATCTCAAGCATCAACGGACGCATTTGGCCAGTTGCGTCACCTGTTGGAGCACCTTCATTCCACTCTTAGCCCATTATCAGCTTTTCCATCAACCACCCTTTCAACTCAACGCTGTGCGCCTAAGCCCTTCTTCACTTTGATTCAGTCCTTTCACTGCCTGTTCGGCTGGCAGCACGCCCATCTGATTCTACAGCAACCATGCAATATGACGACATCACTAAATCCACTGAAGCCCATGCTGAAACGTTAGCATTTGATCCAGAGGCAACGGAAAGGATCTATGCACTGATCAACGATGATTTAACCCAAACACCTTCTAGCAGAACGAAGGAACAATGTATCAAGCATTTACTCTACCTGTCTAAACGCCGCGTGAATCAAAAACTCCACGCCAGCACATTGATTAAGTATCATAAAGCGCTCCGCATTCCCTGAGGCCTCCGGATTGCCCTTAAGCCCTCGTTATGTAAGAATTCCAAAGCTTTTTTAGAGAAATGGTACGCCATACTTAACAAGTGTAGTCTGGACCTGATACTACTGATTATTGAAGAACTGTCTGGTATTCTTCAGGAACTCACTCTTGAAATTTCCACTACTGAAAGTGAATTAAAGGATCTTTTCACTTCTGAAGAATTAGGTACCACTTTGGAAGACATCAACAGACAAATTGACCGCCACACCAGTGAGATCAACGAACGGAAATTGCGCAAATTCCGGCGCGATACATTAGATTATAAACTTGGGGAAGTGTACACTTGGGCGGAGGTTTACGCCCAACGTCGTAGGAACAGACCATATACCCAAAACACTGACACTTCTTCTTCCGACAGCGATCACACCAACCGCCCCCCAAGATCTCAACCAACCCAACGGACAACACCCAGAGATGAATCTGGACAAACACCGGCGTCTTCCACCTCTCAAACTGCTACAACTACCGCCGTGCCTTTTTTAGAGTCACGCCCAGACAGAACCGACGACCCAGACGGGGCAAAAGGACAAACAAAAAACAACGGAAAAACTCCACCACAACCACACGGCAAGCCCAAAACGAGGAAGAATCGCTAGTTATTAACATTTCAGATACCAACCTCACTATGAACCAAACTAAAGTTCTACAGAAGGGCATGTCATTTATTCCTACCAGCAACACTAATCTCCTCGAATTAGAAGTCAGCACCTTCAAGCTAACCAGGAAACTGCGACTTAAGCACTTTTTTGAAAGAGTTTTGGAACCATCTAAAGAAACCAAACCAGACTTGTTACTTGGATTACGACCTCCTAGCGATTACATGCCCCCCAGCAGTCATAAGAACATTGACACTTTTGAGACTCTTGTACGACAAGACATCGCCAAAATCAACTTCAGGAAAAAGACTCGCAAAAACCTTACCAACAAGGATCATGACACACTATTAAACATCGCCAACAACCCGGAAATAAAATGTCTGAAAGCTGATAAGGGAGGCGCTTTAGTCATCCTTAACACTGATCTTTACAACCGCAGAGCAAGAGAACACGTTCTTGACATTAATACCTACCTACCTCTTGAGGGCAATCCCACCAATGAATATAAGACGGTCCTACTCAACATCGTGGACAAAGCCAAAGAACAGGACATTATTGATGACAGAACCAGGCGATATTTGATAGTGGATCACCCAAGGAGTCCCACTCTAACGATGCTCCCAAAAATCCACAAAAACCTCATGGATCCACCTTTCCGACCCATCGTATCTACAAGGGGTTCAATCCACGAACTGATTGGCAAGTTTATCGACCGCTATTTACAACCGATGGTTACCAGCTTAAAGAGCTACACTAGAGACACCACCGACTTCATCAATAAGCTGAATTCTATTGAAATTAACGAGGATGAGGAAATTTTGTTGTGTACGGCCGACATTAAGAGCTTATACACCTCCATCCCCCATGCCGGCGGGATCGAGGCTATTGAACTAGCACTACTGAAATCCGACATCACGGACTCCATGAAATCTTTCATCTTAGAACTTATGGTTTTCACCCTTTATCACAGCTATTTTTCTTTTGAAAAACAATGGTACCTTCAGATGTCCGGGATGGCCATGGGCAATTGTGCCGCGCCCACGTACGCGAACATTTACATGGGGAACTTTGAACTTGACCACATACTCACTAACACTGACTGGAATGCCAACCTGAAACTATACGCACGTTATATAGATGATTTATTCTTCATCTGGAAAGATTCTCGAGACCATTTGGAATCAGCATTGAACACCTTAAACTCTAAAGATGACCGGATCGAACTGACCTGGAACATCTCTGATAAAGAAATCACGTTTTTAGATGTACTGGTAAAAATCACCCCTGAGGGCATCGAAACAGATCTTTACCGAAAGCCAACCGACCGCAACAATACCCTTCTGTACAGTAGCTTTCACCAGGACTCCCTAAAGAGACACTTACCGTTCAGCCAGATGCTCAGAGTGACCCGGATCGTATCCGATGATGACAAAAGAGACACTCAACTACAATTAATGGCTAGTAGATTTTCTACTAGGGGGTATCCACACGATATCATCAAAGAGGCCCAAGACAAAGTCAAATTGATCCCACGGTCAGAAACTTTGAAAAGCAAAAAGAAGGATTCAACCTCCAGAATGGCATTAGTCTCCAGGTACTCCACCTCAAGCAAAATCTACAAGAAAACCATCCTAAAACATTGGCGTATATTATCATCGGAACCAGATTTTGGCGACCTGTTCAAAGAACCTCCCATCTTTGCGTATAGCAGACCGATGAATATCAAAGAAATATTATCAAAACCAGCCGTTACGAAAACCACCCACACGGGCACCCGCCCGTGCCACCACTGCAGCAATTGTAACAACGTCATTGGAGGTAACACCCTGAACCACCCCATGAGAGGCTTTAATATCAATCTCAATGTAGATGCCACATGTGATTCAGCCAACCTAATCTACCTGCTTAAATGCCCATGTGGTAAGTCCTATGTGGGAAAAACGAGCAGAAAAATTAAAATCAGACTTAACGAACATAAGTCAAACATCAGGACAAAAAACACCAAATCAAACGTGGCTGTTCATTTCAATGAAGCCCACCACAGCGTGGCACAACTGAAATACCTTGTACTGGAAACCGTTGCCCACATTGAGGGCAGGGACAATAATAAGACTCTCCTACAACGAGAAACCTCGTGGATTTATAGACTTCAGTCTTTAAAACCCTTTGGTCTTAACGACCGGACAGAACTTAGTTGTTACCTGTAATTGATTTGTATTCTATATCATGTTTGATACTACGCCTTCTGTTCTGCATACGCACCCTACTAGACTTCCCAGTCACCACACTCCACTACAAGATGGCCGCTCTCACTTTCCCCCACTTCGGTGTCCTTTGTCTATTTTAACCTCACTCACTCTTCCAGCGAACTCCGCAGTAACTCCGCGAAGTTCGTGACATTCGGTCCACCTTTTGAATCGCTCCATAGTAAGTGACCCATTTCTGCACGTCCTTAGTGTTTTGAACCCCCCACATCACGCGTGTTCCACATCTTACTATCCCTTTTCCCTTTTGCAGCACTGATGTGAGCCTCCCGCTGAGTTTGTAAACGTGAGACCCGTTTTTTCATTCGTTGTTACCAAATGTTTTTTTCACTCCTTGTTTATTTGCATGTTTCTTTTAGCGCACTTTCACTGTCACACTCCCTGTTTTAACCGTTCACTCACCGACCCTTTTCAAGATATTTAGCATGATTTGACTGCCATCACTCCCTTTTGCACGCACCGACTGATGCCGCTTGATCTCATCCACCTACCTATTAATGCATGTCGAACCCGACATCACCGTACACCGCATGCCACTTGACCAGTTTACGTTCTTGCTTCGTTGATCTAAGTTGCATTTTTGTATCCCCCCGCAGGGCTCCTTGATAAAGGACTTTCATTAGTCCGAAATGCATTGGAGCACACTTCGAAAACTTTGCTGGATTGTATTCAATTGTTTTGGCGTGATGTAACGCTTCTAATACAAGAACTTATGAACCACTAAAAATCAACCATATGATGAAACTTTCGTGTGGACTCTTCATTAACCCTTTTTCTTAAACTTCCTTTTGAGTCAGTTTTTCTGAACTTCACAAGTGTGCCCAGTATACAGGGATGTGTCTACGTACCACGTAACACACTCATCTCAAGAATGCATTAAACCCTCATAGGGGGCCTCCATCGAGGTTCCAACACTCAATGGCCCCCGACAGAACAAGTGTCCCAAGGTTTGTGAGAACATAGGGAAAGGGACCCACACAGACAATAGAGCAGGGAGACTCCGTAGGGCCCTCTTCGCAGATGGCAATACAAGAGGCAGCTGCCCATAACCTTGTGGTGCAGCTGCCCAAGACAAGAGCGGGCTCATTCAGACAGAAGCCAACAAGCAGGACATGCTCCTCCCGCTGAAGGCGGTGCGGCACTCGCCACAGCGGCCCTTGGGTCCGGAAGGTTGTCTGGCAATGTGGAGTCCCCAGGTGGGCCCGCTGCTATTTCCCTCTTGATACGGCCACTACAAAGCTTTCCTTTCATCCAGCGCTCCCCCTCCGGTGGTTTCCCTTGCTGCTGCAGCCCCTCTACCTCACTAGAGAGAGCAGCGTGATGGCAGCAGACACATGCTTCACAAGAATTGATTCAGGACAACAATATAGAGATCACCACATGCTTTGTTCCGGCGAAGAGCACTCCAAACTCTCTAGACTCCAAACTCTGTAGAAAGCACTATTGTTGTGACAGAGGCCGGGGGCAAGGCAAGCACTCCCCCTGCGCTGAGCTGAAAAAGCATACAGCACTCCTCACATACTTCAAAGTAATATAATGAAGAATGGTCCAGCCCTTTTTCTGCTAAAGACAGAAGCAGCAACTGCAGGCCAACAAACCCCTCACACCATAGAAAGGGTGGTGCTCCTCACACAGCTCTTCAGCTCTCCTTCCAGGCAGGTTACTTTTAGACCCAGCAAGGATCTGTTCTTGATTTCCCTGAGCCTTCCTACAGGAGGTAAGCACACACAAGGCAGTGGTGATTCTTCACAAGCAGGATACCACAGCAGGGCAAACAAAGTCCGTTATTTTCCTTCACCACAGACAAAAGCAGCAACTTCAGGTCAATCTACCCTTCACACAGAAAAGGGAGTGCTCCTCACACAGGTATAAGGTATTCTTCTTGGCAGGGTCCTCTTGTTTCCAGAAGGAATCTAAAGTCCTGTGGTTTAAGGTCTAATACTCATACCCCATTTTCTCATTGTTCTCTTTGTAGCATTGGTATCTGAGCCCAGTCCTAACCAGTCCTGGAGTCCTTGGTCAGGCATGGGCAAGGGGGGGACAGCATTATGCAAAAGAGACACAGCCTATTCAGGTGCTAGTGAAACTCCTTCCACCGCTCTAAATGCAGACCAGGTCCATTAAGCCTAGCGATGAGTCACCAAGGCAAGGCAGGGGACACCTCAACCCCACTTGTGACTATTGAGAGTGAATGCACATCCCCGGCTCCTGTCACTCAAAACCAGATGGTGAATACACAAACAGGCAAGGGCACACAAAATAGTAAAGCAAGAAAATTACCACTTTCTAAAAGTGGCCTTTTCAAACACACAATTTAACCACCTCACTAAAAGGTGTGTTATTAAATTCTGAGTTCAGAGAGCCTAAACGCCATCTCTCTATCTGGTCCCAATTGAAAGTTACCCATGTACAATGTTACAGTGCAGCTCCAATGATAGCCTTTGGGGCAGACAGCCTTACAATAGTGAAAAATGAAATATACAGCAGTTCACTACCAGGACATGTAAAACACACCTTTACATCTCCTACCTTTCACATGCACTGCACCCTGTCCATGGGGGTGATGGGGCCTACCTGAGGAGTGCCTTACATGTAAGAAAAGTTAGGGCCTGGCAAGTGGATGCACTTGCAAGGTCAACATGGCAGTTTAAAACTGCCCTCGCAGATACTACAGTAGGATATCTAAGACACATTTACAGGGCTACTCATGTGTGTGGCACAGCCAGTGCTGCAAGATCATCAGTAATATTTGACTTACAGGCCCTGGGCACACACTGTGTACTTTACTAGGGACTTACCAGTGTACCAAGTATGGCAATAATAGATAACCAATCATATGCACAATTTACACAGAGGTCATATGTACTTTAGCACTCATCAGCAGTGGGAAAGTGGCCAGAGTCATATAGCAAACAAAATATGGTCAGAAAAATAGGAGGCAAAAGGCAAAAAGTTTAGGGATAGACCTGGCAAAAAGGGCAATGTCTAACATCTATCTGCTCCCAATTGGAAGTTACATTTGTAAAGTGTTACAAGGCAGCTCCAATGCTAACCTATTAGAGAGACAGGCCGCTCTTGTGTTAGCAATTTTTCAATACCAGGACACGTAAAACTCAAAAGCAGATTCCCTACCTTTTAAATACACTGCACCCTGCCCATGGGGCTAACTAGGGCCTGCCTTAGAGATAACTCATATGTAATAAAAGGGAAGATTTGGGACTGGTAAGTAGGTGAACTTGTCAGTCTGACACAGTAGTTTAAAGCTGCACACACAGGCTCTGCAGTAGAGGGCCTGAGACAGGTTTGAAGGTCAACTCATGAGGGTGGCACAATCAGAGCTCCAGGCCCACTAGTAGCATTTGATTTACAGGCCCAGGGCACATGTAGTGCACTGTACTCGGAACTTATCAGTAAATCAAATATACTAATCATGGAGAAGGAAAATGCTATTACATTTTAGACTCAGAGCACATGTACTTTAGCACTGGTCAGAAGTGAAAAAGTGCCCGGAGTCCTAAAAGTGGCCATAATTCTGGGATCAGTTTCACTTTCAGAACATTTAGCATGGGTTCAGCGGTTGGGCTTTGCAGGCAGCTATTGAGGCATTTTAGGCTGTAAACAACTCATGTTCCCTTAGTTTTCAGAATCTTCAGGTAAGCTGTTGGTTTTCCCCGTCTGTGAACCAAATCCCTGCTGTGGTTCACCTGGAGTTTGTTGTCCCTGTTATTCCTGTGGAGTGCATCAAGGGCTCTCTGTAGGTCTGAATTAGTGTGTTCCATGATCACTATGTCATGGGCGTACTTCAGGATGAGAAGCGTAACCGTCCTAGCTTGGGTGTAACTAAGCTGGAAGCTTCTAATCTTTTTCTCAAGTCAGCAGTGTAAAGGTTGAA
This sequence comes from Lissotriton helveticus, assembly GCF_964261635.1. NCBI lineage: Eukaryota > Metazoa > Chordata > Amphibia > Caudata > Salamandridae > Lissotriton > Lissotriton helveticus. The sequence goes on along the minus strand of NC_136063.1, from coordinate 1,709,432,875 downwards.
GACAAGAGGGGCCAGAACACAGCCCTGTTTGAGGACTTTGTAGGTTGTGAATTTGGTAGTCATGTGGTGGGGGTCTGTTTTTGTCCGGACTGAGTGCAGTAGGAAGATCCTGTTCCAGTCACTGAGACCATGCCCCTCCCCCCTCACCCACTGACCGCTGGCCAGTCAAAGAGGCTCAGCAGCACAAAGGACTCATTGCCGGCCAAACATACTGCTCCTCAACAGGGCCCTGGACGTTTTGGACGTTGCTCTGCACTGGGGGCCTTCATCGTCGAGTGGGTGGCTCACAGAGGGCCCCCACCCCCTGGTTTGTCACTAGAGACACTGTACATTCCTAGGGAGCCCCCGTGGGTAGCCCCTAGCACCGGGACACCTGGTGGGACACTGAGCCGCACAGGAGGGGCCATGCATGACCAGCTGGCACGGCCTGGTATGACGCCCCCCGGGCGGACCCCAAAACTGTTTTAGCTACTAGGGACCTCGAGCAACCTTGGCCGATGCCCGGTGGAGCTGTCCTATACAGCTATAGAGGAGTCTGGCCCCTTTGGACGTCACCTACCCAGCCGGTCATCTGTCATTGTTTTCCTTGTCTCCCCGTTTGTGTCTCCTTCCCTCGCCCTCCACCTCCCTCTGTGATTCTTTGATTCATACTGATATTACTATGTAACCCGTAACTCGTTCATTCAATTGATGTGGATAACAAAACTGTTCTTACCTACCACGGAGCCTGAGCAACCTTGGCCGATGCCCGGTGGAGCTGTCCTATGCAGCTATAGAGGAGTCTGGCCCCTTGGCCATCACCTACCCAGCCGGTAATCTGACATTGCTTTTTCCTCGTCTCCCCATTTGTGTCTCCTTCTCTTCCCCTTCAATGAAACGATGACGACGCCCCTTGGGTGGTTACTAAAACTGTTTGTACCCTCCGCGGAGACCGAACAACCTTGGCCGATGCCCAGTGGAGCTGTCCTATACAGCTATAGAGGAGTGTGGCCCCTTGGCCGTCACCTACCCAGCCGGTCATCTGACATTGTTTTTCCTTGTCTCTCTGTTCGTGTCTCCTTCCCTCCCCTCCTCCTCCCCCTGTGATTCTTTGATTCAAATTGATGTAACTATGTAACATGTAGCTCCCTGATTCAACTGATATAACTATGTATCCTGTAAGTCGCTGATCCTCATGTAAAGCACTCCGATACCCCCGGGTCTAGCCAGCGCTATATAAAACTTTGAAAAAAAATGAATAAATAAATAAAATAAATTGATTTAATAAGCAAGAGGGGAACCCCAATGTGGTCTAGTTCTCCCCAGAGCATGCCCCGGACCACCCTATCCAAAGCATCATGTAATCGACGAAACAGCTAAACAATGGTCGCCAGTATTGGTGGTCCCGGAGCAAGAGGAGTTTATTCCAGACAGGAAGTTCACATACAACCTACGCACGGTGTTTGGCACATTTCAACACACTAACCCGAGCACCAAAGCAGTTGCTGTCTTCCTAGATATGGAGAATGCCTTAGACTCTGTCGAATGGCCCTTCATGCGACAAGTTTTAATTAGGATGGGTTTAGGCGAAGTCTTTCTCCAACTGATTGGGGTACTTTATAACTCTCCCTCAGCGCGAATCAAAATTGGCGACTTGGTGACGGAGTCAATCAAGGTTTCTAGGGGCACGAGGCAGGGCTGCCCGCTCTCCCCTATCCTATATGCATTGGTAGCTGAACCGTTGTCCTGTGCTCTACGAGAGTATCATAGCCACAATGGTGTCCGCTTTCCAAATTATAACATCACAGTGTCCACCTACGCAGATGACACATGGTTATATGTTCATGAGCCGGAAAACAGTCTTTCCATCGTACTTAGAGAGGTGGTGCACTTCGGAGCACTGTCGGGTAAATTGGCCTAAGTCAATGATGTTTCCGATCACCCCAGCCACGCAAACCTTTCGAACCGGACTAAGCAGAATGAAGCATGGGACAGCGAAAGAGGTATAGGACTACTCCACAGACTGGAGCTTCATGGCAGCCATCTTAGATGGGGCATTGTTTTTCAATTCACCCACATATATGTTCATGTACACTCCATAACTAATCATCTAAATAACTACAGGAGCAAGTTATCACCTAGATTCCGGTTTCAGGAACCCTCTTACCACAAGATTGACTGAACTTCAGAAGATTTTAATAGTTGGAGGGCCCACCGCTTGAGACAATTGACATCCTGCTGTCTCCATACTCTCCCCTACTAAGAACTACTGCGTGCATTGCTGAGCCAACACCCGTCCCACGAGTAGAGGAGCGGGACCCTCTATGATGTTTTCATTCCTTCCCTGTCCTGGAAAGCTGAGACCTAGCTACTTCTGTATGATGCCCAGAGGAGCTACCCTATTTTGACTATTTTGACTATCACCTACCCAGCCGGACTTCGGGCAAACGCTTCTGCGTCTCTACTGACCTTATCTTCCCCCTCTCCCTACCCTCTACCCTCCCCCCTCTCCGCTCCTACCCTTTCCAGCTTCTGTCCTCTACCCTCACCTGCCCTTGCCCTTTGTCCCCACCCTGTTTTTCTGCGAACCTCTTCCCCCACCACTTGAGACCAAACTATTTTGTCTGATGCCCAATGGAGCTACTTGGTTTAGCTATAGGGGAGATGGGCCGTGGATTCCCTCCGTGGTCGTCACCTACCCAGTCGGTCCTTAGACAGACTTACTTTCGTCTCTATGGTTGTCTCTTCCCTTATCCTCACTTTCTCACCTCCCCTACACCCTCTACTTTTTCTCTCCTTTCTCACCTCTCCTAATGTATTGCTGATTGTTTGATATTATGTTTACTGGCTGATCTTTTTCTGGTATATTGTTGAACCACATTGTTGCACCTCCTTTCGTCTCTCCTGTTGGCTCCTCCCGCATCCTCCCTCTATATCTCTCCTTCTCTCCTCTCGCAATGTATTGAGACTGAACTATTTTGTCTGATGCTCGATGGAGCTACTTGGTTTAGCTATAGTGGAGACGGGCCGTGGATTCCCTCCTTGGTCGTCACCTACCCAGTCTGTCCTTAGACAGACTTCCTTTCGTCTCTATGGTTGTGTCTTCCCTTATCCTCACTTTCTCACCTCTCCTACCCCCCACTACTTTCTCTCTCCTTTCTCTCTTCTCCTAATGTATTGCTGATTGTTTGATATTATGTTTACTTGTTGATCTTTTTCTGGTATATTGTTGAACCACATTGTTGCACCTCCTTTCTTCTTGCCTGTCGGCTCCTCCCGCATCCTCCCTCTATCTATATCTCTCCTTCTCTCCTCTCTCAATTTATTTGAGACTGAACTACTTTGCCTGATGCCCGATGGAGCTACTTGGTTTAGCTATAGGGGAGATGGGCCGTGGATTCCCTCCTTGGTCGTCACCTACCCAGTCGGTCTTTTGACAGATTTCTTTTCGTCTCTCCTTATTGTTTCTTTCCTTATCCTCCCTTTCTCATCTCCCCTGCCCCCTCCACTACTTTTCTCTCTCCTCTCTCTTCTATCCTCTCCTAATTGTATTGCTTATGTTTTGATTGTTTTGTGTAATTGTTGAACTTTTTCTGTTACATTGTTGATTCTCATGTAAAGCGCTCTGATACCTCCGGGTCTAGTCAGCGCTATATAAAAGAAGTGAACCTGTGGCTGCTGACAATATGTGCTCCCACTTCCCCCAACCCCCCCCTCCGCTCCTACTCTTTCCAGCTTCTGTGCACTGCCCTTGCTTGCGCCTGTCCTTTGTCCCCACCCTGTTTTTCTGTGAACCTCTTCCCTCGCCACTTGAGACTGAACTATTTTGTATGATGCCCGATGTAGCTACCTGGTTTTAGCTATAGGGGAGATGGGCCGTGGATTCCCTCCTTGGTCGTCACCTAGCCAGTCGGTTTTTAGACAGACTTCCTTTCGTCTCTACGGTTGTCTCTTCCCTTATCCTCACTCTCTCTCCTCCCCTACCCCCCACTACTTTATCTTTCCTTTCTCTCCTCCCCTAATGCAATGCTGACTGTTCTATTTAATGTTTACTTGTTGTTCTTTTTCTGGTATATTGTCGAACCACATTGTTGCACTTCCTTTCGTCTCTCCTGTCGTCTCCTCCCGCATCCTCCCTCTATTTATGTCTCTCCTTCCCTCCTCTCTCAATGTATTGAGACCGAACTATTTTGACTGATGCCCGATGGAGCTACCTGGTTTAGCTATAGAGGAGATGTGCCGTGGATTCCCTCCTTGGTCGTCACCTACCCAGTCGGTCTTTAGACAGACTTCCTCTCGTCTCTACGGTTGTCTCTTCCCTTATCCTCACTTTCCCTCCTCCTCTACCCCCCACTACTTTCTCTCTCCTTTCTCTCCTCCCCTAATTGTATTGCTGATTGTTTGATATAATGTTTACTTGTTGATCTTTTCTGGTTTATTGTTGAACCACATAGTTATACTTCCTTTCGTCTCTCCTTTCATCTCCTACCGCATCCTCCCTCTATTTATGTCTCTCCTTCCCTCCTCTCTCAATGTATTGAGACTGAACTATTTTGTCTGACGCCCGTTGGAGCTACTTGGTTTAGCTATAGAGGAGATGGGCCGTGGATACCCTCCTTGGTCGTCACCTACCCAGTCGGTCTTTAGGCAGACTTCTTTTCGTCTCTCCTTATTGTCTCTTCCCTAGCTCCTATCCTCTCTCCCCTGAATCTCTCCCCTTGTATGCCCTGGGATCACACCTTACTGGACTTTGGACGTTGCCTTGACTCGTCTACCGGTTTGTGTCCCCATCACCCTTCCTCTTCTCTTCCCATGCTGTGTCTCTCACCGGCCCCTCCCCTTTCCCGCCCTCATTATCTGTCTACTTCCCGTGCTCCAACCCCCCCTGCCCGGAATCTCTCACCTTGCCTGCTTTTCCCCTTACGTATTTGGCTTTTTGTTTATCTCGACCTTACATGTAACTATTTTGCCATTCTCTAAGAACTGTGTTTTAGCCAGCGCTATATAAAACTTTAAATAAATAATAAATAAATAAATAAATAAAATGGTGGTTGTTTTCTCTGTGTTGCTTGGTGCGATAAATACGCTAGTGCTGTGAAGTTGTCATTTGTGGAACTTGTGTGCCTAAATCCAGATTGAAAGTGGGGACGAATGCTATTTTCTTTCACCCAGGCCTCCGAGCAGACTAACAGTGTCTGTGTGTATGCCTTTCCTTCTCAATCTAAGAGGACAAGATGCCGGTAGTTTGCAGGGTTTAAGCAGTCACCCTTTTTAGGAATAGGAAAGAGAATGAAGCCTCTCTACGAGTTCAGGATTGTGGTGGTTGTGAAGGCATGATTGAAGAGCGGTGTCAGTATACCGGTCCATAAATCTTGTGCCTCTTAATCTGGGTAAAATCCATTGTTCTTTTGCCCAATATGCCACACCAGTTTGGACCCCTGTTTCCGGTCCTGGGAGGACCTGGCCTGGCAATTCGGTCTGGACTGTTCCCATGAGCCACAGCTTCAAGACTGATTTTCATATGGCTGTGTCCAAACTGGGGTGGCGTAGTGGGCAAAGGAATGATGGATTTAACCCAGATCTCTTGACTGCGGGTGAATGTTTGCATTGTCAGCATTCCGTTCTTCATTTGCTTGCTGTTACACTTTTCACCCTAAGAGGGATGGGTATGCCCAGACATGGGTCCCTTGATCACTGTGCCACTGGATTCAAGCTTTTTCTTACAAACAAGGGGACCCAATGGATAAACTAGGACCATGGGTAGTCACGCACTATAAAGAACAGAGGTTCTAGTAGTGAGAAAAGAATTAGCTTAACACAATAGTTTTATAGACTAGAGTCAGTAATATAAATTAAATCCATATACCCACCCGTGCAAAGGATATTTATTATACAATTGGTATGGCAATTAGAACCACATTATATATACAAACAAGTGATAGGGCAAAGTCCTGTTCCTGTCATCCAAAAGGAAAACAAAAAAGATAGGGAAGGTAGTGAGAGTTGAGAAAGGAATAACAGGCAAAAGCAAAGGAGCCAGTTTTGTTGCTTGCACGTAGTTATATATCATAGCAAGCTCACAATTACAGTGACTACAATTGGATGAACACAATGGTTACTTAGGTAGAACTGTATTTTAAAGTCGACGTTTCAATCCCCTGGCTCCTAATAAACCAGGGATCATCATCAGGACTAATGGTATTAATTGCCTGGTTTGGTTCCAACCTGTTGAATCAAGTGGAAAGAAGAAAGAGCAGAAAAACAATCATGAGGACGTTGTCCTGGAGCAAACAATAATTAAGGTAGGCAGCACGTATATACGGCGAGTGCACCTATCCATGTGCAGACAGTAATTTCAGTCATACTTATTTCAGATTGGCGAACATCTCCAGTGTCGTGTACAACCGAGCATTGGCATTGGTTGAGGCCCAGTAGCGCAATGTCTTGGTAGCTTGCAATGTATTGGTAGCTTCAGAGGCCCAGTACTTATCCCCAGTTGTGCCATTGAAATGGAGGTGACTTCAAAGCAGGCCCATGTAGTGCACAGGTCCCTCTTCTTCCCAGTCCTGGCTCCAGGCTTTCAATATGGGTAATCAACTCTTTGTGTGGGGAACAGGACACTGCCTATTCTAGTGTGTCAGCTCCCTCTTCCTACCCAGGATGAGCAATCAGAATGCAGAGGAATGAAGATGAGTTCTCTGTCACACCCACCCTTTATGTGTTTTAGGCTGTCTAGAGGAATGAAACAAGTGTAGTTGTCACCCACCCTAGACATGTATTCAGGACAGGCTGCAAGGGACACATAACAGTAAGAGTAGAGGAATGTCCACTTTCAAAAAGTGACATTTCTAAAATAGTAATTTTAAATCCAACTTTACCAGTAAAGAGAAATTATCATTACCATTTCAAATATATAAAACATGATGCAGCTTCTCTTTTATAATCAGGAATTACAGCTCAAATTGTATCAAGGAATTCCCAATCCTAGCCTATGAGAGGAGAAGCCCTCACAGTAGTTTAAAAATGAATGTAGCCTTATGTCACTACCATGACATGTAAAACTTAAACGTACATATCTTACCTTTGACTTACACAGCACCGTGCACTTAGGGATACTTACAGCCTCACTTAGGGGTTATGTATATATAATGCAAGATGAGTTTAGGGCTTGGGTAATAGTTCTAAATGCCAAGTTGAAGAGGCAGCAAACTGCACACATGCAATGGCAGGCCTGAGAGGGGTTTGTAATACTACTGGGGTGGAAGGCACAATTAGTTCTGCAGTTCCACTAGTTGCATTTATTTACATGCTGTGGGTACATGCTATATCACTGTACAAGGGTCTTACATGTAAATTAACTATGTCAATCATATATGCACCAATGTCACCATGTTTAGGGAAGAAATACATGCACTTTGGCACTGGTCAGCAGTGGTAAAGTGCTCAGAGTCCTAAGGCCAACAAAAAGATATAGCAAAAAGAGGAGGAAATCAGACAATAAGTTTGGGGAAGACCACCCTAACGATGGTAGGTCTTACATCAGGGAAACATATACTTTCTTCTTCACTTCAAATCAAATCCTGTGGTATCTAGAATGTACGTCTGACTTCCTGGAGGTTGGCATGTCCCTTAAATGCCATCATTTTTGATTAGGTTATTAGTTTTGAAAAAGTAATAATTTTTAATGGAGGAAACTTTGCAGCAAGGCTCTATTAGTAATTCTAGGTATTCTATCCCTCACCCTCTTTTAGGCCTACTGTGTAGTGTACAGTCCTTTATTGTCTTCCCATCACTTTGGCTTTGATCAAATTTTGAAGTTATACACCATTACTTCACTGTTTTTACATTGATTAATTTATCTGCTAGAAGAAAACATAGTGTTTTATGTTAGAAAGCTTGATTTCAATTCAAGTCTTCTATAATGTTTCTTAAATGGCGCTATGCTGATGACACTGGTCTTTGTTTTGAATTATAATTAGGCCTAGTGTAATCTGTTGGCAGCACTGATTTTGTCTTCGTTATTGATAAGTGAAGCCACTGCAGTACGTCCTTCGTTTCAAGACATAGCTTTAAATAACCTGTGTTCGCTGAATTAGAATGAGCTCATCTCATTGTTTTATTGCCACTAAAGTAAATATGTTTTTATTGTTGTTCGTGTTGCAATAAAAACTCACCTTGTAAGACCAATACCCTTGGCCATGTGAAACCAAACTACTTTACCACATGTACAGATTCTGCACATCCCATCAATCTTATATTTAATTTTGAAACTTTATACATTGTACCTGGTACCTGCCCTCGATATCTTATCGGTCCTGATTTGTTGGCATCTCACTACCCATTACCTTTGTTTAATAGAGCATGTCTCGCTCAGGTTACATAACCATCAATCAATCAATCATAGCATTTGTATAGCGCACTACTCACCCGGAAGGGTCTCATGGCGGAAGGGGTCTGCTATTGCTCGAACAGCCAGGTCTTGAGTAGTCTCCTGAAGGCGAGATGGTCCTGGGTCAGCCGAAGGTGGATGGGTTGGGAGTTCCATGTCTTGGCCGCCAGGTAGGAGAAGGATCTGCCTCCGGCAGTAGCTCTTCGGATGCGTGGTACGGCGGCGAGGGCGAGGCTAGTAGAGCGTAGCTGACGGGTGGGCGTATAGAAGGTCAGGCGGTCGTTGAGGTACTTGGGGCCCAGGTTGTGGAGAGACTTGTGTGCGTGGGTGAGGAACCTGATCGTGATCCTCTTGCTGACGGGGAGCCAGTGCAGGTCCCTCAGGTGGCCGGAGATGTGGTTGCGTCGGGGGATGTCCAGGATGAGTCGGGCGGAGGCGTTCTGGATGCGTTGGAGTCTTTTCTGTAGCTTGGCTGTGGTTCCGGCGTAGAGGGTGTTTCCGTAATCCAGTCTGCTGGTGACGAGTGCCTGGGTGACCGTCTTCCTGGTTTCGGTCGGGATCCAGCGCAAGATCTTGCGGAGCATGCAAAGGGTATTGAAGCACGATGAGGAGACGGCGTTGACTTGTCTTGACATCGAGAGGGAGGAGTCCAGGATGAAGCCCAGGTTGTGTGCATGGTCTGTTGGCTTTGGAGTGGTGCCCAGGGCGGGGGGCCACCAGGAGTCGTCCCAGGCGGAGGACAAAGATCCCAGGATGAAGACTTCCGTCTTGTCTGAGTTCAGTTTCAGGCGGCTGTTCTTCATCCATTCGGCGACGTCTTTCATCCCTTCGTGTAGGTTAATTCTGGCGGTGTCGGGGTCTCTGGTGTGGGAGAGGATCAGCTGTGTGTCGTCGGCGTAGGAGATGATGTTGAGTTTGTGCTGGCGTGCGATGGCTGCAAGAGGTCTCATGTAGACGTTGAAAAGGGTGGGACTGAGTGATGATCCTTGCGGGACGCCGCAGATGACTTCGTTGGCCTCAGATCGGAACGGGGGAGGCGGACTCTCTGTGTTCTTCCGGCGAGGAACAAGGTGATCCACTCCAGTGCCTTCTCTTGGATACCGATGTTACTTAGGCGTTGAGCTAGGGTGCGGTGGCAGACAGTGTCGAACGCTGCAGAGAGGTCCAGGAGGATGAGTGCCGCTGTTTCCCCGTTGTCGAGCAGTGCTCGGATGTCGTCGGTGGCTGCGATGAGGGCGTTCTCGGTGCTGTGGTTGGCTCTGAAACCGGACTGCGAGGGGTCGAGGGATCCGTTCGTCTCGAGGAAGGCGGCAAGCTGTCTGTTGACGGTCTTCTCGATGACTTTGGCGGGAAAAGGGAGGAGCGAGATGGGGCGGATGTTCTTGAGGTCAGTGGGGTCCGCTGTTGGTTTCTTTAGAAGGGCGCTGAGCTCAGCGTGCTTCCAGCTCTCTGGGAAGGTGGCGTTGTTGAAGGAGGTGTTGATGATGATCCGGAGTTGGGGTGCAATGGTGGATTCGGCCTTGTTGAAGACGTGGTGGGGGCAGGGGTCCGTTGGAGATCCAGAGTGGATGGTGCTCATTGTGCGGGTAGTGTCTTCGGTGGTCACCGTGGTCCAGGTGCGGAGGGTGGCGGTGGGGGGTGATGGTTTGACGGTGGGGAGCGTGGATGGTGCGTTGAAGCTGTTGTGGATGTCGGCGATCTTGCGGTGGAAGAATGAGGCGAGAGAGTCGCAGAGATCTTGTGAAGGAGTGATGTCGTTGTTGCCGGTGCTGGGGTTGGAGAACTCCTTGACAATGTTGAAGAGTTCTTTGCTGTCGTGGGTGTTGTTGTCCAGTCGTTCCTTCAGTGATTTCTTCTTGGTGGTGCGGATGAGCTGGTGGTGCTTGCGGGTGGCGTGTTTGAGGGCGGTCATGTTGTCTGTGGTCTGGTCGCGGAGCCAGGCTTTCTCGAGGGTGCGGCAGTTCTTCTTGGAGTCCTTTAGTTCGTCGGTGAACCAGGAGGCCTTCTTGCTTCTGGGTCTGCTGGGGGGGTTCTTTAGTGGCGCGAGGTCATCGGCGCAGGCGGTCAGCCCCTGCGTGAAGTTGCGGGCTGCTTCGTTGGGGTCCGTTGTGCTGGCGGGTGGGTTTTGGCTGAGGGAGGTGGTGAGCTGCTCGGTGGTGATCTTGCTCCAGCTCCTGTGGGAAACCTGTTGCGGGTGGTGGTGGGTCATTGTTCTTCTAAAGCTGAAGTGGACGCAGCTGTGGTCGGTCCAGTGGAGTCCGGTGGCGTGGCTGAAGGTGATGTGCTTGCTGGAAGAGAAGACGGGGTCAAGCGTGTGGCCGGCGTAGTGGGTGGGGGTGTTGACCAGTTGCTTGAGTCCGAGGTTGGCGAGGTTGTCCAGCAGGGCAGCGGTGTTGTGGTCCTTGTTGTTCTCCAGGTGGAAGTTGAGGTCCCCTAGGAGGATGTAGTCGGCGGAGGGGAGGGCGTGCGGGCTGATGAAGTCCGTGATGTCGTCGCTGAATTGTGTGCGTAGTCCCGGGGGTCTGTAGACGAGGGTGCCTCTGAGCGTCGTCTTTGGGTCGGCGTGTATCTGGAAGTGGAGGTGCTCTGCGGCGGGGAAGGTGTCGTTTGAGGCGGTCGTGCTGCGGATGGTGTTCTTGTGTACGATGGCGATGCCTCCTCCGGTCTGGTTGATGCGGTCCCTCCGGGTGATCTTGTATCCATCTGGGATGGCGATGGCGATGTCGGGTGCAGAGGAGGCGTTCATCCAGGTTTCCGTGAGGAAGGCGACGTCTGGTAAAATCGTGTCGAGCAGTTTCCAGAGTTCGATGGCGTGTCTGTGGAACACTTGTGGGACACCCCCGCGCCGCACGGCCACCAGCTGCTGCGTGTGCCCCCTTTCCTCGCTCTCTGCCTCGCTGCCTGCCTCGCTGCCGGCTGACCCTGCTGTCGTCTGTTTTACCCTGTTTTGTTCTAAATTTGTGCTTGTATTTTTTTCATAGTGTTTTGCCCGTGTTAGCCTGTTTTGTTCTACATTTGTGCTTGTTATTTTTTTTTCCTAGTGTTTTGCCCGTGTTAACTTGTTTTGGTCTACATTTGTGCTTGTTTTGGCAATAGTTTTGCCCGTGTTAGCGTCCCCCTTCTGTTTCCCGCCCTCCTCGCCGCCCCCCGTCTTCCCTCCCCGCTCCCCGCTTCCCGCCACCACCGCAGACCCCGCCCCTTTTTTCTTCTGTTCCCTCCCCGCTCCCGCCTCCCAGCTGCTCCGCCCACCCGCGCACTTGGCCTTATATGGCGACCGTGCGACACAGGTAAGTGTGACCCACTTGTGGGACACCCCCGCACCGCACGGCCACCAGCTGCTGCGTGTGCCCCCTTTCCTCGCTCTCTGCCTCGCTGCCTGCCTCGCTGCCGGCTGACCCTGCTGTCGTCTGTTTTACCCTGTTTTGTTCTAAATTTGTGCTTGTATTTTTTTAATAGTGTTTTGCCCGTGTTAGCCTGTTTTGTTCTACATTTGTGCTTGTTATTTTTTTTCCTAGTGTTTTGCCCGTGTTAACTTGTTTTGGTCTACATTTGTGCTTGTTTTGGCAATAGTTTTGCCCGTGTTAGCGTCCCCCTTCTGTTTCCCGCCCTCCTCGCCGCCCCCGTCTTCCCTCCCCGCTCCCCGCTTCCCGCCACCACCGCAGACCCCGCCCCTTTTTTTCTTCTGTTCCCTCCCCGCTCCCGCCTCCCAGCTGCTCCGCCCACCCGCGCACTTCGCCTTATATGGCGACCGTGCGAACGCGCAGCGGCCACGCGCAGCGGGCGCGCCGATTGTGCGCCCAAGGCGCGCCAAAGGTAAGCCCGTCTGCGCCCGTCCGCGACCGGACCGCGACCAGCGCCAGGACCCCTGGCCCACGAGGACCCCGACCGACCCGCCTGACGTACTCCGCCGCCACCCTCTTCGCACTCAACACCAGCCGACTCCCAGAATGCCACCAAGCCACCCCACGACGCACCCACGGACCTTTCAGCTGCCACGCCTGCAAGTTCACCTGCATCCGGACCTGCCTCGCACCAGCACCCACCAAGTCGAACACCAGCAGCACCCACCTCAAGTGCATCCTGCTCAACACCCGCTCCGTCCACAGACACGCCGTAGAACTCTGGAACCTCCTAGACGCCACAGCCCCTGACGTTGCCTTCCTCACGGAGACCTGGATGAACGCCTCTTCAGCCCCCGACATCGCCAACGCCATCCCAGAGGGCTACAAGATCATCCGGAGGGACCGCAACGCCAACCAGATGGGAGGAGGCATCGCCATCATCCACAGGAACACCATCCGTCTCACGACCAGCACCGACAACACCCTGACCAGCGCCGAACACCTGCATTTCCAGATCCACACCAACCCGAACACCACCCTTAGAGGCAGCCTGATCTACAGACCACCGGGACCACGCACACAATTCAGCGAGGACATCGCCGACTTCGTCAGCCCGCATGCCCTCCCCTCCGCTGACTACATCCTCCTGGGGGACCTCAACTTCCATCTGGAGAACAACAACGACCGCAACACCAGCACCCTGCTCGACAACCTCGCCAATCTGGGACTCAAGCAGCTGGTGTCCACCCCCACCCACCTCGCCGGACACACACTCGACGCCGTCTTCTCATCCAGCAAAGACGTCACCTTCAGCCACGCCACAGAACTCCACTGGACGGACCACAGCTGCGTCCACTTCACCTTCAAGAGAACGACGACTCACCACCACCAGCAACAGGCCGCCCGCAGAAGCTGGAACAAGATCACAGCAGACCAGCTCGCCACCTCCCTGAGCCAGCACCCCCCTGCCAGCTCAGCGAACCCCAGCCAGGCCGCCGACAACCTCACGAAGTGGATCAGCATCTGCGCGGACGAGCTCGCCCCGCTGAGGACCCCGCCCAGCAGACCCGGCAGCAAGAAAGCCCCATGGTTCACCGACGAACTCAAGAGCTCCAAGAAGAACTGCCGAGCCCTCGAGAAAGTCTGGAGAAGGGAACCTACACCGGACAACAGGACCACCCTCAAACTGGCCACTCGGAAGCACCACCAGCTGATCCGCGCCGCCAAGAAAACTGCATTCAAGGACCGGCTGGACAACAACGTGCACAACAGCAAGGAACTCTTCAACATCGTGAAAGAGCTATCCAACCCCAGCGCAGGAACCAACGACATCACCCCATCGCAAGACCTCTGCGACTCCCTCGCTTCTTACTTCCACAACAAGATCGCGGACATACACAACAGCTTCAACAAACAACCAACGCACACCATGACCGAACAACCTCCCCCCACCACCACCCTCCACGCCTGGACCCCGATCAGCACCGAAGACACCATCCGCACAATGAACTCCATCCACTCCGGATCACCGACCGACCCCTGCCCTCACCACGTCTTCAACAAGGCCGACGCTGTCATCGCACCCCACCTGCGAGACATCATCAACACATCCTTCGACACCGCCACCTTCCCTGAGAGCTGGAAGCACGCCGAACTCAGCGCTCTACTCAAGAAACCAACAGCGGACCCCACCGAACTCAAGAACTACCGCCCCATCTCGCTCCTCCCGTTCCCAGCCAAAGTCATCGAGAAGACCGTCAACAAGCAGCTGGCCGCCTTCCTCGAGACGAATGGATCCCTCGACCCCTCACAGTCCGGCTTCCGAGCCAATCACAGCACCGAGACCGCCCTCATCGCCGCCACCGATGACATCCGAGCCCTGATGGACAACGGAGAAACAGCGGCCCTCATCCTCCTAGACCTCTCCGCGGCATTCGACACGGTCTGCCACCGCACCCTAGTACAGCGCCTCAGCAACGTCGGAATCCAGGATAAGGCGCTGGAATGGATCATCTCCTTCCTCGACGGAAGAACACAGAGAGTCCGCCTACCACCGTACAAGTCAGAGGCCTCCGAAGTCATCTGCGGCGTCCCTCAAGGATCCTCTCTGAGCCCCACCCTCTTCAACGTCTACATGAGCCCCCTCGCGGCCATCGCACGCCAACACAACCTCAGCATAATCTCCTACGCCGACGACACCCAGCTGATCCTCTCCCTGACCAACGACCCCGCCACCGCCAGAGCCAACCTACACGAAGGGATGAAAGAGGTAGCCGAGTGGATGACGACCAGCCGCCTGAAACTGAACTCGGACAAGACGGAGGTCCTCATCCTGGGCTCCTCACCCTCCGCCTGGGACAACTCCTGGTGGCCTCCCGCCCTGGGCACCGCACCCAAATCGACAGACCATGCACGCAACCTGGGCTTCATCCTGGACTCCTCCCTCTCCATGACCAGGCAAGTCAACAACGTCTCCTCGGCGTGCTTCAACATCCTACGCATGCTACGGAAGATCTTCTGGTGGATCCCCACCGAGACCAGGAAGACCGTCACCCAGGCCCTCGTCACTAGCCGACTGGACTACGGCAACGCCCTCTACGCCGGTACCACCGCCAAGCTTCAGAAGAGACTCCAGCGGATCCAGAACGCCTCAGCCAGACTCATCCTCGACATCCCACGACACAGCCACATCTCCGGACATCTGAGAGACCTTCACTGGCTCCCCGTCAACAAAAGAATCACCTTCCGCCTCCTCACCCACGCACACAAAGCCCTACACGACCAAGGCCCGGGCTACCTCAACAGCCGGATCAACTTCTACGCTCCCAAACGCCACCTCCGTTCAGCCAACCACGCCCTCGCCGCCGTCCCCCGCATCCGAAGAGCAACTACAGGAGGAAGGTCCTTCTCCTACCTGGCCGCCAAGACCTGGAACTCCCTCCCGACCGACCTGCGCCTGACCCAAGACCACCTCTCCTTCAGGAAGAAGCTGAAGACCTGGCTGTTCGAGCAGTAGCGGCACCCCCCCCCCTCCCCTAAGCGCCTTGAGACCCTACGGGTAGGTAGCGCGCTCTATAAGTGTCATTGATTGATTGATTGATTGATTGATTGATTGATTGATTGATTGATTGGATGGAGCGGGTGTTGAGCAGGATGCACTTGAGGTGGGTCTTGCTGGAGCTTGGCTTGGCGGGTGCGGTGCAGGTTCGGAGTCAGGTGAACTTGCAGGCCTTGCAGGTGAAGGGTCCGTGGGTGCGTCTCGGGGTGGCCCGGCAGCAGGCGGGGTTCCGGCCAGCATTGAGTGCGTTGAGGGCGGCGGCGTTGTAGGTCTGTCGGGTGGTCTCGCAACGTCGGGGGCCAGGGGTCCTGGTGCTGGGCGCGGGCCAGGCGCGGACGGGCGCAGACGGGCTTGCCTTTGGCGCACAATCGGCGCGCCCGCTGCGCGTGACCGCTGCGCGTTCGCGTGGGCGTCATAAGTGAGGAGCCGGGAGGGAGGAGCAGCTGGGTGGCGGGAGCGGGGCGGCGAATGGGCAGGAGGAGTGCGGGGCCACAGGGAGTCAGCGGCGGGAAAAAGGAGGTCAGAGGGCGGCTCAGCGGCGGCTGGGTCGTCCGGGGAGCGAGTGAAAAAAACGGAGGCAAAATGAAAATAAAAACGAAGGCCAAGAGGACAGGGCTAGGCAGGCAGCAAAACGAGGCAGCAAAACGAGGCGGCAAATGGAAAATAAAAACAAAGGCCAAGAGCACAAGGCTAGGCAGGCAGCAGAACGAGGCAGCCAAACGAGGCAGAAGCAGTGGTGTGTGGGGGCGACCTCGCCTGGTTACAGGCTCGGCGGTCGCTCCCTGCGCCTGATCGTGATCCCCTTAAGTCAGGAGCCGGGAGGGAGGAGCAGCTGGGTGGCGGGAGCGGGGCGGCGAATGGGCAGGAGGGGGGCGGGGCCGCAGGGAGTCAGTGGCGGGAAAAAGGAGGTCAGAGGGCGGCTCAGCGGTGGCTGGGTCGTCCGGGGAGCGAGTGAAAAAAACGGAGGCAAAAGGAAAATAAAAACGAAGGCCAAGAGCACAAGGCTAGGCAGGCAGCAAAACGAGGCAGCAAAACGAGGCGGCAAATGGAAAATAAAAACGAAGGCCAAGAGCACAAGGCTAGGCAGGCAGCAGAACGAGGCAGCCAAACGAGGCAGAAGCAGTGGTGTGTGGGGGCGACCTCGCCTGGTTACAGGCTCGGCGGTCTAACAGGGTATTCTACCTGACCAAAATGTCTTCTCACATTCCCTCTTGTCTCCTTTTGCTGGTTTGACCTAGTTTTCTCCCAGTATATCCAGGTGAATCACGGAGAGGCTAAAGGCTTTTTATTTTTATATATCTTCCCTGTTTGGGTAACTGAGACATTCAGGTACTCAGAAGAGGATACACAACGCATATATTCACCCATTGAGGAGACAGAAAGTTTGACAACCGGTACCGGATCAAAACAGAGAAATATTAAACAACTGCCCTACATGTCAAAGAAAATCATAAACCAGAAGTTACACGCAAGTACACTTATCAAATATCATAAGGTTCAGAGGATACCACGAGGGCTTCGCATCTCGCTGAAATCAACTTTATGCAAAAATAATTCGAAATTCCCGGAAAAATGGCAAGCAATATTAAATAAATGTTCTTTAGACCTCATACTCCTAATCATAGAGGAACTGACAAAACTAATCGATGAACTCATGAAAGAATCTCACCAACTTAAAACTGAACTAAGTCAGATTCTTTCTTCAGAAGAATTGGATGACTTACTCAATGACATCAATAAACTAGGAAATTCAAACGTGACACTTTGGACTACAAATTAGGCGAAGTGTATAATTGGCAGATATTTATGCCTGACGCAGGCAACAAAAAACAAACTCGGGTAGATCCACTGATGAAACCTCATCGTCTGATGAATCCCAATGCAGGAGATATCCACCGGCCAAACAAGATTTGAGCAAATCTAATGAAAGACCAACCACATCCAGTGGAGGACAAACAGCAACTACCACCATGGCTTTTTTTGAGAAAGGGCCAACACCACTAGAAGAACCAGGAGGGGTAAAAGGAGCAACACCCAAGGACCCCATTGCAAAGTACACAAGGAGTCAAAAACCCTAGTAATTAATCTGTCAAAATACAAAATTTCACGGTTCGAAACACAAGTACTACAAAAAGGAACCACCTTCGTATCCACATTTCATTCTAATTCCCTGGACACTCAAGTTTGTATCTACAAATGTATGAGGTCATTGAGACTCACACATTTCTTCACAAATGTCATCCCCACACTGGAAGAACCACCTAAAGGTACCCTTATGGGGTTACGGAATGAAAGTAAATTCATACCACCCACAAGCCATAAAGTGCTGGATGCCTTTGAAAAAGTGGTCTCTAAAGACATTGAAAGTATTTACAAACAAACCAAATCCAAGTCTACCGATCTGTCCAAAAAGAATATCAAATACTTAAAAACCTGGCTAACAACACTAATATCACTATCCGACAGGCTGACAAGGGTGGCGCCCTTGTCATCATGGTTACCGAATACTAGAATGACCGTGTGAATGAACACCTGATCGATGAAAACATATACCACAAAATCGACCAGGATCCAACAAAAGAGTTTGCCAAAATACTCACAATTATCATTGACAGAGCAATTTGTCAAGTTACAATTGCCCAAAAAGAAAAATAATTTTTGATTAAACAAAACCCGGCGCTTCCCTACATCTACATGATCCCTAAGGTGCACAAGCATCCTACGCACCCTCCGTGCAGACCCATCGTCTCCACGGTTAACTCCATTCATGAACCAGTTGGAAAATATTTAGATAAACACTTACAACCCCTGGTTCAAAATATGACCACATATATAAAAGACACAACTAATTTCCCTAACATCCTTGATGAACACGCGGCAGCCTACACGAAAGAGATGATTCTTTGTACAATTGACGTACAATCCTTATACACTTCCATCCCACACAATCTCGGAGTAGAAGCTGTAGCATCTTTCTTAATGCTGACTGAAATGGATGAGGATTTCAAGATATTCCTTATGGATTTACTACATTTTACCCTTTACCACATCTATTTCCACTGGAAAGACAACTACTTTATTCAATCCTCTGGTACGGCGATGGGAAATTGCGCAGCACCTGCGTACGCGAATCTTTTTATGGACAGATTTGAATTGGATATCATTTTGAATAACAACGATTGGAAGGACAACCTGATTCTATATAAAAGATATATAGATGTCATATTTATCCTATGGAAGGAATCAGAACAGGCATTTCTCAAAGGCATATTCAAATTGAATCAAGTCAACGATAGAATTGGATTCACACACAATATACAATCCAATCAAATATCATTCCTGGATGTAATGATAAACAATAACAATGGTAAATTGGAAACAACATTATTTACCAAAATCACAGATAGGAACAATTTGCTACATTTCTACAGCTTTCATCAATACTCACTGAAAAAACATCTTCCATACTCTCAGCTATTAAGAATTAAAAGAATTTCATCCACAGACAACTCATACAACGAAAACATGCGCACCACAGTAAACAATTTTAAAGAGCGAGGATACCCAACTGGCATCCTAGAGGAAGCAATATCAAAAGCATCAACTGTAAGCCGATCTACCCTATTGAGACCACAGGAGAAACCTAGGGGTCAAGAAAGAATGGTTTTCATTTCGAAATACTCGACCGAGAGTCAGCACATTAAAAGGATTATACTAAAACACTGGTCTTTATTGACACTGGAAGAAGATTTCAATGGGATATTTTCCAATCCACCAAGGTTCGCATACCAACGAACCAAGAACATAAAGGAACTGTTACACAAAAAAGATGATCAGAAACAACTCTCGTACAAAGGCATGTTACCTTGCCACAACTGTGGCAATTGCAATGAAATCATAAAAGAAAAGGAATTTCATCATCCTAGCCAAGGAACATTGATCAAACTAAAAGTAACAGCTACCTGTGACAGTTGAAATGTTATTTACATGATTAAGTGCCCATGTGGTCTGGCATATGTGGGCAAATCCGAAAGAAAAGTCAAGACAAGGTTAATAGAACATAAGAGTAACATTCGCACAAAGAGTTTGAAATCACCATTGGCATCACACTTCAACACTTTCAACCATACTCCCAGCCAACTCAGATTCCTCATCCTAGAACAATCATCCACCTTGCCCGGGAGAGACAATACTCAACACCTTTTAAGACGAGAGATTTTTTGGATCAACTTCTTGAATACCATTCAACCGAAGGGACTAAATGATTAGTTTGACCTGAACTGTTTTTTATAAATCATGATACGATGATACCCTGCACCAGTGTGCACTACACTTGTGCATACCGATTTTATGATTTTCTACTTTTTTGATGACTAAGAGTTACGATACTGCTATTCACGTGAAATCATGCTAACGATATTGATTTTGATATATATGTTTTTTATGTTGCTAGTACACCTTTTACATGTATTAAGGTTGTTTTCTTTATTCACACATCGTTTATTCAGGTGGAGCTTCCATTTCAGTAAAATTCTAAAATCGCCTTCTTACATCCCCCACTAGTACCATCACATCGTCACTTTTACTTCAAGTTATATCGACTTCTCGATTAATTCTAAAGATGTCAAACATTTACGGGAATCTGTCTTCTTTCGCCATTTTGACCGAGAGGTATGTCGTCCATTTCTATCTATCACATGATGTGTTTCATAACACGCTCAATATAGCACGTTTACTTCCGTGATGCTTACGGAAGAAACGGAAACCTGTTGGCAACCTCCCAAAACATCTTCGGTAAGACGTTTTCGCACGTACACATTTTCTCATTGTGAGAACTCGCTTAATTGATTGAGATTGGTGGGACTAATACATTGGTTCTCATCTGCAGATGTTCGAACCATAACACTGCGAATTGCTGTGATTCGACTATGTTTCAAGGTACCGATTTTTACTCGATTTTCACTCGCATTTAACCGCTGATGCGCGGGTCGCTTATTAAGTGATTTTCACCCCTGTTCTCTTTACTTGTGTTTTAGAACTATGTCTACCATGGTATTCCGTACACTCGAGCATTAAAACTCGCGTCTCCAACCAACACACTGTATTAAACAGGTTCAGGTAGGATTGCTCTATCTGTTGTACTGCTCTTCATCACAAGCGCACGTTAGATATCGGTCGAGGAACCTCCTACCACTCTGCATGAGATATCATTCCATAAACACGCATCAACAGGGACGTTTCTATATTGTTCAAGATGTTGAGTCACATGACTATGGTTTTCACTACATATGCACAGGATATATCGTTGACGCAGTTGGTACACACAATGTGGGATATAAGGTTTAACCGCCTAAAGGCTGGTTATTTTGCATCACGGTTACTCAGTCTGAATAGTGTTTGTATATACATATGGGTTAATGGTTGTGTATATCCTTCTTTCGACAGTACACAAAGCCCCCGATGAAGGGCCAGGTGCCCGAAATGCATTGGGCTATGAAAACTGATGTTTAAAATGAATTATTGATGTGAAAGCAACGTCAATGAACACGGAATAATTTCAAGGAATATTCAAATAAAACTTTATTGATATGAACAAGTAACAAACCTTGGAACTTCTTTTCTTTTGTGTGCATTTGGGGACGTTACACACATTTGGAGTTCATTCAGAGTTCCTTTTACTCAGAAGGAAGTACCAAATAGCACCTGCTTACCAGCCAACAAATTGTCACACCACACCACGCAATCAGGAGTGCGATCGTTCTTTATTTGTATGGTCACTTTCTAAAAGTGGCATTTCTAAAATAGTAATTTTAAATCCAACTTTACCAGTAAAGAGAAATTATCATTACCATTTCAAATATATAAAACATGATGCAGCTTCTCTTTTATAATCAGGAATTATAGCTCAAATTGTATCAAGGAATTCCCAATGCTAGCCTATGAGAGTAGAAGCCCTCACACTAGTTTAAAAATGAATGTATCCTTATGTCACTACCATGACATGTAAAACTTAAAAGTACATATCTTACCTTTGACTTACACAGCACCGTGCACTTAGGGCTACTTACAGCCTCACTTAGGGGTTATGTATATATAATACAAGATGAGTTTAGGGCTTGGGTAATAGTTCTAAATGCCAAGTTGAAGAGGCAGCAAACTGCACACATAGGCACTGCAATGGCAGGCCTGTGAGTGGTTTGGAAGACTACTGGGTGGAAGGCACAATTAGTTCTGCAGTCCCACTAGTTGCATTTATGTACATGCTGTGGGTACATGCTATACCACTGTACAAGGGTCTTACAAGGAAATTAAATATGTCAATCATATATGCACCAATGTCACCATGTTTAGGGAAGAAATACATGCACTTTGGCACTGGTCAGCAGTGGTAAAGTGCTCAGAGTCCTAAGGCCAACAAAAAGATATAGCAAAAAGAGGAGGAAATCAGACAATAAGTTTGGGGAAGACCACCCTAACGATGGTAGGTCTAACAGCAGGGAAACATATACTTTCTTCTTCACTTCAAATCAAATCCTGTGGTATCTAGAATGTACGTCTGACTTCCTGGAGGTTGGAATTTCCCTTAAATGCCATCACTTGAATGTGGCTGTATTAAATATTATGCCCGCTCCTGGATCAAAGATATGATATATTGATGAAAGTTTTGATTTTTTTTATATCCTTTTGATTAGGTTATTAGTTTTGAAAAAGTAATAATTTTTAATGGAGGAAACTTTGCAGCAAGGCTCTATTAGTAATTCTAGTTATTCTATCCCTCACCCTCTTTTAGGCCTACTGTGTAATGTACAGTCCTTTATTGTCTTCCCTTCACTTTGGCTTTGATCAAATTTAGAATTTATACACCATCACTTCACTGTTTTTACATTGATTAATTTATCTGCTAGAAGAAAACATAGTGTTTTATGTTAGAAAGCTTGATTTCAATTCAAGTCCTCTATAATGTTTCTTAAATGGCGCTATGCTGATGACACTGGTCTTTGTTTTGAATTATAAATAGGCCTAGTGTAATCTGTTGACACTGATTTTGTCTTCGTTATTGATAAGTGAAGTCACTGCAGTACGTCCTTCGTTTCAAGACATAGCTTTAAATAACCTGTGTTCGCTGAATTAGAATGAGCTCATCTCATTGTTTTATTGCCTCTAAAGTAAAAATGTTTTTGTTGTTGTTCATGTTGCAATAAAATCTCACCTTGTAAGACCAATACCCTCGGCCTTGTGAAACCAAACTACTTTACCACATGTACAGATTCTGCACATCCCATCGATCTTATATTTAATTTTGAAACTTCATACATTGTACCTGGTACCTGCCCTCGATATCTTACCGGTCCTGAGCTGTTGCCATCTCACTACCCATTACCTGTGTTTAATAGAGCATGTCTTGCTCAGGTTACATAACAGGGTATTTTACCTGACCAATATGTCTTCTCGCCTCCCCTCTTGTCTCCTTTTGCTGGTCTGACCTAGTTTTCTCCCAGTATATCCAGGTGAATCGCGGAAAGGCTAAAGGCTTTTTGTTTTTATATATCTTCCCTGTTTGGGCTTGATAGTGAAAGCTGGGAATCTGGGTATAAGCCCTCTCTGAACACCCCACTCATTGGTAACTAGTTTTTCCTTCTGCGTCACTCCTTTTTGGTCTTTGAAAATGTAACTGTATTCCTCTACATAGGATATTAATTACATGGATTACAACTAAATACAGTGCCATATTTATCAAGTAGTTGCATCGCACTTGCACCATGCAACAGCGTGCATGCGCAATCCAACTAGTAAGTGCAACTTGAGTGGCCTAGTAAATCTGTAGTAACGCAACACAGCGCAAAATGCTGGGGTGCACTACTCTGCACCAGGGAGGTGTTTCATGGATGGTGCATGGGTGTCCCCACTCATCCACCGATGGAATTTTATGCATTCCCCAATTTACCATGAGTGGTAGACCTCCGAAAGTGTCACTACGCCTCCTCAGGTGATGTGTTACAAGGAGAAATATCCTAGTTTTTTTCTCTTTCTATTTGTGCTGCACTCTGCAGCGCACATAGAAGAAGTAGAATGCCTCAGAGGTTTGTTTTTGTGCAGAAAGGTGTCCCTTCCTGCATAAAAAACAATCCTGCGCACAATGCAACATAGATCAGCAAAGTGGCTTGCTGCACTGCCCCAGAGTTTACCCAGTATCAACATCCATTCCTGAGTGTATCCAAAAAGGGCAATATTTATCAATTAGTTGCAGCACACTTGCACCACGCAACAGAGTGCATGCGTGGCCAAATACTAAGCCACACAAGGCCACCTTGCCTGGACCGTAGTGGCTTTGTTGCATTACATTACTCTCTTTCAGGGAGGTGTTCCATTGGTGGTGCTTGGGTGTTCCCAAGCAACACCCATGGATTTTGGCGCATTCCCAGATTTACCATAACTGGAGACCTGGGAATGTGCCAAAATGTACACCTTCCCAGGTGAGGTGTATGTTTATTTCTCCTCACCTTTTCCTCTTCCTATGTGTGCTGCATTCTGCAGCACACATAGGAAGAGGAAAATGCCCCACAGATTGTGTTTTTGCAGGAAGGTATAGCCCAGCCACAGAGGGCTTTAAGTCTAATAGAACATTCTGCCACTAGGGGGCAGAATGTTCCAACAAATAAAAACAAAGGCCTCACGGAGCCCGATGTAACTGAAATCCCCTTGTGCCCACAGAAAAAACTGTGATGAACAACATTGGAATGTTGGAGCACCAGGCTTCTACCATCCATTAGAAGCCAGGAGCACTTCATTAGGTTTAATGGCATTTCCAACATTCCAATGTTCTAATATAGCCTTATAGGCCACTGTATCGGGCTATACCAGCTATTAAAGGCTCGCTCCAGCGTTAAAGGCCTGAGCCAAAGGCGAGGGCCTTTAACAAGGGAGCGGGACTTTAATAGCCGGTATAGTCCAGCTAAGAAAGACTATAAGGCTATTAGAACATTCTGCCACTAGAGGTCAGGATGTAACAAATTGAGCAAAGGCATCTAGGAGCTCGAGGGGATTGAAATCCCATGGGACACCGAGAGGCCTTTGTTTAAACAACATTGGAAGGTTGCTCTGCGTGCTTTTACCGGCCCGTAGAAGCACAGAACACTCCATTGTCTGCAATGGAGTGCTCCACATTCCAATGTTCTAATAGATATTTTATCCTCCAAACCCATTGTTATATGACAAAATCAACATAGTGTAATGGGAAGTGGTTATGATTAAGGCTAGGGAGGTAGCCACTGTTATGGTTAAGGTTCAATGGCTATTGTATGTCTATGTATTATTCACATACGAATGGTGAAACATTTCCACTCATTCTTTATATTTTGCTGTTTTATTTTCCATGAACATACCTTTTAACAACAATCCTTTAACTCTATATTTATTCAAGTTTTTTTTGTTCTGTTTTTTGCGTCCCTTTGCCCAACACTAACCAACGGGACCAATCAGTCCAGCAGGCCTCTGTGCTCCTTTGACTTTCTAGTTTGAGCCCTCTATGCCAAGTTCAACATTGTAACAGGCTAACTCTTATATTATTCAGCCAATAATTGAGCCTAGAAGCAGGTCTTGTATAAAGTAGAGATGAATAAGTACATATGTCTTGTTTTCCTAAGCATGCCCAACTAGATTTTTCAGCCAGCCTGCGTTATGAGATGTCACCATCCAAGTGGAATTGAAAATAACTCCAATATTTCATATTTCTTACTTTTTTAAATGCTAGTCCTATCACAGAATACATTATTGGACAACAGATCAGGAACAGAAGCTAATAGTCTTAGGGGCATCATTGATGAGGCCACTAGCTGTACTTTTACACTGCTGGAGCATCACTTTTTTGATGCTTCGGTGGCGCAATGTGCCACAGCATATTTGCAAAGCCAAGCAAATCCACTTTACATAGCTTTTCATGGCCTTGTAAATATGTGCGCTGTTCACACATAACACTGTGTAAAAGGGGCGTTCCATGGGTGTGGGTATTCCCACTCAACACCAATGTGGCCGTTATGGCCAGAGCTATTGACGTTGGATCTGGGAAACCGGGCTCAAGCCTCGGCTTGTCGCCGGCTCTGCATCCTGTAATTCTAGCTAAATCACTTAATCTCCCTGTGCCTACCAAAATAAATGGAATTGTCCATGTGTAACGTGACTGGTGCTCATGTAAAGTGCTCCAATGCATTTGGGTCAAGTTTGTGCTATAGAAATCTACAACAAACAAAAGAAATCTGAAGCCTTTGCAGATTAACCAGTGATCGTAAACCTGTGAATGCATCAGAATCTAATGCCACGTGGCGTTAGTGAGGCGCAACATGGAGAAATAACATTATTTCTCCATGTTTTTTCTTGTTCTATGTGTGGTGCATTCTGCAGCACACATATTTCACCTCTTGTGATTGTTTTTGTGCAGGAAGGTGTCCCTTACTGTACAAAAACAATCCCCCATACAACGCTGACACACTTGCACCGTGGTGCAAGGGTGCCTGTGTTGGCACATGGCATCCCAGTGTGTGCCAGCGCAGGGGAAAAGGACAAGAATGTGCCATATCTCATAGATACGGTGCATTCCTGCCCTTTCCCTACTCTTACAGTTTGGACAATTAGTGAGTCTTGACCTGATCTGTGAGTTTTTTCCTAGATTCTCTTGATATCCCATGATCATGGAGCTGCCCACCCCCCTGCCCTGAATCGAAATACAGTCGTAGGACACATTGCTATCAGGCTGTAAAGCAGAGACCTCAGGACTCCCAGAAATAGATAAATGATCCTTATCACCAATAATCTTTCAGTGATCCTCTACCATGGAGTGACATTTTGACATTTCAATATTGTCTTTTCTGATTAAATCATCATCTATCTCCACATTTTGAAGGGATAGCCTTTTCCACTTTGATTCCACAGCTTTGGAACAATATTCCTGGAAAGTTGCGTAAAGAAACGGGTCTTCTTCCTTTCAGGAAAAAACTTAAAACTATCTTGTTCCTGGAGGCACTGACCACAAAATAAGCCTGTCCACTCTGGCTCATATGCACTGTCTGTTGTAATTTCTTTCCTCTAGAAGCGCAAAGAGCCCTGATGGTGAACCAGCGCTATATAAGATCTAACTAACATAACATAACATAACATAACATTGGTGGCATGACATGACTGACCAATATCATGTGTACCCACTCGACCAGCCCCAGAATACCAGAAACAGTACTTATATTTGCTTACCCTAAGGTAGGCCCAAAAGCCTCTGGTTTTTCATCTTGCATGGTTTGTGAGCTGCCAGCCCCCAGTGAGGGCACTCTGCAAGGGGAAGACGGTCAATTGATTTTACCAAATTGCTGGCAGGAGTGCTCTTCAGGTTTCAAAGTCGGCTTGCCACTACAAAGCTTCTGATTCTGATCCAGGCCCCAATCCTGGAATGCTCGGGAAGACGGAGTATTATCTGGTGCAGTTGCCACTGCTTCTGCCATCAAAGCATCTGCCGGGTAGTGCTAGTGTACCCAAAACCATTTGCTATATCTGTACCCCCAAATCACCATCAACAAAATAAAAGAAGTCAACAGGTTTTTTCAGTATTAAAAAACTCTATAGGAAAAACAGATATATCACTCGATTTGACAATTAATTCAATTGAAATAGAAAAGCCAATTAGATTAAATGAAAAATGGATTTGTTTGGCTCTTCATGGCACAAACAAGCAATCCCAGAATAACACAAGAAAGTCAACAGGCAAATTATACAAAGATAGTGAAACATTAAAATTATGTTCCTGGAATATTAATGGGCTACGTAAAAAAAATCAACAATAGGCACCTAAACTCAATGACTAACTATTATCAGGCTATACTCTTACAGGAAACTTGGTCCGTTAACCCCGTAATGCTTGAGGGATACGAAGGATATTTTGAGCCAGCAGTTAAACAGAGCAAAAAAGTACGCCCCAGTGTGGGCCTAGCTACATTTATTGCCATAGAATTGAGAATGGACCACGAACAAGTTATTATGAATAATCCAAAATACTAATAGTAAAGTTATAGTAGAAGGAAAATAATCAATTAAAACTCTTGCTAATAATAAATGCATATATACATCCTACATCAAGAGCGAGAACTAATGTGTGCACTACCCTCATTACCTTTTTAACAAAACAAATGATGGAGGATTCATTCACAGATTACATTATCTCAGGGGATTTTAACCTGAACTTGCTTGTGCCCTATTTGAGAGACGATATAATCCAACAGCAGGACTATTTTTGGGCAATCCCACATCAAACACTACCCATTGTAATCAATTCCATCCAAAGCCAACTAGGTATGAGATTCGTTAATGATGTAGAAGCGATGGGTTTAAGAATTTTAAATGGGAGGCTACCCCAAGACTCACCACCCGCATGTATATTTCAATCGCAGGGACTGGCTGTATTCCACAACGTGAAACCAGAAAACCCAGGATTAGTCCCTGCTTTCCAGCTTATGTCAAATTGTGTTCTAGTCAAAGTGATCCCATGCAAACATTTTATTTGACCATGCATACTCTTTCTTCATCATCACATGTGAGAGCATCTTTAAATACGTGAGTTCAGGAGGTGTGCTGTTTAGAAACCTTTTTTTTTTACTTAATACACTATAATGTTGCTCCATGTATAATAAGAATCTAGACTAAATATAAGGGGGCAGATTTACAAGCCCCTTGCGCCACTTTTGCGTCACTTTTCCCATGTTAAAAATGATGCAAAAGTGGCGCAAGGGGCTTGTAAATCTGCCCCAAGGTGCACAGGACAACTGACTTACCTCTTAGTTCACTAATGGCATTGTCAGCGGTCGGGGAGGGGGTGGAGGGGACATACGTGTTTCTAATGTCATGTTTTTAACAAATGCCTCAAGCTGCAGTGTTATAATCTAATGTACTAAGGAGAAAAGCTTTTGCATATTAAATAAACATATTTTTCAAAAATTTGAAGAGATTTACTCATATTTTACCATTATATTTGTTGCACAATTTAGAATTCAAGCATTTTCTAAGAGCCAAGGCTCGGCTCTCACTGTTAACTTGTTACCTGCCCCACCTCCTTTAAATGCGGAGTCAGAGGTACAAAGAAAGTATTTGCATATGGCTAGGTCTGAACTGGGATGGCTAAGTGAGCTAAATAATGATGATGGATTTAATCCAAATCTACTGGAGACTGGTGCGAGTGTCTGAAAAGTTTCAGCCCTCCGCCCATCATTTTATTGTGTTTGCATTGTACAAAGAAAGCAGTCTGATGTACACACGAGCACAGACGCCATGTTCCGAATGGCCTAGATATTTTTGGAGGACAGCTTAAAGGACGTGCCCTCTGTTAAATGTTCTACTTTGCAGAGACGGTGCCACAATTGAAATGTTTCCAAGTGCTATTATTGATTAGATTTCGCTTTTAATAGAGGAAGGCGGTGCGCGCAATTGTAACCCAAGCCTTTACATGGCTCAGAAAAACACACCGACTTCTAATAGGAGCCCCAGGGATTTTTCGTGTGTAAAATCGTTTAGAGTCGCAGCTTTGTTTGTTGAGGATTTGGTAAAGGCCCCTCTGTGAGATTGTATTGTAAATCAGAACATATTCAGTTCAATGCGCCTGCATCAGTATCGGTGAGATGCGCACAGCGTCTGTCTTGAGCAAGCCACCTCGGAGGTGAACCGAAGCCTCTCCAAAAAGCAATAACCCAGCACTGAATTAATGCAGCGGTTTTGCTTCTGAAACCAGAATATCAGATATGACAACACAGCTCCAGCTAATGCACATAAAACAAAGACATCTGACTGCCCAACGCCACGGCATGAAATGGTTTTATAGCAGCCAGAACTGCTACATATACTTTTACCACGGACTGGAAATGTAGGGGCATATTATCAAGGGGCTTTATCTCCGCTTTTTTGGGTTTAAAAGCCAAGAAAGCGGAGATAAAATGATCTCCCTATTACCAAGCTGTCGCTAACACCAGTTAGCGACAGCTAATAGGAGATAGTGACCATCTTGGGCCCCGCTTTGCATGTCAGTGATATTTATCACTAATGACATGCAAAGTGGGCGTGCCAAGATGTTAGCGACTGAAAACAGTCGCTAACATCGCTATCTCCTATTACCAACTTTTGGAGATATTCGCGCTAAGCGCGAATATCTCCAAAAGCTAACACTTGCCCAGGAGCAGTTCTTAGCCATGTTATCCAATGGGAGGTGGATAACATGGCTAAGAGCATTTGCTCGATAATGCATGAATATCGCTGACTTTTCAGCGATATTCATGCATTGCGGCCGTTTTTTATCGCATTTGCGATAAACCTTGCTAATAGCAAGGTTTATCTGCGATAAAAATCGCCGATTTGCGGCGATAATTTTTGTCTCTAAATAAGTTAGAGACAAAAATTATCTCTACTGGTTGGTAATATGCCCCGTAATGCTTAGACAAGAGAGAGTCGTAAGTGACACACATCGTCTTGATTTACAACGCTTTCTCTTGGCTGACTGAAGGCATTTTAGCAACAGGAAAACATTGTACTTTACCATTCATTACTGGCTCTGTATTATCGGTCACAGATGTGGGTGTCATTTTCTCCTTTCTGAAGACGAGTTTCAAGAGTTTACTTATTATAACTGCGCTGTTATTTTTAAAATCCACCTGAAGTTCATGCAATATTCCCCTTAATGAGCTGAACAGTACATCTTAGAACCTGAGCGTGAGTCTGGCCGGCTGAGATGTATCCGCCCTTGTACTATGAAGGTGGCAGCGCTGAAATCTTTCATTGAATGACTCATCGCAAGATGGTCGACACCAGGGGGCCTATTATCAAGGGCCATCTTGACGCGTTATTCAATCAATCAATCAATCAGGTCATTTGTAAAGCGCACTACTCACCCGTAGGGTCTCAAGGCGCTGGGAGGGGGGGGGAGTGCCGCTACTGCTCGAACAGCCAGGTCTTGAGCTTCTTCCTGAAGGAGAGGTGGTCTTGGGTCAGGCGCAGATTGGTCGGAAGTGAGTTCCAGGTCTTGGCGGCCAGGTAGGAGAAGGATCTTCCTCCTGTTGTCGCTCTTCGGATGCGGGGGACGGCGGCGAGGGCGTGGTTGGTTGATCTGAGGAGGCGCTTGGGAGTGTAGAAGTTGATCCGGTTGTTGAGGTAGCTCGGGCCTTGGTCGTGTAGGGCTTTGTGCGCGTGGGTGAGGAGCCGGAAGGTGATTCTCTTGTTGACCGGGAGCCAGTGTAGATCTCTCAGGTGTCCGGAGATGTGGCTGCGTCGGGGGATGTCGAGGATGAGTCTCGCCGAGGCGTTCTGGATCCGCTGGAGTCTCTTCTGGAGTTTGGCAGTGGTTCCGGCGTAGAGGGCGTTGCCGTAGTCCAGTCGGCTGGTGACGAGGGCTTGGGTGACCGTCTTCCTCGTCTCGGTGGGGATCCACCGGAAGATCTTACGTAGCATGCGCAGGATGTTGAAGCATGACGAGGAGACGGCGTTGACTTGTCTGGTCATGGAGAGGGAGGAGTCCAGGATGAATCCCAGGTTGCGTGCGTGGTCCGTCGGTGTGGGTGCGGTGCCCAGGGCGGGGGGCCACCAGGAGTCGTCCCAGGCGGAGGGCGTGGAGCCCAGGATGAGGACCTCCGTCTTGTCTGAGTTCAGTTTCAGGCGGCTGGTCGTCATCCATTCGGCTACGTCTCTCATCCCTTCGTGCAGGTTGGCTCTGGCGGTGGCGGGGTCGTTGGTCAGGGAGAGGATCAGCTGGGTGTCGTCGGCGTAGGAGATGATGTTCAGGTTGTGTTGGCGTGCGATGGCCGCGAGGGGGCTCATGTAGACGTTGAAGAGGGTTGGGCTCAGCGAGGATCCTTGGGGTACGCCGCAGATGACTTTGGTGGCCTCTGACTTGTACGGTGGTAGGCGGACTCTTTGTGTTCTTCCGTCGAGGAAGGAGGTGATCCATTCCAGTGCCTTCTCCTGGATTCCGATGTTGCTGAGGCGCTGTACTAGGGTGCGGTGGCAGACAGTGTCGAAAGCCGCGGAGAGGTCCAGGAGGATGAGGGCCGCTGTTTCTCCGTTGTCCATCAGAGTTCGAAGGTCGTCGGTGGCGGCGATGAGGGCGGTCTCGGTGCTGTGGTTCGCTCGGAAGCCGGACTGTGAGGGGTCGAGGGATCCATTCGTCTCGAGGAAGGCGGCCAGCTGCTTGTTGACGGTCTTCTCGATGACTTTGGCCGGGAACGGGAGGAGCTGGGATTGGCTGTTAAAGCCAAAAAAGCGGCGATAATATTATCTCCCTATCAACAACGTGACGCTAACATCCATAAGCGCATGTTAGCTGCCGTTTTAGTAACGCCACGCATCTTAGCGATATACATCGCTAATGAGATGCAAAGAAGGCGTTCCTGACCATTACTCCATGGAAATAATCGCTAACAAGACTTCACAATATTTACAAGCATGGAGCAGATCCGTGAAAAGATGAAAAAAGCCATGCTAACCGCGGTTTCCGTCAGAATCTAACGCCTGGTTAAATCCTGTCTAAGCTATCTGTAATATGGGAGGTAGATTTAAAGGTTAAGTCCACACTCCCATATTATCAAGCATTCCCTTAGCGCTTTGAAATCATCGCTTGATTTCACGCTCGTTTGCCGATTATCGCCGTCTATCGCTGGTTTTCACATCGCCATTTAGCAAAGCGTTGCAAATACGTCGCTAACAAGGCGATGTGAATCAGCGATAGACGGTGATAATGGTAAACGCGATAAGTGCGATTTGCGATGTTGATCGCATTACCTTGATAATATCCCTCCAGGAGTTTGAGAATGCTTGCTTGTGATTGGTTCCTTTTCTATGGAAACCATTCAGCGTGTCCAAATTATTGAATTCCATGGGGCTTATATACAAGCCCCTTGTGCCACTTTAGCATCATTTTTCCCAGGTTAAAAATGACGCAAAAGTGGCGCAAGGGGCTTGTAAATACGCCCTTATGTTTTCATTGTGCTTTACAAAGCTAAAAAGTTACATTTGCTCCTGTTCCCCTTCCAAGGCAGCTGAACCTCTTCCTCTCTTGAGACCTTGTTCCTAATGTATTTCTGCTCATAGAGTTAATCTCTCAGCAAGCACATTTCTTCTTTGTCTGATCAGAACCTTCATTTGGTTCTGCCTCAAAGGCTTTGTTTTCCGATACCTGCTGCTTAAACTTCCCTGATCCTATTTCTGAAACTTGAGCTTAGCATTAGGGAGTTTCCTTCAAAGTTCAAAGGAACTGAATCTTTCATGATGTGCCTACAATAATCCGTCATTAACTTGGCTTTATATTTGCTATTCTGACATGTTTAGATTATATCGATTTATGCTGTAACCAGATTATTAATGATTTAGGATTAATCTGATCGATTTGAGTTTGTAACATTACTAATCTGCTAATGAACCTTTATGGTATGGAAATCTACTACTCTATTATTTGTGTGGGGCAAAACCTGCTTCCTGTTGTTGATATACTTTTGAGCTGTTGATGTTAAGCCTCAATTCGAGACACTCGAGTATGGCTGGGATTTAGAATCTGCACCAATTTTTTGCTTGGTGCAACCTCCTTCCCATTGCTCCAAACGGGGGAAATGTTTAGGATGTTATTGATGACATTACTTACAGGTTGGTGTATGTAGGTATCAACACTCTAAATAGGGCTAATAGGTCATCCACAATTTTTGCTGGATATCTTTCATTCTTCAAACTCCACATAGCCTAACTACTGGGTTTTCACATACATGACAAAATACACGTCACACAGGTTTTCAGTACAATTAAGCTACAGGGAAGGACAAAATATAACTTATTAAGAAAAAGTATTTTAAGTGTGAGGAAAAAGATTTCTAAAGGTAAATTAAAATTACGCTTCCTGTCATAAACCAAAATGGGTGCATCTGATGCAGTGTATAAAATGCAGTGTATAAAATATGCACATGTAAAGCTATTAAAACAAGCAAGCTCGTATCCACCCCCTCGGTCTGGGACATCTCCTGGCGGCCGACTGCACTAGGAGCAGCACCGACTCCCATTGACCACGCACGCAACCTCACGCAAGTCATTCTCAACTCAACACTCTCCACGACCAAGCGAGTCAACGCCGTCTCATCCTCCTGCTTCAACACTCTCCACATGCTCCGCAAGATCTACAGGTGGATCCTCAGCAAAATAAGAACGGTCACCCAGGCCCTTGTCGGGAGCAGGCTGGACTACGGTAACTCCCTCTATGTAGGAGCCCCAACCAAACTCCTGAAATGACTACAACACATACAGAACACCTCCGCACGCCTGATCCTCGACATCCCTCGCCACAGCCACATCACACCACACCTGAGAGACCTGCACTGGCTTCCCGTCATCAAGAGGATCACCTTCAAGCTCCTCACCCTTTCACACAAGGCACTCCCCAACACCGGACCGCATACCTCAATAGACGACTCAACTTCTACACCTCAAACCACCAGCTCCGCTCCACTGACCTCACCCTCGCCACCGTCCCCTGCATCCGACGAGTGACCGCCGGCGGCAGATCGCTCTCCCACCTCGCTGCCAAAACCTGCAACACCCTCCCCATCCTCCTATGGCAGACCCAGGACCTACTAACCTTCAGGAGGCTGCTCAAGACCTGGCTATTAGAGCAGTAGCAGCTCCGTCCCCCCTTCTAACATCAGCACCTTGAGACCCTCACAGGTGAGTAGTGCGCTTTACAAATGATTGATTGATTGATTGATTTATACTGCCAACATGTTTCAGCCTGACTATTGGCCCATTAAGGGTCCTAGGCTTTCTTCAGGGCTATAGAAAAGGAAGTTCCCTCCCTGGTAGGAGCAGAAGATATTTATCATGCTATTCCTGTGAAAAAAGGACAGATAGCTGCTCCTTTTTGCGAAAATAAAGATACACTTTTCTTTAGTATTTGAGGATGTTATTCCTTCTTCTCCATCCTGTTCTGGGAGAGGTAGATCATCACGGGCGAAAGCCCGGGCTGTAGGACCAAATAGGTAAAGACGTGGGGCAGGACCCTTGATGATTGTTTGACTAGAGGGCTACCCCTTTAACTACAGTCCCTGTGATGATTTACCTCTCCCGGAACGGATGGAGAAGAAGAAATAACATCTTCAAATACTAAAGATAAGTGTATCTTTATTTTCAAAAAAGGAGCAGCTATCTGCCCTTTTTTTCAGAGGGAAAGCATGATAAATATCTTCTGCTCTTACCAGGTAGGGAACTTCTATTTCTATTCCCCTGAAGAGGGCCAATAGTCAGGCTGAAACATGTTAGCACTAGGGTCATAGAACCACAAACATCCAATGGACCCTCTCATATTCTTAATTAATTTTAACATCCCATACTGTTCCAAGAATAAGGGGATACCGAGAACAGTCTGAGGATTTTTTATCTGTAAGACCCCCTGACCATATCTTCAAGGAGCTCCCTGAGAAATGGTTGAGGCCACCCTGACTTTTAGGGGACAGGACGACCGATTGATGAATCATGACACCACTAGGGTGTGTGAGGGTAACTAAAACAAAAGGAATATTTTCCTTTCCCACAACCCGGTGGGTAATATCTAGGTCGCTTGATGAATCATCTTTCCAGGGTTAATGTTATCTCTACATACTGTGAGATGCTGATTGTGATTCTGAATTTACTAAGGGAGGACTTACTCCCACCAGAGATTTCCTCTCTGCCCTTGTGACACATGAGGACTGTCCCTCCTCTGAGTGCCCTCGGTTTTCAGTTCCTATTCAGTCACCAAGACTGGTGCTCACCCCATCCCAGAGCTGGTGAGCTCATTGACAGGCTGGGCACTGCCAAATTCATTAGTACCTTTGATCCCACATCAGGTTATGGGAAGATTGTTCTGACTGAAGGGGCATAAGAGAGCTCTTCATTTTCAACTCCAGAGGGCCACTTTGTTAGACCTGGCTTTTCCAGTGGATTTATTGCCAGACATTTTGCTTTAGGGCCTCCTGTTATTGACCCTGTTTTTGTTGGTTTTAGGACTCCTGACACTTTACCACTGCAGGTCAGTGTTAAAGTGCATATGCTCTATGTGTAAATTGTTATTATGGATTGGTGTTTCCATGATTGGCTTATTTGATTTAGTCCCCAGTACAGTGCACTGGGTATGCCAATGACCTATAAAACACATCCTGCTAGTGCACCTGCGCGACTGATTGTGCCACCCACACAAGCAGACTTGCAAAAGGTTCTCAGACCTGCCATTGCAGTGTCTGTGTGCAGGTTTTACTGCCATGTCGACCTGGCAAATGCAATCACTTGCAGGCCCTAACCTTCCACTTTATTACATGTGAGTCACCCCTAACGCAGGTCCAAGGTACCCCTGTTGGCAGGGTGCAGTGCATGTGAAAGGTAGGACATGTCTTGGTGTCTGTGACATGTCCTGATAGTGAACTACAGTATATTTTGTTTTTCACTTTTGAAAGGCTATCTGTCCCATTGGATAGAATGGGAGTTTATTTATAACACATTCTAAGTATAAGTTCCCTTTGGGACAAGATTGCAAGATAGAGTTTAGTATGCCTGAACTCAGGATATAAAAATGCATCTTTTATTAAAGATGCTTTTTATACTGTGTGTTTGAAAATCCCACTTTTAGAAAGTAGGTGTTTTCTTGATTTGCCATCCTGGTTTGTGGATTGACTGTCTGGATTTGAAGTGGCTGGGGCTGGGGATGTGCATTCTCTTCAGACCACCACTGGGGGGTTGAGGTGTGTCGTCTTTCCTGGATTAGTCAGGGCTGGGTTAAATAGACCTGGGCTACATTTAGAGTAGGGGGAGGAGATTACCTTGCACTCGAATGGGCCTGGCCTGTCTTACACAATGATGTCTCCTCCTCCTGCCCAGAAGCTGGACCAGGGAGAACAGAACTGGTTTTGACTGCGCACAGAGCTTCTCTGGCACAAGAGAACAAAGAGAAATTGAGTATAAATATTGGGACCCAGACCCCAGAGTTTAAGATTACTGCTGAACTAAGGAACCTGCCAAGCATGAGAGCAAGGAAATTTGAAGGAGAAGTCCTGCCCCGGGCTGTGTGCTGTTGGGGTTGGCCTGCTGTGGTTGCTTCTGTCTTGGGCAGGGAATGGACTAGACTGTATTGTAATCATCCTGCTGTTAGAGTTTTCTCCAAGAAGGGCTTGCCTCATTTTTAAAGTCTCAGGGATAGAAAATACTTCAGAGATTACTTCAGGAATCAAGAGGAACCTTTGCCAAGAAGAGTTGGAGAGCTGTCAGGTGGAGTATTGCCCCCTTGTCTTGTGCTGTGTGGGGTTGGCCTGCAGTTGCTGCTTCTGCCAAGGAACAGAAAAAGGACTGCACTTTGCTGTGTATCCTGCTTGTGAAGTTTCTCCAAGGGCTTGTGTGTGCTTACCTCCTATTAAGAAGTCTCAGGGACACAAAAGACATGCTGCAACTTTGCTGGTGCTGCTGGATTCTGCTATCTGTAAGTCCTAACCTTACCTGAGGTGCCATCCTCCAGTCAAAGGGCTTCAGAAGTGGGTTTTGCAGCTGAACTGTGAAACTGTGCAAAGCCTCTCGGAACCAACGCAGGATGACGCAAAGCCTCGCCGAGTCCTTCTGAACAGCTGAAAGCCTCTCAGAACCAATGCCTTGTCAAGTCCCACCGGGTGACATGAAGCCTTGCTGTGCAGGTCCCAGCACTGACACCGGACGACACGAAGTGTTGCAAAGCGACGCTTCACCCCAGTGCACAACACATCACACTTGGCTACTAAATCTACCACAACGCTGGGGCCTCAGTGAGGAACTGACTCATCTCCTCCTCTGAGTGGGAGTAAGGAACCAATGCATCACCTCCTCTGGAGCAAGGAACCTACCGCTGTTTATGTTTCTGATTTTTGACGCATCCCAAGTGCTTTGTGTTGAAAGTGACACATTCATAGTTCACTATAGACAGAATTGTTTTTACCTCGTATTTTGGTGAATGTATGGTGGATTCTTGTCGTTTTGGTCTTGTTTAGTTTAGATACTGATTTCATAATCTTCTAAACTGGTGTGATATCCATTTGTAATATTTTCACTGTGTTAATGTATGTGTGCACAAAAACTTTACACACTGCCTCTGAGATAAACCTGCCTGCTCGTGCCAAGCTACCAAGGGGGTGAAGCAGGGGTTGTCTAAGAGCATAACTCCCTTATCCTGACTAGAAGCACGGGTCCCTACTTGATCAAGGTGCAAACCATTGCCAATGAGAGACCCCCATTTCTAACACACTTCCAGTTCAAGAAGATGTATTTTGGCTTCAAGAAGGTAGGGTAAATCTTTATTGTATGATTACCTAAAAACATTCACGAAAGACAGTCCAAGGAAGACATGGCTTGGCACTTCGGGCTGGACTGTTCCCATGAGGCACAGGGTCAGAGTGATTTGCGTATGGCATGTCTGAACAAGGGTGGCGGAGTGAGCTAAAGAATGATGATGGATTAAACCCAGATCAGTTGACTGGGGTTGAGCGCTTGCATTGTTCAACACTCCGTCCATCATCCCCTATGGCTTTGCTTTGCTTCACCGCCCTATGGCAAAAAAAAAGGGCACAAATGCGCTGTATCGATTAGATGTGGCACATTACCACTACTTTTCCCTTGCGCCGGTGCAAAATGGGCTGCTGCGCGCCAATGCAGGCACATTTGCACCATGATGCGAGGGTGCCGGATTTGCTGTGATGATTATTTTTGTGCAGGAAGGGAAACCTTACCGGCACTATTGCACAACTAGAATGTCACTTTTTTAACGTTCTGGTGGCGCAATGTGCCACTGGAATATTTATAAGGCCACGTAAAGACATGTTACGTGACTTTTCATGGCCTTATAAATATATGCCTCTTTCATGCAGAAAACTGCATAAAAGGTGTTCCATGGGTGTTGCTGGGGGCGTTTCCAGCAACATCCATGTCTTTTTGA
This sequence comes from Lissotriton helveticus, assembly GCF_964261635.1. Taxonomy (NCBI): domain Eukaryota; kingdom Metazoa; phylum Chordata; class Amphibia; order Caudata; family Salamandridae; genus Lissotriton; species Lissotriton helveticus. Next base: position 1,709,394,638 of record NC_136063.1, on the reverse strand, counting down.
CAGTGCCCCAGATTTATGAGAAATTGTAAGTCTGAGGCAGCACCAAAAATTTACACCTCCCCAGCGGAGGCGTAAGTGAGGCACAACAAGGAGAAATATCTTTATTTCTCCTTGTTTTCCTCTTTCTATGTGTACTGCATTCTGCAGCCCACATAGAAAGAGGAAAAAGCCTCTTGTGATTGTTTTTTTGCAGGAAGGTTTTCCTTCCTTCGCAAAAATAATAATTTCCGCAACGCAGGCAACCTTGCATCATGGTGCAAAGGTGCCTCTGTTGGTGCACGGCAGCCCATTGTGCACCAGCGCAGGGGAAAAAGACAGGAATGCGCCATATGCATTCCTGTGCTTTTCTTTAGGCATAGGCAGCACGGCAGCAAGGCCTGCTACTCTGCCCTACGGCAAAAAACCCATAAATGACATAACAAGTTTGTAAATGTTACTGAGCTTTGGCCTCAAACCATGCCTAAAGTTTGAACTGACCCAACCTATTGTTATCAGGACTGGAAAAATAGCTACTCAGATACTTTTGAGCAAATTCTCGAAACAGAATCACAACAATAGACACAGATATAAACCTTCATTTGTCTTGAAGCGTAAATCAGTTATGAAATTACATGTTTGTGTCCTTGAAGCCTAACCAAATTTAATATAATAATAATAAGAAAATATGACACCCAGCAAATTATACTTATAGGCGGGTGGTTAAAGACAGGCAAGAAAATTCTTGCAAAATATTGTTTAGATCTACAAAGATCTGTAGGCACTACTTCCTACACTCTCATTACTGCCATCCCCAGTCAAGAGAACTCTGTAAAATCGTATTTTTCATGTTTAACAATACAATGGTTCCTCTCCAGCTAAACAGCACGCAAAAAAGCATACCAAGATATTGCATCACTGCCTTGGATTTGTCACACTACCTCTGTGTACCCTCGATAGGGACTCCGATGAAGCTTCATAAAAATAAAACAAGGAATCCATATCCCACTTCTATGGAAAATAAACACTGATACTTTGTTAAAATATACATCAATATAGTGCTTATCTTGTATTGAGAAAACATAGAAAGTAATTATACAAACCCAATGTTACACTTACACGCAGTTTAAAGATTGGGTGATTTATTTTCAGTCAAGAGTCTGATTTAATATGTGTCAAAAATCACAGTATCAAACATGATCTATTTCCAACATGTGTTCAAGGTGAAGTGTTTGTACCCATAACAAATAATTGACACTAGCTACTATGAAGGGCTCTAGAACACTTAGCAATATGCATTGATGTATTTCTAAGCTATCTAGAGCCCTTCATAGTCTGCCATAATTTGGTTAACTTCATTCTTATCTAACGATTTACACCAAGTTAGTAGACACATGAAATGAATGCAGCGTGAAGCGTACTACATTTTTCTCTTTACATCAAACCAAACTTTGAAACTTCAGGCCCATTTTCTCCTATTTCATGAACACACAAAATTCTCAATTGTCTACCTGAATACCGTAAATGATGGTTCTCCAAGGGATCTTTTTGTTGAGCTAACAGGGACTAGAATACCTGGAGAACGTGAACAATTATTCTAGGAGGACCTCGAATAAAATAATTGTTATCTCAAAAAATAGTTAATAGCTTTTCTCAGACACTGTTACACACCTTGTAAAGAATTACATCTAAAGAAGGAGACAGAATCAATGTAGATAACTCACGAAAAACATTTTTCTAAAAACCTCAGTTTGGATGGACAGGTCAAGAATTTGCATTTCAAATAAGATTTAATGACAAAATCACCAGTTCATGTAGCCTCACAATACAGTACAAAGCATTAAAAGGGGAAACAACCTTTCCAACGCAACCATTACATCGCACTACACTTACAATGCAGGCATTACATCGCAACATCCTTTACAACGCATGACACTACACCGCAGGCATTGCAACGCATACCATTAGAGTTAGAATAGTAATTTTTAACCCCTACACTATCCAACATTTACCCTACTCTTGCACCCCCTGGAGTTAGAATAGTAATTTTTACCCCTACACTATCCAACACTTACCCTACTGTTGCACCACCTGGTGTTAGAATAGTAATTTTTACCCCCTATACTATCCAATACTTACCTTAAATGCAATGTAATGGTACGCGTTGTAATGGTATGCATTGTAAAGGTAGTATGCAATGTAATGGAATGTGTTGTAAAGGTAGTTTTTTAAAATGCGATGTAGTGTCACGCGATGTAATGGAATGCGTTGTAGTGGATGTTGCGATGTAAAAACTGCATTGTAAATGCATGTGTTGTAAATGCATGCTTTGTAACGTTATACGTTCCATTAAAGGGCATCTGAAACTTCATCTACAGAGAGAAACAAAATGAATTTCGAGATTCAGTTATCAATCATACAAACCAAAGCAAGCCTGGTCAATTCAGTTTGTCTTCAAATAAATCTTGAAAATTCTGAACTGCAGCATCTCATGCAACAGAAGAAGTCAGATCACCTTTCAGCTGAAAGGTTATTTCCTGTCGAAATTTACCAGCTGGCAAAGTACAGGTTCCATGGTCTCAGCTGAGAATAGTTCAGTTTATTTAAGGACTTCTCCACCCAGTATAGATTGGAATAGCATAAACGAGTCAATAGGAATCAAAAGTCAGTCCAACAGCATGCCAGGAAGGAAAAATGGAAATGATGACCAGCCCCCACTCCTCCTCTGAAGGGGCAATTATACCTCAAAAGTTCCTGGTTTACACACCTTAATGTATCAGTTTCATCAATTTTTCATCAGCCCATGGGGTTCTCATTGGTCACTCACAGCGGGCCATTTATGGGGTGATTCGTGAATCACACAAAATCCTTTTGCGAATTTCATTAGATTCATTAAGTTTGATTTAATTTGAAATATTATTTATAAAGCGCAGCGAATGCCGAGGTGTCCTGGCGCTAACTGTGATACGTAGATGACTGGAACTAACTGACTCAACGGTGTTTAGGTTTTAGCAAACAACCAGATTTTTTGTTCTTTCCTAAACCTCATCTGGTTTGGTTGAAGACGTAAAGCGGAAGGCATCTGGTTCTAGAGTTTTGCCGCACAGAGAGACAGTGTACGGCCCCCCCCCCCATCTGGCCTTACTAGTATTTGGAACACATACCAAGCCCTCAGTGGAGGATCTAAGAGTTCTTGCTGGATAGTATCTAGTAAAAAGTTTCTGTACTTCCCCAGAGATTCCTCCATAGAGGGCCTTATGTACTAGACACAGAGACTTAAAATTGTCTCTATGATGAACAGGGAGCCAGTGCAGTACTCTAATGGCCTCTGAGGTGGTGCGACCCTTCGGGATGTTCATAAGCAGTCTAGCAGTGAAATGTTGTAATGATTGCAACTTCTTCTCCTGTGCCTTATCAATTCCCATAAAAGGAGCATTGCAATTATCCAATTTAGATAAAAAGAGGGCAACTACAACTGACTTTTGAAGTTCATACGTAATGAACAGGAAGATTTTCCTCAAGGTTTTCAAAAGGAAAAACAGGAGGAAGTTAGTTTGACATGGCCGATAGATTGAGCTGTTCATCAAGAATCACCCCCAGGTTTTTGACCTTAGTAACCGGGGTAGACAGACTCCCGTCTCTGTAGGCCACCAGTTAGTATTCCATAATGATGGTCCTTTACCAAATTCTCGTACCTTTGTTTTATCTGTATTTATTTTCAAAAAATTTGCACTCATCCAACTCATGATGTCTTTCAGACAAGCATGAAAGATGATGGCCACTGGCTCTAGTGGTTCGGAAACTGAAATGGTGAGTGACTAAGTTAACTAAAAAAATTGAAAGTGCGTCCTCATGTAACGTAACTGGTGCTATGTAAAGCGCTCTGATAACTGATTCGGTTCGGTTCTAGTTCGCGCTATATAAAACTCTGCAAAAAAAAAAAACTAGGGAGGACACATAGATATTGAAAAGGGTTGGTGATAGAGCAGATCCTTGCGGGACACCAACTGGGACATGAAAGGTTCCAGATCATACATTCTCCCAGTGTATATTTTGTTCTCTGTTTTCAAGAAAGGAGGCAAGGAGAGATTAAGTATGGGCGAATTTTGCCGATCTGCAGTCGTGAATTCGCTCGAAATCGCAAAAAAATCTGCGAGTTCATGGATTTTCCTGTGAACTTGCAGATTTTTTTGCGATTTGCATAACCTATTACTGGAGTACTTTCTACCGGCTAATCCAGTAAGTGCTACCTCGTTCGGTAAATGTATAGTCCCTACACTACAGCTGTGTAAAGTGCCAGAAGAGTTGTCTCCAGTGACCATGTGTGTGTTACTATGCCATCGCGCCGAAGGGCGCAGGGGTCCCTTGAGTGAGCTGTCCATCATAATGGGTAAATGGCGGGAAGATGGTGCACACTGCTAGTGTGTGGGGCGGGTCCAAATGGGCGGGCTTCTATGTGAGTTCACATGCCTCTTGTGTGTATAAAAGGTCAGAAACCGATCAGAGCAGCAGACGAGGAGAAATAAGCTGGTGAAAGTGAAGGATGCACTTTGCTTCCTTCACTTTCACGAGCGCAATCCCTGTGCAGTTCCTGTGACCAGGAGCTTCTTTCTCCTCGTCTGCTGCTCTGATCGGTTTCTGACCTTTTATACACACAAGAGGCATGTGAACTTGCATACAAGCCCCCCCTGTTTGGCCCCGCACAGAAACGGTAGCCATGGGGAGAAAGCACACCTGCCCAGCCTCGACAAAGCGCACGATTGTTTTTGGGCTGATGAATGCGTTACTGAATTTGAGCATCAACTCAGGCACCTGCTTTATTTATATCTGTAAGTGTTTCCTATTGAGGTTTAATTTTTGTGACAGGAGCATCGTGCCAGAATGAACCCTGCCCTTCATATTTATCCAAGAAGACGCCATTGTTTTGTACGATGCCTCTACTCAACAGGAGTACTTTCTACTGGCGAATGCAGTAAGTGCTACCTCGTTGGGTAAATGTATAGTGCTTTCCCTACACTACAGCTGCATAAAGTGCCAGAAGAGTTGTCTCCAGTGACCATGTGTGTGTTACTATGCCATCACGCCGAAGGGCGCAGGGGTCCCATGAGTGAGCTGTCCATCATAGTGGGTAAATGGCGGGAAGACGGTGCACACTGCTAGTGTGTGGGGCGGGGTCAAACGGGTGGGCTTCTATGCAAGTTCACATGCCTCTTGTTTGTATAAAAGGTCAGAGACCGATCAGAGCAGCAGACGAGGAGAAATAAGCTCCTTTTCACAGGAACTGCACAGGGATTGCGTTTGTGAAAGTGAAGGATGCACGCTTCCTTCACTTTCACAAGCGCAATCCCTGTGCAGTTCCTATGACCAGGAGCTTCTTTCTCCTCGTCTGCTGCTCTGATCAGGCTCTGACGTTTTATACACACAAGAGGCATGTGAACTCGCATACAAACCCCCCCATTTGGCCCCGCACAGAAACGGTAGCCATGGGGAGAAAGCACACCTGCCCAGCCTCGACAAAGCTCATGATTGTTTTTGGGCTGATGAATGCGTTACTGAATATGAGCATCAACACAGACACCTGCTTTATTTGTATCTGTAAGTGCTTCCTATTGAGGTTTAATTTTTGTGACAGGAGCATCGTGCCAGAATGAACCCTCCCCTTCATATTTATCCAAGAAGACGCCATCGTTTTGTGCGATACCTCTACTCAACTGGAGTACTTTCTACTGGCTAATCAGTAAGTGCTACCTCGTTGGGTAAATGTATAGTGCTTTTCCTACACTACAGCTGCGTAAAGTGCCAGAATAGTTGTCTCCAGTAACCATGTGTGTGTTACTATGCCATCGCGCCGAAGGGCATAGGGGTCCCTTGAGTGAGCTGGCCATAAAAAAAAATAATCCGCTGCTCACGAATTTGCGAATTTTCTGCAATTTCGCGAGATTCGCGGACCGCGAAATTGCTGAAAATCCGCAAATTTCCAGAGTGTAACGGATTTTTGGCCCATGTTTCAGTTATCGCTACATCCTCCATCCCCATATCTCTCAGCCGCCGCACCAAAACCTTATGAATTACGGTGTCAAATGCCGCTGAGATATCTAATAGGACAAGAATCGCTCTGCTACCCCCATCCACTATCCTCCGAATCCCCTCCGTAGCCAACACTAACGCTGTTTCTGTTGAGTGATAGGGCCTAAAGCCATGTTGTGTTGAATCCAACAACAGGTTGTCTTCTAGATATTGTATTAACTCCCTTTTTACGGCTCTTTCCAGTATTTTAGCTGGTAGAGGAGGTCGCGAAATAGGCCGATAATTTTTGGGTTCTAGTGGTTCCAAGGCTGGCTTTTTAAGAATTGGCCTTATGCACCCCTTTTTCCAGACCTTGGGATATTTACCAGTTTCAAGTACTTGGTTCAGCAGAGGAGTGAGATATGTAATCACGGTCTTAGATACCAGGTGGGTAACTGCTGGGCGCATGGATCATTTGGTGTGCCAGATTTTGTGGACATCAGGAGGTCCTGCACCTCCTCCACATTAAGTGTCCTGAAGCTTGCAAGTCTGCTAGTTACTGGCCCTACATTTATATTTGATGGAGCATTGTATGGTATACAGGTGACTAGATTTAGAAGGTCATCATAGATCACTTGTACTTTGCTTTGAAAGAATTTGGCCATTACATCGCAAAAAGCATGATCTGGTCTGAATTTTGCTGTGTTTTGGGGCTTAGCAAGTGTATACACAGTTTTAAAAAGTTCCTTTGAGGAGTGGGTTGTGTCTCCTATTTTCGTAGTAAAATAGGCTTTTTTAGCTTTAATAATAGCTTGCTTATATTCCTAAAGATATTGGTTATAAGCGAGCTTGTGCTCCATACTGTAGTCGGTCCTCCATGTCCCTTCTGACTTTCGACATTTCATTTTTATTGTTTTTAGCTCCTGGCTGTACCAAGGTGCTGTTAAAGTTGCTCTTGTAGCAGTTTTGGTAATTTCAGGGACAGTACCATGTGCGGCTATTCTAATCCAATTATCAAATTGGTTGGCTGCTAGATCATTGTCACTGTCTAACGCAGGCGGGCCTGACATCAACGCCTGTTCCAGATCCTCCTTTTACACCCTATTCCATTTCTGAACCCTGTGTTTTGTGGCAGAAAGGGGTCGATATAGAGTAGACATTTTATTAGTCAAATTGAAGTAGATGGCTCTATGATCCATCCAGGGTAGAGGTAGAGTTTTTATCATGGTTGTATCTGGTTGGTTTGTGAATATACCATCTAAGGTGTGACCTGCTAAATGTGTTGGTTCCAATATTATTTGGGAAAGCCCATATGCTGCTAGATTGTCCACAAGTCTTAGTGTGTCTGGATTAGACTCTAATTCAAGGTGATAATTAAAATCACCCAGGATAGTAAAAAAGTCTGAGTCTACACTTGATTCTAAAAAATTTAAAATGGCCTGCGAAAACACCGTTCTGGGTCCCGGGGGTCTATAAACAAGTAGCCTCCGAAATGTACAGGCATCATTGATTGTAAATGAAAATAATAATGCCTCTGCTGGAAGCAACCTCAAAGCCTCATGGTGCAGCTTTAAATTCTCACGATAAATCAAGGCTATACTCCCACCCCTGCTTCTACCCTATCGTGTTGCACCATCGCATATCCTGGAGGAAGAGCCACATTCCATTCCAGATTGGAATTGGCATCCGTCCAGGTCTCAGTTAGAAAAACAATATCTGGGCTATCTAATTGAAGGAGGCATTCTAATTGATATTTATTTTTCACAAGTGAGCGTGTGTTCAATAATAAACAAGACAAATGTTGTGTTGATTTCACTACTTTCTGTTCATTTCTCTGACCGCTATTATCAACTTGTCTGTGTGGGGGATCTTGTAGAGAATCCTGACCTTTATTATCCTTCGAGGAGTCTTTGCCTCCTACACTTAAAGTGGTGGACTCATTCCGCTTTATCCCGGGCACTAGAACAAAGCAAAACCCACAACCCTGACAATTGTAGGAGTCCGGTCTTATACCCCCTGCCAGCTATTACATGCCGGGCACTCACCAGTCTGCATTCCATAGAGTTGCTGTTGGCTATATTTATAAATGGGAATTTGGCCAGGGGTCCTGGCTCTGGGCGCTTTCCGGGCATCGACGGGCACAGACTGACTTGCCTTTGTCGCACCAAAGGCATGCCCGCTGCGCGCACTCACCCAGCATGATCCTTATAGTCATACAGGGAGAAGAACTAGAACACTGACCCTCAAGATGGCGGGCTCACTCTTACAGAGAGTAATTGTATTACTCTTCCATCACTTCCACGGAAGTGGGTGAAACTGCACTTTACTCACAGTCCATCCATTCCCAGGCACCTTTCCCTGGGTTATCAATGATATTGTTACATTTCTAGCAAAGATGTTCTTAGCAAGAAGTGAGTCCATTGTTAACCAATAGAGAAAAGAAACTTCACAGAAAGTTCTCACAATGGCTAAAGTGACCGCTCTGTATGATTTTACATTTGCACAGGACAGGAATCGCATTTGAAAATAGAAAATACAACGAAAATTTGCTAAATTACTATGGCTCAATGTCATTAATAATTAGATTTTGTGTGTTATTTCAGTTATTAGTTTTTTTAAGAACTATGCATCCATATTAAACACTGTTAAAATATTCATTAAAAGCATTACTTACACGTTGCCATTTTCAAAACAAATTATTAATGTGTTACTTTTACGCTCCATCAGCATCCTATTGACACATCCTACAAGAATATTTTTACAAGATTGTACTGTTTCACACATTTACGGCATAGCTGGCCAACATTCTGTAAATACACAACATCAGATATCCTGCCTGTGTCTAATCTCTGAGGCCCGTCCCTATGCTTTTTTATTTTTTATTTTATTTATCATTTTCAAAAGGAAAAAGAAAAAGAAACAGTTCAAAGCGAATGTTACAATGATGCATCAAAAATACAAATCATAATAGGTGGACAATAATATAGGTACGGTAGAGTAGCACATAGTGCCCTTCCCTATGCTTAGCCAAAACAAAATATTTTGGGCATTTCGGTCATCAGTAACCTCTCCTTTTCCCTCAAGTAGTCCAAGCTCCATCACATACATCGGCTAAGGTGATTTCAATTTTCCTCCAGCTCTGGCTTAAAATCATTCTACCTCTGGAATGACTAATGTAATAGCCCATACCCTGTTCTTCTCAACAATTGACTACACAAGCTTCAAAGGGCCTAGAATCTTAGCGCCAACTACTATTTCACTTAAACATCTTTGCAAGGCAACTATGTAGTTGATGCAGCACTTTACTAATATACTGTGTGGTCCACAAGACTCCACATAGTTACATCCCATTTAATTTTCAGTATGATCAGCTACTAACTATGCAGAAGTCTGAGATGAGCCAGCTTCACTCGTCTTTCCATCCTCCCACCAAACTACAAATGATATGGCAGCAGTAAAGGGCTCAGGTGTGTGGAATTTTCTTCCTTTTCATGCTTAAACAAAGAGGAGTGGGCTCCCTCAAACTAGAGGGAATTGAAGACTCATCTCTTCATCCAGATGTAATACGCTGCATAAACATCAGAAAGATGGGACAAAGATCCTATGTTTCTGATTTGTGTTGCTTGTTCGGCTCACCATGGGTCCAACAGCAGCCTTCAGCGCCAGCTGCACCACGTGAATAGGGCATTATGAAAAGCCATCTAAGAAAACTCTGCTGCACTCAAGCCTGGTCTTAACCCGTTTTGATGCTGTCGTCATCAGCTGCGGTGGCGCTGTGCTGATGACGGAGCGGTTCCGTCATGGCCCGGCCGCCGCGCCTGCGCGGCGCGTTCTATTGAGCGGGCGGGGCCATGAAGGAAACGCTCAGTCATGAGCACAGCCCAACCGCGGCTGATGACGGAGCGGTTCCTTCACCAGCATGCGGCCGCCGCTCGGCCACCCCGCCCCCTTAGCACTGCGGCGGAATAGCCGCCGCAGCGATGTGGTTAATTAGGACCCAGACAATAATAACTCAGAATAGTTTGTAGATAGTGGTGGGTAGTCTTCAGGGTCTTTATCTGTCAGAAGCACGTTGTTACCTTTTTGGAAATATGAGTAAATATATTCTGCCGGAGTCTAGTAGCAGATAAATATTCTTTAGTTTTTTACTGGAGAAAAGTTTTCATTACAAAAGGTGGATGATCTTGAAACATTTTGGAAGGCTATCCTCAGTATATTGTGCCTACTCCAGAAATAACTGCTGCGAGGGCACCTTGTCAATAGATGTATCAATTCTAATGTAAATGTACTTCAGTCAGATTTAAGCAAATGTCATGCTGCACCCCCAATCATACAATTCATACAAATAAGATGTGCAAAATAAACTCTGTTATTTTTACATAGATTGCGTTTATGTCGGAAATAATCATGCATTTCAAATTGCAACTAACCAAATAGGTTATTTCTGCATAATTTCTTACCACAAATATCATCAAATCTTATACCGGCATATTATTATCTATGGGAAATTGATAACAATAGAATGACTACCATAACAGATTTGGAGAATTAGGAATACAAGCAAAAGAGAAACAAGTAAAGAGAAAAGAGGTTAAGAATAGACAAATAAGGAAAGGTAGATGACAATGTAAAAGACGCACAATGATGGATGGAATGCAGAAGAAATCACACCCAGTCAAGTGATCTGGGTTAAATCTATTGTTGTTTAGCTCACCATGCCACCCCAGATTAGACCCAAACATAAGGAAATCAGTTAGCAATACTATGACAAGGGTATATGGCAAAAGAATTGACTGCACTACGTCGACTATCTCATGGTCTAGTTGTGTTTGTGGGTGCCAGAAACCTGAAACCACATACCCCTAGGCTTCCAAAGCTAATGCCCAGAAGGCACTTTTGCAATAAACCACAGTGGTTCAGCACACCATGCAATATACAGTAACAGTATTGATCAAATTAATGATATCAGTAGGCCATAGAATTTTCTTTCTTGCTTTTAATCCAAAGATCTTCGCACACAAGTAGCCAACGTGTTTCGTCTCGAGGCCGCGACCAAGGCAGGACGTAGACGCTACGATTACTTAAGGTGACTACAGATATCTCTGGAATAGGATGTGAATAATGACACCATTCCAATCACGTATCTACCCAACCAAAACCCTTTTGAGGAGAACTGACTAGTGTATTTTAAAATAAGGCTATCTTTGCCATTAAATATTTGAAGATTTGCCTCGACATAAAGCCTTGGAATGAATAATCCATGACGTATTTTTTGATAGTTTTTGCCCTGAAGAAGTCCTTCGGACAAAACGCGTTGGCTACTTGTGTGTGAAGATTTTTGGAATAAAAGCAAGAAAGATCTATGGCCTACTGATATCATTAATTTGATCAATACTGTTACTGTATATTGTATGGTGTGCTGAACCACTGTGGTATAAGGAAATCAGTCTTGACCCTGCTTCTCATAGGAACAGTCCAGCCTCAATTGCCAAGCCAGGTCCTCCCTGGACCATAATGAAGCAGCCTGGGACCGGTTTCGAGGTATCACCCTTTATCAGCCACGCTAGCTTGAATCTAGTGGCACCATGACGCCGGGTAAGCAATACAACCAGCATACATATCTAAATCGAATCAATCAATAAGTGAATGCAATACAATTTAATAAATATACAATCTTAAAAGGTGTAATGAATAACTAAAAGTGCATACTTATAATAATATATCCGAACGTTCGCGGAGGTTTCCCAACTTCTTAGAGAGATGAGTGATTTAGTACTAAAGGATTGGACAGAGAAGTTAAAAATTAGTAACAAGAGTCTAAGTAGTATCTTTTTGTAGCGCTAAAGACAACAATTAGACATATTCTCTGTTGCAGTGCTTCATTGGAGCAGATGGTTTCCAGTGCACGGCACAATTAATTGTCAGCACCGGTACCTATGACAGTATGCCACATGGTGTTTCTGTTTTTTTAATTCAGAGATAAGCACAACAACTGTTGTTTATTAATTCAATTTACATCAAGAATGACTAATACTTGCAGCCAAAGCCATTCTTTTAACTTTAGGGTCCTGAAATTGTCTGAATTGCCACACTTGTAGGAGTGTGACTTATTTGTTTTGCTGTTACGGTAATTGACAGCGGTAATGGGCAGTGCAAGGGAAAGTGGCCTGCTGACTAGAAGCCTGCCACTTGTTTCTTTACAAATTAAGCACTGCTTTGTCGAGGTGATGGTTGTAACAAATACCATACCTCTATGCCTGAAAGGAAATAGCAGAAGGGTCCTTCTAATTTTTAGTAATTGTTGAAAAGTAACTGCCAGTAACAGGTCAATAATAACAGCATTGTAAGGAGCGCATTTTCAATTGTCTAATAATTTACCTAAACATATATTGGAAAATGGAAGAGGAACATTGGTGTGAAGAACATCATTACTTTATTTACACACCCAAACCCACAATGGAGGTGTACAAAGACAGGAGAAAAAGATGTGATGTAAGTCAGCCAAGGGTGTGTGACAGGACCATCAGTTAGCAGAAACACTAGAATTAATTTTAGTTAAGGAAGCAGGTGTAAATAAAAGTCTATTATAGATACAAAAATAAGGTTTGAATGAGGTTTAAAAGTCCAGAGGATTTTCAAATGTTAGGCCCTATTTTCTTCCATTCCTGAGTTGACCAAGGAACATTTAACCCCTTTTCCCATTGTAATTCAATGTGTGTCTTGTTTCTTAAAGCTGATGATGTAGTAATGGCCTTGTACAGAGTAGATGTATTATAGGATGGAGGTATGTGATGTGTTAATCATCAATTAGATGCTACAAACTATCTATCAGGGGATAGGCCCTTAATGTTTTGTGAGAGACTGTGCTGCAGTTGGAAATATTATTGAGCAAAGTAATTTGGTAAATAAAAACTGGATCGTGCTTGTTAAAACCACATACATGTATTATTATCAAATAGTTGTTTAACCCACAAGAGGTCTTTCTCCATCCAAGATTTCCAAAAAATAGTTCTACCTTATCTTAATTTGTACCAAAGGGAAGATTCTAAACATTCCTCGAACTCAGTTTGGGAAGCTTCGAAAAAGTAATTGAGTGATTTATAAAGATTTTGATGAATCGGGAGGGATAAGTGCGAAGGTGTTTGAGTAAATGCTACAAATTCAGCTATTGAGAAGGGCAATAAGAAGGATAACTCAATATCAGTCCATACGGGGGGAGAGATGTCATCAATAGTAAGGTATTTCGATTGATTTAAAAAGAAGGCAGCATTGTATGAAGTAAAGTTGAAAAAAGAGAACCCCACCCAATTCTGTAGGTCATTGTTCCCTAGTATGAGACATACTAGGATGTTTGCCAGGCCAGAGGAACTTATAAATAAAATAGATAAATAGTTTTAAAATAAGGACTTGGAAAGTGTAATGGTATATTAGCCAAAGTAAAAAGAATAATGAGAAGAAGCTTCATTTAATTGAATCTAATCCCCACTATGATAAAAATAGTGGATTTCATCTAGATAATAAAGATGAAATTTGTGTTATGACTGATTTCATATTAAGAGCAATGGTGTCTTTGATATTTTTCATAATAACAATCCTAAGTATTTCATTTTCTAGGGAGACTATGCAAAGTTAATGCAGTCAAATTCATATTTAAAACAAAATGTATTAAGATGGAGAATTTCACACTTATCAGAGTGGAGTTTATATCCGATACTGTAGCAAAGTGTTTGACTTCTTGAAGAAATGGAGGGAATGATAAAATCAGATTAGAAATAAACATTAGAGTATAATCTGCATATGGTGTCAATTTAATCTATTTATCGCCAACAAAACTAAATTAAGGAAATTTGAACCAAAACCAAACCATTGGAATCATTGAAAAATAATGGATAATTGAGGAAACTTAGAACTTCTGTCAGGTTGTGTAGAAGCATAAATAATACCTATTGATAAGGTAATTTTGTTAAGGATCAGTTTTACTGTGTGTAACCACCCCTCCACATCACAATCTTGAGTTACTAGTCTTATATCTTATATCTAAAGATTTCTTACAAAGAACATCTCCATTTTTCTGACCAGTGCAAAACAATATAATAAACAACATGTGATATGGACGCCAATAGAAGTGCGTTAGGTAATTAAAAAATTAGTGTTTAAAATTAGATCGATGTGACTAAATGGGGTGAAACATTACAAGTCAAAGTAACACTTGACGATATTTACTTTTTTTTTACATGTGCAGTGTGCCTGATACATTTCACTTGTCTTATAGGCTTGCTTTCAAGCGGAGTCTGTATAGATGTGCCTACTGCGTCATATTTACATTACAGATCAACAGGTCTTTAACATGATTCAGAGATGGGACAGAATTAGGTGAGAGATCAAGTCAATATGCAGAACAATATTCTTTAGGGCTTATTTACAAAACTCTTGCGCCACTTTTGTGTTGCTTTTCTCATGTTGAAAGTGACGCAAAAGCGGCACAAGAGGTTTATAAATAAGCTCTTTTATTTCTAATGCATTTATTCAGAGTTATTGTATATCTAGACTGCTCTGCTTACTTTGTGTAAGCACTGTGAACAACAGAGTTCACAACTTCAACTCAGCTTTGGTTCTACACGTCAGAGTAGACAGCAGCGTCCATAACTTTAAAAGAGAAAGAGAAACGATGTGAGAGAGAGTGAGAGAGAGAGAAAGATAGGGAAAATGACATTAAAACTGTGAGAGATAGAAAGTTATAGATGGAGCAGATTTACAAACCCAGCCTCGACCACCCATGGACCTTCCTACCCGTTGTTGCCACCTCCTTTGCTATGCCTTATCAATCAAATCTCTTCACTTGACCTTGGGTGTACCCGCTCTCAAAACGCTTTCACTGGCCATTGTACATGTAGACTTTGGTCCACCCTTTTTATCAATTTTTGCACTTTGAGATATAATGTCCTACCTCTGTTCTTCATCTCCTACTTTCTCCTTTAAAATTCTCTTGGAAAGACCTTATCAAGCCTTCAAGAGAAAAAGCAAGAAGGCTGGGAAACCAATTTATATGTGAGTTCTGTATGCCATCCTAATACCCAAACATCTAAATTCATGCTTGCTAGCTTTCTGTAATGCACTTAAGTTGCAGTGTTCATTTGTGCCTCACTATGTGCGTTACGACAATATTGATTGTTTTGAAATTAATTTCCACAAGTCTTAAAAAAAGGTGAATGCAAGAAAAGTTACTTGATGCTTATGCAAGACTGCTTTCAAGAGGAAACCCCAATAAAAAGTATTGGTGTGGAATTGCAAGTATGCGGAAGCACTTGCAGATCAAGCATCCGGTGAACTTTGCAAGGGAAGAGTTAAGGAGCTTGAGAGAGGTTCATCGTGCTTCATGAGAAGGCCCAAGGACCAGTGGAGCAACACCGTCAACCTCTACTCCACAGCCTAATATTCGTCACCAATTTGGAACCCTTTAAGAGAAAAAGAAAGAAGGTTGGGAGCTCTGTATGCCATCCTAATACCTAATCATCCAATAGTTATATAGAGATCCACCCTGTATCAGACCCATCGGTACAAGTGTGGATTGGAGATTATCTGCCACCAAAAACCCCTCAACTGCTTATATCCGTTACTTTTTAACTTCGTCGACTAGTCATATTGAGAGTATTTACCTTAACATTATCTGTTAAATATTTGTGAATCTTTTTGGCTCCATATAGTAGAGAAAGACTCTAAATGTAAAAATGAAGTACATTAGCGCATCATAACAGCAATAGTAAAAATTGTAGTACCTAATTTGAAATATTTTCTACATGTTTTCAGGGGTTCACCAATCGAGGTATAGGACAGTCACAACTGTTCAAAACAAGTTGTAATGGCAGGATAAGAAACATCATTTTAAATTCACAAACATAATGGAAATATCTTACTATACCATGTTCAAATTTTAAGCTGTGCCTTTTTATAAAAAATGTTTAAAAACAAAACAAAGTACCAAGTAATCCAATGTTTATGACACCACTAGTGTATTATACATTTTCTATCATAAAATGTTAAAGATAAACCTGATGACTCCTTTAGGTCCATTGCAATTTTCATTGAGCTTCTCACAACTAGCACATTCCATGTTTGAGAAATCGGTGTAATGAGCTAGATCATGAGGATATATTTTCTTCAATCTCGGCAATTGGCTGCTGACTTATGTAACATTCTGCAAACTGAAAAAAAGAGTTAAAAATGTATATGTTGTACAAATGTCCAAGCTTAATTTTAATGTACTTAAAAACAATTGTTCTCAATAGGATTGGGGTTGAAAAGCAATCATCAGAGGTTTCAAACCAACCACGTTAGGACCATACTAATGGTTAGACAAAATCATATGCAAATACCAATATGCTTCCGATGGGCACTATGGACGCGCTCCGCAGGCGTTCATAAGTGTCATCCCTAAAAGGCCTCTTTCCTATTTACAACTATTCTAACGAAAACAGTTATTAACATAAAATAAAATTAAGTAATGTATCTTCAACAAATTAATGTTTTTGGAAGTATCATTACTAGCATGCCAAAAACACCACAATTATTGCTGTCCTGTTATCTTTGGTTAGATTCTATCACTAACTGCCATTGGTCATATAATTGGGACACTTCAATATCTGTAGGAAAACCTTTTAGAGACATACGAATGGTTATGTTAAATATTTCACTTTGATTCAACATGTCGAGATTATAAAATTGTACGTAAAGGCATTTTGCTAGCATTATTGACTAATTTTTCAAGCTTTTCTTGCTTATTGGCAATACGGTCCGGTCCAGTAAACGTATGCTCCAAAATGCCTCCTTTTCTTGTTGTTCACTTGTAATTTGTCAGAAGTATTAACTCTCCTTCTCTGAAGCTGTACAGCTTATATATTAGTATGCTCATCTAAGTCATTTCTCTGTGGGTGATAGGTTGCACTTACAGAACGTTCTATTTGTAAAAGCTTAGATAACTCTCAATTAACCTAAAAAAATAGATATAATTATATTTGGCAAGCAAAATAGGAAAAAGCATTGCATTATACAAATGTTATGCCGAGATTGGTCACTCACTTCATTCACAAACTCCAGGCCTTGATCTGATAGAACGCTTTTTGGACGTCCATGATCTAGAAATTGAGAAATAAACATCAAGCAAAATTGAAAGACATGTCTTCAAATAAAAAAATTCAAAAGAACATTTTCACTTTGTATCTAAAGTGCAGGCTGAAAACGTGTGACAAGCATTTAAATGAGAAACATACGGGTTTCAGAAACAAACGCTTATAAGACTATCACAATGGAGATTTACATTTTATAAAACTATTTATAGAAAAATTATAACTCACATTGTTCACTTTCAAATGACATATTTGGCCAACAAAATCAGGACATGCTTTTTTTTTCGTTTTGTTAATACTAGAATGCCAACTAATTCTACCAAAACATGATGACAGCACAGTTATCTGTCTGCAAACACATGAAATACACAAATGCTTATCTCAGAATGCTTTTCTATCATCAAATGTTAACTCCATTAGGTCCATTGCAATTTTCGGCTGATAGCATAAGGAGAGCAATAAGTGGATCTGGTGTGTCGAGTTGTTGACCACCACCTGGGATAGTGCATGGACAAGAATAAACAGCTTGTGGCGAGCAGTACGTCCCATGGTTGAGACATCTGTATAATGAGATAGAACAGGGGGCAAATCAAGTTTAACGTTATTAAAAAACATGGATAGCGTGCTAAAATACAACATTGACCAATCGATTACATGTGCACTGCATGGGGAGGAAGCAACACGTGGCGCACCACTTAAAAAATGAAAGGCGGCAGGATTAAGTGATTTGCACAGAAACATAGGCTACCAAGGCAAGTTATTCGACATATAAGAGCTGGAAACCGTGCTAAAATACACTATTGCCGAAAACATTACTTTTGCAATGCATGGGGTGTGGTGGTGAGCCTCAGCAAGGCCTACCAGTGCTAGGGGTTCTCCCTTATCTGCACAGAGTCCTCAGACCAATAGAAAAAAGTTGGCACAGAACCTGGAATAGAAAATACTAAGTTTATTAAACCTCATGAGGTGGAACTACATTCACACAACACCCTTTGGTATTGTAAGAGGTAGCACACTGACTGGAAGGAGCTTGGTCCTGTTATACCCACACAGGGGCTCAAATGAGGGTGGTACAAGTACAGAATGCTGGTTTCAAATACATACAAGGTCATACAGAGAGTGTGCTGGCAACAAGTGGGAGGGGCTGACAGTTAGCTAATTCTGTTGGACACATCCTGACAGTTACAAGTTGAGGACAGCTGTAAGCTCAACTGAGCATGTGTGAAGCAGAAGAGGCTAAATATATCTCGTCTCTAGGCAGATTTCAAGAGCAGTTAACAGGGAGGTAGGACAGAGCACATGACGAGCACATGGCAAACAAAATGGCTGCCAGAAATACAAAATGGATTCCACACAATGGAAAAGATAGTCTCTAAATACAAGATGTCTTCTGCTAATGCTTAACCTAATTGCTGCTAAATTACAACAGGGGCACGTGACGCACTATTTATATGAGAAAAACGACATCGCATTAACTTGAACAGCATGTAGCACACTGCTGCGAGAACGGCCATGTGGCGCTTGGCAAATTAAAGAAATGTGGCAGGATTAAGTGATTTGCACAGAACAAAGGATAAGAAATCAAGTTTAACGTTATTAAAAAACATGGAGAGCGAGCTAAAATACAACATTGACCAATCGATTACATGTGCAGTACATGGGGAGGAAGCAACACATGGAGCACTACTTAAAAAATGAAAGGCGGCAGAATTAAGCGATTTGCTCAGAAACATCGGCTACCAAGGCAAGTTATTCGACGTACAAAAGCTGGAAACCGTGCTAAAATACACTATTGCCGAAAACATTACTTTTGCAATGCATGGGGCATGTGACGCACTACTTACATGAGAAAAACTACATTGCATTAACTTGAACAGCACGTAGCACACTGCTGCGGGAACGGCAACATGGCGCTTGGCAAATTAAAGAAATGCAGCAGGATTAAGTGATTTGCACAGAAACAAAGTTACGAAGTCAACTTTAACGATATAAAAAAGCAGGAAAGCGTGCTTAAAACCAACATAGCCAAATCGAACAAAAATTTACAATCACGTGGTATTTAAAGATTGTTCAGATTAATTATCTTAATTATCCTTAAAAAAGTGCTCACTTATGTAGAAGTGGATACGAACACTATCAATGGCTGTGACTGCGGAATAGGAAAAGTTCGAGAAAGTTGGAAGGTTATAAATGCTTTTCAGAACCATGATTGGTTGAGCATGATGTCACTGGGTGTGAGAGCTATGATTGGGCATGTTGTAATTGAGCATGCGCGAATAAAGTGAAATACGTTAGGGGTACACGGCTAGATGGTGGGATGTATTGTGTACATGCACAACATTAACATGCATGTGCTACCACAAACATGCATACGCAAAGTGAAGGCAACTTCTCGGGGGTACATGCACAGATGGGGTTCGAATATCGATAGAACACCGGCTCCCACAGGAGGCGGGGAGCAGGCAGGACCGTGGGGGTATTGGAGACCCCCCTACAGTCCACAACTGTGAGGGAAAGCCCCAGGGGATGGGCTCCCCGGGGCTACAAGTGGCATGGGAGGAGGGCCACGCGGCCCCCTCCCCATTAACAAAAATTTATTTAAAAAAAGGCCGGCCCTGGGGAATGGGCTCGCCGCGACCTTGAAGAGGCCTCAGGAGGGGGCTATGCAGCCCTCCTCTATAAAAAACAAAAAGAATAATTGGCCATGACCCGGGGGATGGGGGTCCCCGGTGCCTGGAATTGGCCACAGGAGGTGGGCCGCGCGGGTCTCTTCTCATAAATAAAATTAATACGGATACTGCGCGCATTGTCATCATACCATAAGCGCACCCTTCTGATCATGTGCTGAATGCCAATTGGCTGTCAAGTGGTTATCAACATTCAAAACTAGAAACTGTTGGCAGTCATTTTACGCCTCGGTTGAAGGGAGGCTGAAGAAGTCTGTGAAATGTGTGTTTAAAACGTGAAAAGGGGGAGGATAGATACACCCTGACCCTCTAGGTCTCCTCAGGGGGTCCCACAAGGACCCCCAGGGTCTCCACCAATTTTTATTTTTTGGGGGAAAACTCACGGGGTGCGCGTATGATCCGCGATATTAAAAAAAAAGAAACGTGGGCTTCTGCGTGTCTTTCATAATTTGCATTCATTCAATTGTTTAGAGGAGATGCAGCAGTGCTGGATCCAGGATCCGCACTGAGTAAGAAAAGGTAACGATAACTCTACTTACCTGCTAAGTGAATTTCCTTCCATAGGTTAACATTGACTGGTTTCACTTAGAAATTCTTCTAAGTCTGGAGTTTTGGACCTTTAAAATATTCACCTAAAAACATCCGAACAACGAATTCCAATTTACTCACCTGTCATCAGGAGAGAACTCAGTGCTGCATCTTTTATCCCAGCACTGACCCTGAAAAGTAATTCTAAGCATACTTACAAGTAACTTGTATTTCCTTCCATAGGAATCCCCTTCCAATGAAAAAAAATGAATACATTTAGATTTGCGGGTCAGACCCTGGGGGATGGGGTCCCCAGGGCCACAAAAAAGTAAATGGAAGGGGGGCGACACAATGTAATGTAATTTTAAAAATAAAATATCTAATAATAAATAGTTTAAAAACATTTAGTAAATCAGTATCAAAAAAATAAATAGAAGAATAAATACATTTAAACATTGTCATTTACAAAACCCTTACAATTCACTGAAAAAACCATAGGTTTCAGACATGTTATAGTTAGGAATTAACATTTAAAAAACCTTTGAAATTCACTGAAAAAGCCATTGGTTTCAGACAAGTTATAGTTAGGAATTAGCATGTAAAAAACCTCAGAAATTCACTGAAAAAAACCCACAGATTTCAGGAGTGTTATAGTTAGTTGGACATTTCACTCGTACAAAACCATTGAAATTCCCCCGTTATAGTTAGTTGTACATATATGTACATATATGCAATAAACAAGCCACGGAATGCACCACTGCGGTATCTAAGCAGGTCCACTTCTGTCTATTTGGGCGGAGAACGGCGGAGCAGGAAATGCTTTTTGAACAGTGAAAGCTGCTTTTTAAAGACATTGTTGTTTTCCCCAAAGAACTTTACTCAAATGTGGTCCCACAGCATGCGACCCACTTGGGGAATATGTGCCGTACTTGTAGTCCCATAATGCATCATCAAGGCGCACATGCACGTTATATTAGAAATAAAATAGGGAGCATACTGCAAGTGCCTTTTGATTGCTGTGAGTCCACGGATGCTGTCCTTGAGAAAGGGTGTTTCCCGAAACGGGTCGGACAAGCGAGGAGTGAGAAGTATGAATGACATTGTGACTTTCTTTGTGAGCATGCTACTTACCTGAGAGTGTCATTCCTTAGAGGGGCAACTCTTGTTTATTGCACATAATGTGGCTTGCCCAGCCACGGAATGCACCACTGCGGTCTCTGAGCAGGTCCGCTTCTGTCTATTTGGGCGGAGAACGGCAGAGCAGGCAGTGCTTTTTGAACAGTGAAAGCTGCTTTTTAAAGACATTGTTGTTTTTTCCCAAAGAACTTTATTGAAATGTGGCCCCACAGCATGCGACCCACTTGGGGAATATGTGCCATACTTGTAGTCCCATAATGCATCATCAAGGTGCACATGCACGTTATATTAGAATTAAAAGTGGGAGCATACTGTAAGTGCCTTTTAAATGCTGTGCGTCCACGGATGCTGTCCTTGAGAAAGGGAGTTTCCCGAAACACTTCCGACAAGCGAGGCGTGGGGCGAGTGCCTGACATCTAGCTTTCTTTGTGAGCATGCTACTTACCTGAGAGTGTCATCCCATCGAGGGGCAACTCTTGTTTATTACATATATATATATATATATATATATATATATATATATATATATATATATATATTCACTGAAAAAACCATAGGTTATAGACCATATATAGTTAGGAATTAGCATTTACAAAACCTTGAAAATTCACTGAAAAAACCATAGGTTATACACCATATATAGTTAGGAATTAGCATTTAAAAAACCTTATTTTACTCACACAAAACCATTGAAATTCCATATATAGTTAGTTGTACTAACTATATATCGCGCACCCGCAATCCACTGCTGATCATGTCACATATTACATCATTCATGACATGGTCAGTGACATCACTGATGACATCACTGATGACATCTCAAATGACATCACTGATGACATAACTGATGTTATCAGTGATGTCATCAGTGATGTCATTAGTGATGTCATCAATGATGTCATTTGAGATGTCATCAGTGATGTCATCAGTGATGTCATTTGAGATGTCATCAGTGATGTTATTTGAGATGTCATCAGTGATGTCATCAGTGATGTCATCAGTGATGTCATTTGAGATGTCATCAGTGATGTCATCAGTGATGTCATTTGAGATGTCATCAGTGATGTCATCAGTGATGTCACTGACCATGTCATGAATGATGTAATATGTGACATGATCAGCAGTGGATTGCGGGTGCGCGATATATAGTTAGTACAACTAACTATATATGGAATTTCAATGGTTTTGTGTGAGTAAAATAAGGTTTTTTAAATGCTAATTCCTAACTATATATGGTGTATAACCTATGGTTTTTTCAGTGAATTTTCAAGGTTTTGTAAATGCTAATTCCTAACTATATATTTTTAAAAGCTAATATCTATAGCTGTAAAATGTATTCTTCTTTAAATCCAAAAATATATTTTATATGTTTATTAATAATTTCTTTTAAATATTTTTTTTGTTTCGCTCCCGGTCCGCGAACCGGGAAGCTTCCCGTTAGCTCAATTTAAAGCCGCGACCCAGTCCGCGAACCGGTAAGAAATCAACATAGTGACGGTATCGCGTTGCCGCGTAATGCGTCTTATGACGTACTGCGTTTGCGCACCCGGAAGTGCCCCGGGGCGCGGACCGAGGCGCGAAACGCAGCTCCCCGGAAGCGATCCGCGGCGCGCCGCGAAAACGCGACGTATCGCGTTGCCGCGTAATGCGTCTTGTGACGTACCGCGTTAGCGCACCCGGAAGTGCACCGGGGCGCGGACCGAGGCGCGAAGCGCAGCGACCCGGAAGCTATCCGGGGCGCGGACCGGAGCGCGTAACGTAAGCATAACAGGTCATGTGACTTGTTAATAACACTTTTCATTGGTTCATTTCACTTTTGGTTTCATAATGATGTAAGGCTAGGTCAGGTGACCTAAAAATAACACTTTTCATTGGTTGAGAAGTATTGTTTTTCCCAAATGATGAAAACCCCTCCTTCTTTCCTCACTCTGACTTTCATCATTGTGAGAGGAAGACCTTTACTACTATATGAGAAATGGCTTCATTGGTAGCTTCAGCTGGTGGACCCCCACCACCACCTCCACCTCCTCATGGGAAGAGAGGACCACCTCCCCAGGTCATTACCAACACTGAGGAGGAAGATGAAGACATGGATGAGGAGGGAGAAGAACCACAGTTCTTAGAAGAGGTGCCCCGGGTTTCCAGAAAGAAAGCCAGTTTCATCTGGCAGTTTTATTCGATCCCTCGTGGCCAAAAAAAAGTCAATGCGAGGTATGTCACCTGCCGCATATGCAAAGAACAATTATCAAGAGGGACGGACAAGAAATATAGTTACGGAAATCACACAATGCACAGGCACATGACAAGGAAGCATCCACTAAATTACAGCCGGGCGGAAATAAGGGATATGCAGGACAATCCAAGACCAACTCCTGTGGCCAGACCAAGATTACCAATTGCGTTAACACCAGAAGAGGCACGGGAAACTGTGCCAAATATACAAGAGAATTTTGGCCACATGATACACTCTTGTATGCACTGTCGTGCGTTGTTAGCGTGTGGCAACATGAGCATCAATGCTATAAACCTGGCGTATGAACACCATGATTGCCCTAACCGCCCCCAGTAATTTTTTTTTTGCTCCTGTTGAGCCCTTTTCAATGCCTGTTTTTTGTTGTTTCCCCCCCCCCAAAAAAACCAAAAAAAATATAAAATCGTTCAAAAAATACAAAAAAAACAAAAAATGTTCAAAAAATAAAAAAAAAATATAAAACAAAAATATTAAAAAAAAGTTCTTTTCAGAACTACCTTCCCTTTCAAAAAAAATTGCTAGAATGTTTAGCACTCTGGCAAGCTCTATTTCTTTTGGTTCGCTCCCGGGTTAGCTTCCCGGTACGCGGACCGGGAGCTAACCCAAAAAAAAAAAAAAAAAAAAAAGAGTAAGTATAAGGAAAGTAAACAGAGAGTGATGTTAAAAGAAAGACAGCTATAGGGAGTAAAGAAGAGATACTGTTTAATAGATCTATTTACCGAAGAAAAGACGGAAGAGGGTATAATTGTGAAAAACAAAATAGATAACGAAGTGAAAGAAAAAAAAAGAGAGTATAACATTAACAAAGAAGAGTTTCTTGGAGAATGTGAGTGAATGTTCAAAATAAGATTAAAACATGAGGAATAACAGAGAGAAAAAATAGAAAACAGAAAACAAAAAATAACAGAAAAAGATTAATTGAAACAGCAAAGAAATGTAAGTAACATAGAGCCATATCATCAACATAGGCAATAAAAGTTTTGCAGCTTTTATTGGCAGAAATGTGTCGCTAAAGCTGCTTTTAGCGACAGAAAACTGCCGCTAAAACCACTTTTGCACCAGTTTTCTGCCAATAAAAAGAGCAATAATTTTATTGGCTGTATTCATAATATGCCCCTTAGTGTGCTTCAACTACACAGAGAAAGCATTATGAACAAGTAGTGATACAGTGATCAGTCAAAGACACTAAGAGTAATAGAGACGGAGTGAGTGAACAAGAGTGAGGAACTATGAGAAGAGAGGGACTGAGAAAAAGAGTGGAAGGAGTTGAGTAAGTAGGTAATAGAGAAAGGAATGAGGGAAGTAGCAAAGGCAGGAAACTGAGGGTTAAAGAAATGAAGCAGTGGAACTAATAGTAGGTGAATGTGATAGAAATGTAACGAAAAGAGTACAAAGCATTTACCTTATAATTGTCGTTAAATTACTCACTTTTTGTTTTTATACTTTCAATCTGTGAAAGAGAGAACAAACATTTCAAAAATATTAAAACATGTATTTAAAAATTACAAAAGACAAGGGAAAAGATTGAAGGACAAACAGTTTTTCAACAACTTTGACACTTACAGAAGCTTCTGCTTCTCCAGGCCCCCTACACAGTCCTAAAGATATACATTTTAAACTAACAGTATCTTGATGCAGATGAAGTGAGGCCTATCTTAAAACATGGTGCATCTTTTGCATTGCTGTTGTCTCAGAAAAGTGTCGCAAGACACTAAAATTTTAAATAATTGCTTCAGGATGCCAATAAGATGTGTCCTATCCAGAGGTTTGTTTGAGGTGAGGCCTACTCAGGGTTGCAGATGAAATTTCGAGTTGTTGAAGAGAATAGAGGACATAATACATGTGAAGGTCTACCAATGAAGTGAGTCATGTCCACTGCACTCTTGAACAAAGTCCAAACCTCCTATGTTTCCCTGGACAGACCTAAACTTGATTTGCACAATGTGATTCGTAATGATAGGAAACACCGGTGATGTAATTGAAATACGTGCAATTTATTTTGCTCATTTCACAATCACATCACTTGTGTTTCCTTTGCTTAGGTATCTCATTGTGCAGATGTAGTCTAGCATATGAAAGAATACGCAGAAGTGCAGCACTGCATGCAACAACTTTGACACTTACAGAAGCCTCACCTTCTCCATGCCTTCTACACAGTTCTACATATACATCATAAATGCAAACAGTACAGAATCAATTATACATGTTAAATGGTTTATTTTTGCTGTTCTCAGAATGTATCAAAATTCACTAAAAACAGTGACTTGAAGGTATTCATCATATAACAGCGGGGAAAAAAAAACACAATCAAAATGATTGTGTTTAAAAAACCCATACAACATAAGAAATCAGAATTCAGAACTCCTTAAAGTTAACTTACTTTCCATGACGTCAAAGGATGTCCTATGAACAGCTTACACTCTTTTGTGCTGTTATTACTTTCAGCCCGCCACTTTCTGAAAGAAAATCTCCATCGTTTTTAAAAACATGTTACATGCAATAAATGACTTCTTGCTCTCTACCACAAGTTTCCACAAGGCCAAATCTTGTCAGACCCATTTATAACTCTTGGATTTCTTGTAAGCCAATCCCGTCATTTGGCATTTCCGCAACTTTCAGAATTAAAATGTTGAAGATCATTTTCACAATCCTGGAATAGTAATATCTTCCCCTTCTTGCTCAGTCATGTTCTACATTTCCTATGACACTGATACTGCTTACTATGAAGCAGACTTACACTAACTCTATGACTACTACAATTATTTAATTCTCTACATCACTTTCAATCACAAAGCAATGTAAAACAGTAGACAGCGTTGCAGACTTACATTCCCTCTACTCTATGTTTTGATTGGCTGCTTCAATTAGCTTATAAAAAGAAATAGTTTTTCTGAACTCATTCAAAGTGCATGTATTTCTCCATGACGTCCAGTGTTATGGTAAAAAGTTATGTCTCTGTACTACACTTATCCTCAAGGCCAAATAGTGTAGGAGCCATGAGAACTTCTTGAAATTCCTCAGAGCACATCCCGAGATTCTTTCCCTAAAATTTTGGTTTTAAAAACACCAGGTAAGAGTTTTTAAGGTCATATGGCAATTTTTTTTTGAAAATTAAAACAGAATCATTGCAGAATGACCAGCCATTTCTACACTTTAAATAAGCTGTATAATGTCCTGATGTTATTGAAGGGCCGTCATGATATATAATTGCTGCAGTTACAAAAGTCCTTCCTGATATTGACAACTGCGAAGCTACAAAATTTTTAATTAAAGTTGTCAATTTTGTTCCATCAGGCCTACATCGTTGGAACATTAAAATGACATACTGGCCATATGTTCGTATAAATAATGTGGACATCATTTCAGATTTACATTGGCTACACTCCATGTTGTGATCAGCTGCTTTTACTAGCTTATTAAAGGAGACTGATTTACTGTCTGGCAAAGTTAAATATATAAATCTTTCTGAGTCTACACTAGTTGTACTTGATACCATACAGTTCTCGCAGTCATGCTGCCATTGATAAGAAAGCCCAAACAGCTGATCTACATCTACACCTTCAGCATGCAATACATCAAGCATATACATTAAAAACTCCTGACAATCTTGCTGAATATTTTGAGAGAATTGTGTTTGGCCTGAACATCTGTCTAACAGATTTCGAATTTCAGACACACTTTCTATGTTTCTTCTATCAGTGCTACATTTCTCTAACACAGAATTTAACAAACTGCAAAATCTTTGATCAGAATTGACCACAATCTCTTCTTTTACATTTTCTAGAGAAAACAAAACATTAACCACTACATTAGCATAGCAGTTGACACCAGAACTGTTTTCAAATTGAAAACCAACAACATCTTCAACAGAATCCTTTTTGTTTCTGCTTGTAATTTTAGGTTCATCGACTTTTCGTCTTTTTGCTACAACCTCCCCAGTATTGGTCACATTTCTTCGTTTCCGGCCTACCACACGTTTCTCAAACAAAGGATACTGAGGCAAATGTGACGCATACTCTCTTCTTAACCTATTGTATTCCTTAACACAATCTAGATCCGCACAAATGTTTGTGACATCACACTCAATCAAGTACAATCCCGATAAAGTTCTAACTCGTGACAATGCCACGTATGCCATACCCTCCTTGAACACAGAACTGCCAATATTCACCAATGCACAGTCTACACTTAAACCTTGCGATTTATGGATTGTCACCGCATATGCCAAGCAAACAGGAAACTGCTTACGGCGAACATATAAGTCTTTTACAAGCAAAAATCTAGCAGAGCAACGACCAATTAGCTGTACTTCCTCAATGCCATCAAATTTAATTTTTAAAAATTCAATTCTATCTCTATTTCTGTATTTTACAAAATCAACAACATTACCCATTGATCCATTTACCAGACCTCTTTCAACATGTAAATTCCTTCTTAAAATTATACGGCAGTTCAAGCACACATTCAGAGTCTTTTCAAAACCTGCAGTTTTAGATATACTCTTCTCTAATGAATCCAATTTTGTTTTCAGATTCTCAGACAAAATAATTGTTGATCCCATATGCTCTACTCTGTCAATAGCTTCCAGTTTCACAATCTCTTGCTTTTCTAAATGCAACATTTTGTTGTTGAATTTGGCACATTCTGCAAGAGTTGGCATCAAACATATTCCAGATTTCTTATCAGTAATTTTCTGAAAAATATTCTCAGGCACAACATCTTGTTCTGGATATAAATTTGACAGTAATCGTGCATGTAAAGCTTCTTTCCCATGCTCGGTCACTTTTCCAATTCTAACATCTTGTAGAATAGTCTTGTAAACTTCATCCTTCGCCTGACGCATATTTTCATGCAGTTCAGCATAATTGAAGTTTAACCATATATTAACGTTGCCAATGCTGCCTAGGCACTTCCTGGTATCTTCATGCGTGAGCATTTTGAACACAGGTTGCCCTTTCACTGGTGTCAGCTGCAGAAGATCTCCGAAAACAATGATGTGTTTGCCACCAAATAACACATCATACTCTGTTTTGAGAACTTCTTGCATTCTCAAATGCACAAAGGCAAGCATGACATTGGAAACCATGCTTACTTCGTCAATGATAAGAAGTTTCATTTTCCTCAAGATTCTTGAAACTTCAAAACAAGCATCTCCAGATAGCTTGTGATATTGTAATTTGTTGTCATGCTCCACTGGCAGCATCAGTAAACGATGTAAAGTAATCCCTTTAATGTTATGTGCTGCCAGTCCAGTTGGAGCGGTGACAACACAAGACAGCGATGACTCTGTCCTTTCCTGCAAATAGCATGAAATTGCTTTAATGAGGAAACTTTTTCCAGTTCCCGCTTCTCCACTCACGTACAGTCGGACAGGCTTCAACGACGTACATGAGCACTCTTTCTTGTCATGACTTAATCCATGATCAATTTGCATGGTAACTTCGTCATATATTTTCCTCTGCTCAACGTTGAGTTGTCTTTCCAACTCTTCTAAGTTAACCGCATCCTCCTGAGCATGTGCCATGGCTCTTTCCACTTCATTCATGGCAGTGGCAGCTTCATTTTCGATAACAGGTCCTCCTAGTGGATCCTGACTCAATGAAGCAGAACTCTGACTGTCCTGAGAACTGTCTCTGGCAATCTCGGCTGCAATCGTTGCTTCCTGCTCAATTTCCGCATTCAACATTTCTACATATTTGGGAAAAGCAGGACATTCTATGGTCTCCTTGGCGGCATTGAAAGAGTCTTCGTAACAGAGGAAATCTCCAAGCAGTTCCTCTTCCGCACGCCAAGGCTTGAAAAGTTGCAAAAGTGCTAAATAGAAAAACTCCTTTTTTTCAGGAGATTCGCCACTCAATTTTCGATGGTTTACCAAGTGGCATTTTCTTTGCTTGACCAGACATCCCTCACTTCCTATTACAGCATACACTCCTTTCTCAGTATCTTCTTTGATGTTCCTCTTGAATATGTAATTTTGAAGAACCTCATACAGACAAATATTGTCGAGGTGACTGCTTCTATTTGGATAATATGTATCCAACATGTTGGTCTTCAAAATGTCGGTACTGTTTGGCTCCTTTTCCGCCAAATACTCAATTTCCCGCACGATTAACTATTCTCTTCCATCTACTATTTCTTTTGAAATCATAAATTGCCTTGTTTAGCTTCCTAATTCTATTGATTATCAAAATAAATAACTTACGTTTAATTTCAAATGCCTGATCAATAACTTTCTCAACTTTTTTTTTTCTCTTATAAAAAACCAGTTTCTGTTGACCTTTCTTAATATTTTTTAACAAATTGCCAATTATCCTGTTGCGGAACATTCGTTTACGAATGTCCCTAAACTGTTGTTTCCTTCTACTATCATGCACAGACTTATCTCTTGCTCTAGCAGTAACATTTTTGATTGGCCTTTCCTTTCCATTTGATTTGCTTCTCTTTTTATGGACTGAAACATTTTCTGTAGTAATATTTTTTTTACTACACATATTTCTTATGAAATATTTTGTGCTCTTACCCGGTGCTTTCTTCGTGACTTGACAAATATTTTTGTTACAGGACTGCTGCTTATTTTGTTTCACCTGCTGTCTTTGACGTTTTGCAGCCTTTCTCTGTCTTTCTATTGTTGGCATGGTGAAATCTTGAAATGATCTGCAGTTGAATCTGTGGTAAAATATAATAAAAAATGTTATTAACCATTATTACCAAACAGTAAATCAATAACAATGATCAAAAACTTAACACACTACTTGACATTTTAAATAGAAGATTTTTTAGTCCTTGGCAAATTTACAATACAGAAATAGCAGAAAAGAAATGACATTTATATTTATGTTACCTGTGCTATTTTATATGTGAATCTGATCTAATTTTATGAGCATATTTTAATATTTTATTGAAGACACTACACATAACCTGTTTTTGAAGGTGTCTTTATTTTTAAATTAAACGGTTTACATTTTTACTTTTCATTAATTATACATTTTAAAAATAAATATTTATATTTCCATAGGCTCAAGCAGGTCAGCTTCCCACCCTATGTCATATAATTCGGACAAATCTGCATCCTCATCACGCTCTTCTTCATCCTCAGGATTTAAATCATCCAATGGATCAACATCCACTGATGTTTCAATTACAAGTTTCATGATGAGGTCAAAATCAACTGATTTCAGATTGTCACTCATGTTGATGTTGTCTTTATCTTTTAAGAAAGATAACAACAATGAGATGTTGCAGAGTAAGAGACAAATCTCAGAGATTATAATAGTAAAATTGTTTAACAAGAGTAATATTTTGCAGCTATTATTTAGCCATGTCCAGCAATGCTGATCAGGTGAAGACTATGTCTAATTTTTCAGTGAACAGGACTCATCTCTTCTTAACCTTGGATAAGCCTCACCGACTCTGTGTGTCCTGCACATACTTAAATGTAAAGGGGCAGATTTATGATAAATGGCACATCCCCAGGCATGCACCAGTTAACGTGCACCGCTGCTCTGCCACCCATGGTGTGCCGTATTTACAATCAGATAGGAGAAAGCTGCGTCAAAACCCTGCGCCTGCTTTAAGCAGGCATAGGTCTTGACGCAACATTGTGGAGATGGGGCACCCCTGAGCCTTGCTTGAGCTGCATCGCACTTGCGATACAACTCCAGCAATCACTACCTTTACAGCACAGATACATCACGCATCTGTGCCATTTTTGCCCCATGATGCCCCGCATTGTAAATGCAGCACACCATGGGTGGTGATGCACCAGTCATCATAAATCTATCCCTAATCTTCTTATCTTGTTACAGATGAACCGCCATATGTACCATCAAACTATTTTGCATTTCCTAAATAGCGAATTTTAAGGAATAAATAGCAATTCTTTACCATTCCTAATTTGCAATGAGCAAATTGCTAATTGCAAATTACCCATTCATTTCCATGGGCTAGGTGGCTCATAGGAATGAAGGTTGCAATTTGCGATTAGCAATTACCTCATCACAAAATAGGAATTTTTTCAAGGGTGCAGGGGTATCTCAAGAACACCCTGCTGCACCCCTGAAAAAGAAATTTGGGGGCATATGGCGCACATACATGCCCTAAGGGCATGTATGGGCGTCATATGTCACCTTTTGTTTTTTGGAAAAAAAGCTTTTTGAAAAGAATTCACAAATTACCACCAATTTACCACAATAGTTTCCAAATCCTTAATGTCATTTTTTACATATTTTTTGTTTGATACATTGCATTTAAGTAATCGCAAAATTTGCAAATGCTTCAGTGCAATCGCAAAATAAGGAATAGCAAATTTTGCTACTCCTTATTTTGCATCAAACTTGTTTGATACATACCATTTGTCTAATTAACATTCGCAAAGGCCGAAATTCGCAGAATTTTGATCTTTGCGAATGCTAATTAGCTTGATACATATGGCCCCAAGTGAGGCCTGTCTTGCAACATGGTGCATGTTTTGCATCACTGCTGCATCGGTTTCATGTGGTACGTTTTTTTTACACCATGACATATCTGCCTAAATGCATCAATTTGTAATTTTGTCGCCTCATAGCAAATCTTTTGCACCGCCGCTGCATCATAAAAGTGACGCACAGTGGCGCAAAAGAGGCATACACCTATCATAAATCTGTCCCTAGCATTTTAAATGATTAATCCAGGATGACGATAAGGTGTGGCCTATCCAGAGGTTTGTTTAAGGTGAGCCCTACTCAGGATTGCAGATTAAAGTTACGCTTGATGAAGAATACAGAAGAGATAATACATGTAAAGGCCTACCAATGAAGTAAGTGATTTGCACTTTATTTTGCCAGTCATCATAAATGTATCCCTAAGCTTCTTATCTTGTTACAGATGAACCACCATATGTACCATCAAAATATTTTGCATTTCCTAAATAGCGAATTTTAAGGAATAAATAGCGATTCTTTACCATTCCTAATTTGCAATGAGCAAATTGCTAATTGCAAATTACCCATTCATTTCCATGGGCTAGGAGGCTCATAGGAATGAAGGTGCAATTTGCGATTAGCAATTAGCTCATCACAAAATAGGAATTTTTCCAAGGGTGCAGGGGTGTCTCAAGAACACCCTGCTGCACCCCCTGAAAAAGAAATTTGGGGGCATATGGCGCACATACATGCCCTAAGGGCATGTATGGGCGTCATATGGCACCTTTTGTTTTTTGGAAAAAAAGCTTTTTGAAAAGAATTCACAAATTACCACCAACTAGAAGTTGGTGGTAGTTTCCAAATCCTTAATGTCATTTTTTTACATATTTTTTGTTTGATACATTGCATTTAAGTAATCGCAAAATTTCCAAATCCTTCAGTGCAATCGCAAAATAAGGAATAGCAAATTTTGCTATTCCTTATTTAGCATCAAACTTGTTTGATACATACCATTTGTCTAATTAGCATTCGCAAAGGCCGAAATTCGCAGAATTTTGATCTTTGCGAATGCCAAATAGCTTGATACATATGGCCCCAAGTGAGGCCTGTCTTGCAACATGGTGCATCTTTTGCATCACTGCTGCATCGGTTTCATGTGGTACGTTTTTTTTACACCATGACATATCTGCCTAAAAGCATCAATTTGTAATTTTGTCGCCTCATAGCAAATCTTTTGCACCGCCGCTGCATCATAAAAGTGACGCACAGTGGCGCAAAAGAGGCATACACCTATCATAAATCTGTCCCTAGCATTTTAAATGATTAATCCAGGATGACGATAAGGTGTGGCCTATCCAGAGGTTTGTTTAAGGTGAGGCCTACTCAGGATTGCAGATTAAAGTTACGCTTGATGAAGAATACAGAAGAGATAATACATGTAAAGGCCTACCAATAAAGTAAGTGATTTGCACTTTATTTTGCCAGTCATCATAAATGTATCCCTAAGCTTCTTATCTTGTTACAGATGAACCACCATATGTACCATCAAACTATTTTGCATTTCCTAAATAGCGAATTTTAAAGAATAAATAGCAATTCTTTACCATTCCTAATTTGCAATGAGCAAATTGCTAATTGCAAATTACCCATTCATTTCCATGGGCTAGGAGGCTCATAGGAATGAAGGTTGCAATTTGCGATTAGCAATTACCTCATCACAAAATAGGAATTTTTTCAAGGGTGCAGGGGTATCTCAAGAACACCCTGCTGCACCCCTGAAAAAGAAATTTGGGGGCATATGGCGCACATACATGCCCTAAGGGCATGTATGGGCGTCATATGGCACCTTTTGTTTTTTGGAAAAAAATGCTTTTTGAAAAGAATTCGCAAATTACCACAAACTAGAAGTTGGTGGTAGTTTCCAAATCCTTAATGTCATTTTTTACATATTTTTTGTTTGATACATTGCATTTAAGGAATCGCAAAATTTGCAAATCCTTCAGTGCAATCGCAAAATAAGGAATAGCAAATTTTGAACTAAGGACATTTTAAGTCATTTCCACATGTGCAGTGTTTTCAAATTATGATTTGAAAATCGTTTTTGGGGAAAAGTAATGGTTTGCAAATTTATGACAAGGACATAATGGTGTATGCTTCTCTATAAGGCATTTCAGTGTCTCTGATGTCATTTTTCCCATATTACATTATAAGACCTTTCCCCATGCAGCACATTCCTTGTAAATATGCTCCCACCTGTGCATGGTGAATTTAGATTTTGACTGTTTGAGTCACATAGCCATGTTAAAAGTGACCCAAAAAAATTGCAAACGCTTTAAAAAAACACATTCATGTGTCTTAAGGACATTTTAAGTCATTTCCCCATGGACAGTGTTTTGTAAGTGGCGCAAAAGAGGCATACACCTATCATAAATCTGTCCCTAGCATTTTAAATGATTAATTCAGGATGACGATAAGATGTGGCCTATCCAGAGGTTTGTTTAAGGTGAGGCCTACTCAGGATTGCAGATTAAAGTTACGCTTGATGAAGAATACAGAGGACATAATACATGTAAAGCTCTACCAATGAAGTAAGTGATGTCCACTTCATTGCGCCAGTCATCATAAATGTATCCCTAAGCTTCTTATCTTGTTAGACATCAACCGCCATATGTATCATATAACTATTTTGCATTTCCAAAATAGCGAATTTTAAGGAATAAATAGCGATTCTTTACCATTCCAAATTTGCGATGAGCAAATTGCTAATTGCAAATTACCCATTCATTTCCATGCGCCAGGATGCCCATATGAAAGAAGGTGCAATTTGCAATTAGCAATTAGCTCATCGCAAATTAGGAATTTTTCCAAAGGTGTAGGGGTGTCTCAATAACACCCTGCTGCACCCCTGAAAAAGAAATTTGGGGGCATATGGCGCACATAAATTTTAACAACATTCCTTTACCTCAAAAACGATTTTCAATTCATAATTTGAAAACACTGCCCACAGGGAAATTACTTAAAATGTCCTTAAGACACATGAAAGTGTTTTTTTATTGCCTTTCCAGCATGGTTGGGTCACTTTTAACATGGCTATGTAACACAAACATTTAAAATCTAAATTTGCCATGCACAGGTGGGAGCATATTTACAAGCAATTTGCGCCACAGAGAAAGGTCTTACATTAAAATGGGAAAAATAAACTCAGGGACAGTCAATTGCCTTATAAAGAAGCATACACCATTATGTCCTTGTCATAAATTTAAAAACAATTCCTTTTCCCCAAAAACGATTTTCAAATCATAATTTCAAAACACTGCACATGGGAAAATTACTTAAAATGTCCTTAAGACACATAAAAGCGTTTTTTAATTGCCTTTGCAGCATGTTTGTATCACTTTTAACATGGCTATGTAACACAAACATTAAAAATCTAAATTTTCCTTGCACAGGTGGGAGCATATTTACAAGCAATTTGCGCCACATAATTCATAATTTTCTCCTTAAAGCACACTATTCTCTATCTAAATTAAAGAAATATTTTCTCACCTTAGCAAATACTTTGAGTTTGAAAACAGTCTCAGAAACACACCAATTTGTCTTCAGCAGAGCAAAAGGTATGCACTCCAGAGTCTGCAGCTATCAAAAGCACAGAAATGCTGTAATTCTTCACACATATCTCTCATGTCACCCAATCAAAACTCTTCCCTCACTTTTTTTCAAATGAAAACCCTTCCCCCCTCTGCCCTTTCTGCCTTTTCTGCATGGCAACCACCTCTTGGAAGATTTCTGGTGTTTGCAAGTTCACACAACAATGTTGCAATTGAACTCTGAACTCTCAGTGCACCTGCATATCCAGTGCATTCTTTCATTTAATGATTTTTTATTGACCATTCAAAATACATCTTTCAAATAACTCATCCGTGCACCCTAACTTTCTGTTTTCAGCAATCAAAATCCACCAATCACTGTTACTGCTTCATGAACACAGAAACTCCACAGTTTTATTCATTTTAAACTCTCATTTTTTCAACTGCCATTTCATTGCCACACTTCATCTGACTGCAGGAGCACCTTCTCTCACCATGTTTTCTGTCTGGATTGTTGGACATAGTTATATTCACTGGGCTCAAAGGTACACTGAAAACAGGAATTTACCTAACCTCAATTTACAAGATGTGGAAATTAAGTGGTTTGGCCACAGAGGATTAAAATGTCACCAATTGATACCATTGGTGAAAACCTTTATGCATTTGCCCAAACCTGACCTGTTAATTGTGCACTCTGGAGGTAATGACTTGGGCACTTTGACTGGTGTAGGTCTGGAAATGCTTTTAAAGGACACCTTTGAGCAATTAATGGCACTTTTTCCTCAGACTGCCTTGGTATATTCAAATATATGCCAAAGACAGAAATGGAGGTGGTCAAACCAATTTTGTCCACAAATTGAGAAGTCGAGGAAGCATGTAAACAAATCTGTTTCAGCTTACATGAGAGACCATGGAATGGGCTCCCTGTACAACAATAACTTGCGTTACTACATGCAAGATATCTACAGAGGAGATGGAGTTCACTTCTCAGATGAGGGCAACAGAATTTTCACTCTGAATTTAAGAATGTGCATTGGTACCTACTTATAAGTACCTAAATGTACCATAAACCCAAAAGCTCTTCTCAGAGCTACCCTACATCTGATCACTCACAATTATTATTTTACTCTAACATTTTTCACTAATTTTCAACAAAGTACGCTCCCTGGGGCGCTACCCGGTACGCGAACCGGGAGCTAACCTCGCGAAATTTTTAAAAAAAATGTTTTTTTTTCGCACATATGGGCCTCCTCAGCCACCCTCACAAAACCTAGGGGGTCAAGATAAGTCTACCGTGCCCCCTTCTACCCATTCTGAACATTATTTGCCCTCCATCTTGTATCTTAATTCGACCGAAACACAAAATGGTGGACTCCCGTTACGCTTAAGGTTCGCGAACCGGGGCGCTCAACGGTTCGCGTACCGGGTCGCTCCCTGGGAAGCGCACCATCAAAAAAGGTGGGAAAGTAGTTCACAGAAAAGCCACTGGAGACAATTTCACCAAATATAGACTAGCTCATACTACATACCAATCCCTACCATTTTCACAAATTTGATTGGAATTCCATTTAGCCATTTAGCCTGTAGACCTCTCTAAATACCGTGAGGTAAATTACTTCACAAAACACATCTGAAGTGTTGGAATTGACAACCAATTAAAATGTTACTTTCATTTTCTACTTTTTTTACCTGACATTTGATTGGTTATATACCTGAATATATATAAAGGAAGAGAAGAAAACACAGCCATTTTGACTACTACTTCTTGGTGTACATTTCAATAGGATTTTCACTAATTCCTTCAACTTCTTTCTAAAGGTAAGTTTTTATTTTTAAAACTGAAGTATATTGTGCACTATAAGTTAATATGGTAAACTTTTTCTGGAGTTAGGCTTCTCTTGTATAATTATGAATTTACTTACGTTAAATCACATACACTTTTTTATATTCCTACTTCCACTCTGATACTATACACTGCCCAAAATTAATCCCAACAGTGCCCTATCTCTACTAATATATATTTTTTTAATCTAAATTTCAGGCAAAATGGAAGGCGAACAGAAAGTTGAATTTCAAATTGTCCTGCAAGAGAGCAGCCAAGAAATCAATGATGAAAATGATATTGAATTTTTCGATGAAACTTTAGACAAAGAACTACTGCAATGTGTACAAGCAGTAGATAACCTCCTTGAAAATGAGGACATTTTACACCCTCAGAGACTACAATGTATATTCAATGATAATTATGAAATTTCTGACAATGAAATGTTAGAAAGTTTAATAAATTATGAAACACAATCACAATAAAAAAAAATGCTTAAAAAATAAAGAAAATAAAAAATAATCAACAAAACCAACAATCAATTAACATACAGCATTTGAAAAGTCTATCATTCATTTTTCATTGCAGTACGCTGCCCAGAACGCTTCCCGGTTCGCGGACCGGGCGCTCCCCACGCAAAAAAAACAAAAAATGTTTTTTGGTTTTTTTGCCCCGCGGGGCCCTTTTAAAACCTCCACATTAAACCTAGGGGGTCAGGGAGGATCTAGTATGCCCCCTTATGGTTATTTCCCCCTTTGTTTTGGCCTCCTCTTGTCTCTCAATCCTACCGAGAGACAAGATGGCGGCCGCTCCGGACTGTTTAGAATGTTGATAGACACCGGAGAGCCAATCAGCTTAGCTACGCGAAGTTCCGGTACGCTTAAGGTCCGCGGACCGGAGCGCTGCCCGGAGCGCGCTTACAGATATATATCTTTTTTTAAACATTAATTTCTCAAAATCCACTGGAGCACATATATTGAGACCTACAAAAGGCACATCGGGCTACCAGTCCCTACAATTTTGCCAAGTTTCATGCAAATCCATTCAGCCGTTCGGGCTAAAAGTGAGGCCAACCGCCCTATGGAAAACTCAATGTTAAAAACACGTTTTGGGACCCCCCTTTTTTCTCGACCCCCCCTGGACGAACCCCCCCCAAATTTCCAGGGGCTGCTCAGAAACAAAATGTTCCATTTTCCAGAAAATTTCAGCCAATTCCGTCCACAAACGCCAAAGTTATTAGACATAGAATTTTCAAAAATCCCATAGGGAAAAAATCCTAACTATATATACCTACTGGCGACCGCCAGTAAGTTTTATATATATATATATATATATATATATATTCACTGAAAAAACCATAGGTTATAGACCATATATAGTTAGGAATTAGCATTTACAAAACCTTGAAAATTCACTGAAAAAACCATAGGTTATAGACCATATATAGTTAGGAATTAGCATTTAAAAAACCTTATTTTACTCACACAAAACCATTGAAATTCCATATATAGTTAGTTGCAGTAACTATATATCGCGCACCCGCAATCCACTGCTGATCATGTCACATATTACATCATTCATGACATGGTCAGTGACATCACTGATGACATCATCTAGTGTCTGTGTGTTTTTGTAAAGTTTAAATATGTTTTACATATTGAAGAATGAGTGGATGTATGGAAGACTGAGTGTGTGTGTGGCTGGCTGGGAGGTGTGTGACTGTGCATATCAATGTGTACTTGTATCAGTGATTGTATAAGAGAGTAAGTATGTGTTAGTTTATGTGTGAAAAGTATGGTGTTCTGTGTTTAACTGTATAGATGAGGAAATCGAAGTGTGATTGATTCTTCACAGGACTGACTAGGTGTATGAGTGCATATGATAGTGTTGTAATAATGAGTGACTGTATTTATGAGTGATTGTATGGGTGAATGAGTGAATGTGTGTGTAGACGTAGGAATCAGTGAGTGCGTATGTAGTAACTGGTATTGGTGTGTGATGATGTCATCACTGATGTCATTTGAGATGTCATCAGTGATGTCATCAGTGATGTCATTTGAGATGTCATCAGTGATGTCATCAGTGATGTCACTGACCATGTCATGAATGATGTAATATGTGACATGATCAGCAGTGGATTGCGGGTGCGCGATATATAGTTACTGCAACTAACTATATATGGAATTTCAATGGTTTTGTGTGAGTAAAATAAGGTTTTTTAAATGCTAATTCCTAACTATATATGGTCTATAACCTATGGTTTTTTCAGTGAATTTTCAAGGTTTTGTAAATGCTAATTCCTAACTATATATGGTCTATAACCTATGGTTTTTTCAGTGAATTTCATAGGTTTTTTAATAGCAAATCTTTATAAAAATAATACATTTTAAATCTAATTTTATATTTTATAATTTTTTTATTTTTTTTTAATATTATTTTTAGTGCGCTCCCGGGGCGCGGACAGGTGAACGCACGGGTAAGCGCAATCTGGCGGCGCGCCCCGAGGCGCGTACTAATGCGCGTCCCGGAAGCGCTATTGTCGAGAACGAAAACAACATCGTGACGTATCGCGTAGCCGCCACGCCTTGCGTCATAAGACACGTATCGCGTAGCCGCGAGATGCGTCTTATGACGCACCGCGTAAGCGCACCCGGAAGCGCATACGATCGCGCAACGTAAGCGCCCCGATGCGCTTACGATACACGCCCGGGACGCGCCCCGGGCGCGTAGCGTAAGCGCGTCAAACCATGTGACTTTAAAATAACACTTTTCATTGGTTCAGAACTTTTTTTTTTCCAAATTGTGTGAAACCCACCCATTTCTCTCACTATTGCTTTGTACTTGGAGAGAGCAAGAGCTGTTGTGTCTACTCTATCTCCTACTTTTCTGATCTCCAGCAATGGCTGCAAGAGAGTCATCCAGCAGTGATTCAGAGGGATTTTTGGATGAGGACCCTCCTCAGCAAAAGAAAAAAACCCATTTCATTTGGAAATTTTACGACATCCCAGAAGGACAGAAAAAAGTGAACGCTCCCAAAGTAACATGCAAAATATGTGGGAGTAGTTTATCCAGAGGCAATCCTCTGAAAAAATATAGTTTTGGCAATGCCAATTTGATCCGGCATGTCAAAAGAAGACACCCTAACAACTTTGCCAGGGAGAGTGTCAGAGAGCTGGCACGGAATGTACCAACAGATGGCGGCAGCACCTCCACTGGTGGAGCAACACCTTCGGGACCACCCCGTGGAAGAATGATCCCTAACATTCAGCCGGTGTTTGCGGGCATCAAATTTTTGTGCGCAGAGTGTGACGAACTGCTCTGCTATGGGGAGCAGAGTGTTGAACTGATTGCCCTAAAGAAACAGCAACACCGCTGCTCTTCCAGTCCCTAAATTTTCAATTTTTTTTGCTCCTGTTGAGCAGTTTTGGAATCCTTGTTTTTGTTTTTCCCTTGAAAAAAATACAAAAAAAATATAAAATTGTTTTAAAAAGTCTAAAAAAATATAAAACAAAAAAAACAAAAAAAAAATATATATAAAACAACAAAATGAAAAAAAAAGTTCTTTTCAGAACTACCTCCAATTTTTAAAAAGAAGCTTTATTTTTTTTAAAGTCTGTCATTTTTAATCTCCATGGTACGCTCCCCCGTACGCTCCCCGGTGCGCGTACCGGGCGCTCACCCCCGCGAAAATCGAATTTTTTTTTATTTTTTTTTTCACCCGCGGGAGCCTTTTATGGCCCCCACATGTAACCTAGGGGGTCAGGGGGTGTGTACCCTGCCCCCTCTTGCTCATTTCCCCCTTTGATTTTTGCCACCTCTTGTGTCTCAATCCTACCGAGACACAAGATGGCGGCCGCTGCGGACTGTTTCGAATGTTTATAGACACCCGAGAACCAATCAGCTTGCCGTGCGCAGATCGCGTGGCGCGCCTGGAGCGCTCCCCTGTACGCGTACGTGGGAGCGCTCCAGGCGCGGCTCTAGATATATATCTTTTTTTGAACGTTAATTTCTCAAAATCCACTGGAGCACATATATTGAGACCTACAAAAGGCACATCGGGCTACCAGTCCCTACAAATTTGCCAAGTTTCGTGCAAATCCATTCAGCCGTTCGGGCTAAAAATGAGGCTAACCGCCCTATGGAAAACTCAATGTTAAAAACACGTTTTGGGACCCCCCTTTTTTCTCGGCCCCCCCTGGACCAACTCCCCCCAAATTTCCAGTGGCTGCTCAGAAACAAAATGTTCCATTTTGCTGAAAATTTCAGCCAATTCCGTCCACAAACGCCAAAGTTATTAGACATAGAATTTTCAAAAATCCCATAGGGAAAAAATCCTAACTATATATACCTACTGGCGACCGCCAGTAGGTAATATATATATATATATATATATATATATATATATATATATATATATAAACGCTCCAATTGCGCCGAAAAACGGGGCTCAGGCGGTGGGTGCCGCTGCACGGTCGACGCACCGTGAAATATCGATGCTCCAACAACCCCTCTCCCAGCCGAGAGAGAGGTAGAAAAGCAGCACTCGCGGGGTGGGTTTCAGAGTTTCTTTATTTTTTTAGTGCAGACGCGTTTCGGGCAAAGCCCTTTGTCAATGTAATTACAAAACGCTAACAGGAAGACATTATATGCAGTGCGTTACTACTGATGGAAACTGAAAATGGACTACCCGACTCAGAACCGCGGGCGCCATATTGGAATGTGCAATGTAACATTGTTACAATGATCAAAGGGCAACAGATTACCTTTTCTCAGTATCATATATTTGGTTATTAAGCTGTGGATCAGCATACATTCAACGTTCAATTAATGATTATTGTGACCAAAAATATGTATATGAGTTAAAGCAGGTACATTTTAGATATGCTAAAATTTACATGTAAATTCCATCCGTCTTTATCCTCTTATTTACTGTACATGGTTACTCATTTTGTCACAGAAAATAAATACAAATGCCCACTCGATCAAACATTCCATTATTATCTTGCCGTGGATCGGCTTAGGCGGCTCCTATTGCTAGAAACCGCTAATAATGACCAGGGGAAAGCCCCCAGGTCAACACAGGTTCCATCAGATTAGAGTGAGACAGCAAGCTGTTGACTGATGCAGTTTATTTGCCCAGATGGATGGCTAATTCCTCGCCACTATTCAAACCATTGGGAATTTTGGTCTGTAGGTCAATAATAAAACGAGACTCCAAACGTCTTAGCTTTAAAAGTCTGTTCCCACCCCTTTCACTCTCTGGAACTTGGTCAACCCCAAAGTATTGTAACAGATCTCTGTTGCTGCGATGTTTGATGGCAAAGTGTTTGGCAACAGGAGAAGTCAGATCCTTGTTGGCTATCGCCCTCATATGTTCTAGGATTCTTAACTTCACACTTTTTATGGTGCTCCCTATATACTTAAGGTTGCAGGGGCATACTAGACAATACACCACATACGGTGTCTGACATGTGATGAAGGACCCAATGTTTTTCTTCCTTGTGACCCCAGGGATGTCGTAGCCCAAGACCCTTTTGCTGTAAGCACAGGCCTTGCATTTGCCACAAGGATAGAATCCTTTCATTTCAGCCAGAGTGTTCGTCCTAGCAACGGGAGTCTCTAGGTGGCTGTGTACCAGTAAGTCCTTGATGGACTTCGTTTTTCTGAAGGTTACAAGTGGGTTATTGGGGATGTCTACCCCAATTATGGGGTCAGTCTTTAAGATATGCCAGCTGTGGCGTAAGATTCCTTTGAGTTGATTGGAATTGTTGCTATAGGATGTTATTAAGCGGAATTTGCCCTCATCTGTTTTGTTGGAGTTTATTTTGTCTTTCAGTAGTTCTGCTCTGTCTATCCCGGACACTCTTTTAAGAGTTTCGGTCAGGAGAGCCCGGTTGTAACCTCTTTGTTTGAACCTGGACAAACTGTCTTTTGCTGCTTTCTGGAAGTCCTCCTCACGTGAGCAATTCCGTTTAAGACGCAAGAGCTCCCCGTAAGGAATACTTCGTTTCAGGTTCGTCGGGTGTGCGCTTTCAGCGTGTAA
Organism: Lissotriton helveticus; assembly: GCF_964261635.1. Classification (NCBI taxonomy): domain Eukaryota; kingdom Metazoa; phylum Chordata; class Amphibia; order Caudata; family Salamandridae; genus Lissotriton; species Lissotriton helveticus. Next base: position 1,709,351,079 of record NC_136063.1, on the reverse strand, counting down.
GACGCTGTTGCCAGCAGTAGGCTTGCGGTATAGGGATGTTGTTACCTGGTTATCAATAATAGTTACACGGAGGTCGAGGTAGCTCACTGCCACTGAGCTAACCTCGCCTGTGAATCTAAGATTGACATTGTTGTTGTTTAAATGAGAGATATACTCTCTGGCACTCTGTTCCGACCCCCTCCACACCAGGAAGAGGTCATCGATGTATCTGTGCCACTTGACCACATTAGTGGTCCAAGTAGTGTTTCCTTCTGACCAGGCCACCTGCTCCTCCCACCAGCCTACGAATAAATTCGCATAGCTGGGGGCGAAGCAGGTTCCGCTGGCGGTCCCAGAGATCTGTTTAAAGAGTTCACCCTGAAAGAGAAAAATGTTATTTAACAGGCAAAATTCTGTTAACTCTAGCAACATGGTACTATGTCCCGCATACTTTAGTGGTCTCTTTTTCATAAAATATTCCACTGCTTTCAAGCCTTGCGCATGATCAATACACGTGTATAAGCTCGTGATATCCATCACAATCATAACATACATGGGATCCCACACTAGATCTTGTAGTTGTACAATAAATTCCTTTGTATCCCTAATGTATGAGGACAATTGGAGCACTGACTGAAACAGGAAATGGTCAATGAACACCGAAAGATTCTCTGTAAGGCTGCCCATTGATGAAACTATTGGGCGGCCAGGCGGTGTTTTGAGATCCTTATGAACTTTGGGCAGATGGTAAAAAGTGGGGATTACAGGATGGTTTGAACGTAAAAAGAGATGTTCCTCAGTGCTTAACATATCTTTATTATGCCATTTCTGTATAAGCTTGTCATATTCTTGGATGCTCTCCTGTTATTTCCTCATAGTAGTGAGTTCATAATGTTCTTGGTTCGAAAGTTGTCGTTTCGCTTCCCCTACATACATGTCCTTAGTCATTATAACTACATTTCCTCCTTTGTCGGAAGGCTTGTAGATCACAGAGGTGTCATCCTGAAGACTTTTTAGGGCTTTCCTTTGTCCCATGGTTAATGGGTTTGTGACGTTCTCTTTTGTGTTCTTTTTGGACATGCGTAGTTTAATCAGATCTTTTATCACAGTCTCTGAGAAAATATCGATCGCATCTTGGGCCATTTGTGGTAGGAAATGCGAAGTAGGTTTGAAAGGACTCTGTGGGGCTTCCTGATCTATGCCCACCTTCCTACTCCTTTGAGTCAAACTCGATTTATCAGAATCACTCACTGTTGTTTCCGATCTTATCTCTTCCAAGATTTCTAAAGTTTCCAGATCACCCAATTGGATGGTATCAGTCTCCAAAATTCTATTTTGTCGTCTTTCATGTGTCGTTGGTTTAGTTTTGTAATATTTATGCAACTTTAGTTTCCTGGTAAATCTAAAGAGATCGATCCTAGTTTGAGTAAATTCCAGATCTTTTTGCGGACAGAACGAGAGGCCCAGTTGTAACACAGTTTCTTCATCCTTAGTCAGTTGTTTGGGACTAAGGTTCACAATAGTTAAGGATTCAGAGGTGTCTAGCGGGTTCCCCCCTTCTTTGCTTTCCCGCGAGCCAGATTGTTGCCTCTGCCTCTTCCGCGTCCTCTTCCGGCCGCCCCTCCTTGTTTTTCTGCGTCTGGTTCCGGGGGCTTTACTTTCCCCCCCCTGAGCCAAGCATGGCGGATTACGTCGAATTCCTCGTGAAAAGGAGTTTTGGTTGGCCTGGATGGTCCAGCCACTCCTTCCTCATCGGATCCAGTGACTTCGGATTCTGAGGTTTCGATTCTCTCGGGCGGCTGTGCAGAGTTCTGCTTTTGTTTGAATAGATCTTTCCTTGGGCCATCAAATTTCTTGGCGAAAGTAAGTACTCTCCCCATTGCATAATCCCGTTCGTCCCTGTCGAATTTTTCTTCCTTTCGCAATCTGATTTTCGTTTCGTACCTAGTCAGCCGTTTTTTCATTTCTACCATCATTTCTTGATGTTTTGTGTTTTCGGGTGATTTTTCCAATTCATCCTCGAGTAGTTTGATCTCATTAATGGCCTTCTCCCTATCACTCCACGCGAATTTGACAAGTAATGTCAAGCTCCCTTTGCAAAATTCCGCGGTATGTACGTGCCATTCCTCCAAGAGTTGGGGGTCTGGATTTTCATATGCTGGTATAGTGTACACACGCAGACCCCGTGGGACCCTCTCCACCTTGATGTAGTTCTCAAGCGAGGTGGCCTCCCACCATTTCCTTGTCTCTCTCTCGAACAGTCTCTCGAGCTTTATGTACTTTTGAGCCAAAGGGTCTATGTTTTTAGCACCAATAGCTGTCATGGTGCGTGTTTGCCCACCAGTTTTTTTGTTGAACATGCCAGCTGCTGCCTCCTCTCGCGCTGCATTACTAAACATCAGTTCCTGAATATATAAGGGAGAACCGGTCCCGGTCTCCGTCTCAAGCGTTCGCTGAAGAGTCCTCTGAAACTCCACCCCTCACCAACGCCACGGCGTTCCACAACACACTATCCAATTCGAATTGATATGGTGTGGGTACAGACTTACCCCAGACTGCTATAATCGCGGTCTTCTCTTGTTCAAATCCGATGACGCCGGCAATTGCTTGAGTACTTCAAATGCCGGTCTTATGTTCTCGGAAAGACGTCCTCAAAGGTAGTCCTTGTATCCAGGCGGTGCCTCCGTCAAAATAAATAAACGCTCCAATTGCGCCGAAAAACGGGGCTCAGGCGGTGGGTGCCGCTGCACGGTCGACGCACCGTGAAATATCGATGCTCCAACAACCCCTCTCCCAGCCGAGAGAGAGGTAGAAAAGCAGCACTCGCGGGGTGGGTTTCAGAGTTTCTTTATTTTTTTAGTGCAGACGCGTTTCGGGCAAAGCCCTTTGTCAATGTAATTACAAAACGCTAACAGGAAGACATTATATGCAGTGCGTTACTACTGATGGAAACTGAAAATGGACTACCCGACTCAGAACCGCGGGCGCCATATTGGAATGTGCAATGTAACATTGTTACAATGATCAAAGGGCAACAGATTACCTTTTCTCAGTATCATTCATTTGGTTATTAAGCTGTGGATCAGCATACATTCAACGTTCAATTAATGATTATTGTGACCAAAAATATGTATATGAGTTAAAGCAGGTACATTTTAGATATGCTAAAATTTACATGTAAATTCCATCCGTCTTTATCCTCTTATTTACTGTACATGGTTACTCATTTTGTCACAGAAAATAAATACAAATGCCCACTCGATCAAACATTCCATTATTATCTTGCCGTGGATCGGCTTAGGCGGCTCCTATTGCTAGAAACCGCTAATAATGACCAGGGGAAAGCCCCCAGGTCAACACAGGTTCCATCAGATTAGAGTGAGACAGCAAGCTGTTGACTGATGCAGTTTATTTGCCCAGATGGATGGCTAATTCCTCGCCACTATTCAAACCATTGGGAATTTTGGTCTGTAGGTCAATAATAAAACGAGACTCCAAACGTCTTAGCTTTAAAAGTCTGTTCCCACCCCTTTCACTCTCTGGAACTTGGTCAACCCCAAAGTATTGTAACAGATCTCTGTTGCTGCGATGTTTGATGGCAAAGTGTTTGGCAACAGGAGAAGTCAGATCCTTGTTGGCTATCGCCCTCATATGTTCTAGGATTCTTAACTTCACACTTTTTATGGTGCTCCCTATATACTTAAGGTTGCAGGGGCATACTAGACAATACACCACATACGGTGTCTGACATGTGATGAAGGACCCAATGTTTTTCTTCCTTGTGACCCCAGGGATGTCGTAGCCCAAGACCCTTTTGCTGTAAGCACAGGCCTTGCATTTGCCACAAGGATAGAATCCTTTCATTCCAGCCAGAGTGTTCGTCCTAGCAACGGGAGTCTCTAGGTGGCTGTGTACCAGTAAGTCCTGCTGGCAACACGCTGAAAGCGCACACCCGACGAACCTGAAACGAAGTATTCCTTACGGGGAGCTCTTGCGTCTTAAACGGAATTGCTCACGTGAGGAGGACTTCCAGAAAGCAGCAAAAGACAGTTTGTCCAGGTTCAAACAAAGAGGTTACAACCAGGCTCTCCTGACCGAAACTCTTAAAAGAGTGTCCGGGATAGACAGAGCAGAACTACTGAAAGACAAAATAAACTCCAACAAAACAGATGAGGGCAAATTCCGCTTAATAACATCCTATAGCAACAATTCCAATCAACTCAAAGGAATCTTACGCCACAGCTGGCATATCTTAAAGACTGACCCCATAATTGGGGTAGACATCCCCAATAACCCACTTGTAACCTTCAGAAAAACGAAGTCCATCAAGGACTTACTGGTACACAGCCACCTAGAGACTCCCGTTGCTAGGACGAACACTCTGGCTGAAATGAAAGGATTCTATCCTTGTGGCAAATGCAAGGCCTGTGCTTACAGCAAAAGGGTATTGGGCTACGACATCCCTGGGGTCACAAGGAAGAAAAACATTGGGTCCTTCATCACATGTCAGACACCGTATGTGGTGTATTGTCTAGTATGCCCCTGCAACCTTAAGTATATAGGGAGCACCATAAAAAGTGTGAAGTTAAGAATCCTAGAACATATGAGGGCGATAGCCAACAAGGATCTGACTTCTCCTGTTGCCAAACACTTTGCCATCAAACATCGCAGCAACAGAGATCTGTTACAATACTTTGGGGTTGACCAAGTTCCAGAGAGTGAAAGGGGTGGGAACAGACTTTTAAAGCTAAGACGTTTGGAGTCTCGTTTTATTATTGACCTACAGACCAAAATTCCCAATGGTTTGAATAGTGGCGAGGAATTAGCCATCCATCTGGGCAAATAAACTGCATCAGTCAACAGCTTGCTGTCTCACTCTAATCTGATGGAACCTGTGTTGACCTGGGGGCTTTCCCCTGGTCATTATTAGCGGTTTCTAGCAATAGGAGCCGCCTAAGCCGATCCACGGCAAGATAATAATGGAATGTTTGATCGAGTGGGCATTTGTATTTATTTTCTGTGACAAAATGAGTAACCATGTACAGTAAATAAGAGGATAAAGACGGATGGAATTTACATGTAAATTTTAGCATATCTAAAATGTACCTGCTTTGACTCATATACATATTTTTGGTCACAATAATCATTAATTGAACGTTGAATGTATGCTGATCCACAGCTTAATAACCAAACGAATGATACTGAGAAAAGGTAATCTGTTGCCCTTTGATCATTGTAACAATGTTACATTGCACATTCCAATATGGCGCCCGCGGTTCTGAGTCGGGTAGTCCATTTTCAGTTTCCATCAGTAGTAACGCACTGCATATAATGTCTTCCTGTTAGCGTTTTGTAATTACATTGACAAAGGGCTTTGCCCGAAACGCGTCTGCACTAAAAAAATAAAGAAACTCTGAAACCCACCCCGCGAGTGCTGCTTTTCTACCTCTCTCTCGGCTGGGAGAGGGGTTGTTGGAGCATCGATATTTCACGGTGCGTCGACCGTGCAGCGGCACCCACCGCCTGAGCCCCGTTTTTGGCGCAATTGGAGCGTTTATTTATTTTGACGGAGGCACCGCCTGGATACAAGGACTACCTTTGAGGACGTCTTTCCGAGAACATAAGACCGGCATTTGAAGTACTCAAGCAATTGCCGGCGTCATCGGATTTGAACAAGAGAAGACCGCGATTATAGCAGTCTGGGGTAAGTCTGTACCCACACCATATCAATTCGAATTGGATAGTGTGTTGTGGAACGCCGTGGCGTTGGTGAGGGGTGGAGTTTCAGAGGACTCTTCAGCGAACGCTTGAGACGGAGACCGGGACCGGCTCTCCCTTATATATTCAGGAACTGATGTTTAGTAATGCAGCGCGAGAGGAGGCAGCAGCTGGCATGTTCAACAAAAAAACTGGTGGGCAAACACGCACCATGACAGCTATTGGTGCTAAAAACATAGACCCTTTGGCTCAAAAGTACATAAAGCTCGAGAGACTGTTCGAGAGAGAGACACGGAAATGGTGGGAGGCCACCTCGCTTGAGAACTACATCAAGGTGGAGAGGGTCCCACGGGGTCTGCGTGTGTACACTATACCAGCATATGAAAATCCAGACCCCCAACTCTTGGAGGAATGGCACGTACATACCGCGGAATTTTGCAAAGGGAGCTTGACATTACTTGTCAAATTCGCGTGGAGTGATAGGGAGAAGGCCATTAATGAGATCAAACTACTCGAGGATGAATTGGAAAAATCACCCGAAAACACAAAACATCAAGAAATGATGGTAGAAATGAAAAAACGGCTGACTAGGTACGAAACGAAAATCAGATTGCGAAAGGAAGAAAAATTCGACAGGGACGAACGGGATTATGCAATGGGGAGAGTACTTACTTTCGCCAAGAAATTTGATGGCCCAAGGAAAGATCTATTCAAACAAAAGCAGAACTCTGCACAGCCGCCCGAGAGAATCGAAACCTCAGAATCCGAAGTCACTGGATCCGATGAGGAAGGAGTGGCTGGACCATCCAGGCCAACCAAAACTCCTTTTCACGAGGAATTCGACGTAATCCGCCATGCTTGGCTCAGGGGGGGGGAAGTAAAGCCCCCGGAACCAGACGCAGAAAAACAAGGAGGGGCGGCCGGAAGAGGACGCGGAAGAGGCAGAGGCAACAATCTGGCTCGCGGGAAAGCAAAGAAGGGGGGAACCCGCTAGACACCTCTGAATCCTTAACTATTGTGAACCTTAGTCCCAAACAACTGACTAAGGATGAAGAAACTGTGTTACAACTGGGCCTCTCGTTCTGTCCGCAAAAAGATCTGGAATTTACTCAAACTAGGATCGATCTCTTTAGATTTACCAGGAAACTAAAGTTGCATAAATATTACAAAACTAAACCAACGACACATGAAAGACGACAAAATAGAATTTTGGAGACTGATACCATCCAATTGGGTGATCTGGAAACTTTAGAAATCTTGGAAGAGATAAGATCGGAAACAACAGTGAGTGATTCTGATAAATCGAGTTTGACTCAAAGGAGTAGGAAGGTGGGCATAGATCAGGAAGCCCCACAGAGTCCTTTCAAACCTACTTCGCATTTCCTACCACAAATGGCCCAAGATGCGATCGATATTTTCTCAGAGACTGTGATAAAAGATCTGATTAAACTACGCATGTCCAAAAAGAACACAAAAGAGAACGTCACAAACCCATTAACCATGGGACAAAGGAAAGCCCTAAAAAGTCTTCAGGATGACACCTCTGTGATCTACAAGCCTTCCGACAAAGGAGGAAATGTAGTTATAATGACTAAGGACATGTATGTAGGGGAAGCGAAACGACAACTTTCGAACCAAGAACATTATGAACTCACTACTATGAGGAAATATCAGGAGAGCATCCAAGAATATGACAAGCTTATACAGAAATGGCATAATAAAGATATGTTAAGCACTGAGGAACATCTCTTTTTACGTTCAAACCATCCTGTAATCCCCACTTTTTACCATCTGCCCAAAGTTCATAAGGATCTCAAAACACCGCCTGGCCGCCCAATAGTTTCATCAATGGGCAGCCTTACAGAGAATCTTTCGGTGTTCATTGACCATTTCCTGTTTCAGTCAGTGCTCCAATTGTCCTCATACATTAGGGATACAAAGGAATTTATTGTACAACTACAAGATCTAGTGTGGGATCCCATGTATGTTATGATTGTGATGGATATCACGAGCTTATACACGTGTATTGATCATGCGCAAGGCTTGAAAGCAGTGGAATATTTTATGAAAAAGAGACCACTAAAGTATGCGGGACATAGTACCATGTTGCTAGAGTTAACAGAATTTTGCCTGTTAAATAACATTTTTCTCTTTCAGGGTGAACTCTTTAAACAGATCTCTGGGACCGCCATGGGAACCTGCTTCGCCCCCAGCTATGCGAATTTATTCGTAGGCTGGTGGGAGGAGCAGGTGGCCTGGTCAGAGGGAAACACTACTTGGACCACTAATGTGGTCAAGTGGCACAGATACATCGATGACCTCTTCCTGGTGTGGAGGGGGTCGGAACAGAGTGCCAGAGAGTATATCTCTCATTTAAACAACAACAATGTCAATCTTAGATTCACAGGCGAGGTTAGCTCAGTGGCAGTGAGCTACCTCGACCTCCGTGTAACTATTATTGATAACCAGGTAACAACATCCCTATACCGCAAGCCTACTGCTGGCAACAGCGTCTTACACGCTGAAAGCGCACACCCGACGAACCTGAAACGAAGTATTCCTTACGGGGAGCTCTTGCGTCTTAAACGGAATTGCTCACGTGAGGAGGACTTCCAGAAAGCAGCAAAAGACAGTTTGTCCAGGTTCAAACAAAGAGGTTACAACCAGGCTCTCCTGACCGAAACTCTTAAAAGAGTGTCCGGGATAGACAGAGCAGAACTACTGAAAGACAAAATAAACTCCAACAAAACAGATGAGGGCAAATTCCGCTTAATAACATCCTATAGCAACAATTCCAATCAACTCAAAGGAATCTTACGCCACAGCTGGCATATCTTAAAGACTGACCCCATAATTGGGGTAGACATCCCCAATAACCCACTTGTAACCTTCAGAAAAACGAAGTCCATCAAGGACTTACTGGTACACAGCCACCTAGAGACTCCCGTTGCTAGGACGAACACTCTGGCTGAAATGAAAGGATTCTATCCTTGTGGCAAATGCAAGGCCTGTGCTTACAGCAAAAGGGTCTTGGGCTACGACATCCCTGGGGTCACAAGGAAGAAAAACATTGGGTCCTTCATCACATGTCAGACACCGTATGTGGTGTATTGTCTAGTATGCCCCTGCAACCTTAAGTATATAGGGAGCACCATAAAAAGTGTGAAGTTAAGAATCCTAGAACATATGAGGGCGATAGCCAACAAGGATCTGACTTCTCCTGTTGCCAAACACTTTGCCATCAAACATCGCAGCAACAGAGATCTGTTACAATACTTTGGGGTTGACCAAGTTCCAGAGAGTGAAAGGGGTGGGAACAGACTTTTAAAGCTAAGACGTTTGGAGTCTCGTTTTATTATTGACCTACAGACCAAAATTCCCAATGGTTTGAATAGTGGCGAGGAATTAGCCATCCATCTGGGCAAATAAACTGCATCAGTCAACAGCTTGCTGTCTCACTCTAATCTGATGGAACCTGTGTTGACCTGGGGGCTTTCCCCTGGTCATTATTAGCGGTTTCTAGCAATAGGAGCCGCCTAAGCCGATCCACGGCAAGATAATAATGGAATGTTTGATCGAGTGGGCATTTGTATTTATTTTCTGTGACAAAATGAGTAACCATGTACAGTAAATAAGAGGATAAAGACGGATGGAATTTACATGTAAATTTTAGCATATCTAAAATGTACCTGCTTTAACTCATATACATATTTTTGGTCACAATAATCATTAATTGAACGTTGAATGTATGCTGATCCACAGCTTAATAACCAAATGAATGATACTGAGAAAAGGTAATCTGTTGCCCTTTGATCATTGTAACAATGTTACATTGCACATTCCAATATGGCGCCCGCGGTTCTGAGTCGGGTAGTCCATTTTCAGTTTCCATCAGTAGTAACGCACTGCATATAATGTCTTCCTGTTAGCGTTTTGTAATTACATTGACAAAGGGCTTTGCCCGAAACGCGTCTGCACTAAAAAAATAAAGAAACTCTGAAACCCACCCCGCGAGTGCTGCTTTTCTACCTCTCTCTCGGCTGGGAGAGGGGTTGTTGGAGCATCGATATATATATATATATATATATATATATATATATATATTTATTCAATAAAAAAACGATAGGTTTCACACACGGTATAGTTAGGAATTAGCATTTAAAAAACCATGCAAATTAATTGAAAAAAACCCTAGTTTTCGCACGTTATAGTTAGCTGATCATTTCTCTCATACAAAACCTTTGAAATTCCTCTGTTATAGTTAGCTCAGCTAACTATAACTTGCGCGCCCGCAATGCACTGCTGATGACGTCACATATAACATCACTCATGACATGGTCAGTGACATCACTCATGACATCACTCATGACATCTCAAATGACATCACTAATGACATCATCCACTGAATGTGTGTCTTTCAGAAAAATAAATATTTTTATATATGTATATCTAAAGGTCGATGGAAGAATAAATTGGTAAATAAGTGCCTAGATTTTTTTTTTTTGTAAATTTCCTTCTATAACTGACTTATTAAGTGTATCTTAGTGAATACATGTATTAGCGACTAATGTTTAAATATGTAAATATCTGTATCAGTGTCTCACTTTGTGTATAAGTGGCTGCATGGGTTGGTGAGTAGCTACACGAGTGTCTATATGGGTTATTAGTTGGTTTTTTGAGTATCAGAATGAGTGTCTGTATGGTTTGGTGGTGGGTATTACTTAGGGCACAGATGCATGAATGGCTGACTCACTGTTTGTATGTGTTTTGTAGACAGCATGTGTGCAGGACTGCATGGGTGGATGAATGTGTGTATGGGTGTGCTAATGAGTGAATGACTGCCTCAATAGTGTCTTTATGACTAAGTACATATGTTTTAAACAGGTGTGAGTATCGATGTATATAAGTAAGGATATATGACAGTGACAAATTCAAAAAGTTCCTGTATAAATAAGTATGTGTTTCTATCACTGATTGTTTAAGAGAGTAAGTATGTGTACGTTTCTGTAAAAGTAAGTGTAGTGGTGTGTGTATAGCTGTACATGCAAACAAATGGATGTTTGATCGTTTATTTGCATATGTGAGTATGTGTGTGAGTAACTTTATGAATGAGTGTCGGTTTGTAACAGTATTTATAAATATATGAGTACATATGATGATTGAGTACATGTATAAGTGACTATATAGAACTGTTGGTGAATGAGTGCATGGGTATGTAGATGGCGGAATTACTGAATAGGTTGTTGGAAAGTGGTATTGGTATCTCCATTTTCTTTTTAAATTTCTACTTTCTATTTCTGAAGGTGTGTATCAAAGGTTATATTACGCCAAAAAGAGGTCTGCCATTCTTTCACAAGGATGATGTCATCAGTGATGTCATTTGAGATGTCATCCTGTGATGTCATGAGTAATGTCACTGACCATGTAATGCTTGATGTTATATGTGACGTCATCAGCAGTGCATTGCGGGCGCGCAAGTTATAGTTAGCTGAGCTAACTATAACGGAGGAATTTCAAAGGTTTTGTATGAGAGAATTATTCAGCTAACTATACCGTGTGAAAACTAGGGTTTTTTCAATGAATTTGCATGGTTTTTGAAATGCTAATTCCTAACTATAACGTGTTTGAAACCTATGGTTTTTTTCAATGAATTTGCAAGGTTTTCTAAATGCTAATTCCTAACTATAATGTGTGTGAAACCTATGGTTTTTTCAGTGAATTTCAAAGGTTTTGAAAATGATAAGTTATAAATATATTAATTATTATGTCTTTCTTTTTACACTAATTTCTTATATTTTTAATATAAATATTTATATGTATTTCATTTTTTAGATTATATCTCATATTCTTAATATAAAATAATAACAAAACTAAATTGCAAAGTAATTTTTGGATTAATTATTGCTTGACTTCTGTTGCAAGTATAACACAACTCCAGCAATGCTCTGGGGCCCTATGCTCACAAAGCTGTATCAATCCTTACTCCTGCTTCAAACATGTGCAGGGTTTTGACGCAGCATAAGCTCAAAAGTGACTGAATGAAATGTTATACATTTCACTCAGTCACTTTTAGGAAGCGTTGCTGCACCCCCTTCTGCACAGGAAAGCCTCTTCTGGCACAGCGCTTTACAATGTAATGCACACTCCAAATGCGTCACATTGTTAATAGCACACACCGTGGCACATCTTTTGCACCACCGCTGTGTCACAAAAATGATGCAACGGCTGTGTAAAAGAGGCACAAGGGGATTGTAAATCTGCCCCTAACACATACAAATTCACACAGGCAGTTTCACCTTATAGATTTATGCTGTAGCACTTCCTTATAGCTCTGCACTTTCACATTCTCCATACACTAGTAATATATTCATTCATTCATTTATGAACTACACATTCATTCTGACAAACTTTTACACACTAACTTAGAAATATAGTTCGTTCTTTGACCAGTGAAGGTAGTTCTAAAAAGAACTGGGTTTTTTTTGTGTATTTTTTTTGTGTTTTCTCAACAAATTCCAACCGGAACAAAAGAATGAAAAAAAGAAAACCTAATGTCGAGGACAGCAATGATCCTGTATCCTGCGTTTTATCAGGTTGATAGACTGTTCCCCATAACACAAAAGTGTATCGCAATAAATGCAAAGAAATTTAACTTTAGCAAAGTCAGAATCAATATGTAGGTGTGGACTGCTTGCTGAAAATACTGCTGCAGATTATGTGCTTGGTGTAGCAGCAGGTGGGTTCTCGTGCAATCTCCGTCTTTCAGCTCGAGCAAAGTTCTTGGGGAGCAAGTTCTTCACATGTCGCACCATATTTGCTGTGCCAAATGAGTATTTTTTACATGGATCACCCCTTGAAAGAGTTGTTTGGCAAATTTTACAGGTTACTTTTGCAGCATTAACCTTTTTTTGACCTTCTTGAAAAGTGAAAAACTTCCAAAATAGAGCTTCTTTCCTCTTCTTTGGAGCTTCTTCAGGAATGAAATCTCCCGCTGAAGAACTGCTGGAAGATGACTCCGTTGCTCTTACTATGGTGATCTTCCTTCTATTTGAGAAGATTCTCACGACAAATGCTTCTTCTTAGAAAGTCAAAGTCGAATAATTATAATGGGACGGAACTTTCAACACTGGCAATAGGAAAAGTTACGAACCAATCAAATCTCTATTTTTAAAGTCACATGGCTTTGCGTACGCTTATGATGCGCTTGCGCAGCTCTTTCAATACAAGTACGCATGATCTTCTACCGCGATTTGTGTAGTTTTTTTTAAAAGTAATATAGGATTATTAAAAGTATTTTTTAAAAATCATAGTTATCCCAAATGTCTGCCCTTAGTATCTACATTAAATACATACATGTTTTAAACCAAGTAGAAACAGTGCCCCCTTTCGCGCACAGAAAGCCGTACATGACATCACACCGAAGCTTTAATGCGACGCGTAACGTCAAAGCGTATTCGTACTGTATGCGCGGGTACACACTGAGTATGATAAGCAGTACAAACTATGGTGCGATCACCCTCTCAGTGACAAATCAGAGTTCACGGCGCGCTAAAGAAAAATTATTAGAAGTGCTGACTCATTGCAGATCCGATTCTGGGCCTGCCTCTGCATACATTATAACACCGCCCCATCTCTCTCTGTTGTTAATTGTTGGTGCACACACTCATACTTGCACATGCGCTGTGCACGCCCGCCCACACTACCCACATCCCACCACCAAGCATGCTTGCTATCATTTAGCCTGGAAACCAATACATTAGCCAATGTGATGTCCCCCAGGGCCCTCATTCTTATAGACCGCGAAAACTCTACCAATGACGGCCCATGGGCTTGGTTTGGTCAGCCCCAGCGGTTCCCATATAATGCGGGCACTGATGTGAGCACGCTCCCTTTTGCCTGCCTCTGCTGCGATGACAGACAGACTGTCAAAAACACCCCAAACTCAGCAAAACCACAACCTTTCAAGACAGGACAAAAGACGACAGAAACAAAGGTAAGAGAAGGCGTCACAACATCAGCCTCCATTGTAAATTGTATATGCATGATACTATTTTTTATCCTTCATATGGCTTTCCTACCCCTCAATGATTTTAAATTGTACTTACATAATTGAAATATTTCTTTATAAGTCACGAGGTCCTATACACCTCTAATCCTAAAAATTGTGCGTGCATACATTTCTGTGTCGTATTTCTGAACTACGCCACGTGCTTAGGCCTCTATTATTATTAATTGTGCGTCCATGATAGTATTTTTTTTCTGCGTCACAAGGCCGTCCCAGGCCTGTATTAACTTATTGATCTTCCTTTGTTTGCTGGAGCTGCAACAGTCTTAACTACGGAATATTAAGAACCCACATTAAAATTCACTTTTGATAGTAGTTATGCAAATCAGTTTACGATGACAAATCAAACAGTCCTTTTGTTTCCTTCAGCAAACATCCTTCAGAAGCAACCACGGCCTATCGAGCAACAGCAATGGAATTCTCTGCAACTTATTGAAAATATTTTGACGTATAGAAGCAGAGTTCCAGTCGAGTGATGAACTCCGGTGGCCGCACTCTTTATACAAGGTAGGCACAGCAGCCTATCTATACAATGCCTTCATAGCAATGCATTAGAAATAAGTCGCCATAACTGGCATCAGTAACGCAGTAGGCACTTCCATATAGACACCACTTGAACGCGGCACTATAACAAGTAAAATGTACCAGGTACACTGCACTCGTAAAACTGTAGTGTAACTTTTATTTATGAAACGAGAGAGGGCCATATTATCAAACCTTGGCAACAGAATTATCGCCACTTTATCGGCAGGAAAGTGGCGATAATGGGTTTGATAATATACTCTACGGAATTCCAATTGAAGCTCATGTTAGCTGTGAAGGACATCTGACATGAGCTTCGATTGGAATTCCATAGAACATATTATCAAACCCATTATCGCCACTTTAGCGACACTTTCCTGCCGCTAAAGTGGCAATAATTTTTGGCACCAAAAGGCTTGATATTATGACCCAGAGTGCGTAGTGTACAGCAGCTTTTCTGCAAAATGTATAATTACCTCTGAGCAGTGACAACAGATAGGTTACAACAGTCTGACAAACAGATCATCAACCTTATTACGCCACTTTTGAGTCACTTTTAGCATGGGTAAAGTGATGCAAGGAGCTAGTAAATCTACGTCTGGTTCAACGAAAAATCTCAACTCCGGACTCTGCGACACAGTTTTAATGTTGTTTTCTCTCTCTCTCACTCTCTGTGACATCATTTCTCTTTCTCTCTTAAACTTAGACACTGCTGTCTGCTTGGACGTGTAGAAGATCTGCTTAATTTAAGTTGTGAACTCCACTTCCTAATGTGTTTGGTGCAAAGTTTACACAACGGCCTAGATCTACAAATCCTTCATAGGAATGCATTAGACATAATTCGGCATAACGGGCATCAGTAACGCAGTAGGCACTTCCATATAGATACCACTTGAACCTGGCACTACAACAAGTAAAATGTACCAGGTACACTGCACTCGTGAAACTGTAGTGTTAGCTTTATTTCTGAAACGAGAGAGGGCCATATTATCAACCCTTGGTGACAAAATTATTGCCACTTTATCGGCAGCAAACTGCCGCTAAAGTGGCCATAATAGGTTTGATAATATGCTCTATGGAATTCCAATCGAAGCTCATGTTAGATATGAAGGACATCTGACATGAGCTTCGATTGGAATTCCATAGAGCATATTATCAAACCCATTATCGCCACTTTAACAAAGCTTTCCTGCCTATAAAGTGGCAATAATTTTTGTCGCAAAAGGCTTGATATTATGGCCCAGAGTGCATAGTGTACAGCAGCTTCTCTGTAAAATGTATAATTACCTCCGAGCAGTGACAACAGATAGGTTACAACAGTCTGACAAACAAATCATCAACCTTATTACGCCACTTTTGAGTCATTTTTAACATTGGTAAAGTGATACAAGAAGCTAGTAAATCTACGTCTGGTTCAACAAAAAATCTCAACTCCAGACTCTGCGACACAGTTTTAATGTTGTTTTCTCTCTCTCTCACTCTCTATGACAACATTTCTCTATCTCTCTTAAACTTAGACACTGCTGTCTACTTGGACTTGTAGAAGATCAGCTCACCTGAAGTTGTCAACTCCACTTACTAATGTGTTTGGCGCAAAGTTTACAAAACGGTAAGCACAGAGGCCTAGATCTACAAATGCTTCATAGGAATGCATTAGAGATAATTCGGAATAACGGGTGTCAGTAACGCAGTAGGCACTTCCATATAGACACCACTTGAACGCGGCACTATAACAAGTAAAATGTACCAGGTACACTGCACTCGTAAAACTGTAGTGTTAGCTTTATTTGTGAAACGAGAGAGGGTCATATTATCAACCAATGGCAACAAAATTATCGCCACTTTATCGGCAGCAAACTGCCGCTAGAGTGGCAATAATAGGTTTGATAATATGCTCTATGGAATTCCAATCGAAGCTCATGTTAGATGTGAAGGACATCTGACATGAGCTTCGATTGGAATTCCATAGAGCATATTATCAAACCCAATATAGCCACTTTAGCGACACTTTCCTGCCGATAAAGTGGCAATAATTTTTGTCGCCAAAGGTTTGATATTATGGCCCAGAGTCCGTAGTGTACAGCAGCTTCTCTGTAAAATGTATAATTCCCTCCGAGCAGTGACAACGGATAGGTTACAACAGTCTGACAAACAGATCAGCAACCTTATTACGCTACTTTTGAGTCACTTTTAACATGGGTAAAGTGATGCAAGGAGCTAGTAAATTTACCTCTGGTTCAACAAAAAATCTCAACTCCAGTCTCTGCGACACAGTTTTAATGTTGTTTTCTCTCTCTCTCACTCTCTGTGACATAATTTCTCTATCTCTCTTAAACTTAGACACTGCTGTCTACTTGGACGTGTAGAAGATCAGTCCACCTGAAGTTGTCCATCCCAGTGGCTGCAGTGTTTGGCAGCAAACTTTATACAACGGTAAGCACAGAGGCCCAAATCTACAAATCCTTCATAGGAATGCATTAGAAATAAGTCGCCATAACAGGCGTCAGTAACGCAATAGGCACTTCCATATAGACACCGCTTGAACGCGGCACTATAACAGAACAGGAATATGCGAGTCACACTGTACACGTAAAACTGTAGAATTACCACAACTTGTAATGCTTCAGCTCATTTACTCACATCTACATAATACTAAACTCTAATTTTCTTTTTTCTTTTGCAGATTACCAATCGGACACCTTTTGGAATCCATTTCACAATTTCTTAATAACATTGTTTAAGTTATTTTTCCAGTTCTAATATAGTTATAATTGAGTTTCGTTTATATTTATTGTTTAATAAAAGTTAATTAAAAAAAACTACATACTTCTTTTATTTTGTGGGCGAGGGGTATGACGGTCCACAATAAAAATAATGTTGGAATGCTATAGTAAGATATTCAAGACTAGAATTGAAAACTACTGAGTTCTAACTAACTGATATAATAAATACAACGGTGAGAAACTACTAAAATGGTGGTGGACGGAGTACGTAATCAACGTTTGGCGCCTCGGCACTACCTTTCAAATAAATATGTAAAAATTATGAGTATTAATTCTGTACAAAAGTACAGCACCGGATGAATCACACAAACCGGGAAAAGAAAGCGACAGATTTACTAACTGATATAAACAAAGGTTTGCTTGTTGAACTTGAAGAAAAAACATGAACTTCGAAACGACGCTGAGGATGCGA
Organism: Lissotriton helveticus; assembly: GCF_964261635.1. Lineage (NCBI taxonomy): Eukaryota > Metazoa > Chordata > Amphibia > Caudata > Salamandridae > Lissotriton > Lissotriton helveticus. The sequence goes on along the minus strand of NC_136063.1, from coordinate 1,709,333,600 downwards.
AGAGAGTAAAACTGCTACACCAAAAAAAAGGAAAGCTTTACATACAAAAGGCGATACATTATCGCCGATTTTATCGACAGGAAATTGCCGATAAAGCAGCGATAATGTGCTTGATAATAGGCCCTTTTTACTTCCGATAGCAGCCCGGGTTCTGATCCTAACCTAGGCTGCTATGGTTATTCACAAGTACATATTATCAAGCCCATTATCTCCGCTTTATCTTCAGTTTCCTGCCAATAAATGCGACGATAATGTATCGCCTTTTGTTGACAATATGGACCATTGCTCTTTTTTTTCACCAGCAAACTTAGATCCATATTATCAAGGACCGGTGTTAAAATTATCGCAGTTTTATTGGCAAGAAACTGATGATATAACGGCGATAATGAGCTTCATAATACGGCCTTGTTATTTCCCATAGAACCCCATGTTAGCACCAGAACATATGCTTCTATGGGAATTTACAAGGACGTATTATCAAGCCCACCCTCCCAACATTAATAAAAAACTCCAGACAATGCACGTACCCGGAGCTGGAAGGTAATTTTACAAATCACTGCCCCAGAAAGGTGGCGTTCCCTGCGACGTGTACGGGGACAGAGAGAGAGAGCTCAAAACATATATATTTTTTAAAACACCCGAGGGGTGCCGCTCCCCGAGACTGCAGAGAGTAGGACCGTAACCCCCCGCATACTTCAAAATAAAACCAGAGGAGTGCCATTCCCCGTGCTCAGGGCACCTTACAAGCCCCCATTATGCAGAAAAATTGCCCCCGTAATTTACCCCCCCCGGGACTTAATGAATAAAACGGACTTCTACTTTTTTTTCCACCTTTTCCACCGCGTACAAGTACTGCACGAGTACCCCGCCATTTTTTAATTTTTTTTTAAATAAAAATTGAGCCTAATGATCCATGTACCACCCCCTGACCATGACTATAGGCTCAGAATTTCTACCCTGTCCCCTTTCCTTATTTCTCAACTTTGTTTTACTGTTTTCTTGTGACTCTGCTCTTCCGACAAACAACATGGCTGCCAATACTTCCTGGTTTGGAGTATTGACAGCCAATCAGCATGCAGCTCCTGCTCGTAATTGTAGGTATTTACATATGCGTATGCCGCGATTTTTCTTGAAGAAAAAAATAAAATAAACAATAGACCTTGAACTTCCATATACGACCCCCTAAGCAAGCCTAGAGGGTCAAAATATCTCTACCCTACCCCTTTCCCTTATTTCTCAACTTTGTTTTACTGTTTTCTTGTGACTCAGTTCTAGCCAGCACTTCCTTGTTTCGAGTGTTGACAGACAGTTCACAGCCAATCAGCATGCAGCTCGCGCTCGTAATTGAACAGATTTCAGTACGCGTACTGAACTCCGACTCCAGATATCGCTATGATTTTACTTGCAATTTTCTCAGAACTACTGAACTGATTTACACCATTTAACAAAAAGCACAATCTGCGAACAGAACTCTACCTCTCTGCCAAATTCGTGTAATTCCGTTCAGCCGTTCGGGCTGTAGCCCTGGCTAAAGGTCCCTATGGAAAATTGCATGGGGAAAACATGTTTTGGGAACCCCCTTTTTTCTCAGCCCCCACTTGACGAATCACCCCCAAACTTTCAGGGAAGGAGCAGAACCGAGCAGGCCATTTTCTTGGAGAAATTCACGAAGATTCGTCCACTGGTGCCAAAGTTATTCGAAACAGATTATTGTGGATTTCATATGGAAACTAGGTCCTAACTATAACTACCTACTGGCGACCGCCAGTAGGTAAAGTATATATATAATATATATATATATATATATATATATATATATATATATATATATATATATATATATATTTATATATAATATATATATATATATATATATATTTGGTTTTTTTGGGGGGGGTTCTAAATAGCAGGTTAAACTATAGTTAGAGCTGTAACATTTACCAATATTTGGCGGGATTTCAAGGCTTCTAACCCTGGCAAGGATATTATTCGCTCACCTCTTGTATTAGAGCTATTGATGGAGACCATGATGATGTAATAATTTTGTGCATTCGGAATGTTGTATCTCAAACCCACATCAGGGTTAATATCTCATATGCAATAGTTTCACTGGTTTAACATTAGATACATGTACATTGATGTAATATTGCCATTAGCACGATTTCCATTATCCGACACAAATGTCCGTTAGCTACAGCATTTGTAGAGTTATCATCGAAATTAAAAGGCAGTATAAAATATGATTCATTGAAAGGATTTAACCATGGATTGACTTGCATTGAGCACCATATATCTAACTGATACGACATGAATATGGAGATAGATGGATGTTTTTAATATACTAACATACTATGTATTATGCGCAATTTGTATTATCTGTACACATATTTAAGAATTTTGTTTTATGTTTAACATAATAATGCCAGAAAAACGAACTATTTATAAACTTTTTTGTGAAGAGGTACTGTACTTATAGGCAATTTTAAGGCAATGAACTACAAAACATTTTTACAAGTATTTCTTCCATGTCTGCTATTTGCACAGTGACGTAACTGTTTGGCGCCCTTTGTGGTTTTAAAATGTATGCCTTATTGCCCGTTTGTTTGTAGTGAGCAAGGACACAGCCTAGTGTCCGAAACACATCTGAGGCATGCACGTTATCCTGCACAGTAAATAAAAAATCTGGCAAGCAACCATTACCATGTCCGTGGTTCTGTTTGGTGTAGCGAAGCACTTGGGAAGAGGAGTGTATATGTATATATGTGTATATATATATATATATATATATATATATATATATATATATATATATATATATATATATATATATATATATATATATATATATATCATTCCTAGAGCCCCTGAGCTTAGAGACGCACTCCGACGAGGATTTTGTTCATCACGAACCTTTATTTGCCGGAAGCAGCAATTGTAGCCTGATTAATTAGTGTCACCTGACGCGTTTCGATGCCTCCGGCATCTTAATCATAGGGCGGGTAGTTTGGAAAGTCCGGTGCAGACTATCACTCATTCCACTCAGCATGCATACTCCAGTGAAATGCATGCAGGGAGTGGTAGTCTCAATTCTTCCCCTTCAATGGGGTCCTTTGTTTCCAACGCTAATTTGCTTCCCAATCAAAAGTCAATGTTTGCGCAGCCCTCCGGTGGGCCTCAAGTCTACAGTGTAGTACTACTACTTGTAGTGAGCAAGGACACAGCCTAGTGTCCGAAACACATCTGAGGCATGCACGTTATCCTGCACAGTAAATAAAAAATCTGGCAAGCAACCATTACCATGTCCGTGGTTCTGTTTGGTGTAGCGAAGCACTTGGGAAGAGGAGTGTATATGTATATATATATATATATATATATTCACTGAAAAAACCATAGGTTATAGACCATATATAGTTAGGAATTAGCATTTACAAAACCTTGAAAATTCACTGAAAAAACCATAGGTTATAGACCATATATAGTTAGGAATTAGCATTTAAAAAACCTTATTTTACTCACACAAAACCATTGAAATTCCATATATAGTTAGTTGCACTAACTATATATTGCGCACCCGCAATCCACTGCTGATGATGTCACATATTACATCATTCATGACATGGTCAGTGACATCACTGATGACATCACTGATGACATCTCAAATGACATCACTGATGACATCACTGATGACAACATCCAGTGACTATGTTTCTGTAAAGTTAAAATATGTCTTACATATTGAAGAATGAGTGGATGTATAAGTGTCTGGACGAAGGATTTAGTAGGTGCATGACTGAATGTATGAGTGAGTGATTAAATGTGTCTCACTGAGTGCATGGGTTAGTGACTAAACTGTCTTAATTTGTGCATCATTATGTCTGTTGTTCTGTAAACTGCTGCATGTGTTGATCAGTAGCTATATGAGTAACTATATGGGTTATTGATTGATTGCCCAAGTATTTGCATGGGAGACTGAGTGTGTGTGTGGCTGGATGGGAGGTGTGTGACTCTGTACAGATCAATGTGTACTTGTATCAATGATTGTATAAGAGAGTAAGTATGTGTTAGTATATGGTTGAAAACGTAAGGTGCTCTATGTTTAACTGTATAGAGTAGAAAATGGAAGTGTGATTGATTCTTTACAGGACTGACTAGGTGTGTGAGTAACTCCATGGATGAGTGGCAGAGTGTGAGTGTCTGTATAGGTGTATGAGTGCATATGATTGTGTTGTAAACATGAGTGATTGTATGTATGAATGATTGTATGGGTGAATGAGTGAATGTGTGTGTAGACGTAGGAATCAGTGAGTACGTATGTAGTAACTAGTATTGGTGTGTCAATGGTTTCAAAAATTATACTCTGTTTTTAACACTGGGTGAAACAGAGGTTATATTAAAATGTGAGGAGATGCATTGTATTGTCACATGAATGATATCATCAGTGATGTGATCATTGATGTCAAGTGAGATGTCATCAGTGATGTCATTTGAGATGTCATCAGTGATGTCATCAGTGATGTCACTGACCATGTCATGAATGATGTAATATGTGACATCATCAGCAGTGGATTGCGGGTGCGCAATATATAGTTAGTGCAACTAACTATATATGGAATTTCAATGGTTTTGTGTGAGTAAAATAAGGTTTTTTAAATGCTAATTCCTAACTATATATGGTCTATAACCTATGGTTTTTTCAGTGAATTTTCAAGGTTTTGTAAATGCTAATTCCTAACTATATATGGTCTATAACCTATGGTTTTTTCAGTGAATTTCAATGGTTTTTTAATAGCAAATATCATAAGCTGTCGAATGTCAAGTACGTGGTAAGAATTTTTTTTTTCGTGTTTATGCACACTGATCTGCTTTGATTGCTGCCCCCCACCCCTCATTTCTATTAGGAGTACTCTCTCTTTGCAGATAGTGAAGGGTAGTTAACGCAGCCCTTTCCCCCTTTGTAATCCGTCGTGCCTGCTTCTCTCTCCATTTGATTGATTGTTCTCTTTGGTTCATTCTCTATTTACAAACAAGCACAGAGTCGCAATACTCTGTTTAGTCTTTGCAGATAGCGAAAAATCGTGTAAAAAAACAAAAGGAATCGAGCAAAATCAGTAGGCCACTAATGGGATCTCTTTTGACCTCGCTAAAATAGAAACATTAGGAACAACCTGTTGAAAATAGCAATGCGTATGTATATAAGCGGCGTTCATTTGTGTTCACAGTACCCCTTGTTGATTGTTTCAATCGAGCATTGAATTGTTCGAAGTTAATTCTCTTAACGATCTTCTCTACCTGCAAACGAGGAAGAATAGGAATATTCTATCTCCCTTTGCAGATAGTGAAGGGTAGGTAACGCAAGCCTTTAACACGTCGTACCTATTTCATTCCTCATTGATTGATTGATTGTCCGAACATTGACTGTTTGGGAATTAGTTCTTTTTGGAGGTATTCCCTGTTTGCAAATAAACGTAGGAAAATCTTTGCAAGTAGTGAAAGGGTACGTAATGCGGACCGTTCTCCCCCGTTGTAATCTGTCATGCCTATCTACTCCCCACTGATTGATGCACCTTTTTCACCCGGACCATTTACTAGAGATACGTCATCTGGCCCGACCAGAGAGCACCCCTAGTGAAAAGGACATATGCAATAATAACGAAGTGATCACTGTATCCTGTTAACAGAAACTTTACCATGAAACAACCTGGAAAGAAAAAAATAGGAAAACGAAAATCAGTAGGCCACTGATGAACATGAACTTTTATTAAACAACGAACAAAGAAACGATAACATAACGTAATGATAAAACCTATTAATGTCCTAGAAACAAGAAAACGTTAAAATATGCCAGTGGTGAGAGACCAGAAAAACAGTAAGAGAAACCAAATCACCCCTCGCTGTCCCACCGCCTGCCACGCCAAAAAAATCGATAGACTAGGGAAAATGCAAGTCAGTAGAACATCCACCCCCACTCTGGAAACTTCCAAGGTGGGGCAGGGTTCCGGCTACGCCCAGCCGGGAGCAGCCCATATAAGGCAGGTCCTGCTGCCACGCCTCGGCCAGGAGATCCTAACGTAGGGTGTAGCCGGAGGAGAGGCCGAGACCAGCGGGACCCGGCCAGGGGATTGCCTTTACAACGCTGAACAGTTGCAGGGGGGGGGGAATGTCTCCTCGACCCTCCCCTCTCTCTCCCAGTCCGGCCGCGGTGGCCCTTGAGAGTTGCAGGTAGTCCCGCCACATGCTCTTCCGGTCCGACCACCAACGGTCGGGGGGCCGAGGCCGACGGGATCCGGCTGCAGCCGATAAACCAAGAAACCCGTTCATGGGGCCAGAGCCAGGGGCGTCCGGCCGACATCCACCGGAAGCCCGGCCCGAAGACGGACGGGACACTTCTTTCTTTTATAATGGCTGCGACAACACTGGAGGGGGATGTCTTGCACATGCCTCCGACCCCCCCCTCGTCCTCATCGCCTGGTCCGGCCATAACAAATCTCAAGCGAGACGCCGTGGGGTGCACTGGGAGGGAGAGACGGTGCGAACAGGCCTCTCCCGCCTCCCCAGGTGGAGGCTTCCCAGCTGCACCCTCAGCGCTCCAGGCGGTGGCATCCTAACAACTACAGTGCTGCACAGTTTCGGAACGACCTAGATAACGGTTCTTCCACTGTGGCCATGCTGCAACGTCTCGCCCGGCAGGGTGGAGCCCGTCCGCTCATGTGACCCCGCGATCGCCGGTAGCTGCCGAACTCTCAAAATGGCGGTCGACCTGGCAAGAGCGGGCCCAACATAAAGAAATGGCCCGGTCACTGGTTGACTCCACCACCGTAGTCCTCCACGACCTTGAAGATTCTAGAGGAGCCGCGGGAGTCTCCGACCCCCGATGGGGAATGACTGCCATGATCGCCCGTGGAGTGACGAAACTGTATCCGCGGGACGTCGGCGCTCCCATGCTGGCGCCAGCCTCACTTTGAATTACTACAATCCTGCAGACCTTACTTCCGGTGAAAGCACAGTGTGACCCGGTAGGAAAAATTATTGCACCCCCTCCCCTTTTTGACTGATAGTTCAAACCACCGATCCTTTCCTTTGCCCTTTTAACGGAACTTTGGACTGCCTCCCCCTCTTTTACATTTTCTAGAGAAAACAAAACATTAACCACTACATTAGCATAGCAGTTGACACCAGAACTGTTTTCAAATTGAAAACCAACAACATCTTCAACAGAATCCTTTTTGTTTCTGCTGTGACCCTGCTACAGCACAGGCATTGTCCCCAGCAGTAATTCTGCAATGCCGGTAAGAATAGCTGTGGTGCCTACTGGACTCACTCACCCCCGCGGCGCCCCACGCCGTTTTTTGCTGGGCGGCAACTTACTAGACATCACTTTCGTGCCATCTAGATTTCAGCGCGTTCTGCTGCCTTGGAACTATTCGCACAACAGACCGCTACTGACAAGAATATTTCATTATTGGTGCTGTCAATTTCAATAAATCTATTGGATAATTAAAAAGAAATTGCCACGGTCTCTTCGTTGTTTAAATGTTTTTACTGTTTTTGTTTTGTTGTATATATTTATATGTTATTAAAGTTTTATATTCCTACTACTTTGTTGGAGTGCTATATATTTTTAATGTGACACATAATTGTAAAAACTTTGATGTACAAAGAGTCATTCCTGGAATCTTCCGCTTCAGGCTCGGTCCCCTCCCCAATCACAATACAGGATGGTTTTCAGATAGTAGGAACGCGTGTGCTGTGACGGATCACATCGGGTGTGGGCCTTGATCTACTATAACTCCTTTGAAGAGGGGTGATTCTTTACAGCTGGGGCCATAAACTACATCTGCAGGGCTAGCTGATAGCCTAGGACCGGCCTGGACATTCGGACACAGAGGAAGAGGAGTGTCAGAGGGTGCGGTAGTGAATAGGGCGAAAGGGAGGTGTCGGGCGGGCACAGAGTGTGATTCTCAGGGAAGAGCAGCGCAGATGGGGGAAGGTTTATTGCCCATGCATAAGACAGAGAGCGGTGGTGACCAGTGCCTGGGGGAGATGCTTACGAGGGTGAGGAGCCATGCTACGAATCGACAGCGTGCAGAGAGTGGGTCTGGTCAAGACATCTAAAATGGCTGCCGTGCACGACAAAAGTGTGGCATTTCAAAAAAGGCAAGATGGCGCAGACAATGTTTTTCAACACTTCCTCATTTCCTTCGAATCGAACGTTAACAGACGTTGGGGCATATTACCAAAGTTAAGCGATATTTATCGCTAACGATGCTTACCAACCAATTTTTTACCACTAAGCATCGTCAGAAATTATCGAAGATAAACCTTACTATTATCAAGGTTTATCGCAAATGCGATAATAAACGGCCGCAATGCATGAATATCGCTAAAAACTCAGCGATATTCATGCATTACCGAGCTAATACTCTTAGCCATGTTATCCACCTCCCATTGGATAACATGGCTAAGAACTGCTCAGGGCAGGTGTTACTTTTTGGAGATATTCGCGCTTAGCGCGAATATCTCCAAAAGTTGGTAATAGGAGATAGATATCTTGCATGTTGTAATGCAAGTTATTGTGGTATATGGAACTCATACCATAATCTCTCAGGAAAGCAGAAACTGATCCTTTTGGGACCGCCTAAAAAGGCCTAGGGGGTGAGGAGTACTCTACTTTGCCCCCTTTTCACGTTCCGAACTATTTTATTTTACTCTCTTCTGTAATTACACAAAATACCAGCGATAAGATGCATCGGAGACACACAGTGAGAGAAAGGAGGCCGGAGATGAAGAAGACATGTCAAATACACATTGGAGATAATATAGTGGCAGAAGGGAAGTAAATATGAGTAAACTTACCATGTAACATAAAAATGTTGCACTCTATACTATAAGTCTCATTTTATACTACAATCACTTCGCTACAACCTCATAAATTAAAAATAAAAATAAATAATGTCTCAAACAATTTTTGATTTCTAAATATAAATTTATTCTTCAGAATTTTCTAAATTTGAAACAACTAGTAACATGTCCTCATCAGTAATTTCCTCTTCAATCATCTCATCTGGAATCTCCTCATTAAAAGTCTGCAATGATGATTCTTGTAACTCTATGGTCTCCAAACACTCGATAAATTCGCCATCAAGAGATTGATCAAAAAAATCATTCAAGTCATCTCCTCCTTCTGACAATATTTCATTATTGGTGCTGTCCATTTCAATCAATGTAGTGGAATCATTCAAGTCATCTCCTCGTGACAATATTTCATTATTGGTGCTCTCAATTTCAATCAATGTAGTGGAATCATTCAAGTCATCTCCTCCTTGTGACAATATTTCATTATTGGTGCTGTCCATTTCAATCAATCTAATGGAATCATACAAGCCATCTCCTCCTTGTGACAATATTTCATTATTGGTGCTCTCAATTTCAATCAATGTAGTGGAATCATTCAAGTCATCTCCTTGTGACAATATTTCATTCTTGGTGCTGTCCATTTCAATCAATCTAATGGAATCATACAAGTCATGTCCTCCTTGTGACAATATTTCATTATTGGTGCTCTCAATTTCAATCAATGTAGTGGACAATTCAAAAGAAATTGCCACGGTCTCTTCATTGTGAGCCATTTTATTTTGAAATTGCTTGCTGTAAATTGCAGAAAAAAATAATCACTTTCATTTATCGTTTTTAGTAATACATAATATAAAACTAACTTCATCAAGTATTTAGTATAACAGAAGGACTGCAAATAAATAACAGAAAACATTTTTCAAATTATCTTCAAGTGTACAACATAGTTCCCCTTACAAATTAACAACTCACCTTTTTAAAAGTAGCAGAAGTGTTAGTACTGTGTAAATCAAACACCAGAAATTCACCACCAAAAATTCCTCACAAATGTACCTCAGACAGTAGTATCACAAAATGGCTGTGGTTTCCTCTCATTTGACATATATACATAACCAATTAACTTTCATCACACACAAATACAAAACCAAAGTAACATTTTAATTGGTTCTAAATTTCAACACTTTCAAATGTGTTTTCCCCATGCAATTTTCCATAGGACATTTACATACGTCTACAGCCTGAATGGCTGAACGGAATTACACCAAACTTGGCAAAATGGTACATCAAACCTAAGAGGTCAGGAAGGATCTACTATGCCCCCTTATGGTCATTTCCCCCTTCGCTTTGGCCTCCTCTTGTCTCTCAATCCTACCGAGGGACAAGATGGCGGCCGCTACGGACTGTTTGGAATGTTGACAGACGCCGGAGAACCAATCAGCTTCGCAAAGCTCCGTAACGCGAAAAGTACGCGAAGCGGAGCGCTGTTACAGATATATATCTTTTTTTCAACGTTAATTTCTCAAAATCCACTGGAGCACATATATTGAGACCTAGCAAAGGCACATCGGGCTACCAGTCCCTAATATTTTGCCAAGTTTCGTGCAAATCCATTCAGCCGTTCGATTATTATTATTTTGTTTTTTTTTGCCCCGCGGGGCCCTTTTAAAACCTCCACATCAAACCTAGGGGGTCAGCGAGGATCTACTATGCCCCCTTATAGTTATTTCCCCCTTTGTTTTGACCTCCTCTTGTCTCTCGATCCTACCGAGAGACAAGATGGCGGCCGCTACGGACTGTTTGGAATGTTGACAGACGCCGGAGAACCAATCAGCTTCGCTTCACAAAGCTCCGTTGCGCGAAAAGTCCGCGAACCAGAGCGCTAACCGGTCCGCTGTTACAGATATATATCTTTTTTTAAACGTTAATTTCTCAAAATCCACTGGAGCACATATATTGAGACCTACAAAAGGCACATCGGGCTACCAGTCCCTACAATTTTGCCAAGTTTCGTGCAAATCCATTCAGCCGTTCGGGCTAAAAGTGAGGCCAACCGCCCTATGGAAAACTCAATGTTAAAAACACGTTTTGGGACCCCCCTTTTTTCTCGGCCCCCACTGGACGAACCCCCCCCAAATTTTCAAGGGCTGCTCAGAAACAAAATGTGACATTTTCCTGAAAATTTCAGCCGATTCCGTCCACAAACGCCAAAGTTATTAGACATAGAATTTTCAAAAAACCCATAGAGAAAAAATCCTAACTATATATACCTACTGGCGACCGCCAGTAGGTAATATATATATATATATATATATATATATATATATATATATATATATATATATATATATATATATATATATATATATATATATTCACTGAAAAAACCATAGGTTATAGACCATATATAGTTAGGAATTAGCATTTACAAAACCTTGAAAATTCACTGAAAAAACCATAGGTTATAGACCATATATAGTTAGGAATTAGCATTTAAAAAACCTTATTTTACTCACACAAAACCATTGAAATTCCATATATAGTTAGTTGCACTAACTATATATCGCGCACCCGCAATCCACTGCTGATGATGTCACATATTACATCATTCATGACATGGTCAGTGACATCACTGATGACATCACTGATGACATCTCAAATGACATCACTGATGACATCACTGATGACAACATCCAGTGACTGTATGTTTCTGTAAAGTTAAAATATGTCTTACATATTGAAGAATGAGTGGATGTATAAGTGTCTGGATGAAGGATTTAGTAGGTGCATGACTGACTGTATGAGTGAGTGATTAAATGTGTCTCACTGAGTGCATGGGTTAGTGACTAAACTGTTTTAATTTGTGCATCATTGTGTCTGTTGTTCTGTAATCTGCTGCATGTGTTGATCATTAGCTATATGACTAACTATATGGGTTATTGATTGGTTGCCCAAGTATTTTTATGGGAGACTGAGTGTGTGTGTGGGTGGCTGGGAGGTGTATGACTCTGTGCATAGATGTGTGAGCAGTTGATTCACTAGATGTATGGGTTCAAAAGTGCACGTGGAAACAGCTGTATGGGCGGTTGACTGTGTGCATGAGTGTATTGGTGAGTGAATGGATATCTCAGTGCTACATGTCAAAGTAAGTACATATGTAAAACACAGTACATGTGAGAGTTGACATATATAAATAACTGTGCATAAGAGCCAGTGAATGTGTGAGTGGCTGTATGGATCATTGTGAACTTGTATCAGGGATTGTATAAGAGAGTAAATATGTGTTAGTATATGTTTCAATAAGTAAGGTGAGTATAACTATATAGTTGAGGAAATGGAGGTGTGATTGATTCTTTGCAAGACTGACTAGGTGTGTGAGTAACTCCATGGATGAGTGACAGTCTGTGAGTGTCTGTTTACACTGAGTGTATCTAAGGTTATATTAGAGTCTGAAGAGGTTCATCGTATCATCACATGAATGATGTCATCAGTGATGTGATCAGTAATGTCAAATGAGATGTCATCAGTGATGTCATCAGTGATGTCATTTGAGATGTCATCAGTGATGTCATCAGTGATGTCATTTGAGATGTCATCAGTGATGTCATCAGTGATGTCACTGACCATGTCATGAATGATGTAATATGTGACATCATCAGCAGTGGATTGCGGGTGCGCGATATATAGTTAGTGCAACTAACTATATATGGAATTTCAATGGTTTTGTGTGAGTAAAATAAGGTTTTTTAAATGCTAATTCCTAACTATATATGGTCTATAACCTATGGTTTTTTCAGTGAATTTTCAAGGTTTTGTAAATGCTAATTCCTAACTATATATGGTCTATAACCTATGGTTTTTTCAGTGAATTTCAATGGTTTTTTAATAGCAAATATCATAAGCTGTCGAATGTCAAGTACGTGGTAAGTGAAAACATTTTCGTGTTTATGCACACTGATCTGCTTTGAATGGTGCCCCCCCCCCTCATTTCTATTAGGAGTACTCTCTCTTTGCAGATAGTGAAAGGTAGTTAACGCAGGCCTTTGCCCCCGTTGTAATACGTCGTGCCTGCTTCTCTCTCCATTTGATTGATTGTTATCCAAGCATTTACTGTTTTAGAATTGGTTCTCTTTGGTTCATTCTCTATTTACAAACAAACACAGAGTCGCAATACTCTGTTTAGTCTTTGCAGATAACGAAAAATCGTGTAAAAAAAAAAGAAAACGAATCGAGCAAAATCAGTAGGCCACTAATGGGATCTCTTTTTGACCTCGCTAAAATAGAAACATTAGGAACAACCCCTCATGACAAATACAAAACTAGTGAGATGAACTGAACTCCACACAATGATGGCTGCAAAACAGCTCGGCTCCGCCACCCACCCCGCCCAAAATAACGATAAAGAGCGGCTGCCATGATTGGTTGTGGAATGGCCACGACGGAGCTACGAAATGGTGGTGCTCTCATGCTAACCCCAGCTTCAGTCTGAAACATCCAGAAACACTGTAGACTACCAATTCGATCAGTTCCGGTAGCGCCCCAATGTAACCCGGTAGAGAAGAACTAGCCCTCCCCTCTTTGACTGATGGTTCTTGTTGCCTGTCCTTCTGTTGTCATCTAACAGAACTATTTAGCCTGCTGAAAGGGGTTGTGTTCCGACCGCTGGTTGGTGGAGACATTTTGACTATATTCTGGACCTGCGTTGTCGCGTAATGCGTCATATGACGCGCCGCGTTAGCGCATCCGGAAGTCATCCGGGGCGCGACGCGCAGCGCGTAACGTAAGCATAACAAGTCATGTGACTTGTTAATAAAACTTTTCATTGGTTCATTTTACTTTTCTTATTCTAATGATGAAAGGCTTGGTCATATGACCTAAAAATTACGCTTTTTATTACTTCCGAACATTATTTTTTCTTAAATATATGTTATAATGTTCCAGGCTAATGTACCTTCCCGGAAAATTTACAACTGTCCTGCAAGTAAAATATATTCTTTTTTCGAGAAAAAGAGCGTTTCTTCGTCCCATGACGGAGCCGTTGAGCAAAAGAGGGTCGACCTGCTGTCTTAGTCGCCGATACGCCTGAATATGAGATTCTTATCGATCACTTTATGTTGCAGGAGTAGAAAACACAACAGCCCTTGACCATTTATCTTTACTGCGTTCCTGCGTATTATACCTTTTACCCTTCATGTAATTGGTCTGCTTTATTTCACTTGCCTTTTAATGATTCTAAAACAGTGACTATTATTAAAAACTTTACCAATGTATATACTACTACCATGTTTTCTTTTAAAAACCTTTATTGTGAAAATTTCATTATACAAATACGAGCCTATAACCACGTGGGCCGGCCACGGAGCAAACTGTAATCGTATATGATGAGTAGACATTTACACTGTAGAGGAATGTAACGGGCGGGCCATTAGGTTGCAAGAACTAAGGTGTCTAACAGTTGCGGAATCGGTGGACGTACATTTTATAATTAAAATACGACAGGGCCAGTTACAATAAAATTATCTAGATATACATTTGCGGGCAAGTACCATGGGTGACGTTAATTCGAACTTTCAATAGTACAGTAATCAATAACACATCAGAACTTAATATCAATAGGGATGTCGAAATATTCAATCAATTCTCGTCCCCGCCCGCCATATGCTTCAAAACTGCATACGTATCTCGTGATTTCAAGGTTCTGCAACCAGTACACAACAAGGAGTTACGAGTCCCATTTATTCCGGCGCCATTTTGGGCGAGGACGGGCAGGTCCAGGATATAGTCAAAATGTCTCTACCAACCATCGACTATGATGATGTTCATATGCTGTATTTATTAGAGTAACACTCATCTGTCCACATGAAATTAATTTGCCACAATCTAAACATGTCATTTTAATCTTTCCAAAGTTCTAAATATTTGGGACCATTTCCCTTGCCTCTGATGCTGTCAGTGCCACTTCTTTGATGAATGTACTGGCAGGTCGGGGGTTCTCCTCCAAATCTCTCTTTCATGCAGCACTATAATTAATTGGTGCCACCTCTCCATATGACGATGCATGGTATAGTTACCATAACTATATTTTTTTTCGGTTCCTCTGGAGAGTACATCGTGGCAGATGAAGCGTGTAACGTACCGGGAATTTACCTTTTTTTGCATGTACAGGAAAGGAAAAAAAAAAATTGAGCGTCCGAGTTCTAAAGTGTCCCAGGGCCATTTTAGTAGACCAGGCCCAAATCCAAAGAACAGGCCGCCATTTTGAGAGTCCTGTTGCAGCCGCCTGTCGCTGTAGCATCAAGAGCGGCCGAAACTCAGCTGAATGGCAACTGAAACGGTAAAGGGGCGCCCCACTACAGCAGACGAGCCTCCACTTAGGAAGGCCCGTTCACGCCGCCTCCCCCCCCCTTCGGGCACCCCACGCCGTTATTCGGAGCAGTATTGTAGGATGGCCACACCAGTGCGGCAACTTGCTAGACATCACCTCGGTGGTAACCGAATCTCAGAAAATATTCTTGCGCTACCTTTGCCCCATTCGCACATCGGTCCGCTACTGACGCCATCTCACAGGCTAATGGGGCGCCCCATGCCGAGTTTCAGCATTGTAGGATGACCACACCAGTACAGCAACTTGCTAGACATCACCTCGGTGCCATCCGGATCTCGGCGCCCCACTGCAGATGAAGTGCCTCTCAACTATGAAACCACCACGGTGCCATCCGGATCTTGGCGCCTTGTGCTGGTTCCGGCCTATTCACACATCGGTCCGCTACTGACGCCATCTCACAGGCCAACGGGGTGCCCCACGCTGACTTTCAGCATTGTAGGATGGCCACACCAGTGCGGCAACTTGCTAGACATCACCTCGGTGCCATCCGGATCTTGGCATCTCAACGCCTAGTGGTATCTTCCATACAGAAAATATTGTTGCGCTGCCTTTGGCCCCATTCGCACATCGGTCCGCTACTGACGCCATCTCACAGGCCAACAGGGCGCCCCACGCCGACTTTTACCATTGTAGGATGGCCACACCAGTGCCACAACTTGCTAGACACCACCTCGGTGCCATCCGGATCTTGGCATCTCAGCGCCTTGTGGTGTCTTCTATTCAGAAAACATTGTTGCGCTGCCTTTGGCCCCATTCGCACATCGGTCCGCTACTGACGCCATCTCACAGGCCAACGGGGCGCCCCACGCCGACTTTCAACATTGTAGGATGGCCACACCAGTGCACCTTACTAGACACCACCTCGGTGCCATCCGGATCTTGGCACGTTGTGCTGCCTTCGGCCTATTCGCACATCGGTCCGCTACTGACGCGAACTCACAGGCCAACAGGGCTCCCCACGCCGACTTTCAGCATTGTAGGATGGCCACACCAGTGCTGCAACTTGCTGGACACCACCTCGGTGCCATCCGGATCTTGGCGCGTTGTGTTGCCTTCGGCCTATTCACACATCGGTCCGCTACTGACGCCGCCTCACGTGCCAACGTATTTTCTCCGCATTTTATACCCTATGCCGCATAACAGGTCATGTGACTTGTTTATAAAACTTTTCATTGGTTCATTTTACTTTTGGTTTCCTAATGATGGAAGGCTTGATCATATGACCTAAAAACAACACTTTTCATTGGATGAAAACTTTTTTTTTTCCCCAAACGATGAAAGCCCCACCTTGTTTCTGGATGTTTCAGACTGAAGCTGGCGTCACCATGAAAGCACCACCATCTCGTGGCTCCGTCGTAGTCATTCCGCGAGCAATCATGGCAGCCGCTCCCCACCAGAAGCCTGCAGGAGTCGGGGGCCCCCAAAACTTTTGATGAATCCTCAAGGCGGAGGGGACGCTTTCGAGAATGGGGTCCAAGACCTAGCAGACAAGCGTCCGATTTCCAAGGTGTCCCAGGGCCATTTCAGTGGACCAGGCCCAAAAAGGAAACAGCCTGCCGCCATTTTGAGAGTCCTGTGACAGCCGCCTATCGCTGCACCGCAAGAGTGGGCGCAACTCAGCTGAATTGCGGCTTTTGACACAGTGGACCAAAAGCGGACGGAATGGCAACTGAAACGGTAAAGGGGCGCCCCACTACAACAGACGAGACTCCACCTGGAGAGGCCCGTTCACGCCGCCTCCCCCGGGGCGCCCCACGCCGTTATTCGGAGCAGCATTGTAGGATACCAAAACCAGTGCGGCAACTTACTGGACATCACCTTGGTGCCATTGTTCTGCTGCCTTGGAACTATTCGCACAACAGTTTGCTACTGATGACCCACCCCCCGCGACGCCCCACGCCGGATTCCGAAATCAGTGAAATCTGGACGTTGTGCTGCGTTGGGACTATTCGCACAGCCGACCGCTACTTCGTTGTTTTTCCCTAAAAATGTTTATATGTTATTACTGTTTTTGTTTTCTTGTATATATTTATAAGTTATTAAAGTTTTATAATCTTACTACTTTGTTGGAGTGCTACATATTTTTAATGTGACACATAATTGTAAAAACTTTGATGTACAAAGAGTCATCCCTGGAATCTTCCGCTTCAGGCTCGGTCCCCTCCCCAATCACAATACAGGATGGTTTTCAGATAATAGGAATGCGTCTGCTGTGACGGATCTCATCGAGTGTGGGCCTTGATCTACTATAACTCCTTTGAAGAGGGGTGATTCTTTACAGCTGGGGCCATAAACTACATCTGCAGGGCTAGCTGATAGCCTAGGACCGGCCTGGACAATCGGACACAGAGGAAAAGGAGTGTCAGAGGGTGCGGTAGTGAATAGGGCGAAAGGGAGGTGTCGGGCGGGCACAGGGTGTGATTCTCAGGGAAGAGCAGCGCAGATGGGGGGTGGTTTATTACCCATGCATAAGACAGAGAGCGGGGGTGACCACTGCCTGGGGGAGATGCTTGCGAGGGTGGGGAGCCATGCTAAGGATCGACAGCGTGCAGAGAGTGCGTCTGGTCAAGGCATCTAAAATGACTGCCGTGCACGACAAAAGTGTGGAATTTGAAAAAAGGCAAGATGACGCAGACAATGTTTTTCAACACTTCCTGATTTCCTTCCAATCGAACGTTAACAGACGTTGGGGCATATTACCAAAGTTAAGCGATATTTATCCCTAACGATGCTTAGCAACGAATTTTTTACCGCTAAGCATCTTCAGAAATTATCGCAGATAAACCTTGCTATTATCAAGGTTTATCGCAAATACGATAAAAAACGACCGCAATGCATTAATATCGCTGAAAACTCAGCGATATTCATGCATTACCGAGCTAATGCTCTTAGCCATGTTATCCACCTCCCATTGGATAACATGGCTAAGAACTGCTCAGGGCAGGTGGTAGCTTTTGGAGATATTCGCGCTTATTGCGAATATTTCCAAAAGTTGGTAATAGGAGATAGCGATGTTAGCGACTGTTTCCAGTCGCTAACATCTTGGCATGCCCACTTTGCATGTCATTAGTGATAAATATCACTCACATGCAAAGTGGGGCCCAAGATGGTCGCTATCTCCTACTAGCCGTCGCTAACTGGTGTTAGCAACAGCTAGGTAATACAGAGATAATTTTATCTCTGCGAAGCGGAGTGCTGTTACAGATATATATCTTGTTTTTGAACGTTAATTTCTCAAAATCCACTGAAGCACATATATTGAGACCTAGCTAAGGCACATCGAGCTACCAGTCCCTACAATTTTGCCAAGTTTCGTGCAAATCCATTCAGCCGTTCGATTATTATTATTATTTTTTTTTTGCCCCGCGGGGCCCTTTTAAAACCTCCACATCAAACCTAAGAGGTCAAGGAGGATCTACTATGCCCCCTTATGGTCATTTGCCCCTTCGCTTTGGCCTCCTCTTGTCTCTCGATCCTACCGAGAGACAAGATGGAGGCCGCTAAGGACTGTTTGCAATGTTTACAGACGCTGGAGAACCAATCAGCTTCGCAAAGCTCCGTTACGCGAAGCGGAGCGCTGTTACAGATATATATCTTTTTTTGAACGTTAATTTCTCAAAATCCACTGGAGCACATATATTGAGACCTAGCAAAGGCACATCGGGCTACCAGTCCCTAATATTTTACCAAGTTTCGTGCAAATCCATTCAGCCGTTCGATTATTATTATTATTTTTTTTTTTTTTGCCCCGCGGGGCCCTTTTAAAACCTCCACATCAAACCTAGAGGGTCAGGGAGGATCTACTATGCCCCCTTATGGTCATTTGCCCCCTCGCTTTGGCCTCCGCTTGTCTCTCGATCCTACCGAGAGACAAGATGGCGGCCGCTACGGACTGTTTGGAATGTTCACAGATGCCAGAGAACCAATCAGCTTCGCTTCACAAAGCTCCGTAACGGGTAAAGTCCGCGAACCGGAGCGCTGCCCGGTCCGCTGTTACAGATATATATCTTTTTTTGAACGTTAATTTCTCAAAATCCACTGAAGCACATATATTGAGACCTAGCAAAGGCACATTGGGCTACCAGTCCCTACAATTTTGCCAAGTTTCGTGCAAATCCATTCAGCCGTTCGGGCTAAAAGTGAGGCCAACCGCCCTATGGAAAACTCAATGTTAAAAACACGTTTTGGGACCCCCCTTTTTTCTCGGCCCCCCCTTGACGAACCCCCCCCAAATTTTCAAGGGCTGCTCAGAAACAAAATGTGCCATTTTCCTGAAAATTTCAGCCAATTCCGTCCACAAACGCCAAAGTTATTTGACATAGAATTTTCAAAAATCCCATAGAGAAAAAATCCTAACTATATATACCTACTGGCGACCGCCAGTAGGTAATATATATATATATTCACTGAAAAAATCATAGGTTTCACACCAGTTATAGTTAGGAATTAGCATTTAAAAAACCTATTAAATTCACTGAAAAAACCATAGGTTTCACACCAGTTATAGTTAGCTGGAAGTTTTACTCGCATAAAACCATTGAAATTCCCATGTTATAGTTAGTTGGACTCACTATAACTTGCGCGTGCAATGCATTGCTGATGACGTCACATATTACATCACTCATGACATGGTCAGTGACATCACTCATGACATCAGGGCGCGTACCGGTGAACGCACGGGTAAGCGCAATCCTACGGCGCGCCCCGGGGCGCGTCCCGTTAGCGCTATTCTCGCGAATGAAAATATCGTGACGTTTCGCGTAACCGCATGATGCGTCATATCACGCACTGCGTAAGCGCACCCGGAAGCACGCGAGCGCATACGATCGTGCAACATCCCGATGCGCTTACGCTACGCACCCCGGGGCGCGACTACGGGCGCGTAGCGTAAGCGCGTCGGGTCATGTGATCTGAAAATAACACTTTTCATTGGTGCAGATCAGATTTGGTTTCCAAATGATGAAAGCCTGGCTCATGTGACTTGAAAATAACACTTTTCATTGGTCCAGAACAGTTTTGTTTTCCAAATGATGAAACCCCCCACCTTTTTTCCTTATTCTGACTTTGTCCTTTGACTGAGGAAGACCTCTTTGGAGATCTGTCTCTAATCTTTTCTACTTTAAAATGGCTACAGTAGCAGCAGCAGCTAGGGCATCTGCACCACCACCACCACCAAGAGGACCACCACAACATCACATTGGTGGTCAGGAAGAAGAAGAGGAGGAGGAGGATGAGGAGGGCACAAGGAGATTCCTCCCAGAAGACAATACCCCATATAGGCCAAAGGAGCACATAGTATGGGAGTTTTTTTCTATTCCAGAGGGCAAAAAGAAAGTCAATGCACCAAAGGTGACTTGCCTAATCTGTGGCATGGAACTTTCAAGGGGGAACCCTAATAGAAAATATTCATTTGGTAATTATACCATGATTCGACATATGAAGCGGAAGCATCCCAACAATTATGCAAGGGCAGAGCTCCGAGAAATGGCCAGGAACCCTTCTCGATCTTCACCAAGCACCTCCCAAAGAAAGCAACCCACTCCATCGGATCCAGAGGCAAGAGAGACAATGTCTGTAATTCAACCCAAGTTTGCAAATTTTAAAATTGGATGCATATTTTGTGGGAAGACACTTTGCTATGGTGAGCAAAGTCTAAAACGTATCCTCTGTGCTAATGATAACCACAAGTGCCCGAAAAACCCCTAATTTTTTCCTGATTTTTTTTTGCTCCAGGTGAGCCATTTACAATTCCCTGTTTTTTGTTTCTCCCCATAAAAAATACAAAAAAAATATAAAACTGTTCAGAAAAGCCAAAAAAAGTAAAAAATGTTCAGCCAAAACAATAAAAAAATATAAAACAACAAAAAGAATAAAAAAACCAGTTCTTTTTAGAACTACCTTTAATTTATAAAAATAGACCTATATTTTTAAAGAATCTCTGTCAATCTTTTTTCCTTAGAGTACGCGCACCGGGGCGCACACCCGAAAAAAAGAAAAAAATTAATGAAGGAGTTAGCATGAGGGAAGAACACAGAGAGAGTAATGTTAAGAGAAAGAGAGCTAGAGGGAGCAACACAGAGGGATTGTTTATTACATAGTAAAAAACAGAGAAGGTGTAATAGGATGAAAGTGAGAAAAGTAAAATGAATAAGGGAGCGAAAGAAGGGAAGAGAGAGGAAGAAGACTAAAGTAGAGGTAGTGGGAGAATGTGAGTGGGTGTTGAAAGAAAAACAAAGGACAGTAAAAAATGGGGAATGAAGGGTAGTGACGGAACAGGGATAAATGAACAACGGTGAGGGAGGGTGAGAAAATAGCAGTGAGTGTAAGTAAAGAGGGGTGAAAGAGGGTAAAAAAATTGAATTAGGATAAGACATGGGGAGTGACAGAGAGAAAGGACAGAGAGAAAACGGCCAGTCATGCCTCCGCGCAGCGGACGCGGACAGCGGACGCGCCGGACCTGCGCCGGAGGCTCGCCAGAGGTGAGCCCATCTTTGCCCATCCGTGACCTTCCGGGGCCTGGGGCCAGAACCCCTGACCAGATTGTGGTTTACTCAAGGGCCGATCTATTACAACTTAATTTGGGCAAGTCCCTTCCGGAGCCGGCTACCTTACACCGGCTGGGCTGCGAGGGTCTGCTTATGTCACCTAGAGGCGCCAGAGGGCGCCAGCGCACGCCCAACATACACACCCTGAGCTACGGTCTACTGAATACTCGCTCTCTGCAGAGCCATAGGTTAGAGGTTTTTACACTCCTGGAAGACGGGGAGTTAGATGTCCTCGCGCTTACTGAAACATGGCTGGAGGACTGTTCAGCGCCCGACTTGGTGGCGGCCCTCCCAGATAACTATTTGGCTATTCATTTTAACAGGGAGGGAGCTAAGAGAGGAGGAGGAGTAGCCCTTCTTTATAAGTCATGCCTCCGTGCCAATAGGTTCCTCTTCGAAACCCTTGGAGGAGCTGAGGTTATGGGGGTTAAGCTCAGGAGGGGAGCAGTCTGTGTGGTGTGCCTGGTGGTTTATCGGCCACCTTGGGCATCGCCTGACTTCCCTATCCTCTTTGTAAGATTGGTCCAGGACCTGTGTACAAGATACGATAAATTGGTGATCGTTGGAGACTTCAATTATCACTGGGAAAAGTCCCCTAAAGAAGGACAAGCATTACAGATCGAGGAGGCGATCTCCTCCTTAGGTCTCATCCAACAGGTAAAGGGACCAACACACGAGAAAGGTCATGTGCTCGACCTAGTCTGGACTACCATGCCAGCGCAGGGTATCACGGAAATTCTTCCTTGTGCTTGGTCTGATCATTTTTTAATTAAGGGTAGACTCACATTGAGGGGCCCCCTGTCCAAACCTGAGGAGGGCTGGAAAACGGCCCGCAAATGGAGAAACCTTGATGGGGAAAAACTGGTCCACCTCTTAGAACACCATCCCTCAGACATAGAGCAGGATGCCAACGTTGATGCTCTATGCAGACATCTTCAGCATAAACTAGGGAGTGCCATTGATGTGGTGGCACCTCTCCGCAGGATGAAGAAGGTGGCGAGAGGAGCCGGGGCGCCTTGGTATAATGATTCCCTTAGAGAGATGAAACGCGGGGTGAGGAAGAAAGAACGGGCATGGCGTAAAAAGTACGACGCTATCTCCAAACAAGAATATACCTCATCCTTAGCTCAGTACAAACTAGCCATACAATCAAGGAAGGCTGCTTTCTTTGAGGAAAGAATAACCACTGCTAGAAATCCGCAAAAAGAAATCTTCCGGGTCCTGGCGGAGCTCAGGGTGAACAAGGAGCAAAGTCCTGAGTTCACCCAGGAGGACTGTCAGAGGTTCCAGGATTTCTTCGTAAAGAAGATATCCGACATCTTGGGTGAAATTGCAGAAACTGCACCCCTCGAATGTCCGCACATACCGGACCTCACTGGCCCGCTAAACATTCCACCTCTAGCTGAGCTATCTCTTATTTCCAAACAGGAATTACTTAAAATCACAGGCCGAGTCAAATCAGGCTCCTTGGTGGACCCCTGCCCGCCTGACATATTCAAGATGGCAATGCCAGGAATAGAGGAAGAGGTTCTGCACCTACTGAACACCTCTCTCCGGACAGGACAGATCCCTTCAGCTTTTAAAGAGGCTCGCCTGATCCCTTTATTGAAGAAACCTGGAGCAGACACAAAATGTCTGAAAAATTTTCGGCCCATCTCCCAGTTGCCTTTCTTGGCCAAGGTAATTGAGCAGCATGTGTTAGCTCTATTATCAGGCCATCTAGAGAGTAACAACCTGTTGGAGACTAATCAGGCAGGGTTCCGTGCTAATCACAGCACGGAACTAGTTATGCTATCCATTTTGGATGAGCTAAGGATGCGAGCTGATGTAAAAACACCGAGCGCCCTGGTACTATTGGATCTCTCCGCGGCGTTTGACACCGTGTGCCATAAACAGCTTCTGTCGCGGTTGAGATCCTTTGGCGTCGTGGGTACAGCACATGCATGGCTCTCTTCATTTCTGCAGGCTAGGACACAACGAGTACAGCTGGGGGATCTATTTTCCACCCCTGCTCCGATCACCTGCGGGGTCCCCCAGGGATCTGCCTTGTCTCCACTACTTTTTAACATCTACCTGCAACCACTAATTGCTCTCCTGAATAGGATGGACTGCCTAGTGTACAACTATGCCGATGACACCCAGATAATCATCCGGCTGGATGATGGGCCAGGAGCTCCCACCAGGCTACAGGACATATTGAAAACCACAGTCAATTGGATGTCCGAGAACTCCTTAAAAGTCAACCCGGATAAAACGGAAGTATTACCCATTTCCATCTCGGGTAACCCTTGGAGTGATAAATTTTGGCCAATGGAGCTGGGTGTACCCCCAAAGCCGGCAGTTGCAGTCAAAAGCCTAGGCCTATATGTGGATAATAAATTATCCATGGAAAAACAAGTTACCACCGTAGTAGGCACCAGTATAGGCTTGTTAAGACAACTTAGGAAGATCGCGGCCCTACTCTCATTCTCTACCTTGAGACACGTGGTCTCAGCCACAATTCTGGCTAGGCTGGACTACGGGAACTCCCTTTATTTAGGTTTGCCACAGCGGCTGCTGGACAAACTACAGGGAGTCATGAACGATGCAGCTCGGCTGATATTTAAAAAACCTAGAAATGCCCATGCCTCTCCCCTGATGCAGGAGTTACACTGGCTACCAGTTCGCCAGAGAATTGTCTTCAAAGGGATGTGCATTGCTCACAAGGCTTTGCATGGCAAAGCACCAAAATACCTAAAATCCCGACTATCCCCTTACATACCGGGTAGGACTTTGCGTTCGTCGGACGCCACTCTCCTGTCTCAGCCCCGCTTTAAATTGACCACGGTGGGGGGCCGTGCTTTCTCCAACACAATCCCAGCCCTATGGAACAAATTGGATCCAGAGCTCAGGAAGGAGAGTAATTTACTTCCCTTCAGAAAAAAATTAAAAACCGCACTATTCAAACAAGCATGGAGTAGACCTTAGGTGTACAGCTGGTTTCAAGTGAATATAACATCTATCACGTAAATATGGTCAGACAGCGCTTAGAGACCCCTGTGGTTATAACGCGCCATACAAATTAAATAAATAAATAAAATAAATAGAGTGTAAAGGAAAAAGTGCCTGAAAGGGTCTGAGTGAAACAGCAAAGAAAGGTAAGTAAGGCACTGTGGGTGACTTATAGTGAGTCAGTGGGTGTAGGTGGGGGTGTGGGTGTGTAAGGTGTGCCTGTGGGTGTGGGTGTGTGGAGTGTTTCGGTGTGGGTGGAGGTGTTGGTGTGTGAGATATGTGTGAGGGGTGTGTGGGTGTGGGGGGTATGTGTGTGGGATGTGTGTGTGTGTGTGGAATGTGTGTGTGTGTGTGAGGAGTGTGTGTGGGGGTGTGTGTGTGGGGGTGAGGTGTGTGTGCGGTATGTGTGTGGGGTGTATGTCTGAGGTGTGTGTATGTGTTGGGTGGGGGATGAGGTATGTGTAGAAGTGAAGTAAATAATTAAGAAAAAGAGAATGAGTGAGGGAGCAAAGGAAGGGAACAGAGGGTAAGTGAAGTAAAGAATGAGGACTGAAAGAAGTTAAATATGAGAGGGGAAATAGGGAAAGGGGAGTAAACATGGAGAATAAGAATAAGTGAGGGAAGCAGAGTAAAGAAACAGGAGTGAGGTTGGTTGAGAACATATTAGTGAGGTTAAAGCAAAGGGTGATGACAAACTACATTTTTTTACTCACACTTACCATATAATAAATGTAACTTTAATTACATTTTTTTACTACACTTTGTATCTGTGAAAGAGAGAATAAAAAATAATACATTTTTTTACTCACACTTACCATATAATAAATGTAACTTTAATTACAATTTTTTTACTACACTTTGTATCTGTGAAAGAGAGAATAAAAAATAAGTTATAATTAGTAAAATATGTATTTTAAATGAAAAGATACAAATGAAGAGGTTAAAAAACATAACAGTGTATTTAGAAATAAAGTAAGAGTGAAGGACACAGAAAGGGAAATAAAGTAAGGTAGAAGGACAGAAATAGAAGGAGAGCAAATTACTAAGAGTAAGGCATATAGATTCACTGACAGAGAGGAAGAGAAGAACAGAGAAATGAACTGAAGGTAAGAAAGATACTAAAACAATGTGAGTTACCAAACTAAATCAGGAAACAGTAGTAAGTAAAAAGATAATGACTGAGACGGAAAAGAGTCTAATTAAGGATGCATTTAGAAGAATGAGGAATGGAAGATAACTGAGAGTAAGTGAAGAACAGTTATAGAGTGAAGGGATGAAGGGAGAGAGGATAATATACAAGGATTGAGAGAAAAGGAGTGAGGAATTTAGTAGACAGACAGACTAAGATAAAAACTGAGTGAAGTGGAGTACAATGAGTGAGCACAGGAAATTAGTAAGGGAGCAAAAAAAGAAAGAGAGGAGAAGAGGACTAAAACAGTGGTACTGAGAGAAAATGATTTGGTGATGAAAGTAAAGAGAAGGACACTGAAAGCAAGGAAATGAGGGATAGTAATGGAACCAGAGTAAAAGAAATGGGATGAAGAACGATGAGAGAGGAGCAGTGAAGTTGTTGTAAAAGAAATGATAGCAGGTAGATAAACACAAGTGAACATAACACAAGGAGAGTGAGGCACTGAGGACATAGAGGTAGTGAACGAAAAATAGAGAGAAGAGGTCAAAAGAAAGGAGCAAATAAAGATAAGCGAGGGAGAGTGGGTGATTTATAGTGATAGAGTGCGACAATACTGCTGAGTGAGTAAAGAGGAATTACTAAAAGAGCAAAGGAGGAAAATACGGAAAAGGGAAGTAAAGCAGTGAGACTGAAAGCTGAAAATGTATGCAAGGGACAGAGGGGATGCAGACAATTGAAATGAGACTGAGGGGTTGTGAAAGAAGTGGAGTGAAGGAACGGGGGTGAGAGAGAGTGAGAGAAAGACATTATAAGTGAGTAAAAAGAGCTGAAAGAGGATGGAAAAAGGAAAGTGAGTGTCAGACAATGGGAATACAAATTAAATTACACAATACAAAGTATAGAATAACTTGTACAACATGTTACATAGTTTATTTTTGCTGTTCTCAGAATATATTGAATTTCACTTAAAAAAGTGAGTTCAAATTACTCATCATATGACAGCGGAAAAAAAAAACACAATCTAAAAGATTGTGTTTTAAAAAAAAACTTAGATACTGACAAATGACAAATGTACACTAATCTTTGATTCACTTACTTTTCCTTTAGGCCAAATAGTATATCATGAAGGTCCTTTTCTCGTTGGAAAGTACTGTTCACTAAAAAATCCATTTCATCGACTTTCTAGAAGAAAAGCTCCAAGAACATCTGAAATATTTTCATTATTTTCATATACTCCTTTTTTCAGTCATAACTCTTTACTCATTCCTTTACTTTTCCTTTAGGCCAAATAGTGTCAGATGTATGAGTATATTTTCAAATTAATTATAAGAAACTCTGAAATTACCGTTTTTCCGACGTTCTGAAAGAAAGGCTCATACAACATATTCACAATATTTAAATATTCGTAAAACCATCTCTGAGTCACCCATGTTCATCATTTTGTATAATACTGATATCACTTACTATGAGATCCACTTACAGTACCTATATGACAAGTCAATTTTTTATATTATCTTCATCACTTTTACTCAGAATATAATTTTAAACAGCAAACTAACCTTTATTAACTGCTCCCGTCTTCATAGGCCAATTACCTTTACTTAAATTACTTAAATTTTGGTTCTAAAAACACTAGGTATGAATTTTTTAAGTCAAAAGGTAAACGTTGTTTGAAAGTCAAATGAGTGTCATTACACTGGGTCCAACCTTTACAACTTTTTAAATAGCATGTGTAATGCCCTGATGTTGTTGAAGGACGGTCATGATAAATAATAGCTAAAGTTGCAAAGGTTCTTCCTGAAATTGATAACTGAGAAGCTACAAAATTTTTAATAGAAGTTGACAATTTACTTCCATCAGGTCTACATCGTTGGAACATTAAAATCACATATTTACCATAAGTTTGTAAAAATAATGTGGACAGCATTGCAGACTTACATTGGGTGCACACCATATTGTGATCAGTTGCTTTAACTAGATTATTAAAAGGCACTGATTTGCAGTCTGGTAAAGTCAAATATATAAATCTTTCAGTATCTATTCTAGTACTACTTGATAAACTACAGTTGTCACAGTCGTGCTGCCATAGATAAGAAAGGCTAAAAAGATTTTTTATATCTACACCTTCATCTTCCAAAACATCAAACATATACATTAAAAATTCCTGACAATCCTGCTGAATAATCTGTGAAAATTTCCCATGTCACAGCTTCTATATCAGTGAGCTTATAGTCTCTCATAACCTAGATCTACTATTTGTCACCGAGACTTGGGCAGATGCCGGATCTGGTCCGGATTTCTGCAATGCTACTCCGGCTGGATACAGTGTCGCCAGACATGACAGGCCTATAGGACGAGGTGGGGGCCTTGCTATTATCTATAAGGACAAATATCGCACCACACTCGATCCTATAAACTCGGCTAACTGTGAATCAGCGGTTTTTGCTATCAGTATTAACCCCAAACGGGCACTGAAGGGTATAATACTTTATCGACCCCCTGGCCCTCGTCACCCCTTTCTCTCTACCCTCTCTGACCTGAGTGACAATGTCATTTGCTCTGATAAATTCACCATATTGGGAGACTTTAACTTTTATTTGGAAGATCAGGACAACCCAGATACTGCCCAACTCATGACTGATTTTGCCAACCTTGGACTGTACCAATTAGTCAAGGGTCCCACACATCAAGCCGGACACTCCTTGGACGGGCTATTTACTAATGATCCTGACATTACTGTATCAGATACTATCCCAATTCCATGGTCAGACCATAGGGCTATTATCTTCCAATTAGATGCTCGACTTTCTACCTTACTGCACCCCAGACCTCGCACCAAGATAGGTGCCCGGGCCTGGAAAACTGCTGATCTCCCTCAGATGCTGCATTCCCTGGCCTCCTCCTGTCCCCAGGGAGGTAATAGCTTATCACCTTCAGCTTCAGAGTTCCAGAACTGGATCAGAAGTGCCGCTGATCTAGTGGCCCCAGAGAAATTTATGCAACCAAATAGAGTATCGCCTTCAGCCCCCTGGTATAATGAAGATCTTCGTCTACATCGCCAACATTGTAGGAATTTAGAAAGGCGCTGGAGGAAAGCTTACTGTGACACAGCTAGACAAACCTATAAAGATGCTCTTTTGATCTATAAAAAGGCGATACTAGCCCGGAAAACAGTCTTTTACTCAGCACAAATTGAGACTGCTGCTAACTCTGCCAGAGAATTATTCACCGTTGTCACCACCCTGTCTACCCCCTCCACTGGATCTGGAGTTGAGCCCTCACAGACTTTCTGCAATGAACTGGCCATCTTTTTTACTACCAAGGTTGCAGATATTTACGCTTCTTTTGGAAACGATATTAGAACTGAACATAGAGGTGATAGTGGGAAAGAAATATTGTCATACACTAATCCCGACTCCTTCTCCTGTTTCTCGCCTGTTTCACATCAGGATGTGATCAAAATCATTTCCACCACTAAATCAGGCTCTCCTTTGGACCCCTGTCCCCCGTCCGTGATGCAGAAACTCACAGAAGTGATCTCACTCCCACTGATGGAAATTTGCAATAACATATTCTTAACAGGCCAATTCCCTAGTATATGGAAGAAGGCTGTTATTAAACCCCTCCTAAAAAAACCTTCCTTAGATCCCACTGCTGTCGCAAGTTACAGACCAATTGCGTGCCTGCCCTTTCCTGCCAAAGTATGCGAACATCTGATGAACCAGCAGCTCTCAGAGTTCGTCGAGACTCACCAACTTCTCGACGAAACGCAGTTTGGATTCAGGAGAGGGCATGGAACAGAGACTGCCTTGATAAAGGCCTCTGATGAGATCAGGACGATCATGGATCAGGGAGGGGCGGCTGTCCTCATCCTTCTGGATTTGTCGGCAGCCTTTGACACGGTCGACCATGTCACTCTTGTCGACCGTGTCACAACTCTGGGTATAAATGGTCGGGCCAAGGATCTTATTTCATCCTTCCTGGCAAACCGTACCCAGACAGTAAGGCTCGGAGATTTTTACTCTCCCATCTCTGCACTCCCTTGTGGAGTCCCACAAGGCTCCTCGCTAAGTCCTATGCTCTTTAACATCTATGTAGCGGACTTAGCGAGGATAATAAAGGCCTATGGGATACAGTTAACATCGTATGCAGATGATACCCAGCTGGTGCTGGGTATCCATAAGGATGGCCTTACTGTAGCAGCCAACTTCCAGAAAGCCATGCTCGAGGTCAGTACCTGGATGGCCTTGAACTGTCTTAGGCTTAACTCGGACAAGACCGAGATCATGACCTTCGGAAAACTCTCTCCTGAATGGTCTCTCGGTTGGTGGCCAGATAAGCTTGGCCATCCACCTGTCCCAGTGGAAAAAGCCAGAAACTTGGGAGTGATTTTCGACAACAAGCTGGTCTTCGACCTCCATGTTAATAAGGTTGTGTCATCTTCTTTCTACATCTTGAAAAAGATTAAGAAGCTGCTACCTTATCTCCCTCCGTCAGCCGGGAAGACTTTGGTCTCTACCTTAGTCTTCTCAAAAATAGATTACGGGAATGCTCTCTTTCTCCACACTCAGAAGCGTGTCATCACGAAGCTGCAATCTATTCAGAACGCGGCTGCTAGGATTCTTCTTAACATCCCTCGCCGCAAATCCACCACCTCTGCTATCCGCCAGCTTCACTGGCTGAGAGTTGAGAGCCGTGTTAAATTTAAGGCCCTCTGTATTGCCTATAAGGCCTTACATGGCGCAGGACCCAGATTCCTGATCGAAGCTTTTCAGCTCTATACCCCCAGAAGGCACCTTAGATCGGCCAATGCCAGTCTTTTGCAGGTGCCACGTACAAGATCAGTCACCTGGGGTGATAGGCGCTTTTTGGTGGCCACTCCAAAACTTTGGAACCTTCTGCCAACCGCCATAAAAGCTGCTCCGAATCTGATTAGCTTCCGTAGGCTCCTGAAAACATGGTTGTTTAACCAGTGAGAAGACGGTAGGATGATGAACTTTGTTGCTCCACAGCGCCGAGACACCTTCGGGTATTTGTTGCGCTATAAAAGTTGCGTAAATAAATAAATAAATAAATAAAATTGATTTTGACCAGAACATATGTCTAGAAGATTTCTAATTTCTGAAACACTTTCTATTTTTGCTCTATCACTGCTACATTTCTCAAACACGGAATTCAATAAACAGCAGAATGTTTGATCCCGATTTTCAACAATCTGTTCTTGTAAATTTTGAAGAAAAAAAACAACATTAACCACTACATTAGCATAGCAGTTGACACCAGAACTGTTTTCAAACTGAAATCCAACAACATCTTCAACAGAATCCTTTTTCTTTCTACTTACAATTACAGTTTCATCTACTTTTTGTCTTTTTGCTACTACCTCACTGCAATTATTCTCATTTCTTCTTTTTCGGCCTACCACACGTTTTTCAAACAGAGGATATTGAGGCAAATGTGGAGCATACTCTCTTCTTAACCTATTGTATTCTTGAACACAATCTAGATCAGCACAAATCTTTGTTTCATCACACTCAATCAAGTACAATCCTGATAAAGTTCTGACTCGTGATAATGCCACATATGCCATACCCTCTTTAAACACAGAACTTCCAATGTTCACCAAAGCACTATCTACACTTAAACCTTGAGATTTATGAATTGTCACCGCATATGCCAAACAAATAGGAAACTGTTTTCGGCGAACATATAAGTCTTTCACAAGCAAAAATCTTGCTGAACAACGACAAATTTGTTCTATTTCATCAATGCCATCAAATTTAATTTTTAAAATTTCAATTACATCTCTATTTTTGTAATTCACAAAACCAACAACATGACCTATTGCTCCATTTACCAGACCTCTTTCAACATTTAAATTCCTTCTCAAAATGATACGACAATTTAAACACACATTCAGAGTCTTTTCAAAACCAGCAGTTTTAGATATAGTCTTCTCTAATGAATCCAATTTTGATTTCAAATTTTCAGACAAAATAATTGTTGCTCCCATATGCTCTATTTTATCTATAGCTTCCAGTTTCACTATCTCTTCATTTTCTAACTTTAACATTTTGTTGTTGAACATGGGACATTCTTTCAGAGTTGGCATCAAACATATGCCAGATTTCTTCTCGTTAATTTTCTTAAAAATATTCTCTGGAAGAATGTTTTCCTTTGGGTACAAATTTGAAATTAATCGTCCATGTAAAGCTTCTTTCCCATGCTGACTTACTTTTCCGATTCTTACATCTTGTAGAATATTTTTATAATCTTCATCTTTTCCCTGCCGCATATTTTGGAGTAGTTCTGCATATTTGAAATTTAACCATATATTAGCGTTTCCAATGCTTCCTAGGCACTTCCTGGTATCTTCATGCGTGACCATTTTAAACACTGGTTGTCCTTTCACTGGAGTCAACTGCAGTAGATCTCCAAAAACAATGATGTGTTTTCCTCCGAATAAGACATCATAGTCTGTTCTAAGAATTTCTTGCATTCTCAAATGCACAAAAGCAAGCATTAGATTTGAGACCATGCTTACTTCATCAATGATAAGAAGTTTCATTTTCTTCAGGACTCTCAAAACTTCGGAACACGGATCTCCAGATAGCTTGTGGTATTGCAATTTGTTATCATGCTCCACTGGCAGCATCAGTAAACGATGTAAAGTAATCCCTTTAATATTATGTGCTGCCAGCCCAGTTGGAGCGGTAACAACACAAGATAGCTGTGATTCAGTCCTTTTCTGCAGATAAGTTGCAATTGCTTTAATCAGAAAACTTTTTCCAGTTCCCGCGTCTCCACTCACGTACAGTTGAACAGGCTTAAATGATGTACATAAGCACTCTTTTTTTCTCGTGAGTAAATCCATGTTCAATCTGTTCTGTGACTTCGTCATATATCTGCTTCTGCTCAAGGTTTAGTTGTTTCACCAAATCTTCTAAGTTAACTACATCATCTTGAGCTTGTTCCATAGCTCTTTCCACCTCATCCATGGCAGTGGCAGCTTCATTTTGGATAATTGGTCCTCCTAGTGGATCCTGACTCAATGAAGCAGAACTCTGACTGTCTTGCGAACTGTCTCTCGCAATCTCTGCAGCAATTGTTGCTTCTTGCTCTATTTCTTCGTTCAACATTTGCAGATAATTTGGAAAAACAGGACATTCTATGGTATCCTTCGTTGCATTAAAAGAGTCTTCGTAACAGAGAAAATCTCCAAGTAGTTCCTCTTCTGTACGCCATGGTTTAAAGAGTTGCAAAAGAGCCAAATAGTAAAATTCTCTTTTGTCTGGATTTTCACAACTCAATTTTCGATGATTAATCAAATGACCTTTTCTCTGTTTCACTAGACATCCTTCACATCCAATGACAGCATATATTCCATTATTGATATCTTCTCTGATGTTCCTCTTATAAATATATCTTTGCAGAACTTCATAGAGACAAGCGTTCTCAAGATAAGGACTTTTATTTGGATAGTATGTATCCAACATGTTTGTCTTCAAAATATCTGTACTTTCTGGTTCTTTCTCCGCCTAATACTCTATTTCCTGTACAGATTTCAAAACTCGGTTTTGTGTTGCAGCAAGACCTAGACTCACCCAAATGATGGTTGTAGATTTGGCATATAGACTTGCTGATGACAATCGATCAGAACATTCATATGCTCCAATTTCTCGATGTGACAACATCTTTAGACTGTAACTGTATAATTTTTTGCTTAGACTCTTTTCATGTGAAATATCCTCCCACATTTCCTTCAGTTCTGTCTTTTCTTTTTTTGTGATGTAAGACGTCACATATCGAGCCACAGCAATAGAGTTGTCAGCAACGAATTGAATATCCATGTTAGCATTCCACATGGACAAAATCACTGGGTTGTAGTCGTTGATGTACTTGGACTCTTCGTTTCTTTTTAAATTGTATGTATTTTTGGGTGATTTCCTTGTCACAGTATGTCGCAGAGAAGACATCAAATTAATTACTCTTCCTTTAGAAATCACTGCTCGTGGAAAACCAAAACGACATTTTGTGTAGAACTTGTCCTTGTTTCTGAATTTTCAACGACAGTACTTTCCACAACGATGGGATTGAAAGCGTAAAACTTGTTGCCTTAAACTGTTTTCTTCAGTAGTTTTCGGAACAGCACATATTGAATACTCTTCAATGAAGCTCATCACTGTCTCATCCGAATCTGTTCCAAATTTGAGTGCATCTTTAATCCACAACAACATATGTATGTGAGGAGCACCTCTCGCTTGGTACTCCTTTCTCCAAAAGAAATCCAAAACCTCTCCAAGGGGAAAAATTTTTTTGTTGGTAATGAAAGACATCATAGCTTCAAATCTATGATTAAAATATCTGCATACATTCGCTGGATCCAAAGAACACAGTTCTCCAGGTGTTTTGAATTCTATATTTTGTATATTTGCATTTGCCTTGTGTATAAATTGAAGTAAGTCGTCCCATGCATACTTGGCACAGCTAAGAGTGAGGAACCATGTAGGAGTTCCTAAGTTTCTTAGCATACATTTCAATTCCCCATGATGACGATACCAATACTCGTTTGTACCACGCAGACATGCCATGAGATTGATTAGATGAGATCCCAAAATATTATCTTGCAGATTAACTTTCTCCATAAAGTCGCTCGCCGAAAACATTTTGGAGATGTTCTCCACTTTTCAGTATATGGTTTACTGCATAAGAAAGCCCAGACAAGTCACTTTCATACAGTAGATGAAACAAATATGGGATGTATTGACGAAACCTT
Source organism: Lissotriton helveticus (assembly GCF_964261635.1). Classification (NCBI taxonomy): domain Eukaryota; kingdom Metazoa; phylum Chordata; class Amphibia; order Caudata; family Salamandridae; genus Lissotriton; species Lissotriton helveticus. The sequence continues at coordinate 1,709,298,924 of NC_136063.1, read as the reverse complement.
GGATCTTCAGCATATAATCTTAAAGTCCGGTATTCAGATGCTGGAATTTGAAGTGGTCGATCGTCATATCGTCCACCTCGACCTGTTGGAAATAGCTGTGGAAGACAACGAGCTTCCAAACTTTCTTCCCATACACTAATGGGACTTCCTTTTGCTGATTTCATTTGAAACAAGTCAATTGCATTCCCCATTACTTCTTTGGAATGCAAAGGATGAACAGTATAATGTTCATATATTTCTTCACTTCTAGGCACATCAACTTTTTCAATTTGGCCAGCTGATCAATCACTGTCTTCATCTGCAGCTGTTTCCTCTGCTCCAACACATATATGTTTGTAGTACTCATTGTTTTTGACCAAATACAACGTTGCCTTTTTGACTTTCCTAACATCCACTTAATCTTGCCAGATTTTCTTACTCTTTGTCGGAACCCCATTAACTAGAATAACCAGAGGTTCCTCTTCCACTTTCTCTACACCAATTGTATCAATATTTTTCTTGAAATCTAGAGGCAAATAAACAACTCTTCCCTTTAATCCTCTCTGTAAATCTGAAGGAGGCAATTTCCCTATCTTAGGCTCCATGCGAACAATCTAATTCAGTTCCATGCAAAAGAGCACTGTTTAATTGTTTAAGCTTAAGTGCTGGACTTTTTGCATAATACAACCTTCTCACTAATTTCCTCATTTTGTTATGATGCACTGCTAACATCCTAAAATGATGAAAAAGACTCTGACATACTTTTCTTGAAAGACAAGCCAGTGAATGGCCTTGCAAACCTCTCTTTTCTCTCACTCTGCAAGGATCTAAGTCTTGCAACATTTTCATTTTCTGTTTTAGACTTTTCTTACTATATGTACGTAAGAAATTACGAAGCAAATCGATTGATTCCTGTAGCACGCTACAAATACTACTACACTTCCAAGTGTACACTGGACCCTTAGTACGTCTCCCTAAAACTTCATTAGTTAATACCTCTTCTGCATCTCTAGACACAAGTTTCTCTTTTTCAATCGGACAACCATCTTTCACCTCATATGCTCGACCACTGGTGTCAACTGCATGCACCAAATCATTCTCCTGAAAGTAACTCTCCTCATTAAAAAATGGCTCACAACTTGAACTATGCATCCATTCTCCAGAAAAAACTTTACAAAAATTAGTCTGATTAATTACTCTCTTGCATCTACTCTTTGATTTGAAAACATCAATTGTCTTGTTAAGTGTCCTAATTCTATTGATTATTAAAATAAATAATTTTTTCTTAACTTCAAAAGCCTGATCAACAATCTTCTCTACACTTTTCTTTTTCTTATATAAAGCAGATCTCTGTTTACCTTTTTTAATATTTTTTAACAAATTTAAAACCACCCTATTGCGAAACATTCGTTTACGAATGACCCTAAATTGATTTTGCATTCTATTCCTATACATATTATTGTCTCCTGCTGCAGTAGTAAAAACTTTTTGGGATCTCTCCTTCCTCTTCAAATTTGCTCTCTCCTTCTCTTTTTGTACATTCTGTCCAACATTTTTTTTTATCTACATATGTTCCGTAAGAAAGACTTAGTTGTCTTACCAGGAGCTTTTTTCCTGTTTTTTGAAGTATTTGTTGTAGGAGACTGCTTTAATTCCGTTGCTGTTTTTGGTTTTTTCCGCTTAACATCTTTTTGTCTCCTTTCCCTTGAGGGCATACTTCCTTACTAATTAAATCTTGGTTTTAATCTGTGGTAAACAAAAAAAAAAAAAATCATTATAGACCACTATTACCAAACAACAAAACAATGACAATAAGCAAACAATATAAACACTATAATGCTTATACATATGACCTTATCTCTGTTTTTTAAATATAATTCTAAAAAAATATTTCGGGCACATGAATTGGTTTTACATTATTGACAAAGATTAGATAGTATTTGCATGATTAAAAAAATATATTTGCACATTTCACAATCATATCACCTGTGTTTCCTCAGATTAGTAAGGAAATTGTGCACATGAGGTAAGGCCTGTCCAGGGGAACATAGGTGGTCAGACCGGTGTCTAAGAGTGCACTGGACTGGACTTTATGAAGCCTATCCCCCACTACACTCTTAGATACAGCCCTCACCTTCTTTCCACCCCTGGACAGACCTCTCTTCCACTACACTCGTCAACACAGGCATCACTTCCTATGCACCCCTGGATAATCCTCACCTCATCTGCAACCCTGAATAGACCTCAACACATCTGCACCATGAAACAGGCTTCAGTTCATCTACACTCCTGGACACGCCTCATCTCATCTGCATCCTGTTACCATCAATTATACTCAATGTATTGAGGTCTGTCCAAGGGACACAGATTAGATAATGCTTGTCTAAGGTTTAGAGGAGGTAAGTCCTCTCCATTGCACTCATGGACACAGGCCTCAACTCTTTTGCACCCCTGGACATGCCTCACCTCATCTGCACAATCCACTTCCTAATTAGAGGAAACACAGGTGACATGACTATGAAAGGGTTAAATATTTTTATGTATTCATGCACATACTATTTATTCCTGCTCAAAAATGTTAAAACAATTAATTTACCCCAAAATAGTTTTTGTAATAACATTTTAGAAACAGATCGCAGTTCCTATATACATTTATGAGGCCGTGCGTCACTTTTACGCCGCCAGTGCGTCACTTTTTGTGACGCATCGGCAGCGTAAAACATGCCTCCTGTTGCACACTATTTACAAAGTGAGAGAGATGCATAACTTTATAAACCCCTGCGCTACATTATACCTGCGTCAGGTATAATGTATGCAGAGGGGGCACTCCCCCGCAAAAAGCCTCGTAATAGTGACGCAGTAAAATCTATGAGATTTCACTGCGTCACTTTTAGGACGCTGTTATGTCAAAATCTTACGACTGCCTCACAGCAGACGTAAGACTGACGCAAGCCCTTTCACATGGGGCTTTCCCCATGTGAAAGGACGCATTGCTGCAGTTGCGTCACTTTTGTGACACACTCCAGCAATGCGTCACGTTTGCGCCGTACAGATACGTCAGAAATACCGACTTATCTGTAAGTCCTTGCGCCATGATGCGTCATACATTAAATATAACACATCATTGGTGTCACAAGGAGTGCGCAGTGAAAAGTGACGCATCGCTGTTTTCAGAAATAAGGCTCTCAGTGTGCTTCCTAATCTGACGTAACACAGGTGACATGATTGTGAAAGGTTCAAATATTTTTATGTAATCATGCACACACTATTTATTCCTTCTCAAAAATGTAAAAACCATTGATTTGCCCCAAAATCGTTTTTTGAATAACATTTTAGAAACAGAGCACAGGTCCTATGTACAAGCATTCCATTTCAGTACTGAAAACTCACTATTTTACAAAATACATTTCCTCTCTCTTGCAAACATTCCTACCAAGCATTACCAAAAAAAATGACACAAACCAACACCAAAGAAGCTCAGTCTGATTCCTAATCTGAGGTAACACAGGTGACATGATTGTGAAAGGTTCAAATATTTTTATGTAATCATGCACACACTATTTATTCCTTCTCAAAAATGTAAAAGCCAATGATTTGCCCCAAAATCGTTTTTTGAATAACATTTTAGAAACAGAGCACAGGTCCTATGTACAAGCATTCCATTTCAGTACTGAAAACTCACTATTTTACAAAATACATTTCCTCTCTATTGCAAATATTGATACCATGCATTTTCAAAAAGCATCACACAAACCAACAGCAAAGAAGCTCAATGTGCTTCTTAATCTGAACTCTCTATCTATATTGAATGAATCATAACTCACCTTTACAAATGCTTTGGGAGATTGAGAACAGTGTCAGATACACACACCAATATTTCTTTAGCAGAGCAAAAGGTATGTACTCCAGGCACTGCAACCATGAATGGCACAGAAAACCTCTAATTCTACACACATATTCCTCATGGTAACCAATCAAAACTCTTCCCTCTCTATTTTCAAATCAACACCCTTCCCCCCCTCAGCCCTTTCTACCTGTTACCATAGCAACTCCCTCCTCACTTAGCTCTCAGGGTTAAAAGTGTATTCTACAATGTTGCAAATGAACTCAGCAAGGATGTTTGACCTATCAATAAACCAGCTTATTAGGTGCAATCTTTTTTTTAATGACCATTCAAATGACTTCATTCACAGAACAGAACCATGCACCCTAACTTTCAGTTTTGAACTATCTGAATCCACCAAACTCCTACTGTTCCAACTGCCACTTCATTCCTACATTTCATCTGACTGCACCAGAACCTCCTCTCACCATGTACTCTGTCTGGATTATTGGACATAGCTACATTCACTGGGCTCAAAGGTATGCAGCTATCAGAAATTTTCACAACCTTGATTTACCAAATGTGCACATAAAGTGGATTGGCCAAAGAGGATTGAGATGTCATCAATTGATACCATTGGTGAAAACCTTTCACCATCTGCCACACCCTGACCTTATAATTTTGCACTGTGGTGGAAATGACCTAGGCACTTTGACTGGGGTAGGTCTGGAAATGGTTTGAAAGGACACCTTTGGGCAATTGATGACACTTTTTCCACAAACTGCCTTGGTATATTCCAATATATGCCAAAGACAGAAATGGAAGTGGTCCAACCAATTTTGTCCACAATTTGAGAAAGCACGGAAACATGTGAATAAATCTGTTTCTGCTTACATGAGAGACTATGGAATGGGTTCAATATACAACAACAACTTGCGTTACGACATGCAAGATATCTACAGAGGAGATGGTGTGCACTTCTCAGATGAGGGGAATAGAATATTCCTCCTGAATTTAAGACTGTGCATTGGAACCTACTTGTAGGTACCTAAATCAGCCACACAACCCAAAAGCTCTTTTCAGGGCTACTCTACCTCTGATCACTCAAAATGATTATCTTTTTATAATTTTTTCACTATTTTTCACCAAAGTACGCTCCCCGGTACGCTTCCCAGGGCGCGTACCGGGTGCTCACCCCGCAAAAAAAAATAAAAAATTGGGGGGCATATATGTAGCTCCTAAACTCCCCTCAGAAAACCTAGGGGCTCAGGGGGTCTCTACCGTGCCCCCTTTTACGCATTCCCAATGTTGTTTGTCCTCCATCTTGTGTCTCAATTCTTCCGAAACACAAGATGGAGGACTCCCGTAACGCTGCCGGTACGCGTACCGGGGCGCTCACCGGTAAGCGCTCCCAAATTTGTTTTTTAAAGTTCGTTTACATAAAAACCTCTGTAGAGAAGTTCACCAAATATAGAATAGGCAATACTACATACCAGTCCCTACCATTTTCCCAAATTTGGTGGAATTCCATTCATCCATTTGGCCTGTAGCCCTGTCTAAATATCCTGAGGTAAATTATATGACAAAAACACATCTGAAGTGTTAGAATTTACAACCAATTAAAATGTTACTTTCATTTTCCACTATTATTTCCTGACATTTGATTGGTTATGTACATGAATATATATAAAAAAGAGAAGAAAACACAGCCATTTTGACTACTACTTCCTGAAGTACATTTGAAAAGGATTTTCACTGAGAACTTCAACTGCTTTCACAAAGGTAAGTTGTTATTTTGGAAAGTGAAGTATGTTGTGCACTTTAAGTTAATTTGGGAAAACATTTCCTGATAGTTATATACTATCCCTCTGTAATAGTTATAGATTGAGATAGGCTTCTCTGTTATAGTTATGGATTGACTTAGACTTCTCTTGTATAATTATGAATTTACTTAGGCTTTATCACATACACTTTTTTATATTTCTACTTCCAGCCTGATACCATACACTGCCCAAAGATAACTTCACTGTTAAAAAATCTAAACTACCTGTCTGAACTTAAACCCAACAGTGCCCTATCTCTACTGATAGATTTATTTTTTATGCAATTTACAGCAAGAAAATGGAAGGAGAAGCAAATATTTCTTTGGAAGGAGAAGCAAATATTTCTTTCGAAATTGTTGTACAAAACAACCCTGAAGAAAATATTGCTGAGAATGAAGACTTTGACTTTATGGATGAGTCTATGGACCATGAATTACTTGATTGTGTGGAAAAAATGGAATCATGGACTGAAAATAAGGACATTCCTAACGATGTAATGTTGGAAGTGTTATTAAATTTTGAAAAATCAGAGCAATAAATGTTCCAGACATTATTCATTTTTATATGTAATTCATGAAGTAGTACCAAAATGATTATAATATAAAGTGAGATTTATAGTATACTGTGCAACTTTTTTGTGTTACATAGTAATTTTGCTCATAGTTACTTCCTTTCTCACACTTTATTATCTCCAATGTGTATTTGACATCTCTTTTTCATCTCCTGCCTCCAAGTTGTTTCTGCTTTCCTGACAGACTATAGTATAGATTCCATATACCACAATAACTTCTGTAACAACATGTAAATTATCTACAGAGGAGACAGTCTACATTGAATTTAAAACTCTACATTGGTACCTACATGCTGGTACTTATATCACCCACACAACACAACAACTCTATGCAGAGCTACCCTACCTCTAAGCACTTTCAATTATTATTTTACTGTTTCACTTGGTTTCCCCGTGGTACGCTCCCCGGTACGCTCCCCGCGACCCTTTTATGGCCCCCACATCAAACCTAGGGGGTCAGGGGGAGTCTACTCTACCCCCTTATGGTCATTTCCCCCTTTGTTTTTGAAACCTCTTGTGTCTCGATCCTACCGAGACACAAGATGGCGGTCGCTCCGGACTGTTTGGAATGTTTACAGACACCCGAGAGCCAATCAGCTTTCCGCGAGCGAACTCGCGTTGCGTGCTGGTACGCGCCCCGGTGCGCGTACCGGGACGTGCCTATAGATATATATATATATTTTTTAACCTAAATTACTCAAAATCCACTGGAGCACATATCTTGAGACATAGCAAAGGCACATCGGTCTACCAGTCCCTACAATTTTGCCAAGTTTGGTGGAAATCCATTCAGCCGTTCGGGCTAAAAGTGAGTCCAACCGCCCTATAGAAATTAACATGGGGAAAACACGTTTTGGGACCCCACAAATATCTCGGCCCCCGCTTGACGAATCCCCCCAAACTTTCAGGGAAGGAGCGGAGCGGGCCATCTTCTTTGAGAAATTCGCGAAGATTCGTCCACCGGCGCCAAAGTTATTCCCAATAGAATGTTGCGGATTTCCTATGGAAAACAATCCTAACTATAACTACCTACTGGCGACCGCCAGTAGGTAATATATATGTATTTAGATATATATATATATATATATTTATATATATATATATTCAACCAAACTCCAAAGTTCGCAGCAAACCTCTGCCTCTCACAGCGGCGGCCCCGGACAGGGTTGTGACTCCCGTTATTCCACCAGATTGTTTCCAAACATTACAAACAAAACAATGTCCAGGCCGCTCTGCAGCTCCAGTGTGTTATTTATTTTCAGTGAAAATAAATAACACACTGGAGCTGCAGAGTAGCCTGGACATTGTTTTGTTTGTATTGTTTGGAAACAATCTGGGGGAATATATATATATATATGTAAATATTACCTACTGGCGGGCCAGTAGGTAGTTATAGTTAGGACCTATTTTCCATAGGAAATCCGCAACATTCTATTTTGAATAAGTTTGGAGCCGGTTGACGAATCTTCGCGAAATTTTCAAAACTTACGGTCAGCTCCGGTCCGCTCCTATCCTAAAAGTTTCACTGTGATTCGTCAAGCGGGGGCGAAAAAAAAGCAGGATCCCAAAACGCATTTTCCCCATGTAATTCCCAAAATGCCTTTTCCCTATGCAATTTCCCAATGGACGTTTAGCCACAGCTTAAATGGTGTCAATCCTTTCAGTAGTTACTGAGAAAATTACAGTTAAAAGCATTTATATATCTATGGCCACGTTGGATCCGCGCATACTGAGCACACCATGAGTGCACCATGAGCACACCGTAAGCGCACCCTTCCAATCACACGCTGAATGCTACTGAATGCTAATTGTCTGTCAAGTGGTTGTCAACATTCGAAACCAGAAATTGTTGGCAGCCATTTTGTGCCTCGGAAGAAGGGAAGCTGAAGAAGTCAGTGGAATATGTGTGCAAAACGTAGAAAGGGGGCTGAGTAGAAATACTTTGCCCCACTAGACCTGCTAAGGGGGTCCCAGAAGGACCCCCAGGGCCCACAAAATGTTTTTTTATTTTTTCTAATAAAGACCTGACAGGTGCGTGTAGGGTGCACGGACTCTACCTTAAAAAAATAAATAAAACAAAACAGCATTTTTTATAATTAGGCCCCGGGGGGCTAAATACCGGGGGCAAAATTATTACATTTTATCGGGGGCCCAGAGGGGCCCCCCAGCCCCGGGGATACTCAGCCCCCGGGCTAAAAATAAAATGTTGGGGGAGGGGTTCAAGGTCAAAGCCGTGGGGACCACCACCCCTGGGCCTTTATGTATTGTGGGAGGGAGACTGCGTGGCCCCCCTCCTGGAGCACTCAAGGGCAACGTCACCCCCCGGGGCTACACAAAAAATGGTTGGGGGGCTGCAAGGACTTCCAAGCCCCGTGGACAACCACTCCCCGGGGCATTATGTATCGTGGGAGGGCCGGCTCCTGCAGTGTCCCGGGGTGTCCATCCCGCCCTCCCATAGCAAGGAAATCTGTTCTCTCTTTCAAAATCTAAATAAGATAGATTTTCCACATGGGGAGCTGCATGTTAGTAGCTTCCAATGTGGAAAAGCAATGTCAGGTCCAAAACGCGTAGAAGTTGTGCACCAAAGGCACTGGAGTTGTGCACCCTACAGATTATGATTCGTGCATCCAGCACTTGCACACCAGGGGGCCGCGCTGGGTGCGCAACTTCTAATTTTACCGTAAAAAAAGTCCCCTATCAGTAATTTCTAATATCCCCGGGGACCCCATGCCCCGGGTCTTATAAAAAATGTTGTGGACCATGGGGGGAAGCCAACATGCCCTCACGGTCCCACCGGCCCCCACATCCTTCGGGAGCCAGCATTGCTTTTCCACATGGGGAGATGCTAACATGCATGTGGAAAAGCAATCTAGTTTGGATTTTGAAAGAGAGAACAGATTTACCAGCCGTGAGGCTCCTGCCCTCTCACAGCAAACAGCAGTGTCCTGGGGGTAGGCACCCCGGGACACTGCAGGAGCCGGCCCTCGGGTGTTGTGGTCCCCAGGGCCCTCGAGGGCTGCATGCAGAGGGCCACGCAGCCTGCCTCCCACAATACCTAACCCCTGAGTGTGGCTCAGGGGTTAGAGGCAGCAGACCCGGAAGCAGAGATCGGTCCTGGACCAGGGTTAAATTCCCCGCCTCGGCGGGGTCTTGGGCTAAAAATTCCATGGACTCGATAATTCTCGCCCCGGTGCCTCCTCGACTCACGGGTTCACACTCTGCGACTCTGGGCAATAGCTTGCTTAATCTCCACAACGGCCCCTCGTGGTGGGATGCCTGACTTTCACCTTGTGGATACCCTGCTATCTCACAGGGGAATACCAGGAAGGGTTCCCTAAGCAAGCGCCGGGAAACCCACTGCGGGTAGCTGTGCGCTATATAAGCTCAACTACAATACACAAATCCCTGGGGGTGGTGGTTCCTGGGGCTTGAGGGGGGTCTTGAGGCCCATACACTTCTAATTTTGCAGGGGGGGCATTAAAGCCACCCCAACCATTTATTTTACAGCCCCGGGGGGTGCTTCTCACTCTTGCATAGGAAACAGCAATGTTGAAAAAATCTTCCGGTAAGATAACAAAGGATTTTGCAGTCCATTTTTGACTTTTTTGTTGTACTTTGCAGCCGTTAAAGCGACGACAATTTTAACTCTGTCTTTGTAAATATGCCATTAAGTTTTGTAATGTCGACAATCTCGTCTTCCATTTAAATAGGCACGAAGTATTTATTGAAGTTCATTGTGAATCGTGAAGCCACACTGTCTAATTGTGATCGATAAAGAATTGAATGAGTTGTGTACTTGTTTTGCTTGTAATGTGCATAAGGGCAGATTTACAAGTTCAGTTCATTACTATTGCATCACTTTTAAGATGGGAAAAGTGACGCGAAAGTGGCGCAAGGGGATAGTAAATCTGGTACACAGTGTTCTGTTTTACTTTGCTTACCTTTCTGTCATGTAGAGGATCCTGGGTAATTATAACGGTTTCTGTACAGCCTGTACCTTTCAACCCTACCCCCAAATGGCTTACTGCCTGTTACCATAGTAACAGTTCAAGGAACACTTAAGTGAGCGCAGAGGTTAGAAGTTCACCACACTATGGGGTCGATTACGATGGAGGACAAAAGGACGACCGCCGGCATGGAGTAGACAGAAAATGCCTTTTTCCAGTCCGCCAGCCACGGCCACTCCGTCCGCCATATTAGGATGGGAAGCACTGCCAAATGTCTGTACGCCGCGGAAGAGCACGCACCGCCACGGAACTACACCCGACCCCGCGGCGGACGTAACCAATCCAGAGACACCGCCGTACGGAATGACGTCTCCGACCGTCCTCTAAATCACGATGGCGGAAAACACACATCAAATCGCTGCGGAAAAACAACCTGCCTGAACACGGCGGATTCATCAGAGCGGAGAGGCAAAACATTGCAGAGATACCCACCACAGGCAGATCGCCGTCATGGACCCAGCGCTACACGCATTCCCTATACTTTTCCTGCTTCACCACCAGCAAGTCATGGGCCGTCGCCGATGACGACGCAGGTACGCCAATACATCAATTGCTGTTGGAAGGGGAGTACCTTCTGGGCCGTGACGTGGGGAGGGGGAGGGTCATGTTGGGGAAACAGCATTTACGATAGCAGCAATATATCAACAATGCAAGGAGACAACCAGGAATGACAAAGACAAACCACTACACACAATTGACTTGCTTTATTGCACATAATAGGGGTATAATCCTACAGTAGCCAATAGCATGGGCACTGGGTAGAACAGAGCAGGTACATCTGAAGCAGCACATGAGAGGGCACAATGCAGTATCAGAACAGCAACAGGGCAGTGTCCATAAGAGAGCAGGCACATCAGAGGCACCACATGAGAGGGCACATTGCAGTATCAGAACGGCAACAGGGCAGTGTCCATAACAGAGCAGGTACATCAGAGGCAGCACATGAGGGCACAATGAGGCATCCTAACAGAAACAGGGCAGTGTTCACAACAGAGCAGGTACATCTGAGGCAGCACATGAGAGGGGCCAAGTGCATCAACAGACCATGGCAAGGCACAGGTACATCAGAGGCAGCACATGAGAGGGGCTAAGCGCATCAACAGTCCATGGCAAGGCACAGGTACATCAGAGGCAGCACATGAGAGGGGCTAAGTGCATCAACAGTCCATGGCAAGGCACAGGTACATCTGAGGCAGCACATGAGAGGGGCACAGAGAATCAACAGTCCATGGCACAGAGCAGGTACATCTGAGGCAGCACATGAGAGGGGCACAGAGCATCAACAGTCCATGGCACAGAGCAGGTACATCTGAGGCAGCACATGAGAGGGGCTAAGTGCATCAACAGTCCATGGCAAGGCACAGGTACATCAGAGACAGCACATGAGAGGGGCTAAGTGCATCAACAGTCCATGGCAAGGCACAGGTACATCAGAGGCAGCACATGAGAGGGGCTAAGTGCATCAACAGTCCATGGCAAGGCACAGAGCAGGTACATCAGAGGCAGCACATGAGGGCACAATGCAGTATCATAACGGCAACAGGGCAGTGTTTATAACAGAGCAGGTACATCTGAGGCAGCACATGAGAGGGGCACAGAGCGTCAACAGTCCATGGCACAGAGCAGGTACATCAGAGGCAGCACATGAGAGGGGCCAAGTGCATCAACAGTCCATGGCAAGGCACAGGTACATCAGAGGCAGCACATGAGAGGGGCTAAGTGCATCAACAGTCCATGGCAAGGCACAAAGCAGGTACATCTGAGGCAGTACATGAGAGGGGCTAAGTGCATCAACAGTCCATGGCACAGAGCAGGTACATCAGAGGCAGCACATAAGGGCACAATGCAATATCATAACAGCAACATTGCAGTGTTCATAACAGAGCAGGTACTTCTGAGGCAGCACATGAGAGGGGCTAAGTGCATCAACAGTCCATGGCACAGAGCAGGTACATCAGAGGCAGCACATGAGGGCACAATGCAGTATCATAACAGCAACAGGGCAGTGTTCATAACAGAGCAGGTACATCAGAGGCAGCACATGAGAGGGCCACAGAACATCAACAGTCCATGGCAAGGCACGGAACAGGTACATCAGAGGCAGCCCATGAGAGGGGCTAAGTGCATCAACAGTCCATGGCAAGGCACAGGTACATCAGAGGCAGCACATGAGAGGGCACAATGCAGTATCAGAACAGCAACATGGCAGTGTTCAGAACAGAACAAGTACATCGGAGGCAACACAAGTACGTGGGTCAAGTGCCCCGTCCCATGGACATTAATAATGCAAGGGTGGTTACAATGGACAATCTAGACACCAAGTCAAATGACATGTGAGTGATGGGAGCTACACCTCACAGCACATAATCTGGTGGACTGATTGACCTAGTCACCTCGGACACACTGCCAGCACCAGAACCAGGAGTGTGAGACACAGCCACAGCTCTAGTGACTGACACATGAGCCATAGACCCAGACACACTGCCAGCACCAGAAACAGGAGTGTGAGACACAGCCACAGATGTAGTGACTGACACGTGAGCCATAGACCCAGGCACACTGCCAGCACCAGATACAGGAGTGTTAGACACAGCCACAGCTCTTGTGACTGACACATGAGCCATAGACCCAGATACAGGAGTGTGAGACACAGCCACAGCTCTAGTGACTGACACATGAGCCATAGACCCAGATACAGGAGTGTGAGACACAGCCTTTATGTCTTAGAAGATTCCCTTTGGGCACCTTAGTTCAGAGACAACAATTCTATCAAACACATAGACAAATATTAAATCACACAAAAATCTATCAATTGAAGCAATGCATAAAATAATAATAAACCAATAGCTAAAGCTGGCACAGTTTATTCATTTACATTAAAAACCAATAAAATAGAAACATGATTAAAATACAATTAATATTGGGAACACAGATAATATATAATAAAGGAACTGATTATATGCAAAAATGAATCAGCACTTCCTACAAAAAAGGGGGAGGGTACACAAAAAAGATTAACGTTCTGCAACAGTCAGAGTAATCCTTAATTAGTATATAGTGTGCTTCTCCCTTTGTTTCAACGCGTTTCGACGGACAGTATAAATTTAGCCGCCTTCATCAGGAATATATTAACTGTCTTCCCAAGAGACTTCTGAAATTCAAACAAAATTTGTTTTAGAATCCAGAATTTATTTAGGAATAACCTAATACTAAATCAGCTAAACCTAAAAGGTGAAATAAAATTATCAGTACATTGCTCCATTGATGAATACATCCCGTAATTTAACACATCAGCACTTTCATGCTGCCTATCTGGTTAGACACAAACATACATAATAAACCGCTATTATACCGACATGAAGACAGACATTAATAAACACCTAGAGAAACTGATATTCGATTTTAAAGTATGTTCACAAAGGAATCATATCATATTTTCTCATTTTTTCATTTTTTCACAGCAATAGTTTGGGTATACATTTTTCATATTGCATTGCCATTGATCTAATCACATATGTATATGATACCTCTTTAGTATGGTTCATGCTGGCTAGAAGTTTATTATAGCAGAGCAGTTAGATGTTCCCTCTAAACGCTATAGTGATACACATACCTTAAAAGACCTATAGGCTCGGGGTAGGTAACCTCCTTAAAGGATCTTAACGTTTTCGTCCAGCGAAACAACTCTATATTTAAAGCCACACAGGAATGTCTGTAATATATAATATGAGAGACCATAAGATACGTATACTTCTCCTATATTTGAGTAGAACTATACCAATTTCTATATATCTACCTTATAGAGGCTCTCATCTAAGGCGGACTATGCTTCATGTGTTTTCAGCCCCATACAGATGGACAAGATGAAGACTATAATCACAAAGGGAAATTGATATTGGATAACACCAATACTCAATAGACAATCCTTAATATACGGATCAGACGACGCTATACTCACATCTAAATCCCGTCAGAATACTTGGGAATAGATCTTATATTGTTTGCACAATGTATGTGGTTATCTGTGGTTGTGTAGACATTAAACCTACAAGATATATACAAAATTCCGCTTAGTTCTCCAAAAACCCCACTTGTCAAACAACGTTTATAGGAGGCCCGATCTCCATACTTACTTAAAAAACGTTCGATTTACAATTAATGTGCAAGCAGTAGGGTGGACACATCGATAATAAAGCGTATCTACATACGTCTTCTCAATCGTAGTGCTATGGAGATAAAACAATAAAGAAGGACTCCCATAAGTATCCGTCCTCTCTATGGCTTATATATTCCAAATAATGATTAAGAGGTCACTCTACTTACATTTTACTTTTATATCGGTGACCCTCGGTCCAGAGAGCTAAATCCAGCCTCTCAGTCTTGTCCCTTAAAATATGTGCAGCCTCTGTATAGGAAATCCCAGGCACTGATTATATATATTGAATACCAAAAGCTGACCTATCCTAGATATCACTACCATCAACCATACCTTGAGTAAGAGTAAACCGACGTCCCGCGTGCACTCCCGGTAGACTTATCGACAAAACGCCTTTGAGATAAAGCGCCCGGTTTATATATTCGATATCGCGTTCCATTCACTTACTCCGTAATTATGTAGTTACGTAAGAGCTGGAAGTTCATGGAAATCAAAAGAGGACTTACATAGTTGATACAAAAGGTGGACAACTCACCTCCTAGCATGATGTATCTATTTTACTTGTACTAGTAGTACCAAAGCTCCCCATTCATGGGCAGCAAAGAAAGACTGTGGTCGATTACACCAACATCGTCTCTGGTCGGAATCACTAGAGCCTATTAGTCAAACTCACTTCATCATATTATGTGGCGAAAATACCAACCACCTCATTTCCAGTATCAGGGTCTATGATAAATCGAAAAGATATACTCTATACTATTTTTTAATAAAAAACCTTATATCGATGAAATAGTCTGTTTGGCACAGATATGGAGACCTCATACTACTTACGCAATGTATATCTAGTTAATCAGTATGTATCTCGGGGCAATAACGAGACACTCATTTTGATAAGACCCATAAAGGTCCACCACCACCCTCCGACGGGGCAATCATATCCACTATGGTAAAATTCTATCTTTTGTATAATAACAGGTCGATGTCAAAAACCCGTCGTAGTAGAGCTTGTAAGGACATGTTATAGAGAACACATTTCTCTCCCGAAGACATTTAGGTAAATATATTCAGGTGGATACATGAATTTCAGTTCATAAGATTTTGGCTTATAAAAAATCGTGCAATTCAAGAGCATATTTCTACAGCCCTATAGCAGAAATAGAATGTTATAGATCATGCTAGACATAATAGACAAAGTCAATATTTCTTGTACGTAAGAGGATTCTAAGTTCTAACACATCTCTTACAAGCCAAGTCTAAATAGGATAACAACCCGCCTAGTTTCCACCAATGATGCGGTCCCACTCTTCTCGCGAGTCAAGTCCATTCCTCACTGTGTTGAGGTAAGAGATGTACCACTGTTCTCTATGTTTCCGAACATTAACAATGTTGCCACCTCTTTTACCTATCTTAACCCTCTCCAGAATAAACCATCTAAAGTCACATTATCCATGTTTCTTCTCCAGAAAATGAGCAACAATAGGGGCTGTTATTTTTTGGGTCCTAATCGCTGACCTATGCTCCTGAAGCCGAATCCGTGCTTCTCTACCCTTTTCTCCAACATAACAAAACCCACATGGGCATATGAGGAGGTAAATAACATTTTTGCTTCTACAGTTATTGTGGGTTTTACATTTCACAGCCATGTTGTTACAGGTAATTTCCGTTGACACTATGCATTGATCACAGATGTTACACATTCCACATTTAGTGGTTCCCACTACTTTGGTGTTATCTAATGTCCTTTGGTTATCCACCACATCCTCTTTGTATGTATGTACCAACAGATCGCGCAAGTTCTTGTTCTTTTTAAATGCAAAGAGGAGTTTCTCTAGGGCAGTCTCCTCATCATGATTCAAGATGTGCCAGTTTTTGTTGACCCCATTTTTGATTTGGTTACTTATTTTAGAGAATTTACTAACGAACACCACTTTATTCAGTGGACTTTTTTCTTTTTTCGTTGTTTAGATGAGAGCATCACTATCATAAAATCTCGCTCTTTTCAGCGAGTGAGACAACAGTTTTTTGGGGTATCCTCTATCTTTGAACTTCTTTTTCAGTATCTCAGCATGTTTATAATAGTCATTGATGTTAGAGCAATTCCTCCTACGCCGGAGGAATTGATTGAATGGGATACTTTCTTTCTGTGATTTGGGGTGAAAGCTTGAAAAGTGGAGAAGGGTATTCTTTGCCATAGGTTTTGTAAACAATTCAACCGACAACACCCCATCGGAATTTTTTATAGAGATGTCAAGGAAGTCCACCTTTGTGGTACTATAAGACGAAGTGAATCTGAGATTTGGATCTCCTAGGTTAATCCAGCTAAGAACCTCCTCCAATAATACAATAGATCCTTCCCAAATAAAGAAAATATCATCGATGTAGCGGTACCAGCCCGCTACATTTTCAAAAAATGGGGCCATCTCATTGTCTATATGTTTAGCCTCAAAGTTCCCAACATAAAGGCAAGCCAGACTCGGGGCACATGTAGCCCCCATACTAGTCCCTTTTAGTTGCCTAAAGTATTCATTTTTGAAGAGGAAGACATTATTAGTTAAGATGAGTCTCACACAGTCTACAATGAAGTCCTTATTGGCACCTCCTAGATCCTGGTTAGACAGCAGGTCATCGATCACTTCAACTGGGTCAGCCTGGGGGATGTTAGTGTAAAGAGACTCAATGTCCAGAGTGACCAGACACTGAGTCTCTTCACAAAATGGCAGACCCTCAACCATCGAGATGATGTGCGCCGAATCTCTTACATATGATTTTAGACTGCACACCAAAGGCCTCAAGAAGTGATCTACATATTTACTTACTGGCTCAAGTAAAGAGTCAATACTACTTACAATAGGCCTCATAGGGGGGTCTAATTTGTGTTTATGTACCTTTGGAAGGCCATAAATAGCAGAAGTTTTAGGTTCCAGGTTGTTAAGGAATTTATATTCCTCCTCACAAATATAACAGTCATCCCTGGCATTGGTAAGGAGAGCCAAACATTCTTGTAAGACAGCTAGCATTAGTGCGAACATAATGTTCCTTGACCTCTAACAATTTGAGCATCCTCTCCTCATAATTTGCAGTGTCAAAAACCACCACTCCACCCCCTTTATCTGCAGGTTTTACAGTCAGGGAGCTATCATGTCTAAGTTTGTCCAATGCTTCTCTCTCAATTTTAGAGATTAAAAGAATAGGATTTCTTATCATTGTCAAGAAGTCTATGTATTCCACTCTCAACTGCTGTTTCGAATGCCTCAATATTCTTGCCTACCTTGCCCAGGGTAGGTGTGAAAGTCGATTTGGGTTTTATTACAGAAATATTATCATGGACTCTACTCTCTCTATTTTCGAAAAATCGTTTAAGTCAAATTTTTCTAAAAAATGACCGGAGATCTTTCTCCAATTGGAATTTATCAAGATAAGTGGAGGGTACGAAACTAAACCCTCTGCTCAAAATATTTATCTCTATACTACTAAGATCTTTACTAGATAACTTTATTACTGGTAGTTGGCTGGTCTCCAATATTGTTTGCTCCGCGTGTTCATATATTCCTGCTGAGGAGGTGCCCGGTTGAACTGTTGTTGGCGGCCACGGTTGAATTGGCCGCGCCCTTGATTTCCATTGTATCTCTGGGCTCTTCTTGGGCGCGATTCTAAAAAATGGCCTTGATCATGTCCACTTCTGCCAGGTTCATTATTATGGCAATCCTCCTCCTCACTACTGGAACCCGATGTATCGGAAAAGGTAACCTGCTTATTACCCCCTCGGGAATAGATTTGACCATTTTGTGGTCTATCCCAATTACCATCATTTCTACTCTGATAATAATTCTCTCTTAAATAAGGGTAAATGTTTTCTTCAGAGAAGAGTTCGATATATTTTTTCAATTTATTGGTTTCCTTATTTAACAAGTAGTCACTGTATCCTTCTACATCTTTGTTAATATTGGCCAATTTCTTTTTAGCCTCCTCGAGTGCAGGGCAATTTTTAAGTTCTGTTTCTAACTTCTCAATCTCCTCTTGTTCGAGTATTATAAGTCCTTGAGCAGTGTCAATAATTAAAAGCATCCAGTCTCTACTACATCTATTAGAGATCAGTGCCCATGTTTCTAGAAATTTTGTATTCTCTGTGAATAGGCCCGGTTCATTTCTGACCTGTAAGCCAATGGGAATGGTGCCTGATTTAACATACTCGACTAAAAAGTCTACATGGGCTTCTGTTCGGATGAGCTTCTTTTTTAAGTTTAATAGTTTGCCCCAATTTTCTCCCTTACCAGACACAACGGTGATTTTATTTCCACTTTTAGTATTGATGATACGGTGTAATTGATCATCACTAAACCCAAAGGTCTTAATCTGATCCATCGCTGATTGACACCCTAATTACTGTCTAGAAACTAGACAACAACTCTCCAGCTACAAAGGACCGTGCACAGATTCTCTAATAAAAAAGAGAGGGACCCCAACACCAAAGGGATAGGGTACCAGAACTGACTTTATGTCATAGAAGATTCCCTTTGGGCACCTTAGTTCAGAGACAACAATTCTATCAAACACATAGACAAATATTAAATCACACAAAAATCTATCAATTGAAGCAATGCATAAAATAATAATAAACCAATAGCTAAAGCTGGCACAGCTTATTCATTTACATTAAAAACCAATAAAATAGAAACATGATTAAAATACAATTAATATTGGGAACACAGACAATATATAATAAAGGAACAGATTATATGCAAAAATTAATCAGCACTTCCTACAAAAAAGGGGAGGGTACACAAAAAAGATTAACGTTCTGCAACAGTCAGAGTAATCCTTAATTAGTATATAGTGTGCTTCTCCCTTTGTTTCAACGCGTTTCGACGGGCAGTATAAATTTAGCCGCCTTCATCAGGAATATATTAACTGTCTTCCCAAGAGACTTCTGAAATTCAAACAAAATTTGTTTTAGAATCCAGAATTTATTTAAGAATAACCTAATACTAAATCAGCTAAACCTAAAAGGTAAAATAAAATTATCAGTACATTGCTCCATTGATGAATACATTCCGTAATTTGACACATCAGCACTTTCATGCTGCCTATCTGGTTAGACACAAACATACATAATAAACTGCTATTATACCCACATGTAGACAGACATTAATAAACACCAATATAAGATCTATTCCCAAGTATTAGGTTATTCTTAAATAAATTCTGGATTCTAAAACAAATTTTGTTTGAATTTCAGAAGTCTCTTGGGAAGACAGTTAATATATTCCTGATGAAGGCAGCTAAATTTATACTGTCCGTCGAAACGTGTTGAAACAAAGGGAGAAGCACACTATATACTAATTAAGGATTACTCTGACTGTTGCAGAACGTTAATCTTTTTTGTGTACCCTCCCCTTTTTTGTAGGAAGTGCCGATTAATTTTTGCATATAATCTGTTCCTTTATTATATATTGTCTGTGTTCCCAATATTAATTGTATTTTAATCATGTTTCTATTTTATTGGTTTTTAATGTAAATGAATAAACTGTGCCAGCTTTAGCTATTGGTTTATTATTATTTTATGCATTGCTTCAATTGATAGATTTTTGTGTGATTTAATATTTGTTTATGTGTTTGATAGAATTGTTGTCTCTGAACTAAGGTGCCCTAAGGGAATCTTCTATGACATAAAGTCAGTTCTGGTACCCTATCCCTTTGGTGTTGGGGTCCCTCTCTCTTTTATTAGAGAGTGTGAGACACAGCCACAGCTCTAGTGGCTGACACATGAGCCATAGACCCAGACACACTGCCAGGACATGTCCCTTTACAGTGACCAACAAAGACCATAACAGCATCTGAGACATGAGAGTGGCAGACACACACAGTGCCAGTACCTGAAACAGGAGAGGGCACAACTGACACAGTGCTACTACATGAGGCATGACAGCGAACAACAGACACAGTGCCACTATCTGACACATGAGAGTGAACTGCAGCTGACCCACTAGGACCACTGAAATGATGAGCCACAGGGCTGTATGGGCCAGGAGGCAGGGTGGCTCTGGGAGCTGGGCACAGCTGTACTGGAGCGACATTGGGGTGATCAGGTGTCACTGGTGTGTGTCTCTGTTTTTTTGGGATATGTAGGGGCACCCTGGACATGACTGGACTGGTAAGTGTTGTGGCCTCATCAGAAACATCACCCATCAAAGGTGGATTATGTGCTGGTGGAGGTCTGCTCTCTGGGAAGGTGCTGGACCCTGCTTGACGTTTGCTGTGGCCCTGCCTTCTGCTCTCTGCATCATGTGTAATGGGGGATGCAACAACAGTGTACTCCTTCCTCTGCTTCTGCGGGGTGTGGATGGGAGTAGAGGTATGGGGGGACTCCATGGCTGACACATGTGTTTTACGTTCTTTCGCCAACATCAGCCTCAGGGCAGGCAGGGGTGATATATGCCTGTCCTTGATGGAGCTCGTGTCCATGGGAGAACCCTTGGCCCTGGGAGGTGCCTTGGCCGTAGGAGGTGTTCTGTCTCTGGAATGTGCCTGATCCGTGGGCGGTGCCCTGTCCCTTGGAGTTGGCTTGTCCTTTGTAGTGTCCCTCTCCATTGTAGTGTACCTG
Organism: Lissotriton helveticus; assembly: GCF_964261635.1. Classification (NCBI taxonomy): domain Eukaryota; kingdom Metazoa; phylum Chordata; class Amphibia; order Caudata; family Salamandridae; genus Lissotriton; species Lissotriton helveticus. The sequence continues at coordinate 1,709,277,964 of NC_136063.1, read as the reverse complement.
TCCTTTGAAGTATCTTTGTCCCTGGGAGTGTCCCTGGCCTTGGGAGGTGCCCTTTCCTTTGTAGTGTCCTTGTCCTTGGGAGTGTCCCTGGCCTTGGGAGGTGCCCTTTCCTTAGTAGTGTCCTTGTCTTTGGGAGTGCCCCTGGCCTTGGGAGGTGCCCTTTCCTTTGTAGTGTCCTTGTCCTTGGGAGTGTCCCTGGCCTTGGGAGGTGCCCTTTCCTTTGTAGTGTCCTTGTCCTTGGGAGTGTCCCGGGCCTTGGGAGGTGCCCTTTCCTTTGTAGTGTCCTTGTCCTTGAGAGTGTCCCGGGCCTTGGGAGGTGCCCTTTCCTTTGTAGTGTCCTTGTCCTTGGGAGTGTCCCTGGCCTTGGGAGTACCTTTTAAGGGAGATGCCTGTGTTACATGTGAATCCCTGTCCCCCAACACCTCATGAGGATCCTGTGTGTCAACTCCAGGGTAGCTGATGTCGTGTTCGGTGAACGACTTCCTTGTCCTAGGGGATGGTGTCTGTGCCCTCCGTGCCCTGCCTTGCTGCCTGTGGCTGCTTCTAGTGCAATACCCAGAAAATGACGCCTGGTCTGAAATGTCACTCTCCCCTGAGACATCAAGTGGTGTGGATGGGAGAACTGAAGTAGAACCTTGTCCATGCGACTGTAGAATGGCTGCAGAGACTGTGTTTGCTAATGACTGAACTGTTCTGTGGAGACCAGCGACATCGCCATGCATCCCCTCCATGAATGCTACCACCTGCCCCAACTTCCTATCGTGGTCTTGGAATGCATTGATCATGTTGGTCTGCCCTACACACAGCTGTCGCAGCAGATCAACAGCCTCAGCACAAATTGCACTTTGTGTCACAGGGGCAGGGGCAGCGGTGCCTGCACCGAAGGCAACTCTGCTCCCCCTACTCTGGCGAGCACGAGCAGTACTTGTTGCAGTTGGTGGCAGTGTGGGCCCTGTGTGCTGTGTACCGACTGAAGGTGTTGATTGCCCACTCCATGTGTCTACCAACAGTGCTGACTCACCACCATTGTCTGAAGATGAGGACAATGGTGTCTCCACATGTGAGTCCTCAGGGACAGTTCTGTCCCCCTCTCCGGGGCTGCTCTCTTCAGTCTCAGTCTGCGTGTGTGTGATCTCGGATCCGGATGCATTGTCACCACTCATCTCAGTCGTCTGTGGGTCAGTGCCCTCGGCCAAATCTGAAAGAGAGAGAAATGAGGTTTACCTAAGTGCCACACTCACGTATTGAAGGTTACAAAATCACAACTTTCCTCACAGTCGACTAACATGTAGCACCCATCCTGCACACGAACCACCCCTACCAGACATCCTCATGTCAAAGAACTGGGGGTGCCTGTGAAACATGTACATCAAACAAACAGGGCGAGTGCATGCAGACCACCACACAAGTGATGCCATGTGAACACAGACCTCAACGGCATGTCCTGGGACCCTGCACTACAATGCAACTGGAATGTCCACCTGGCAGACATGGATGCTAATGCTCACTCCGCTAATGGCACCAACATGCAATTGCAGCAAAACATACGCACCACGGATGACACTATTGTGTCTGAGCACCAATACATGCATGAACTCACAAGTCACAGACACATACAGTCTGCTTACCGCTAGTTTGCTGTTGATCCCCTCTCAGCCGGGCGGACAGGTCAGGATGCGTCACAGCTATGATACGGTGCATTAGAGGGGTCATAGTGCGTCGTGCAAGCTGGGTTGATCTTGGAATCAGCCCCAGTGTCATCTCCGCCACATTCTTGCTGAGCCTGGATATGTCGTCCCAGCACTTGTGGCAGTGTGTGTGTCGTCTATTGCACACCCCACTGCCGGTACATCAGGTGCTATGGTCCTCCACACGGCCTTGCGAAGGTGCAGCTTGACCTACCATGATGGGAGGCAAGAGGGGAACGTCAGTGGACAGTTGCACATTGACAAACATATTAGCAACAGGTATCTTTCAGGAGCCATGCACAGTACAACACATGTGAAAGTCCCACAGCACACCGCCAAGCTTGCAGAAGCCAGGAGTCAGTGACCACCTCATGCACACCAACATGTCCCCCACTGCACTTACCACCTGTCCGGGGGCACTGTAGAGCCGTTCATAGTGGCGGAGCACACCGTCCACAAGGACATCCAGCTCCACTGCGGTGAAGGGATGAGACCGGATCTCTCGCACTCTCGGCATGGCAAGGTCCAGGACTGTGGCACTACGGCAGCAGTTGTTGGATAGCTCAGTAGCAGCAGGTCGAGGTGATGGGTGCAGGCAGCAGTTGTTGGATAGCTCAGCAGCAGCAGGTCGAGGTGATGGTCGCAGGCAGCAGTGGCTGGAAGCAGTGAATGTGTGCTGCTGAAATTCACACATTTATATGGCCCTGAGCTCACATCCGTGGCACACGTCTGCAGCAATTGGTTTTCCCGGGATGCCTCATTCAAAATGAGCCAATGACTGGCCAAGGTGTGGCGGTGCACGGCTTCCGCTATTTTTGAATTCGCTTACGTGCCCCGCGTTACTTGTTTCCATTGGCTACATTTGCATGGACCGTCACGGTCACACACCGGCAACCGCATGTGCGCGCTACCGTGATGGTGCATCATTTAAAATTAATCACTCATTGGCATCGCTATGGCGGAGCACGCATTCCGCGGGGGCGGGGCAGGCTAACGCACACATTTGAATATGCAAGTAGAAATGGCAGTTGGTACCCCCCCTTACAGTCACATTGCAGCACCCACCGCAGACCGCTGGCCCTGGCCGGTCACCCACCGCCGGCCCTGGCCGGTCAGCCACCGCCAGCCATGTCCGGTCACCCACCGCCGGGTGCTGGCGGTGTGTGAGCGCCCTGTGCATTGAGGTCACCTTGGCATGGATGGCCTTGGCCGGTCACCCACCGCTGGCCCTGGCCGGTCACTCACCGCTGGCCCTGGCCAGTCACCCACTGCTGGCCCTGGCCAGTCACCGACCGTCGGCCCTGGCCGGTCACCCACCGCCGGGCCTGGCCGGTCACCCACCACCGGGCCTGGCCGGTCACCCACCACCGGCCATGTCCAGTCACCCACTGTCGGGTGCTGGCGGTGTGTGAGCGCCCTGTGCATTGAGGTCACCCTGGCATGGATGGCCCTGGCCTGTCACCCACCACCGGCCCTGGCCGGTCAGCCACCACCGGCCATGTCCAGTCATCCACCGCTGGGTGCTGGCGGTGTGTGAGCGCCCTGTGCATGTCCGGAATGCATCAAGAATCATTATGTCAAGTCAATGGGCCGGGTCCACGTGTGTCATTCATGTCCATTTGTTGCATATGTGGTCATACTATTGACCTTGCCAGGGGTTAACAAAGGCAAGTGATGTGCACCCAAGTTGCATCAGATGTGCATGGCGATGTGTTGACGTCTTGGTTTTGCGGACACACGTTTCGATTTGTACACATCTACACAGTACATCAAGGCTGTGTACCCACATTCAGAAGCTGTTGTGAGTGTGTTATTCGTGTGTGCAAGTAGCAATGATGGGGGTATACATGCATTCTGTGTATGCGTATGTGTGTAGCCTGTTGTGTGCCCATGCATGTCATGTGAGGATGCCCAGCATTGTAGGTGGGGTCATGGGTGCATGAAGACAAGGAGGGTGTGTTCCATGTTCGTGTTGGATGTGCACGTCCATGTGTGTCTGTGTGGACGCTTGTCCACACCTGTGCCCTCAGTCATATGATATTGGCTGTTCTTTCAACATGTGTGCACTTTTCATTGGACATGTTTGCACATAGGATGTTGTTTGTGGGTTAACATTGTGTGTGTAGTTAGCTGTAGTGCCTTATATTTCGGTCACACATACAATCAGTGTCTGCAACATGTATTATTTGTATTGTGTTGGTCAAGATGTGATAGTGTGGCACAGCTATGCGGTGTTGGTCAATTGGTATCTGCTCCCATCTACTCCCACACAGGAGGGCTCCAAATGTGCATCGACCATACACTGTGCTGGCGGACATGGTTAACGAGGAGGTGATCCGCAAATTCCGGCTTGACCGACGTAGATTGCAGGAGCTTGTAGCCCAATTGACACTTTATCTGCAGCCACGCAGGACATATCCAGGAGCTATTACTCCCACAGCAAAAGTGATGGCGGCACTTCACTTCTTCGCAACAGGCCCTTTCCAGTACACTGTTGGTCATGCCGGGGGGATGTCACAATCCATGTTCAGCATGGTACTGCGGGATGTTCTGAATGCCATGATGCATTACAAGGATGATTACGTCCATTTTCCCTGTCCGGCAGAGCTGGCTGCAGTGAAAGGTGACTTCTATGTCCTGGGCCAGATACCACACGTAGTGGGTTCCATTGCTGGCACACATATTGGTCTCATTCCACCCCAGGCACGTGAACCCGTATATCGCAATCGGAAGCACTACCATTCGATCAACGTGCCTGGTGCCTGGCTGACAACATCATCTCCCATGTGTGTGCCAGATTTCCCGGGTCCGCACATGACTCCCACATCCTGCGGAGCAGCATTGTCCCTCAACTGATGGCCAATCTGCGTCAAGAACGTGCGTGGCTTGTAGGTGATTGTGCTGTGATGACTACTGTGTTGTATGTGTGCCATGCTGTTCCCACCAATCCTGGTAATGATGTATGTGTCTGTCATCCCCCCACCTAGGCGACTCTGCGTACCCAAACCGGCCGTGGCTGCTAAGCCCCCTACCCCAGGTGAAATGCGCTATAATGAGTCCCATGGGAAGACACGTCGGGTGGTGGAACGTAGATTTGGACTGTTGAAGTCTAGGTTTCGCTGCCTGGATAAAACCGGAGGGGCCCTGCCATACTCACCCGGCAAAGTATGCAAAATAGTGATTGCCTGCTGCATGCTCCACAACCTGGCCGTACGCAACAATATTGAGCTGATCATGGACCCTGTAGAACAACAGGTTGCTCCGCCTCCCATCGCACCCATGTCCAGTGATGAGGATAGTGGGGAGGAAGAAGGTGTGGACCAGAGGCGTCAGCTCATTGCTCGCTACTTTCCTTGAATGTAACTACCTCTTGTGCTGCTGTTCAATGCGTGACGTATGTCTGCTGGAGATGGTTGGATGTGGTGTGTGAATGCTGCCTGTTATGTTATGTTTGCACAAGGGTGTGGGTCATGGTATACGAGCAATGCTCCCTGATGTGTGTCCTGTGATTCACTTACTCTGTGATGATTGTGGTTTGTGGGATGTTGCAGTACTTTCTTTTGTGATGCTTGTGATTCAGTTTCCTGACCTGTGCTTGTTGTTCTCCGTTGGTCTCTAGGTCACTCACACCAAGCCAGGATTTGAAACAACATTGATCCCTGCACCTGCTGATGACAACAACTGAGACATACCTGTATATAAACATGGAGATCACACAGCATTTAGCGTTACAGTGATTTTTATTTACAGGGTGTGGATAAGTGTTTGTGCATATTTACAAAAAGGTGGTGGTGGGGAAGAGTGAGTTGAAAGTCATGTCAGATGAAAACACCGATGTGGACACCACATTGTGTGATGTACACCAAGTCCATCAGATGTGTGACAATGCTTGGCAATGTGGGATAAGATAGTTCGCAGGGTCAATGCCAGGCTCAAGCAAGGGTGAAGTCATTTTCGGCCCTTCTTCTGGCGGGTGGATGGGGCATTGCCACTGCTCTGTGCTGGGTCCTGCCTCGGACGGGTTCTCCGTCTCGGAGCCGGAGCAGACCCAGCTGTGGGGGCAGGTTGTTCAGGGTCCACCTCCCTGTCAGTGGCCTCAGGTGATGGTGGCGGTGGTGTTGGTCCCCTGTCCTTCTGGGCACTTGGGGGAGGGGGAGGTGGTGTGGCGCGGGATAACCACTCCCTCCAAAGTGCAGTTTGCTGCCCCATGAGGTCCACAATTTGGCCCATATGGGTGTCCATGGACCTCAACAGCTGGCAGGTCTGTTGCGAATCTTTATGTGCCCGATCCGCATGTGCCTGCGACCGCTCGTAGGAGCTTCCACTCTGGCAATGGCTTCCAGAGTCTCGTTCCCAGGATGGGCTGGGTCTTGCCCCCGACGTCCCCTTACACCTCCACTCCTGTTGGTGAGCTGTGGCCTCACCTGTGTCCTCCCACGTCCACTCTCCCTGCTTGCCTGAGATGTTGGTGGCCCATCATCGTCCGATGGGTCAGGCAGGGTGGCACTGGCAGGGTGGTGGTGGTGGTGGTGGTGGTAGCTGCACAGCTCACAGTGGCAGTTGTTTGTGTAGTACCACTGGCCAAGGTGGTGGAGGCAGGGATGTCCTGGGAGCCTGATGGCCCTGGAAGGGTGCTTGTCCCAGCATCGTCCTCTGTACCCGAGGTGTCCTGGGAATCCTCTCCGGAGAGACCTGGCTGTGAGGGGGACGACTGGTACTGGCGGTTGGTGTTTTGGCGTGTCAAGTCGTGATCACCTGAGGGACAAGAATGTAAGAATCAATGCTGTGGACATGACAGGTTTGTTGGAGTTACATTTCAATTCTCCATGGAATCAGGACATGGTTGTTGGTGTCGTCATATTGGTGTTGCACACAGTAGTGGACATTTTGGTGGTGTGGAGGTGGGGAGACAATACTTGGCTATGTGTGTTCCTGTCCTGCTATTGGATGGTGCCCCTGTGCAGATGACTACCTACCTGTAAGTTTGAAGGGGGAGATGCACTGATCACCAAATGGTGGGCAGACTACATCCTGCTCTGGGATGGGACATGTGGGCCTGTTGGGAGTTGTAGTGCTGGACTCTCACCACCCCCACCCCCACCCCCACCCTCCCAGGAGACATGTGGGCCTGTTGGGTGTTGTAGTGCTGGACCCCCCACCCACCCCCACCCTCCCAGGAGACATGTGGGCCTGTTGGGAGTTGTAGTGCTGGACTCTCACCACCCCCACCCCCACCCTCCCAGGAGACATGTGGGCCTGTTGGGAGTTGTAGTGCTGGACACCCCTACCCTCCCAGGAGACATGTGGGCCTGTTGGGAGTTGGAGTGCTGGACCCCCCCACCCACCCCCACGCTCCCAGGAGACATGTGGGCCTGTTGGGAGTTGGAGTGTCCTGGGAATCCTCTCCGGAGAGCCCTGGCTGTGTGGAGGACGACTGGTGCTGGTGGTTGGTGTTTTGGCGTGTCAAGTCGTGATCACCTGAGGGACAAGAATGTAAGAATCAATGGTGTGGACATGACAGGTTTGTTGTAGTTACATTTAAATTCTCTATGGAATCAGGACATGGTTGTTGGTGTCATCATATTGGTGTTGCACACAGTAGTGGACATTTTGGTGGTGTGGAGGTGGGGAGACAATACTTGGCTATGTGTGTTCCTGTCCTGCTATTGGATGGTGCCCCTGTGCAGATGACTACCTACCTGTAAGTTTGAAGGGGGAGATGCACTGATCACCAAATGGTGGGCGGACTACATCTTGCTCTGGGATGGGACATGTGGGCCTGTTGGGAGTTGTAGTGCTGGACTCTCACCACCCCCACCCCCACCCTCCCAGGAGACAGGTGGGCCTGTTGGGAGTTGTAGTGCTGGGCCCACCCAACCACCCCCACCCTCCCAGGAGACATGTGGGCCTGTTGGGAATTGTAGTGCTGGACTCTCACCACCCCCACCCCCACCCCACCCTCCCAGGAGACATGTGGGCCTGTTGGGAGTTGAAGTGCTGGACCCCCCCAACCCCCACCCCCACCCCCACCCTCCCAGGAGACATGTGGGCCTGTTGGGAGTTGTAGTGCTGGACTCTCACCACCCCCACCCCCACCCCCACCCTCCCAGGAGACATGTGGGCCTGTTGGGAGTTGTAGTGCTGGACCACCCCACCCACCCCCACCCCCATCCTCCCAGGAGACATGTGGGCATGTTCGGAGCTGTAGTGCTGGACCCCCACCCGCACCCTCCCAGGAGACATGTGGGCCTGTTGGGAGTTGTAGTGCTGGACCCCACCCACCGCACCCCCACCCTCCCAGGAGACATGCGGGCCTGTTGGGAGTTGTAGTGCTGGACCCCCACACTCACCCCCACCCTCCCAGGAGACATGTGGGCCTGTTGGGAGTTGTAGTGATTGCTGCTTGACCACATGCGAGCATGGGAAGGTAGGAGGCAACATTTGTGGTTGATCATGGTGGGTGCATTTGATCCCTGACCTTCACATTTGGGTGACTGTGTGATTCACATGCATGGATTGGAGCCTGGGAGATGTGTCTTAGCAGTTGTGCAAGGCAGAACATGACAGTGTGATAGTGGTCATTGATATGTACTTACCAGCCTCAAGTCCCTCTTCTATTCCTTCCAGGCTCTCAGGGTGCAGTATGCCAAGCACCTTCTCCTCCCATTTGGTAAATGGTATGGGATCCGGGGGAGTGCCGCCGCCAGTGTGGTGTGCCCGCAGGTGGTACTTGGCCCTGATGCCCTTCACCCTTGTCTTGAGGTCGTGACACCGCCCCTGGATGTCGTGTTTGGTGCGTGGCGCGGTCCCTGAAGCATTGACTCTGGTCACTATCCTGTCGCACATGGTGGTTTTAGTTACCAAAGTGGTCTGCTGGACTAGGGTACCAAACAAATGTGGTTCAACACGGATGATTTCATCCACCATGACCTTCAACTCACTCTCTGTGAATTTGGGTTTTTTCTTGGGTGCCATAGTGTGTGATGTGCAAGGTGTTGGTGGTGTGGGGTGTGCAGGTGTGTGGTATGTAGGGATGGTGCTGTGGTGGTTGGTGTGGTGGGTGTGTTGGTGTGCAGGTTGTATGTGTGTTTGTGTGTCTCTGTTGTTTCTGATGTTCTGCCACTTTGTTCCAGCTGTGCTGTGATGCAAAGGATTGTGGTAATGGGAGGGATTCCTTTTATACTCTGTGTGGTGGTTGTGTCCCAATGGATTATGGCGGTCAGGTGTGGGAGTGTTGACTTGGGTGCTCTTGTTTGTGCTGGGGGGTTTCATTGGAGCGTGTAGTTGTTGGAGGTGGGTGTTCCAGGTGGGTGTGTCTTATGTTATTTTTCATTTGCTATTTACTACTGTCCCCCATTTTTGCTTCGGTTTTACTGCAGGGGTGATGTTCGTTTGGTCCTTCCGTAGCCAAGCTCCGTTTGTCGTTGCTTTTTTTTCCACGGCAGTCAAAGAAGTTGGTGAGTTCCGTTCGGATGGCGAGGTTATCCTAATCGTGCGTCCGGAACCTCCGAAGGTATAGCGGCGGTTGAGCCTGTTTCTGTGGCCTTTGCGTCCACGGCGGACGGTGTTTCTGTGGTTCCGTCCGCTTGCGGCAGTCTTTGGTGTGATCCGTCCGCCGCGGTCCGTGTGTGTTGACAGAAATATCCTAATCGCACCGGCGGTTTATCCGCGGAGCGGTCGGGAGTATTTTTGCCGCGATCATGGCGGACGGAACCCGTTTCTGTCCGCCATCCTAATAGGCCCTTAAGTTGCTAAGCGAAACAGTTACTGTGCTGGAGTTTGAAAAGCTTTTCATAGGAACCATTAGTCGCAGCTTTAGACTCTGGTAAAGAGCTGGTAAAGAGTTAGCCTCAGTATTATACTTCAAGTTATAAATATCATTTTGATTTTTAAATGTTTTCTAACTGTATTATTTTCACACTAAATAATAGTGAAATGTTGTCAGAAAAGAAGACGTATATACTTTTTTATTAACTTTTATTAAAACAGCAATAAATAACTGTAAACATAATTTAAAGATAACAATGGAATAAATAACTAGAAACATAACTTTAAAAAAACAATTAAACAAAATGTGATATGGACTCTAATAGAAGTAAGGTAGGTAGTCTGCAAAACAAAAATGAAAATAAGTGTTCAAAATTAGATCAATGTGACTAAATGAGGTCAAACATTACAAGTTAAGGTAATACTTGGCAATAGTTTTTAATTTGCACGTCTGCAGTGTGCCTGATACATTCACCCTCTCTTATAGGCCCGTGTTCAAGAGGTGTCTGTACGGAAGGGCCTACTGCGTCAGATTTACAGTATGGACCAACAGGTCTTTAAAATGATTTAGAGATGAGACAGAATTAGGTGATAGATAAAGTCATTATGCAGGACAATATTCTTTAGGGCTTATTTACAAGCCTCTTGCTCCAATTTTGTGTTACTTTTCCCATGTTAAAAGTGACGCAAATGTGGCGTAAAGGGCTTGTAAATAAGCTCTTTTATTTCTAATGCATTTAATCGTAGGCATTGTATATCTAAGCCGCTCTGCTTACCTTTTGTAAACACTGTGACCAACAGAGTTCACAACTTGAACTCAGCTTTGGTTGTACACGGCAGAGTGGACAGCAGCGTCCATAACTTTAAAAGAGAAAGAGAAACAATGTGAGAGAGAGTTAGAGAGACAAAGAGAGAAAAAATGACAATAAAACTGTGCGAGAGAGAAAGTTATAGATGGAGCAGTTAATACTGGAGAAAATACTCGTAGCTCACCTTTTGCCTCCGTTGTCTGTCCAAGCACGTGCTGGTTCATAGTGCACCCTCCAGTTTAGTGATCTGAAAGATAGTATATAGAGATAGTAATAGCATAGTACATACAACTGCACACGTATATTTTTGCTTTATTTATTTGTACACTCAGGATAATGTATTTCATCAACTTCCACTGTAAGGAGGTGTTGTGCGCTGTTTTACTTTCAAAGTAGTATATCCCATGCACTCCCACTGCATAGCGGTGAGTTCTCAATATTGCGTACCTGGGTGTAAGTTACAGTTTTTGGCACATGAAAGGCAGATAATATATATACGTATGTGGTCATTCAGGTATACTGTTGAACTTGGTGCTGGAAATCAGTGTTCGAGGCTCGGAGTTGCATCCACATCCTGGTATTGTAGAGTAATGACGTAATCAACGCCTGCCTGAAAATGTTTTGTAAATACGTGCTCATGTAAATTGCTGATATAGTTTTGGGTTGATTTTGCGCTATATAAACATGCAAAAAAAAAGGAGGAATAGCCCAAAATTACTGTCAGTAGTAAGATGGTTGTATCCGCTATTTATATCACAATATAATGTGGTAGGGCGCATGAACAGCATTTTACAAACATAATAAATACACAGACACAAATAGATAGTTGAAGTGTGTACGGGCACGTGTGCTCAACTCCATTTTATTACGTTGCTGTTGGTAACAAGTAGAATAGTAATCATGATGTCATACATAGATATTCAATTGTAAATGGTTTATGACTTTGTGTAAAATAATACACTGAAGATTCTTTCGTATAGGGTTCATGAGTTGTGGTGCACTAAGGTAGGGTCCCTTTGTGTGGAACCTGCGATGATGTGTGGTTTAGGCAGACCACACTGCTAACCATGTCTTTTGGCTACTGAAATTTGCCTTAATAAGGCCACATGGCGATTATTTATGGTGCACTGAGTTAGTGGTACGTCTGGTATTCAGCTTGTTGTCTACTGGACTGCATAATCTGTAATCACGATTGAAATAAAAGATGAGACATGTATGGAATACATTGTTGAAATGTGTATGTTTCAGGGACATTATAGTTCAAGTTGTGACCTGTGCTGTCCGCAGTGTAGACTGCCAATAAGTGTGCCTTTGCACTTGCAGCGTGAATTTTGTTTTTCAACTAAACCTAGAACTGATATAAAAGAAGTTTTTGAAGGCTACTAAAGGGATATTGTATAGGGTTTGATGGACTTTTATTTAGTTTGGCACTGCAAATAATGAATGAAGAGTCAGTTGAATTCTGCCTGAATACGGCCACGTGGCGATGAATTATGGTGCACTGAGTTAGTAGGACCTTTGGGATTGAGCGTGTACATAACCTGCGATGATGCGTGGTCCGGACAGGCCACACTGGGGGTAATGTTTTTTGACTACTGAATTTTGCCTTGATAAAGCCTCGGGTGATTATTTATGGTGTACTGAGTTAGTGGTACATCTGGTGTTTAACGCGTGCTCACCCTGCGAATATTGCGTGGTATGAACGGGCTGCACGGGCTGCACACAAAGCATTAAATGTTGCATACTGGATTGCATGTACTTTGAGGGGTGGTTATCAATTGTTCTGCAAACTAGGTCCACTGATTGCTCCCCATAACAAATTAAATGATTGCATTTCACGCAGTGCGTTCTAACTTTCTCAAAATGGGGACATATGTCTGGTGGCGATGTTGAAGGTGACGCCCCAGAGGTACTTGGTATTGCCGGTGATGGAGGTACATTTTGGGGCTGTGTTCTACATTCTTTGTGAATATAGTTCACAGGATGCTGGGATTAAAGGTGTTTGCGCATACTAGCAGTGCCACAGGAGTATTTTTTATCTGTGCCTTAAATAAATGAAGGCTAAATTCCCTACTGTCTGTAGTGTAGATAGAATGCTGAATTCAAGTTGTGAATACTACTGTCCGCAGTGTACAGCAAAGCCACTAGCAGCACAGTTATAGAAGAATGCTTTTTTTCACTTATTTAAACAAAATGTAAATTAATACAGTATAATTGTCTCTGCATTAAGTAAATCAAGGCTGAATCCCCTACCGTCTATAGTGTACTTGTATAGCTGTCTTCAAGTGGTAAACCCTGCTGGTCGCAGTGTAGATCTTAGGGTGGAAGGCGTCATCTGTAATCATGATTGAAGTGGAAGATAGAACATGTATAGAATACATTATTAAAATATGTATGTTTCAGAGACATTTAAAAGGGACAGTATGTCTCACCGTGACATAAAACTGTTCACTCTTCTGTTCATCAATGATGTAATATATGACATCATCACCAGTGGATTGCAGGCGCAAGAGTTACAGTTAGTACAACTAACTATAACAGAGGAGTTTCAATGGTTTTGTATAAGTGAAATGTCCATCTAACTATAACACCCCTGTAACCTATGGTTTTTTAAGTGAATTTCCAAGGTTTTTTAAATGATAATTCCTAACTGTAACCTGCCTGAAACCTATGTTTTTTCAGTGAATATATATGTATATAGGTAGGAGCTTTGAAGGATTTTAAGCTGCTCAGGTGGTAGTGAAATAATTACCGGCGCACCATGACTGGGATATGGAAATTTCCTTTTAAAAGCATGAATTGCACCCAGATCAAGATGCACTAAGTGAGGTTTCACCGCGATCGACATTGGAAACCAGTAATGAATACGGAGCAGTTGTGGAGCATTGTGGGTACTGAAGTCCCAGCATTGAAAATCGAACATCAACCTGAACTAAGTGGCAAAGTAACCAGTAAGTCAACCACTATGGGCTCGATGAATTCATTAAGAATTTGGTACTACAGACTTTGCTATTAGGTTTGAAAAAACAGTTGCAATGAATGAAGAAAAACTTGAAAATGAACTGCTCCTTTAAGATCTGGAAGTAATGGACTTGGTCCCTTTTCAATGTCTAAAGAGTCCCGTTATTTAAATCTAACGAACCCACCTTTGTGCAGCAAGTGGCATTTGATAAAGAGTCCTGTACTCGAAACGCGTCATGCCCATAAAACTTTTTAATAAAGAACAATTCTTACAGTACCGCTGGAGTGGCCTGGATTACGTGACAGAAGTTGCACGTGTTTTTGAAGATATATATATATATATATATATATATATAGATATATATATATATCTATATATATATATATATATATATATATATATATATATATATATTCACTGAAAAAACCATAGGTTATAGACCATATATAGTTAGGAATTAGCATTTACAAAACCTTATTTTACATACACAAAACCATTGAAATTCGCATTTATAGTTATTTGTACTAACTATATATCGCGCACCCGCAATCCACTGCTGATCATGTCACATATTACATCATTCATGACATGGTCAGTGACATCACTGATGACATCACTGATGACATCTCAAATGACAGTACATGTGAGAGTTGACATATATAAATAACTGTGCATAAGAGCCAGTGAATGTGTGAGTGGCTGTATGGATCATTGTGAACTTGTATCAGGGATTGTATAAGAGAGTAAATATGTGTTAGTATATGTTTGAATAAGTAAGGTGTGTATAACTGTATAGTTGAGGAAATGGAGGTGTGATTGATTCTTTGCATGACTGACTAGGTGTGTGAGTAACTCCATTGATGAGTGACAGTCTGTGAGTGTCTGTTTACACTGAGTGTATCTAAGGTTATATTAGAGTCTGAAGAGGTTCATCGTATTATCACATGAATGATGTCATCAGTGATGTGATCAGTAATGTCAAATGAGATGTCATCAGTGATGTCATTTGAGATGTCATCAGTGATGTAAATGTAAATGTAAATGTAAATGTACAGGAATTTATATAGCGCAAATCACCAAGCAGTTTCTAAGCGCTTGCTTAGGGAACCCGTCCTGGTATTCCCCTGTGAGATAACCCCGGCAGGGTATCCGCAAGGTGAAAGCCAGGCATCCCGCCGCGAGGGGCCGTTGTGGAGATTAAGCAAGCTATTGCCCAGAGTCGCAGAGTGTGAACCCGTGAATCGAGTAGGCACCGGAGCGAGAATTGTCGAGTCCATGGACATATTAGGACTCAAGACCCCGCCGAGCCGGGAATTGAACCCTGGTCCCGGGCTGACCTCTGCTTCCAGGTCTGCCTCCTCTAACCAGTGAGCCACACTTCTCCACCAGTGATGTCATCAGTGATGTCATTTGAGATGTCATCAGTGATGTCATCAGTGATGTCATTTGAGATGTCATCAGTGATGTCATTTGAGATGTCATCAGTGATGTCATCAGTGATGTCACTGACCATGTCATGAATGATGTAATATGTGACATGATCAGCAGTGGATTGTGGGTGCGCCATATATAGTCAGTACAATTAACTATATATGCGAATTTCAATGGTTTTGTGTGAGTAAAATAAGGTTTTGTAAATGCTAATTCCTAACTATATATGGTCTATAACCTATGGTTTTTTCAGTGAATTTTCAAGGTTTTGTAAATGCTAATTCCTAACTATATATGGTCTATAACCTATGTTTTTTTCAGTGAATTTCAATGGTTTTTTAATAGCAAATATCAAAAGCTTTAAAATGTATTCTTCTTTAATTCGAAAAATATATTTTATATGTTTTTAATACAATTTTTTTATGTATTTTTTTTATTATTTTTTTTTGTTTTGCTCCCGGTCCGCGAACCGGGTCGCTTCCCGTTAGCTCAAAGTGGTGCCGCGACCCGGTGCGCAAACTGGTAAACGTTCCGTTTGCGCAACTGCCGCGTTAGAAAACAACATCGTGACGCGTCACATAATCGCGACGTATGGCGTTCTCGCGTAATGCGTCTTATGACGCGCCGCGTTAGCGCACCCGGAAGTGCTCCGGAGCGCGAACCGAGGCGCGAAGCGCAGCGCCCCGGAAGCGATCCGGGTTGCGGCGCGCAGCGCGTAACGTAAGCGTAACAGGTCATATAACTTGTTATCAAAAGTTTTCATTGGTTCATTTCACTTTTGGTTTCCTAATGATGTAAGGCTAGGTCATGTGACCTAAAAATAACACTTTTCATTGGTTTAGAATTCTTTTTTTTCCCAAATCATGAAAACCCCTCCTTGTTTCCTCACTCTGACTTTCAACTTTGTGAGAGGAAGACCTTTTTTCATTACTTAGAAATGGCAAGTCTTGTAGCTGCAGCTGGTGCACCCCCACCACCACCACCACCTCCTATGAAGAGAGGACCACCTCCTCAGATTATCATTCAACAAGAGGAGGAAGAAGAGGAAGAAGAGGAACAGACGCAAGGGGAGAGGCATTTTTTGCCTGAGGAACCAAGAATTTCTCATATAAAGGAAGATTTTATATGGCAATTTTATTCATTTCCCCAGGGCCAAAAGAAAGTGAATGCCCGCTATGTAACTTGCCTTATCTGCAAGAAAGATCTGTCCAGAGGGACAGATAAAAAATATAGCTATGGCAATTACACCATGCATCGCCATATGCAGAGGTGGCACCCTAATAATTATAGTAATGCACAATTACGTGACCTGCAGGATAACCCCCCTCCTCTGCCCAGAACATCAAATGTAGAGGCATTGACAGGACCAGAGGCGAGGGAGACGGTCCCAAATATACAAATGAAGTTTGGGAGTATCAAGTAAGTCTGCGTTTATTGTGGCCAATTGATATGCTACAGGGAAAGTAGCATCACTCTCATCAACAGATCTATCGACAATCATGATTGTCCAAAACGCCCCAGAAAATAAATTCTTTTTTTTGTTGCTCCTGGTGAGCCCTTTATAATGAATCATTTTCGTATATTTTTGAATATAAAATCGTTCAAAAAATACAAAAAAAGTAAAAAAATGTTCAGAAAAATAATAAAAAAATATAAAACAACAAAAATAATTTAAAAAAAGTTCTTTTCAGAACTACCTCCCCTTTATAAAAAATTGCTAGAATGTTTAGCACTCTGGCAACCTCTATTTCTTTTGATTTGCTTCCCGGTTCGCGCGCCGGTACGCAAACCGGATGCGAACCCAAAATTAAAAAAAAAAAAAAGAAGAGTAAGTATAAGGGAAGGAAACAGAGAGTAATGTTAAAAGAAAGACAGCTAGAGGGAGTAACACAGAGATACTGTTTAATAGATCTATTTACCGAAGAAAAGATGGAAGAGGGTATAATTGTGAAAAACAAAATAGATAAGGAAGTGAAAGAAAAAAAGGAGAGTAGAAGAATAATAAACAATAGTTTCTTAGAGAATGTGAGTGAATGTTCAAAATAAGAAGAAAAATAGTAAAGGATGTGGAATGAGAGGTAGGGATAGAACCGGACTAAAAGAACAATCATGAGGGAAAGTGTTAAGAAAACAGTGAGCAAAAGTAAATAGGAATAAAACAAGATGTATGATAGTGACTAAGGTTAAATCATGTGGAATAATAGAGAGAAAAACCAGAAAGCAGAAAAGAAGAAGTGACAGAAAAGGAATGATTGAAACAGCAAAGAAATGTAAATAACATAGGGGCATATTATCAACACAAGCGATAAAATTATCGCTGCTTTTATCGGCAGAAATCTGCCGCTAAAGCCGCTTTTGCAGCAGAAAACTGCCGCTAAAGCCGATTTTGCTGCAGTTTTCTGCCGATAAAAGCAGCGATAATTTTATCGCCTGTGTTGATAACATGCCCCTTAGTGTGCTTGAACTACAGGGAGAAAGCACAATGAACAAGTAGTGAAAGAGTGATCAGTCAGAGACAGTGAGAATAATAGTGACGGAGTGAGTGAACAGGAGTGAGGAACTATGAGAACAGAGGGACTGAGAAAAAGAGTGGAAGGAGTAGAGTAAGTAAGTAATAGAGAAAGGAATGAGGGAATTAGCAAAGGCAGGAAACTGAGGGTTAAAGAAATGAAGCAGTGGAACTAATAGAAGTTAAATGTAACGAAAAGAGTACAAAACATTTACCTTATAATTGTCGTTAACTTAGTCACTTGTTATTTTTATACTTTCAATCTGTGAAAGACACAACAAAAAATTGAAAAATATTAAAACATGTATTTAAAAATTAGAAAACACAAGGGAAAAGATTGACAATCATCCAATTTTACAAAGAAATAAAGTTAGAGATAAACATGCAGAAAAAAAGAGAAAGAAACGGTGATAGACAGTCAGAGACAAAAAAAAATTGAAATAGAGTAAATTACTAAGAGAAAAGAAGAAGATACTTTCAGTGACAGAAAAGAAGGATAGAAGAGAAAACTAAATTGAAGTTGTGAAAGCTACTAAAAGAAACTGAGTAAGGTAAACTATATAAGGAAAGGGTGAATAAGGAAAAGAGAGTGAGGGAGAGAGGAGACAGAGGAAGTGAAGGAAAGAGTGTCAGATACAGACTGAGTGAGGCATCTACACAATGTGATTCATAATGTTAGGAAACACAGGTAATGTAATTGAAAAACGTTCAATTTTTTTTGTTTATTCCACAATCACATCACTTGTGTTTCCTTTGCTTAGGTATCTCATTGTGCAGATGTAGTCTAGCATATGAAAGACTACGCAGAAGGTGACCACTGTATGCAACAACTTTGACACTTACAGAAGCCTCTGCTTCTCCATGCCCCCTACACAGTCCTAAATATATACATTTTAAACTAACAGTATCTTGTTGCAGATGAAGTGAGGCCTATCTTGCAACATGGTGCATCTTTTGCACTGCTGCTGTGTCACAAAAGTGACACAACGGCAGCGCAAAAGAGGTGCACGGCCATCATAAAACTGCCCCTAACATTTTAAATGATTGTTTCAGGATGCCGATAAGGTGTGGCCTATCCAGAGATTCGTTTGAGGTGAGGTCTACTCAGAGTTACAGATTAAATTTAGGCTTGTTGAAGAGTACAGAGGAGATAATACATGTGCAAGCCTACCAACGAAGTGAGTCATGTCCACTGCACTCTTGAACAAAGGCCAGACCTCCTCTGTCTCCCTGGACAGGCCTAAACCTCATCTGCACAATGTGATTCGTAATGTTAGGAAACACAGGTGATATAATTGAAAAACGTGCAAATATTTTTGCTCAGTTAACAATCACATCACCTGTATTTCCTCAGCTTAGGTATCTCATTGTACAGATGTAGTCTAGCATATCCACGAGTACGCAGAAGGTGAGGACTGTATGCAACAGAGCAATGTACATTACTCACCTCCCTTGACACTTACAGAAGCCTCAGTTTCTCCATGCCTCCTACACAGTTCTAAATGTATATCATAAATACAAAAAGTACAGAATTAATTATACATGTTAAATGGTTTATTTTTGCTGTTCTCAGAATATATCAAATTTCACTAAAAACAGTGACTTGAAGGTATTCATCATATAACAGCGGGGAAAAAAAAACACAATCAAAATGATTGTGTTTAAAAAACCCATATAACATAACCAATCAGAAATTAGAACTCCTCAAAAGTAACTTAATTTCCATGACGTCGAAGGATGTCCTATGAACAGCTTATACTCTGTTGTGCTGTTATTATTTTCAGCCCGCCACTTTCTGAAAGAAAAGCTCAATGTTTTGACAAATATGTTACATACAATAAATGACTTCTCGCTCTCTACCGCACTTCTCCTCAAGGCCAAATCATGTAAGAGCCATTTATAACTCTTGGAATTCTTCTAAGCAAATCCCGTCATTTTCTTTTTCCGCAACTTTCAGAAAGAAAACGTTCAAGATCACTTTCACAATCCTGTACTAGTAATATCTCACCCTTCTTGCTCACTCATGTTCCACATTTCCTATGACACTGATACTGCTTACTATGAAGCAGACTTACACTACCTCTATGACTACTATAATTATTTAATTCTCTACATCACTTTTAATCACAAAGCAATTGAAATCAGTACATAAAATTATATCAACTCCTAAAATCATTATAGGCCAGTTACCTACCCTAAATTCTTTCTTCTGAAAACAGAAAGTAAGAATATTTTTAAATTAAAAGGCAACATTGTTTCATAGTGCAATGTGAAATATTTCCGGAACATCAGCTTTTTTTACATTTTGAATAAGATGTGTAATAAGTGGATGTTGTCAAAGAACCATCATGTCATATAATAGCTGCAGTTAGAAATGTTCTTCCTAAAATCAATGACTGTGTAGCCATAACATTTGTAATTAAAGTTGAAAACTTATTTTCATCAGGTTTATATAGTTGGAATTTTTAAATGACATTATAACCAAAAGTTTGTTCAAAATATGTCGACAGCATTGCAGACTTACATTACCTCTACTCCATGTTTTGATTGGCTGCTTGAATTAGCTTATTAAAAGAAACAGTTTTTCTGAACTCATTCAAAGTGCAGTTATTTTTCCATGATGTCAAGTGTTATGGTAAGAACTCCGTTTGCTTTGGAAAATACTCTGTTGTCGTTTAACTAATCCGTGCCCACCACTTTCTGTAAGAAAACCTTCTTTTTTTTCAGGAACTACTTAAAACTGAAAAATAACTTTTGACTCTGTACTACACTTATCCTCAAGGCCAAATAGTGTAGGAGCCATTACAACCTCTTCAAATTCCTCAGAGCAAATCCCGAGATTCTTTCCCTAAAATTTTGGTTGTAAAAACACCAGGTAAGAATTTTTAAGGTCAAAAGGCAATTTTTTTTTTTAAGTTAAAACAGAATCATTGCAGAATGACCAGCCGTTTCTAGA
The DNA here is from genome assembly GCF_964261635.1 of Lissotriton helveticus. Lineage (NCBI taxonomy): Eukaryota > Metazoa > Chordata > Amphibia > Caudata > Salamandridae > Lissotriton > Lissotriton helveticus. Next base: position 1,709,257,842 of record NC_136063.1, on the reverse strand, counting down.
CTTCAAATAAGCTGTGTAATGTCCTGATGTTGTTGAAGGACCGTCATGATATATAATTGCTGCAGTTACAAAAGTCCTTCCTGATATTGACAACTGCGAAGCCACAACATTTTTAATTAAAGTTGTCAATTTTGTTCCATCAGGCCTACATCGTTGGAACATTAAAATGACATACTGGCCATATGTTCGTATAAATAATGTCGACAACATTTCAGACTTACATTGGCTACACTCCATGTTGTGATCGGCTGCTTTTACTAGCTTATTAAAGGACACTGATTTACTGTCTGGCAAAGTTAAAAATATAAATTTTTCTGAGTCTACACTAGTAGTACTTGATACCCTACAGTTCACGCAGTCATGCTGCCATTGATAAGAAAGGCCAAACAGGTGATCTACATCTACACCTTCATCTTGCAATACATCAAGCATATACATTAAAAACTCCTGACAATCTTGCTGAATATTTTGAGAGAATTGCGTTTGACCTGAACATTTGTCTAACAGATTTCGAATTTCAGACACACTTTCTATTTTTGTTCTATCAGTGCTACATTTCTCTAACACAGAATTCAACAAACTGCAAAATCTTTGATCCGAATTGACCACAATCTCTTCTTTTAAAGTTTCTAGAGAAAAGACAACATTAACCACAACATTAGCATAGCAGTTGACACCAGAACTATTTTCAAATTGAAAACCAACAACATCTTCAACAGAATCCATTTTTTTTCTGCTTATAATTTTGGGTTCATCGACTTTTCGTCTTTTTGCTACAACCTCCCTACTATTGGTCACATTTCTTCATTTCCGGCCTACCACACGTTTCTCAAACAAAGGATATTGAGGCAAATGTGGCGCATACTCTCTTCTTAACCTATTGTATTCCTTAACACAATCTAGATCCGCACAAATGTTTGTGACATCACACTCAATCAAGTACAATCCCGATTAAGTTCTGACTCGTGACAATGCCACATATGCCATACCTTCCTTGAACACAGAACTGCCAATATTCACCAATGCACTGTCTACACTTAAACCTTGCGATTTATGGATTGTCACCGCATATGCCAAGCAAACAGGAAACTGCTTACAGCGAACATATAAGTCTTTTACAAGCAAAAACCTAGCAGAGCAACGACCAATTAGCTGTACTTCCTCAATGCCATCAAATTTAATTTTTAAAAATTCAATTCCATCTCTATTTCTGTATTTCTCAAAATCAACAACATTACCCATTGATCCATTTACCAGACCTCTTTCAACATGTAAATTCCTTCTTAAAATTATACGGCAATTTAAGCACAAATTCAGAGTCTTTTCAAAACCAGCAGTTTTAGATATAGTCTTCTCTAATGAATCCAATTTTGATTTCAAATTCTCAGACAAAATAATTGTTGCTCCCATATGCTCTATTCTGTCAATAGCTTCCAGTTTCATAATCTCTTGGTTTTCTAAATTCAACATTTTGTTGTTAAAGATGGCACATTCTGCAAGAGTTGGCATCAAACATATTCCAGATTTCTTCTCAGTAATTTTCCGAAAAATATTCTCAGGCACAACGTCTTCTTCTGGATACAAATTTGATAGTAATCGTGCATGTAAAGCTTCTTTCCCATGCTCGTCACTTTTCCGATTCTAACATCTTGTAGAATATTCTTATAATCTTCATCCTTCGCTTGACGCATATTTTCACGCAGTTCAGCATAATTGAAGTTTAACCATATATTGACGTTGCCAATGCTCCCTAGGCACTTCCTGGTATCTTCATGCGTGAGCATTTTGAAAACAGGTTGTCCTTTCACTGGTGTCAGCTGCAGAAGATCACCGAAAACAATGATGTGTTTGCCACCAAATAACACATCATACTCTGTTTTGAGAACTTCTTGCATTCTCAAATGCACAAAGGCAAGCATGACATTGGAAACCATGCTTACTTCGTCAATGATAAGAAGTTTCATTTTCCTCAAGACTCTTGAAACTTCACAACAAGCATCTCCAGATAACTTGTGGTATTGTAATTTGTTATCATGCTCCACTGGCAGCATCAGTAGACGATGCAAAGTAATACCTTTAATGTTATGTGCTGCCAGTCCAGTTGTAGCGGTGACAACACAAGACAGCGATGACTCAGTCCTTTTCTGCATATAATATGAAATTGCTTTAATGAGGAAACTTTTTCCAGTTCCCGCTTCTCCACTCACGTACAGTCGGACAGGCTTCAACGACGTACATGAGCACTCTTTCTTCTCATGACTTAATCCATGATCTATTTGGTTGGTAACTTCGTCATATATTTTCCTCTGCTCAACGTTGAGTTGTCTTTCCAAGTCTTCTAAGTTAACCGCATCCTCCTGAGCATGTGCCATGGCTCTTTCCACTTCAATCATGGCAGTGGCAGCTTCATTTTTGATAACTGGTCCTCCTAGTGGATCCTGACTCAATGAAACAGAACTCTGACTGTCCTGAGAACTGTCTCTAGCAATCTCGGCTGCAATCGTTGCTTCCTGCTCGATTTCCGCATTCAACATTTCTAGATATTTGGGAAAAACAGGACATTCTATGGTCTCCTTGGCGGCATTGAAAGAGTCTTCGTAACAGAGAAAATCTCCAAGCAGTTCCTCTTCTGCACGCCAAGGCTTGAAAAGTTGCAAAAGTGCTAAATAGAAAAACTCTTTTCTTTCAGGAGATTCGCCACTCAATTTTCCATGGTTTACCAAGTGGCATTTTCTTTGCTTGACCAGACATCCCTCACTTCCAATTACAGCATACACTCCTTTATCAATATCTTCTTTGATGTTCCTCTTGAATATGTAATTTTGTAGAACCTCATACAGACAAACATTCTCGAGGTGACTGCTTCTTTTTGGATAATATGTATCCAACATGTTGGTCTTCAAAATATCTGTACTGTTTGGCTCCTTTTCCGCCAAAAACTCAATTTCCCGTACAGGTTTCAGAACTCGATTACGCGTTGCAGCAAGACCAAGACTCGCCCAAATGATACTCCTGGATTTGGCATAGAGACTTCCTGAAGACAACCGGTCAGAACATTCGTAAGCTCCGATTTCTCGATGCGACAACATCTTCAGACTGAAACTGTACAACTTCTTACTGAGGCTCTTTTCATGGGAAATGTCCTCCCACAATATCCTTCAATTCTGTCTTTTCTTTTTTGGTGATGTAAGATGTCGCATACCGAGCCACAGCCATACAGTTATCAGCCACAAACTGTATATCCATGTTAGCATTCCACATGGACAAAATCACTGGGTTGTAGTCGTTGATGTACTTGGACTCTTCGTTCCTTTTCAAATTGTAGGTATTTTTGGGTGATTTCTTCATCACATTATGTTGCAGCGAAGACATCAAATTGTTCACTCTTCCTTTAGAAATCACCGGTCGTGGAAAGGCGAAACGACATTTTGTGTAGAACTTGTCCTTGTTTCTGAATTTACGACGACAGTACTTTCCACAACGATGGCTTTGGAAGCGTAAAACTTGTTCTCTTAGGCTTTTGTCTTCCTTTGCCTTTGGAACAGCACATGTAGAATACTGTTCTATGAAACTCATCACTAAGTCTTCTGGATCTGTTCCAAATTTGGGTGCATCTTTGATCCATAGCAGCATATGTATATGAGGAGCACCACTTGCTTGGTACTCCTTTCTCCAGAAGAAATCCAACACCTCTCCAAGAGGTGGATTTTTCTTGTTCATGATGAAAGACATCATAGCTTCAAATCTATGATTGAAGTACCTGCATACATTCACTGGATCCAAAGAGCACAGTTCTCCGGGTGTCTTGAATTCGATATTTTCAATGTTTCCATTTGCCTCTCGTAGAAATTCAAGTAAGTCTTCCCAGCCATACTCGGCACAGCTGAGAGTGAGAAACCATGTGGGAGTTCCTAAGTTCCTCAGCATACATTTTAAATCACCATGACGACGGTACCAGTACTCATTAGTACCACGCTGACACGCCATGAGATTAATCAGGTGAGAATCCAAAATACTGTCTTGCACATTGACTTTATCCATAAAGTCCCTTGCCGAGATATTTTGCATGTGTACATCACTTTTCAAGATGTGGTTCACTGCATATGACAGTCCAGACAGATCGCTTTCAAACAGTAGATGAAACAAATAGGGAATGCATTGACGAAACCTAGGATCTTCTGCATACAATCGTAAAGTCCGGTATTCAGAAGCAGGAATTTGATCAGGTCGCTCATCATATCTTCCTCCTTGACCTGTTGGAAATAGCTGTGGGAAACACCAAGCTTCCAAACTTTCCTCCCAAACACTAATGGGACTTCCTTTGGCTTGTTTCATTTGAAACAACTCAATAGCATTCCCCATGACTTCCTTGGAATGCAAAGAATGAACACTATAATGTTCATATATTTCTTCATTTTTAGAGGCTTCTACTTTCTCAATTTGACCAGCACACAAATCGCTATCCTCTTCTTCACTTACTTCCTCTTCTGCAACATATACATTCTTGTAGTACTTATTGTTTTTCTTCAAATACAATGTTGCCTTTTTGACTTTCCTAACATCAACTAAATCTTGCCAGATTTTCTTACTCTTTGTCGGAACCCCATTAACTAAGATAACCAGAGGTTCCTCTTCCACTTTCTCTACTCCAATTGTATTAATGTTTTTCTTCAAATCTAGAGGCAAATAAACAACTCTTCCCTTTAATCCTCTCTGTAAAGCTGATGGAGGCAATTTCCCTGTCTTTGGCTCCATTCGTACAATAGCCTGAAAGGAATGGATACTTTGAATCAAAATAGATTCATAAGTATTTAAATCCTTCAATTCAAAAGGAATCTCAACCAATTCCAGATTATTATGAACCGCTCTAGCAGGCATCCGGTTTTGATTTAATTTGTTACAACAATAAGTACACACACGTTGATCCGATCCCAAATCAAAACAATTTTCTACCATCAAGTATGTTGCAAAATCCTTCCATTCACTATTATTTTCCCTTTCACTTTTCGCATATAAATCCACTAACTTAGTCTGATTCTTATAATAAGTGTGTCGACAACACACACAAGTGAAATTAGGCCTCTCACTTGATTTCACCTGAAACGTGGCAATTTCTTTCTGAACATTATCTGTACTGGAAACCTGTACACTATCTTCCACATTACCTTCTTCTTCTGGGTCAATTTCAACATTCTCCTCTTTACTTGCAAAGTAACAAAACTCAATTTCTTCACAAATATTCTTCACATCTACTTCAGAACCATGCAAAAGAGCAGTGTATAATTGTTTAAGCATAATTGCTGGACTCTTAGCATAATACAACATTCTAACTAATTTCCTCACTTTACTATGATGCACTGCTAGCATCCTGAAATGATGAAAAACACTCTGGCATACTCTCCTGGAAAGACAAGCCAGTGAATGGCCATGCAAACCTGTTACTTCTCTCACTCTGCAAGGATCTACTTCTTGCAACAACTTCATTTTCTGTTTTAAAGTTTTCTTATTAAATGTCCGTACAAAATAACAAAGCAAATTGATGGAATCCTGTCGCACACTGCAAATACTACTACACTTCCAGGTATACACTGGTCCCTTAGGACGTCTTCCTAAAACCTCATTACCTAACACCTCTTCTGCCTCTGTTGTCACAAGTTTTTCTTTTTCAACTGGACAACCATCTTTCACCTCATAAGCTCGACCACTGGTGTCAACTGCATGCACCAAATCATTATCCTGGAAATAACTCTCCTCATTAAAAAATGCCTCACAACTTGAACTATGCATCCATTCTCCTGAAAAAACTTCACAGAAATTACTACGATTAACTGTTCTCTTCCATCTACTATTTGTTTTGAAATCATAAATTGCCTTGTTTAGTTTCCTAATTCTATTGATTATCAAAATAAATAACTTTCGCTTAATTTCAAATGCCTGATCAATAATTTTCTCAACTTTTTTTTTTCTCTTATAAAAAACCACTTTCTGTTGACCTTTCTTAATATTTTTTAACAAATTTGCAATTATCCTGTTGCGGAACATTCGTCTACGAATGTCCCTAAACTGATTTTTCCTTCTACTACCATGCACAGAGTTATCTCCTGCTCTAGCAGTAATATTTTTGATTGGCCTTTCTTTTCCATTCAAATTGGCTCTCTTTTTCTGGACTAAAACATGTTCTGTAGTAATACTTTTTGTTCTACAAATGTTCCTTAGGAATGATTTCGTTGTCTTACCCGGAGCTTTCTTGGTGACTTGACGAGTTTTTATTGTAGAGGACTGCTGCAAGCATTTAGTAATCTGCTGTCTTTGACGTTTTGTAGCCTTTCGGCTTCTTTCTTTAGATGGCATAATGTAGTTTTGAAATGATCTGCAGTTGAATCTGTGGTAAAATATAATAAAAAATGTTATTAACCACTATTACCAAACAGTAAATCAATAACAGTCGTCAAAAAATTAACACACTACTTGTCAATTTTACATACAATAATTTTTAGTGCATTGGCAAATTTAGTACTCACAAATAGTAGCAAAGAAATAGAATGCTTCTACATTTGACCTTTGCTCTTTTATATGTGAATCTGAACTAATTTTTATCAGCATATTTCCCTATTTTATTAAAGACACTTCACACAAGCTGTTTTTGAAGATGTGTTTAATTTTAAATGAAACGGTTAACATGGTTACTTTTCATTTCCAGTAACTTTTAAAAATAAATGTTTATAGTTCCATAGGCTCGAGCAGGTCAGCTTCCCACCCTATGTCATACAATTCTGACAAATCGGCATCCTCATCATGTTCTTCATCATCCTCAGGATTTAAATCATCCAAGGGATCTACTTCCACTGATGTTTCAATCACAATTTCAATGATAATATCGAGATCAACAGATTGCTCATTATCACTCATGCTTGATGTTGTCGTTATCTTTAAAGAAAGAGAACAACAATGAGATGTTGCAGAGTAAGAGACAAATCTCAGAGACTATAATTGTAAAATTGTTTAACAAGAGTAACATTTTGCAGATATTATTTAACCATGTCCAGCGATGCTGAGGAGGTGAGGCCTATGTCCAATTTTTCAGTGAACAGGACTCATCTCTTCTTAACCTTGGATAAGCCTCACCAACACTGTGTCCCCTGCTAATACTTAAATTTAAAGGAGCAGATTTATGTTAACTGGCGCATCCCCAGGGATGCACCAGTTAACGTGCGCCACTGCTCTGCCACCCATGATGTGCCGCATTTACAATGCAGAGCACCATTGAGCAAAAACAGCACAGATGCGTCACGCATCTGTTCCACAAAAACGGCGCATTGCAGGAATTACGTCGTAAGCGCGACATATCTACTGCAATGCACAGGGGCAAGCCACACATTGCATGGTGCATCACTCCTTATGCCTGTTTCAAACAGGCGAAAGGATTTGATTCAGCAATGCCATAAATGTGACTCAGTGAAATCTTCTTAATTTTACTGTGTTAGTTTTACAGGGCTTTCATGCAAATGCCTTCCCACCCTACAACAAAACGCTCACATGAAATGTGACGCAGGTTTCATGTGGCACAGGACTTTACAGCATGACACATCTGCCTAGATGCATCAAGTTGTAAATATGTCGCAACATAGCAAATCTTTTGCACCGCCGCTGCGTCACAAAAGTGACGCACAGCGGCGCAAAAGAGGCACACGGCTATCATAAATCTGTCCCTAACATTTTAAATGATTGATTCAGGATGACGATAAGGTGTGGCCTATCCAGAGGTTTGTTTGAGGTGAGGCCTACTCAGGGTTGCAGATGTAATTTAGGCTTGTTGAAGAGTACAGAGGAGATAATACATGTGCAGGCCTACCAATGAAGTGAATCATGTCCACTGCACTCTTGAACAAAGGTCAGACCTCTTCTGTGTCCGTGAACAGGCCTAAACCTCATCTGCACAATGTGATTCGTAATGTTAGGAAACACAGGTGATGTAATTGAAAAATGTGGAATTTCTTTTCCTCATTTCACAATCACATCACCTGTGTTTCCTTTGCTTAGGTATCTCATTGTGCAGATGGAGTCTAGCATATCAAAGAGTACGCAGAAGTTGAGCACTGTATGCAACAATTTTGACATTTACAGAAGATTCAGCTTCTCCATGCCCCCTACACAGTCCTAAATGTTTACAGTTTAAACTGACGGTATCTTGTTGGAGATGAAGTGAGGCCTATCTTGCAACATGGTGCATCTTTTGCATCACTGCTGCATCACAAAAGTGACGCAACAGCGGCGCAAAAGAGGCACAAGGCCATCATAAATCTGCCCCTAACATTTTAAATGATTGATTCAGGATGACGATAAGGTGTGGCCTATCCAGAGGTTTGTTTGAGGTGAGGCCTACTCAGGGTTGCAGATGTAATTTAGGCTTGTTGAAGAGTACAGAGGAGATAATACATGTGCAGGCCTACCAATGAAGTGAATCATGTCCACTGCACTCTTGAACAAAGGTCAGACCTCTTCTGTGTCCCTGGACAGGCCTAAACCTCAACTGCACAATGTGATTCATAATGTTAGGAAACACAGGTGATGTAATTGAAAAATGTGGAATTTATTTTTCTCATTTCAGAATCACATAACCTGTGTTTCCTTTGCTTAGGTATCTCATTGTGCAGATGGAAACTAGCATATCAAAGACTACGCAGAAGTTGAGCACTGTATGCAACAATTTTGACATTTACAGAAGATTCAGCTTCTCCATGCCCCCTACACAGTCCTAAATGTTTACAGTTTAAACTGACGGTATCTTGTTGGAGATGAAGTGAGGCCTGTCTTGCAACATGGTGCATCTTTTGCATCACTGCTGCATCACAAAAGTGACGCAACAGCGGCACAAAAGAGGCACACGGCCATCATAAATCTGCCCCTAACATTTTAAATGATTGATTCAGGATGACGATAAGGTGTGGCCTATCCAGAGGTTTGTTTGAGGTGAGGCCTACTCAGGGTTGCAAATGAAATTTAGGCTTGTTGAAGAGTACAGAGGAGATAATACATGTGCAGGCCTACCAATGAAGTGAGTCATGTCCACTTCACTCTTGAACAAAGGCCAGACCTCTTCTGTGTCCCTGGACAGGCCTAAACCTCAACTGCACAATGTGATTCATAATGTTAGGAAACACAGGTGATGTAATTGAAAAATGTGGAATTTATTTTCCTCATTTCAGAATCACATAACCTGTGTTTCCTTTGCTTAGGTATCTCATTGTGCAGATGGAAACTAGCATATCAAAGACTACGCAGAAGTTGAGCACTGTATGCAACAATTTTGACATTTACAGAAGATTCAGCTTCTCCATGCCCCCTACACAGTCCTAAATGTTTACAGTTTAAACTGACGGTATCTTGTTGGAGATGAAGTGAGGCCTGTCTTGCAACATGGTGCATCTTTTGCATCACTGCTGCATCACAAAAGTGACGCAACAGCGGCACAAAAGAGGCACACGGCCATCATAAATCTGCCCCTAACATTTTAAATGATTGATTCAGGATGACGATAAGGTGTGGCCTATCCAGAGGTTTGTTTGAGGTGAGGCCTACTCAGTGTTGCAGATGAAATTTAGGCTTGTTGAAGAGTACAGAGGAGATAATACATGTGCAGGCCTACCAATGAAGTGAGTCATGTCCACTACACTCTTCAACAAAGGCCAGACCTCCTCTATCTCCCTGGACAGGCCTAAACCTCATCTGCACAATGTGATTCGTAATGTTAGGAAACACAGGTGATGTAATTGAAAAACGTGCAAATATTTATGCTCAATTCACAATCACATCACCTGTGTTTCCTTAGCTTAGTTATCTCATTGAGCAGATTTAGTCAAGCATATCCAAGAGTACGCAGAGGATGAGGACTGTATGCAACAGAGCAATGTACATTACTCACCTCCTTTGACACTTACAGAAGCCTCAGTTTAATATTTCTCAGTTCAATATTTATTTAAAGAAGCAGACACCAATATGACCTTCTCATAAATGTGAAAAGCGTTTTTTTTTAAAAAAAACGATTTTCTGGTCATAATTTGAAAACACAACACAGGTCCTATGTAGAAGCACATCCTATCAGTACTTAAATTAGCCAAGCACACATGGGGGCGTATTTACAAGGACCTTACACCACGGGGAAATAACTTAAATTAAAATGGGGAAAATAACATCAAAGGGACTCAAAGGCCTTTTAAATATGCCCCAAGCAGCCTATGAAACTCTAGCAGTACATATCAAGAAACTTAAATGACTTCAATAAACGTTTTTAAACACATCAAGTAAAGCAGTTATTCAACTACATTCAAGGGGAAGTGACTTAAAATGCCCTAACACACATGAAAGCGTATTTTGAAGGCCCTTGCACCATTTTTCCATCACTTTTAACATGGCTATGTAACTCAAAGAAACAAAATCTAAATTTGCCAAGCACACATGGGGGCGTATTTACAAGGACCTTGCACCACGGGGAAATGACTTAAATTAAAATGGGGAAAATAACATCAAAGGGAGTCAAAGGCCTTGTAAATATGCCCCAAGCAGCCTATGAAACTTTAGCAGTACATATCAAGAAACTTAAATGACTTCAATAAACGTTTTTAAACACATCAAGTAAAGCAGTTATTCAACTACATTCAAGGGGAAGTGACTTAAAATGCCCTAACACACATGAAAGCGTATTTTGAAGGCCCTTGCACCATTTTTCCATCACTTTTAACATGGCTATGTAACTCAAAGAAACAAAATCTAAATTTGCCAAGCACACATGGGGGCGTATTTACAAGGACCTTGCACCACGGGGAAATGACTTAAATTAAAATGGGGAAAATAACATCAAAGGGACTCAAAATCCTTGTAAATATGCCCCAAGCAGCCTATGAAACTCTAGCAGTACATATCAAGAAACTTAAATGACTTCAATAAACGTTTTAAACACATCAAGTAAAGCAGTTATTCAACTACATTCATGGGGAAGTGACTTAAAATGCCCTAACACACATGAAAGCGTATTTTGAAGGCCCTTAAACCATTTTTGCATCACTTTTAACATGGCTATGTAACTCAAAGAAACAAAATCTAAATTTGCCAAGCACACATGGGGGCGTATTTACAAGGACCTTGCACCACGGGGAAATGTCTTAAATTAAAATGGGAAAAATAATATCAAAGGGACTCAAAGGCCTTGTAAATATGCCCCAAGCAGCCTATGAAACTCTAGCAGTACATATCAAGAAACTTAAATGACTTCAATAAACGTTTTTAAACACATCAAGTAAAGCAGTTATTCAACTACATTCATGGGGAAGTGACTTAAAATGCCCTAACACACATGAAAGCGTATTTTGAAGGCCCTTAAACCATTTTTGCATCACTTTTAACATGGCTATGTAACTCAAAGAAACAAAATCTAAATTTGCCAAGCACACATTGGGGCGTATTTACAAGGACCTTGCACCACGGGGAAATGTCTTAAATTAAAATGGGAAAAATAATATCAAAGGGACTCAAAGGCCTTGTAAATATGCCCCAAGCTACCTATGAAACAAAGCAACATTTTAAATACACAACTTTCTTCCTAATTTTCTCCCTAAAGCATACTATTCTCTATCTAAATTAAATGAATCTTTTCTCACCTTAGCAAATACTTTTTGAGTTTCAAAACAGTCTCAGACACACACCAATTTGTCTTCAGCAGAGCAAAAGGTATGCACTCCAGAGGCTGCAACCAACAATGGCACAGAAATGCTGTAATTCATCACACATATCTCTCATGTCACCCAATCAAAACTCTTCCCTCACTTTTTTCAAATCAACACCCTTCCCCCTTCTGCCCTTTCTGCCTTTTTTCCATAGCAACCACCTCCTGAAAGACCTCTCATGTTTGCAAGTTCACACAACAATGTTTCAATTGAACTCTGAACTCTCAGTACACCTGCGTATCCAGTGCAATCTTTCATAAAATGATTTTTTCTTGACCATTCAAATTACATCTTTCAAAGAACTCATCCATGCACCCTAACTTTCTGTTTTCAGCAATCAAAATCCACCAATCACTGCTACTGATTAATTACCACAGAAACTCCACAGTTTTTTTCATTACATACTCCTACTGTTCCAACTGCCATTTCATTCCCACACTTCATCTGACTGCAGCAGAACCTCCTCTCACCATGTTTTCTGTCTGGATTGTTGGACATAGTTATATCCACTGGGCTCAAAGGTATGCTGATAACAGAAATTTACACAACCTCAATTTACAAAATGTGGAAATCAACTGGATTGGCCACAGAGGATTAAGATGTCACCAATTGATACCATTGGTGAAAACCTTTTTGCATTTGCCAAAACCTGACCTGTTAATTGTGCACTGTGGAGGAAATGACTTGGGCACTTTGACTGGGGTAGGTCTGGAAATGCTTTTAAAAGACACCTTTGACCAATTGATGGCACTTTTTCCTCAAACTGCTTTGGTATTTTCAAATATATGCCAAAGACAGAAATGGTGGTGGTCCAACCAATTTTGTCCACAAATTGAGAAATTGAGGAAGCATGTAAATAAGTCTGTTTCAGCTTACATGAGAGACCATGGAATGGGCTCCATCTACAACAATAACTTGCGTTACTACATGCAAGATATCTACAGAAGAGATGGAGTTCACTTCTCAGATGAGGGGAACAGAATTTTCATCCTGAATTTAAGACTGCATTGGTACCTACTTGTAGGTACCTAAATCAGCCACAGGACCCAAAAGCTCTTTTCAGAGCTACCCTACATCTGATCACTCACAATTATTATTTTACTCTAACTTTTTTCACTAATTTTCACCAAAGTACGCTCACCGGAGCGCTACCCGGTACGCGCACCGGACGCTAACCGTGCAAAAATTAAAAAAAAAAGGTTTTTTTTCGCACATATGGGCCTCCTCCGCCACCCTCAGAAAACCTAGGGGGTCAGGATACATCTACGGTGCCCCCTTCTACCCATTCTCAACATTATTTGCCCTCCATCTTGTATCTCAAATCTACCGAAACACAAAATGGAGGACTCCCGTAACGTTGCCGGTTCGCGTACCGGGGCGCGCACCGGGAAGCGCTCGCTCAAAAAAGGTGGGAAAGTAATATACAGAAAACCCACTGGAGACACTTTCACCAAATATAGATTAGCTCATACTACATACCAATCCCTACCATTTTCACAAATTTGGTTGGAATTCCATTTAGCCATTTACCCTGTAGACCTCTCTAAATACCCTGAGGTAAATTACTTCACAAAACACATCTGAAGTGTTGGAATTGACAACCAATTAAAATGTTACTTTCATTTTCTACTTTTTTTACCTGACATTTGATTGGTTATGTACCTGAATATATATAAAGAAAGAGAGAGAAACACAGCCATTTTGACTACTACTTCCTGAAGTACATTGCAAGAGCATTTTCACTGACAACTTAAACTTGTTTTTAAAAGGTAAGATGTTATTTTGTAAATTTGAAAGGAGAAATATGTCTTGCACTTTAAATTATTTTGGGAAAACATTTTTAGATAGTTATATAATGTCCCTCTGTAAGAGTTAGACATTGAGAAAGGCTTGTTTATTATAATTATGGATTGATTTAGGTTTATGTGGTATAATTATGAATTTACTTAGGCTTTTTCACAGGCACTTTTTAATAGTACTACTTCACGCCTGAAACCATACAGTGCCCATAGATTACTTCTCTGTTATAAACTCACGAGCACCTGTCTGAACTTAAACCCAACAGTGCCCTATCTCTACTGATATATTTATTTTTTATGCAAATTACAGCAAGAAAATGGAAGGAGAGCAGAATATTTCCTTCAAAATTGTTCTGGAGAACAACACAGAAAAAGATATTGAGGACAATGATGACTCAGATTTCATGGATGAATCACGGGACCATGAATTAGTTCAATGTGTAGATGCAGTAGATTCGCTGATTGAAAATGAGGACATTTCCGACAATGTGTTGTTAAATGTTCTGGTAAATTTGGAAAAAGAATCACAAAAATAAATTTATATTTAATAAAAAAAAACAACAACAAAAAAACAACTAAATGAACAATCAATAAACATACAATATTTAAAAAGTCTATCATTCTTTTTTCCTTATAGTACGCTCCCCGGACCGCTTCCCGGTGCGCGTACCGGGCGCTCCCCACGCAAAAAAAATGGATTTTTTTTTTCTTTTCCCCCGCGGGGCCCTTTTAAAGCCTCCACATCAAACCTAGGGGGTCAGGGAGGATCTGCTATGCCCCCTTATGGTCATTTACCCCTTTGTTTTGGCCTCCTCTTGTCTCTCGATCCTACCGAGAGACAAGATGGCGGCTGCTCCGGACTGTTTAGAATGTTGACAGACACCGGAGAGCCAATCAGCTTCGCTTCGCGAAGTTCCGTTACGCGTCAGGTGCGCGAACCGGGGCGCTGCCCGGAGCGCGCTTACAGATATATATTTTTTTTTAACGTTAATTTCTCAAAATCCACTTGAGCACATATATTGCGACCTAGCAAAGGCACATCGGGCTACCAGTCCCTACAATTTTGCCAAGTTTCGTGGAAATCCATTTAGCCGTTCGAGCTAAAAGTGAGGCCAACCGCCCTATGGAAAATTGCATGGGAAAAACGCGTTTTGGGACCCCCCTTTTTTCTCGGCTCCCCCCCTTGACGAAACCCCCCCACATTTTTAGGGACTGCTCAGAAACAAAATGTTCCATTTTCCTGAAAATTTCAGCCAATTCCGTCCTCAAACGCCAAAGTTATTCGACATAGAATTTTCAAAAATCCCATAGAGAAAAAATCCTAACTATATATACCTACTGGCGACCGCCAGTAGGTAATATATATATGTATATATATATATATATATATATATATATGTATATATATATATATTCACTGAAAAAACCATAGGTTATAGACCATATATAGTTAGGAATTAGCATTTACAAAACCTTGAAAATTCACTGAAAAAACCATAGGTTATAGACCATATATAGTTAGGAATTAGCATTTACAAAACCTTATTTTACTCACACAAAACCATTGAAATTCCATATATAGTTAGTTGCACTAACTATATATCGCGCACCCGCAATCCACTGCTGATGATGTCACATATTACATCATTCATGACATGGTCAGTGACATCACTGATGACATCACTGATGACATCTCAAATGACATCACTGATGACATCACTGATGACATCATCCAGTGACTGTGTGTTTCTGTAAAGTTTAAATATGTTTTACATATTGAAGAATGAGTAGATGTAGAAGTGTCTGGATGAAGGATTTAGTAGGTGCGTGACTGACTGTATGAGTGAGTGATTAAATGTGTCTCAATGAGTGCATGGGTTAGTGACTAAACTGTCTTAATTTGTGCATCATTATGTCTGTTGTTCTGTAAACTGCTGCATGTGTTGATCAGTAGCTATATGAGTAACTATATGGGTTATTGATTCATTGTCCAAGTATTTGTATGGGAGACTGAGTGTGTGTGTGGCTGGCTGGGAGATGTGTGACTCTGTGCAGATCAATGTGTTCTTGTATCAATGATTGTATAAGAGAGTAAGTATGTGTTAGTATATGTTTGAAAATGTAAGGTACTCTATGTTTAACTGTATAGATTAGAAAATGGAAGTGTGATTGATTCTTTACAGGACTGACTAGGTGTGTGAGTAACTCCATGGATGAGTGGCAGAGTGTGAGTGTCTGTATAGGTATATGAGTGCATATGATAGTGTTGTAAAGATGAGTGATTGTATGTATGAATGATTGTATGGGTGAATGAGTGAATGTGTGTGTAGACATAGGAATCAGTGAGGGCGTATGTAGTAACTAGTATTGGTGTGTCAATGGTTTAAAAAATTATATTCTGTATTTAACACTGGGTGTAACAGAGGTTATATTAAAGTGTGAGGAGATGCATTGTATTGTCACATGAATGATATCATCAGTGATGTGACCATTGATGTCAAATGAGATGTCATCAGTGATGTCATCAGTGATGTCATTTGAGATGTCATCAGTGATGTCATCAGTGATGTCATTTGAGATGTTATCAGTGATGTCATTTGAGATGTCATCAGTGATGTCATCAGTGATGTCATTTGAGATGTCATCAGTGATGTCATCA
This sequence comes from Lissotriton helveticus, assembly GCF_964261635.1. Lineage (NCBI taxonomy): Eukaryota > Metazoa > Chordata > Amphibia > Caudata > Salamandridae > Lissotriton > Lissotriton helveticus. The sequence goes on along the minus strand of NC_136063.1, from coordinate 1,709,241,664 downwards.
GTGATGTCATTTGAGATGTCATCAGTGATGTCATCAGTGATGTCACTGACCATGTCATGAATGATGTAATATGTGACATCATCAGCAGTGGATTACGGGTGCGCGATATATAGTTAGTGCAACTAACTATATATGGAATTTCAATGGTTTTGTGTGAGTAAAATAAGGTTTTGTAAATGCTAATTCCTAACTATATATGGTCTATAACCTATGGTTTTTTCAGTGAATTTTCAAGGTTTTGTAAATGCTAATTCCTAACTATATATGGTCTATAACCTATGGTTTTTTCAGTGAATTTCATTGGTTTTTTAAAAGCTAATATCTGTAGCTGTAAAATGTATTCTTCTTTAAATCCAAAAATATATTTTATATGTTTAATAATAATTTTTTTTTTTAATATTTTTTTTTCTTCGCTCCCGCTTCGCGAATCGGGAAGCTTCCCGTTACCTCACCTTGATGCCGCGAAATAGTCCGCGAACCGGTAAACGTTCCTTTAGCGCAACTGCCGCGTTAGAAAACAACATCGTGTCGCGTCCGCATGACGTTTCGCGTTGTCGCGTGATACGTCATATGACGTGCTACGTTAGCGTACCCGGAAGCGAACTGGTACGCGAAGCGAGGCGCGAGGCGCGAAGCGCAGGTTCCCGGAAGCAAACCGGGAGGCGGCGCAAAGCGCGTAACGTAAACACAGCAGGTCATGTGACTTGGTAATAACACTTTTCATTGGTTCATTTCACTTTTGGTTTCCTAATGATGTAAGACTAGGTCATCTAATCTAAAATTAACACTTTTCATTGGTTGAGAACTATTGTTTTTCCCAAATGATGAAAACCCCTCCTTCTTTCCTCACTCTGACTTTCATCTTTTTGAGAGAAAGACCCTTTGTTACCAGTGAGCAATGGCTTCTTTAGTAGCTTCAGCTGGTGCTTCCCCACCACCTCCACCACATCCAAGGAAGAGAGGACCACCTGCTGAAGTTATAATTCAGCAAGAAGAGGAAGAAGAGGAAGAGGAGGAAGAGCAGGAAGAGAGGCAGTTTTTGCCTGAGGAGCCCAGGAGGTTTCAACTGAAAGAAAATTTTATTTGGCAATTTTTTAAATTTCCCAAAGGCCAGAAAAAAGTAAATGCAAGATACGTAACTTGCCTTATATGTCAAGATAGACTGTCCAGAGGGACCGAGAAGAAATACAGTTACGGAAACTACACAATGCATCGCCATATGACTAGGTGGCATCCTAACAACTACAGTGCTGCACAGTTACGTAACGAACTAGATAATCCCCCTATTATGGCCAGAAGATCTGTTGTACCGGAAGTGACGGGACCAGAGGGCAGGGAGATGGTGCCAAATATACAAATGAGATTCGGGGAAGTAAAACAAGTCTGCGTACTTTGCAATGGATTCATTTGCTACAGAGAAAGTAGCATCACTCTGATCAACAGAGCTATTGACAATCATGCTCATGTTTGTCCGAAACGCCCCAAACAATAAATTCTTTTTTTTTGTTGCTCCTGTTGAGCCCTTTACAATGAATCGTTTTCGTTTCCCCCCCCCAAAAAAACCAAAAAAAAATATAAAACCGTTGACAAAAATTCAAAAAAAAGTAAAAAAATTTTCAGAAAAATAATAAAAAAAATATAAAACAACAAAAACAATAAAAAAAAAGTTCGTTTCAGAACTACCTCCCCGTTATAAAAAAATTGGTAGAATATTTGGAACTCTGCCAACCTCTATTTCTCTTGGTTCGCTTCCCAGTTCGCTCGCCGGTACGCGAACCGGGAGCGAACCAACATTTTTTTTTTTTTTAAAAAGAACAGTAAGTATAAGGGAAGGAAACAGACAGTTATGTTAAAAGAAAGACAGCTATAGGGGAGTAAACTAGAGATACTGTTACCCGTAATCCACTGCTGATGATGTCACATATTACATCATTCATGACATGGTCAGTGACATCATCAGCAGAGGATTGCGGGTAACAGTATCCCTAGTTTACTCCCTATAGCTGTCTTTCTTTTAACATAACTGTCTGTTTCCTTCCCTTATACTTACTGTTCTTTTTAAAAAAAAAAATTTAGATCAGTCAGAAACAGTGAAAGTAATAGAGACAGAGTGAGTGACCAAGAGTGAAGAAGTATGAGAAGAGAGGGACTAAGAAAAATAGTGAAGGAGTAGAGTAATTAAGTAATAGAGAAAGGAATGAGGGAAGTAGCAAAGGCAGGAAAGTGATGCTTAAAGAAATGAAGCAGTGGAACTAATAGAAGTTAAATGTGATAGAAATATAACGAAAAGAGTACAAAACATTTACCTTATAATTGTCGTTAAGTTAGTCATTTGTTCTTTTTATACTTTCAATCTGTGAAAGAGAGAACAAACATTTGAAAAATATTAAAACATGTTTTTAATAAATTAGAAAAGACAAGGGAAAAGATTGAAGGACAAATAGTTTTTCAAGAACTTTGACACTTACAGAAGCCTCTGCTTCTCCATGCCCCTACACAGTCCTAAAAATATACATTTTAAACTAACAGTATCTTGATGCAGATGAAGTGAGTCCTATCTTGCAACATTGTGCATCTTTTGCATGACTGCTGCATCGGTTTCATGTGGCATTGTTTTTTTACAGCATGACACATCTGCCTAGATGCATCATTTTATAATTTTGTCGCCTCATAGCAAATCTTTTCAACCGCGACTGCGTCACAAAAGTGACGCACAGTGGCGCAAAAGAGGCATACACCTATCATAAATCTGTCCCTAACATGTTAAATAATTGATTCAGGATGACAATAAGGTGTGGCCTATCCAGAGGTTTGTTTAAGGTGAGGCCTACTCAGGGTTGCAGATCAAATTTACACTTGTTGAAGAATACAGAGGAGATAATACATGTGAAGGCCTACTAATGAAGTAAGTCATGTCCACTTCACTCTTGAACAAAGGCCAGACCTCTTCTGTGTCCGTGGACAGACCTAAACTTCATCTGCACAATGTCATTCGTAAACTTAGGAAACACAGGTGATGTAATTGAAAAATGTGGAGTTTATTTTCCTCATTTCACAATCACATCACCTGTGTTGCCTTTGCTTAGGTATCTCATAGTGCAGATGGAGTCTAGCATATCAAACAGTACACAGAAGTTGAGCAGTGTATACAACAATTTTGACACTTAGAAAAGCTTCAGCTTCTCCATGTCCCCTACACAGTGCTAATTATATACATTTCAAAGTGATGGTATCTTGCTGGAGATGAACTGAAACCTATCTTGCAACATGGTGCATCTTTTACACAAAAGTGACCCACAGCGGAGCAAATGAGGCGCACGGTCATCATAAATCTGACCCTAACATTTTAAATCATTGTTTCAAGATGCCGATAAGGTGTAACCTATTCACAGATTTGTTTCAGGTAAGTCCTAATCAGAGTTGCAGATGAAATTTAGGTTTGTTGAAGAATACAGAGAAGAAAATACATGTGCAGGCCTACCAACCAAGTGTGTCATGTCCACTGCACTCTTGAACAAATGTCAGACCTCCTCTGTCTCCAGGAACAGGCCTAAACCTCATCTACACAATGTGATGTGTAATGTTAGGAAACACAGGTAATATAATTGAAAAACGTGCAATTTTTTTTGCTCATTCCACAATCATATCACCTGTGTTTCCTTTGCTTAGGTATCTCATTGTGGAAATGTAGTCTATCATATGAAAGACTACGTAGAATATGAGCACTGTATGCAACAACTTTGACACTTACAGAAGCCTCACCTTCTCCATGCCTCCTACACAGTTCTACATGTACATCATAAATGCAAACAGAACAGAATTAATTATACATGTTAAATGGTTTATTTTTGCTGTTCTCAGAATGTATCAAATTTCACTAAAAACAGTGACTTGAAGGTATTCATCATATAACAGCGGGGGAAAAAAAACACAATCAAAATGATTGTGTTTAAAAAACCCATACAACAAATCAGAATTCAGAACTCCTTAAAGTTAACTTACTTTCCATGACGGCGAAGAATGTCCTATGAACAGCTTACACTCTGTTGTGCTGTTATTACTTTCAACCCGCCACTTTCTGAAAGAAAACCTCCATCGTTTTCAAAAACATGTTACATACAATAAATGACTTCTCGCTCTCTACCACACGTTTCCACAAGGCCAAATCGTGTCAGAGCCATTTATAACTCTTGGAATTCTTGTAAGCCAATCCCGTCATGTTGTATTTCCGCAACTTTCAGAATTAAAATGTTGAAGATCATTTTCACAATCCTGGATTACTAATATCTTACCTTTCTTGCTCACTCATGTTCTACATTTCCTATGACACTGATACTGCTTACTATGAAGCAGACTTACACTATCTCTATGACTACTACAATTATTAAATTCTCTACAAAGCAATATAAAACAGTAGACAGCATTGCAGACTTACATTCCCTCTACTCCATGTTTTGATTGGCTGCTTGAATTTGCTTATAAAAAGAAACAGTTTTTCTGAATTCATTCAAAGTGCAGTTATTTCAACATGACGTTCAGTGTTATGGTAAGAAGTTATGTCTCTGTACTACACTTATCCTCAAGGCCAAATCGTGTAGGAGCCATTAGAACTTCTTGAAATTCCTCAGAGCACATCCCGAGATTCTTTCCCTAAAATTTTGGTTTTAAAAACACCAGGCAAGAGTTTTTAAGGTCATACGGCAAATTTTTTTTGAAAATTAAAACAGAATCATTGCAGAATGACCAGCCGTTTCTAGACTTTAAATAAGCTGTGTAATGTCCTGATGTTATGGAAGGACCGTCATGATATATAATTGCTGCAGTTACAAAAGTCCTTCCTGATATTGACAACTGTGAAGCCACAAAAATTTTTAATTAAAGTTGTCAATTTTGTTCCATCAGGCCTACATCGTTGGAACATTAAAATAACATACTGGCCATATGTTCGTATAAATAATGTGGACATCATTTCAGATTTACATTGGCTACACTCCATGTTGTGATCAGCTGCTTTTACTAGTTTATTAAAAGAGACTGATTTACTGTCTGGCAAAGTTAAATATATAAATCTTTCTGAGTCTACACTAGTACTACTTGATACCCTACAGTTCTCGCAGTCATGCTGCCATTGATAAGAAAGCCCAAACAGGTGATCTACATCTACACCTTCAGCATGCAATACATCAAGTATATACATTAAAAACTCCTGACAATGTTGCTGAATATTTTGAGAGAATTGTGTTTGGCCTGAACATCTGTCTAACAGATTTCGAATTTCAGACACACTTTCTATTTTTGTTCTATCTGTGCTACATTTCTCTAACACAGAATTTAACAAACTGCAAAATCTTTGATCAGAATTGACCACAATCACTTCTTTTACATTTTCTAGAGAAAACAAAACATTAACCACTACATTAGCATAGCAGTTGACACCAGAACTGTTTTCAAATTGAAAACCAACAACATCTTCAACAGAATCCTTTTTGTTTCTGCTTATAATTTCAGGTTCATCGACTTTTCGTCTTTTTGCTGCAACCTCCCTAGTATTTGTCACATTTCTTCGTTTCCGGCCTACCACACGTTTCTCAAACAAAGGATATTGAGGCAAATGTGGCGCATACTCTCTTCTCAACCTATTGTATTCCTTAACACAATCTAGATCCGCACAAATGTTTGTGACATCACACTCAATCAAGTACAATTTCAATAAAGTTCTAACTCGTGACAATGCCACATATGCCATACCCTCCTTGAACACAGAACTGCCAATATTCACCAATGCACTGTCTACACTTAAACCTTGCGATTTATGGATTGTCACCGCATATGCCAAGCAAACAGGAAACTGCTTACGGCGAACATATAAGTCTTTTACAAGCAAAAATCTAGCAGAGCAATGACCAATTACCTGTACTTCCTCAATGCCATCAAATTTAATTTTTAAAAATTCAATTCCATCTCTATTTCTGTATTTCACAAAATCAACAACATTACCCATTGATCCATTTACCAGACCTCTTTCAACATGTAAATTCCTTCTTAAAATTATACGGCAGTTCAAGCACACATTCAGAGTCTTTTCAAAACCTGCAGTTTTAGATATAGTCTTCTCTAATGAATCCAATTTTGATTTCAAATTCTCAGACAAAATAATTGTTGATCCCATATGCTCTACTCTGTCAATAGCTTCTAGTTTCACAATCTCCTGCTTTTCCAAATGCAACATTTTGTTGTTGAATTTGGCACATTCTGCAAGAGTTGGCATCAAACATATTCCAGATTTCTTCTCAGTAATTTTCTGAAAAATATTCTCAGGCACAACATCTTGTTCTGGATATAAATTTGACAGTAATCGTGCATGTAAAGCTTCTTTCCCATGCTCGGTCACTTTTCCAATTCTAACATCTTGTAGAATACTCTTGTAAACTTCATCCTTCGCCTGACGCATATTTTCATGCAGTTCAGCATAATTGAAGTTTAACCATATATTGACATTGCCAATGCTCCCTAGGCACTTCCTGGTATCTTCATGCGTGAGCATTTTGAACACAGGTTGCCCTTTCACTGGTGTCAGCTGCAGAAGATCTCCAAAAACAATGATGTGTTTGCCACCAAATAACACATCATACTCTGTTTTGAGAACTTCTTGCATTCTCAAATGCACAAACGCAAGCATGACATTGGAAACCATGCTTACTTCGTCAATGATAAGAAGTTTCATTTTCCTCAAGATTCTTGAAACTTCAAAACAAGCATCTCCAGATAGCTTGTGATATTGTAATTTGTTGTCATGCTCCACTGGCAGCTTCAGTAAACGATGTAAAGTAATCCCTTTAATGTTATGTGCTGCCAGTCCAGTTGGAGCGGTGACAACACAAGACAGCGATGACTCTGTCCTTTCCTGCAAATAGCATGAAATTGCTTTAATAAGGAAACTTTTTCCAGTTCCCGCTTCTCCACTCACGTACAGTCGGACAGGCTTCAACGACGTACATGAACACTCTTTCTTGTCATGACTTAATCCATGATCAATTTGCATGGTAACTTCGTCATATATTTTCCTCTGCTCAACGTTGAGTTGTCTTTCCAACTCTTCTAAGTTAACCGCATCCTCCTGAACATGTGCCATGGCTCTTTCCACTTCATTCATAGCAGTGGCAGCTTCATTTTCGATAACAGGTCTTCCTAGTGGATCCTGACTCAATGAAGCAGAACTCTGACTGTCCTGAGAACTGTCTCTGGCAATCTCGGCTGCAATCGTTGCTTCCTGCTCAATTTCCGCATTCAACATTTCTACATATTTTGGAAAAGCAGGACATTCTATGGTCTCCTTGGCAGCATTGAAAGAGTCTTCGTAACAGAGGAAATCTCCAAGCAGTTCCTCTTCTGCACGCCAAGGCTTGAAAAGTTGCAAAAGTGCTAAATAGAAAAACTCCTTTTTTTCAGGAGATTCGCCACTCAATTTTCGATGGTTTACCAAGTGGCATTTTCTTTGCTTGACCAGACATCCCTCACTTCCTATTACAGCATACACTCCTTTCTCAGTATCTTCTTTGATGTTCCTCTTGAATATGTAATTTTGAAGAACCTCATACAGACAAACATTGTCGAGGTGTTTGCTTCGATTTGGATTATATGTATCCAACATGTTGGTCTTCAAAATGTTGGTACTGTTTGGCTCCTTTTCCGCCAAATACTCAATTTCCCGCACAGGTTTCAGAACTCGATTACGCGTTGCAGCAAGACCAAGACTCGCCCAAACGATACTCCTGGACTTGGCATAGAGACTTGCTGAAGACAACCGGTGAGCATTCGTAAGCTCCGATTTCTCGATGCGACAACATCTTCAGACTGAAACTGTACAACTTCTTGCTGAGGCTCTTTTCATGGGAAATGTCCTCCCACATATCCTTCAATTCTGTCTTCTCTTTTTTGGTGATGTAAGATGTCACATACCGAGCCACAGCCATACAGTTATCAGCCACAAACTGTATATCCATGTTAGCATTCCACATGGACAAAATCACCGGGTTGTAGTCGTTGATGTACTTGGACTCTTCGTTCCTCTTCAAATTGTATGTGTTTTAGGTGATTTCTTCATCACATTATGTCGCAGCGAAGACATCAAACTGTTTACTCTTCCTTTAGAAATCACCGGTCGTGGAAAGCCGAAACGACATTTGGTGTAGAACTTGTCCTTGTTTCGGAATTTACGACGACAGTACTTTCCACATCGATGGCTTTGGAAACGTAGAACTTTTTCTCTTAGACTTTTCTTCTCCTTTGCGTTTGGAACAGCACACGTAGAATACTGTTGTATGAAACTCATCACTGAGTCTTCTGGATCCGTTCCAAATTTAGGTGCATCCTTGATCCACAGCAGCATATGTATATGAGGAGCACCTCTTGCTTGGTACTCCTTTCTCCAGAAGAAATCCAACACCTCTCCAAGAGGTGGATTCTTCTTATTCATGATGAAAGACATCATAGCTTCAAATCTATGATTGAAGTACCTGCATACATTGACTGGATCCGAAGAGCACAGTTCTCCAGGTGTCTTGAATTCGATGTTTTCGATGTTTGCATTTGCCTCTCGTAGAAATTCAAGTAAGTCTTCCCAGCCATACTCCGCACAGCTCAGAGTGAGGAACCATGTGGGAGTTCCTAAGTTCCTCAGCATACATTTTAAATCACCATGACGACGGTACCAGTACTCATTAGTGCCACGCTGACACGCCATGAGATTAATCAGGTGAGAATCCAAAATACTGTCTTGGACATTGACTTTATCCATAAAGTCACTTGCCGAGATGTTTTGCATGTGTATACCACTTTTCAAGATGTGATTCACTGCATATGACAGTCCAGACAGATCGCTTTCAAACAGGAGATGAAACAAATAGGGAATGCATTGTCGAAACCTAGCATCTCCTCCATACAATCGCAAAGTCCGGTATTCAGAAGCAGGAATTTGATGAGGTCGCTCATCATATCTTCCTCCCTGACCTGTTGGAAAAAGCTGTGGGAAACACCGAGCTTCCAAACTTTCCTCCCAAACACTAATGGGACTCCCTTTGGCTTGTTTCATTTGAAACAACTCAATAGCATTCCCCATGACTTCCTTGGAATGCAAAGGATGAACACTATAATGTTCATATATTTCTTCACTAGTACATGGTTCTACTTTCTCAATTTGACCAGCACACAAATCGCTATCCTCTTCCTCACTTACTTCCTCTTCTGCAACATATACATTTTTATAGTATTTATTATTTTTTTTCAAATACAATGTTGCCTTTTGACTTTCCTAACATCCACTAAATCTTGCCATATTTTCTCATTCTTTGTCGGAACCCCATTAACTAAGATAACCAGAGGTTCCTCTTCCACTTTTTCTACTCCAATTGTGTTAATGTTTTTCTTCAAATCTAGAGGCAAATAAACAACTCTTCCCTTTAATCCTCTCTGTAAATCTGATGGAGGCAATTTCCCTGTCTTTGGCTCCATTCTTACAATAGCCTGAAAGGGATGGATACTTTGAATCAAAATAGATTCATAAGTATTTAAATCCTTCAATTCAGAAGGAATCTCAACCAATTCCAGATTATTATGAACTGCTCTAGCAGGTATCTGGTTTTGATTTAATTTGTTACAACAATAAGTACACACACGTTGATCCAATCCCAAATCAAAACAATTTCCTACCATCAAGTATGTTGTAAAATCCTTCCATTCACTATTATTTTCCCTTTCACTTTTTGCATATAAATCCACTAACTTAGTCTGATTCTTATAATAAGTGCGTCGACAACACACACAAGTGAAATTTGGCCTCTCACTTGATTTCACCTCAAACGTCGCAATTTCCCTCTGGAAATTATCTGTACTGGAAACCTGTACACTATCTTCCACATTACTCTCTTCTTCTTGGTCAATTTCAACATTCTCCTCTTTACTTCCAAAGTAACAAAACTCAATTTCTTCACATATATTCTTCACATCTATTTCAGAACCATGCAAAAGAGCAGCGCATAATTGTTTAAGCATAATTGCTGGACTCTTAGCATAATACAACATTCTAACTAATTTCCTCACTTTATTATGATGCACTGCTAGCATCCTGAAATGATGAAAAACACTCTGGCATACTCTCCTGGAAATACAAGCCAGTGAATGACCATGCAAACCTGTCACTTCTCTCACTCTGCAAGGATCTAATTCTTGCAACAACTTCATTTTCTGCTTCAAACTTTTCTTATTAAATGACCGTATAAAATCACAAAGCAAATTGATGGAATCCTGTCGTACACTGCAAATACTACTACACTTCCAGGTGTACACAGGACCCTTAGGACGTCTTCCTAAAACCTCATTACCTAACACCTCTTCTATCTCTATTGTCACAAGTTTTTCTTTTTCAACTGGACAACCATCTTTCACTTCATAAGCTCGACCACTGGTGTCAACTGCATGCACCAAATCATTATCCTGGAAATAACTCTCCTCATTAAAAAATGCCTCAGAGCTTGAACTATGCATCCATTCTCCAGAAAAAACGTCACAAAAATTACTACGATTAACTATTCTCTTCCATCTACTATTTCTTTTGAAATCATAAATTGCCTTGTTTAGCTTCCTAATTCTATTGATTATCAAAATAAATAACTTACGTTTAATTTCAAATTCCTGATCAATAACTTTCTCGACTATTTTTTTTCTCTTATAAAAAACCACTTTCTGTTGACCTTTCTTAATATTTTTTAACAAATTGCCAATTATCCTGTTGTGGAACATTCGTTTACGAATGTCCCTAAACTGTTGTTTCCTTCTACTATCATGCACAGAGTTATCTCTTGCTCTAGCAGTAACATTTTTCATTGGCCTTTCCTTTCCGTTTGAATTGCTTCTACTTTTCTGGACTGAAACATTTTCTGTAGTAATATTTTTTTTACTACAGATATTTCTTATGAATGTTTTTGTACTCTTACCCGGTGCTTTCTTGGTGACGACAAATATTTTTGTTAGAGGACTGCTGCTTTTTTTCATTGACCTGCTGTCTTTGACGTTTTGCAGCCTTTCTCAGTCTTTCTTTGGTTGGCATGCTGAAATCTTGAAATGATCTGCAGTTGAATCTGTGGTAAAATATAATAAAAAATGTTATTAACCACTATTACCCAACAGTAAATCAATAACAGTCATCAAAAACTTAACACACTACTTAACATTTTTACATAGAAGATTTTTTAGTGCTTGGCAAATTTAGAATACAGAAATAGCAGAAAAGAAATGGAATTTATATTCATTTTACCTGTGCTGTTTTATATGTGAATCTGATCTAATTTTATGAGCATATTTTAATATTTTATTGAAGACACTACACATAACCTGTTTTTGAAGGTGTCTTTATTTTTAAATTAAACGGTTTACATTTTTACTTTTTATTTATTATAAATTTTTTAAATAAATGTTTATAGTTCCATAGGCTCAAGCACGTCAGCTTCCCATCCTATGTCATACAATTCTGACAAATCTGCATCCTCATCACGTTCTTCTTCATCCTCAGGATTCAAATCATCCAAGGGATCAACATCCACTGATGTTTCAATTACGAGTTCAATGATGAGGTCGAAATCAACTGATTGCTGATTGTCGCTCATGTTGATGTTGTCTTTATCTTTAAAGAAAGATAACAACAATGAGATGTTCCAGAGTAAGAGACAAATCTCAGAGATTATAATAGTAAAATTGTTTAACAAGAGTAACATTTTGCAGCTATTATTTAGCCATGTCCAGCGATGCTGAGGAGGTGAAGCCTATGTCTAATTTTTCAGTGAACAGGACTCATCTCTTCTTAACCTTGGATAAGCCTCACCGACTCTGTGTCCCCTGCACATACTTAAATGTAAAGGGGCAGATTGATGTTAACTAGCACATCCCCAGGGATGCACCAGTTAACGTGCACCGCTGCTCTGCCACCCATGGTACAATCAGATAGGACAAAGCTGCGTCAAAACCCTGCGCCTGCTTGAAGCAGGCATAGGTCTTGACGCAGGTAGGCTGAAAGCTAAAGCAACAACTAAGTGTCGTGTGCAGAAGTTGCAAAAAAGGAAAAATGGCGTTTAAACCGGTAATGAGCCCATGCTAACTTAACACGGTGTAAAGATATCCAGGATCTACATCAGTTTGGGGTTCACAAACCTGGCAGGTACAAGGCACTGAGGCTTTGCACCGTGCATGTCTCATCCCGAATCATATGTTGTTTCTGAATGAAACAATTTCCCAGACCACATGCTTTGGATTGGCTACTTCTAAAAAATTAAACACCCCTACTATCCCGGAGTTAGAGGAATATGATGGTTGGAGTAATTTTACTCGGTTGTCCATTAGTGATTTACAGGCCCTACTCCGTAATTCTTCCTTTAACATTTCCAGTATAAATCCAAAAGGTTGGCTGCTTTGGCAACGTAGTTCAGATTCTTGCCAGAATCGATTTTTGGGTTTAACAGAAGGTTTTAAAAATGTTAGACCTGATCCCCGGTTTGACTTGGTCCACACTGTCACGACTTACTCTGTAGGAAAATTGTGTCAGAATTGGCTGAAGCATTCAACTTTACTTGCAGTTAAAAGTCACCTTTCTAAACTGAATGCAGACGTGGATTTGAATGATTTCATTAAAGGCCCGGCTAGTGGCAGGTCGAAAAGGTGGATATATGCAGCTTACAATGAAAATTGGAAACTGACTCAGATTGAGGCTGCTACACGCCTTAGGGCTATTGATCAAGCGAATCTTGAAAAAGTGCTTGCAGTTGTTGACAATAGTATTAGCGTTTTTTCATCTAGAATTTACACACTAGATGACATTGTGTCGTCAGTTGTCGATATTGTGCATGATGAAGTGTCAGTGTTATACCATGGTCAGAATCAATTAAGATCAATCATGCAATTTGCTTGGACCCTTCAAACTCTGAAAAATGGTAAAGTTCCCTGGGGATACATGAACGTTTCTTCTTTATTTGCCCCATTCAATTTGACTGACAAACAACGCTTGCTGTCAATGCGTGATGCTTCCTTTTCTATGTTACATATTGAAAGGTTAGAATCTTTGCCTTTTTCAGTGGCAGAGGCCAATGCTGCAACGTGGCTTATCCACGGTTTAATAACGCTGCCTTTTGCTTTATATAAGTTTTCAAATTGTATGAAATATGTACCAATAGGTCGTTATGAACCTTTAGGTAGTGGTTTTCTTCATGAGGTCTGGTCGCTTCCATACACATACAGATGTTTCAAAGATGATCAAGAAGTTTATCTGAATGGAGAGGAGTGCACTGAGACGCCAGATCATTCACTAATGTGTAGGCACATACAGTTACACGGTTCATGCAACAAAGACCGACCAAATATGGCTTGCGTGTTGCAAGGCACGCCAGTTCCTGCTATCATCCCCACGTTCAAGTTGTTGGAAAATGGTAGTTATTTGATGCTGAATAATGAAGATTGTTGTGGGTTAATTAGAAGTATTCCTTTTATCGTAACAGTAAGTGAACGGGTTATTTGCTGCAGAAATGTTCTATTTCCTCCCACACATGAACATAAGGAGTTTTCAATCTGGCCACAAATACCAACCTTGGGAGCAGATTTCAACGGCATGGCAAGAATAAGGGCTCTTTTGTCTCAGAGAGAGGTGGCCTTGAGTTCGGCCCGTGAAACTTTCGTGCTTCACATAGCGAACACCCGTACAGAGGTGCAGGCCCTTTTAAATACTGATTCGCCTTTGCATTTCAGCGACATGGTTCAGACTATCTTTAACGCGTCCTCCACAAAGGGCCTGGCGCATTTTTTTAAAGTTGTTAGCAGTGGTCTCGTGACTTCATTTGAGAAAATCTTTGGAGTCATCCCTGCTTTCTTTCATTCTATTTTTTCCACTTTGTTTGGTGGATTCCTAGTTTTACTTGCATTAGCAGCGGGCGCTCTTGTGGTTTTTTACATTTTTAAATATGGATGTCCTTCCTGTGCAAGGTCCCGCCCTGCAGCTGCTGACGCTGTTCCGCAATCGCATGCTTGAATATTATGGCACAATGCCGTTGGCGATATTAAGCACGGCATATGGATTATCTTTTCGATTCTCCTACTTCACCTGTGTCCAGCCTGTATTTTACTGCCTGACCTGTGATTTCGATTGGGCCATTGATTTGTGTCTCTGCGGACCGGTTTCTTCTGACGTCGACTTTAATCAGCTAATGAGTCCTATCATTACTCACGAGTTGGTTTGTCCTGGCGAAAGGATTATGGCTGTGGCATTGATGCATGGACTAATTGGTCCCTGGAATTTACTGGCGGCAGCACAGTCTTTCTTGGAACAGAGCTTTCTTGAAAACCCACCGAGCTGTCCTCTGATGGTGATAGAGGATCCGATGCTGGGAGAGCACGTATGTTCTTTTCCGCTTTTAAGTTGGATGGCTGAACTGTTTTCGGATGAAGACGGTGACTTCCTATTGGAGGCTGTTGCTGCTTATTTTGCATACACAGTTATGTCATAGACCTTTTTCATGTTTGACATGCTGAGTACTAGCATTTCATTGACAATTCATTGACTTATTTGTCAAGTTTTTATTATTTGGCTTGCCTATTGGCTTAAGCCTCGATAAAGTAGTTGGCTGTTTTATTTTTTTTTAGCGTTAAATTTTGCTAGTTTTTAATGTTTTACCTTGCGGACCGTGCACATATAAAGTTGCAATCTGCTCTCATGAGATGGCACTTCTATTATCTTATTCAGTTTGTTTCCGGATCATGGGGGGGTGTCATGTAGATCCTGGATATCTTTACACCGTGTTAAGTTAGCATGGGCTCATTACCGGTTTAAACGCCATTTTTCCTTTTTTCCTTTTTTGCAACTTCTGCACACGACACTTAGTTGTTGCTTTAGCTTTCAACCTAGTAGTTCATCGTGGTTTACATGAGAATAATATGTTATTGCTCTACTATCTGCTTTGCTTGTTAAACTATGTCTGTACAGGGAGTGCTGAAGTTTCAAGAACAACACGATACAGAATTGTTATGAGGTCTGATCTCCACGACTTCATAGTCATAACATAAGTGCAGCTTCTGCCAATTCTGGGCATGAGGCGGGTTTTATATTGCTTTGCCGAACACACATACACAACACTTGATGCGGTTCACATGAAGAGAGAGCTGGTGTATGCTGATGTGATTCCTTCAAATCTAGGACACTAAGGTATGGGCCCGCCCTAAACCAACCCAAAGAGACCTTCTTAGCAAATAATATAATATGTGTATTAGGGAGGGTGAGATATAAGTGTTGCTAACTCTTATTCATTTACAGCATGTTAACATGCTGTCACCATTCGCTTTTTATGTACTAGTAACTATGCTGGTAATTTTGCTACTGATAATATGTGTACTTGTATTATCTAAGATACTACGCCTGAGAAGACGGCATTAGTAAATAAACATTTCAAATGCACATGTGTTCTTCTTAACTCCATGTTCTGGTTTGTAATGAATATATAACGACCGAGTGTTCATGAGTTCCACGTATCCTGAGGTACTGTAAGTTCATGTTCTGGATTGTCTAACCATTGGGAGTTTGTTATATCCAATGTGACACTGTAGCTAGCTTGGTAAGGGGTTTTTGGGTACTAAGGTGAGTTTTGGGGCACCCTAATTCGCCGAGGTTCCAATCCTCTGTGCACAGTTCTGTGTGAGAACAGAAACCCTGCGACAGGGGCACCCCTGAGCCTTGCTGGAGCTTCATCACACTTGCGATACAACTCCAGCAATGCGCCACCTTTACGGCACAGATGCGTCACGCATCTGTGCTGTTTTTGCCCCATGGTGCGCCGCATTGTAAATGCAGCACACCATGGGTGGCGGAACAACGGCGCAGGATGACTGGCACATCCCTGGTGATGCGCCAGTCATCATAAATCTATCCCTAAGCTTCTTATCTTGTTAGAGACGAACCACCATATGTATCATCAAAGTTTTTTGCATTTCCTAAATAGCGAACTTTAAGGAATAAATAGCGATTCTTTACCATTCCTAATTTGCGATGAGCAAATTGCTAATTGCAAATTACCCATTCATTTCCATGGAGCAGGAGGCCCATAGGAATGAAGGTGCAATTTGCGATTAGCAATTAGCTCATCGCAAATTAGGAATTTTTCCGAGGGTGCAGGGGTGTCTCAAGAACACCCTGCTGCACCCCTGAAAAAGAAATTTGGGGGCATATGGCGCACATAAATTTTAAAAACATTCCTTTACCTCAAAATTGATTTTCAACTCATAATTTGAAAACACTGCCCACGGGGAAATGACTTAAAATGTCCTCAAGACACATGAAAGTGTTTTTTTAAAGCCTTTGCAACTTTTTTGGGTCACTTTTAACATGGCTATGTAACTCAAACAGTCAAAATCTAAATTTACCATGCACAGGTGGGAGCATATTTACAAGGAATTTGCTCCACGGGGAAGGTCTTTTAATTTAATATTGGAAAAATAACATTAGAGACACTGAAATGCCTTATAAAGAAGTATACACCATTATGTCCTTGTCATAAATTTTAAAAGCATTCCTTTTCCCCAAAAACGATTTTCAAGTCATAATTTAAAAACACTCCACATGGGGAAATGACTTAAAATGTCCTTAAGACACATGAAAGCGTTTTTGATTGCCTTTGCAGCATGTTTGGGTCACTTTTAACATGGCTATGTAACGCAAACATTCAAAATCTAAATTTGCCATGCACAGGTGGGAGCATATTTACAAGCAATTTGCTCCACAGGGAAAGGTCTTACATTAAAATGGGAAAAATAACATCAGAGACACTCAATTGCCTTATAAAGAAGCATACACCATTATGTCCTTGTCATAAATATTAAAACCATTCCTTTTCCTCAAAAACGATTTACAAGTCATAATTTGAAAACACTCCACAGCTCCTATGCACATAAAAACCCTGTCAGTACTAATACTTCACATTTTCTCCAATTACAATTTCTCAAAGAAACAAAATCTATTTGTAAAACACTTGAGACAAAGCAACATTTGAAAAACACAACTTTCTTCATAATTTTCTCCTTAAAGCACACTATTCTCTATCTAAATTAAAGAAATCTTTTCTCACCTTAGCAAATACTTTGAGTTTCAAAACAGTCTCAGAAACACACCAATTTGTCTTCAGCAGAGCAAAAGGTATGCACTCCAGAGTCTGCAGCTATCAAAAGCACAGAAATGCTGTAATTCTTCACACATATCTCTCATGTCACCCAATCAAAACTCTTCCCTCACTTTTTTTCAAATCAAAACCCTTCCCCCCTCTGCCCTCTCTGCTTTTTTTGCATAGCAACCACCTCTTGGAAGACCTCTGGTGTTTGCAAGTTCACACAACAATGTTGCAATTGAACTCTGAACTCTCAGTGCACCTGCATATCCAGTGCATTCTTTCATTTAATGATTTTTTCTTGACCACTCAAAATACATCTTTCAAAGAACTCATCCATGCACCCTAACTTTCTGTTTTCAGCAATCAAAATCCACCAATCACTCTTACTGCTTCATTAACACAGAAACTCCACAGTTTTTTTCATTTTACACTCTTATTTTTTCAACTGCCATTTCATTGCCACACTTCATCTGACTGCAGGAGAACCTTCTCTCACCATGTTTTCTGTCTGGATTGTTGGACATAGTTACATCTATTGGGCTCAGAGGTATGCTGAGAACAGAAATTTACCTAACCTCAATTTACAAGATGTGGAAATTAAGTGGTTTGGCCACAGAGGATTAAAATGTCACCAATTGATACCATTGGTGAAAACCTTTATGCATTTGCCAAAACCTGACCTGTTAATTGTGCACTGTGGAGGTAATGATTTGGGCACTTTGACTGGGGTAGGTCTGGAAATGCTTTTAAAGGACACCTTTGAGCAATTGATGGCACTTTTTCCTCAAACTGCCTTGGTATATTCAAATATATGCCAAAGACAGAAATGGAGGTGGTCGAACCAATTTTGTCCACAAATTGAGAAGTCGAGGAAGCATGTAAACAAATCTGTTTCAGCTTACATGAGAGACCATGGAATGGGCTCGATGTACAACAATAACTTGCGTTACTACATGCAAGATATCTACAGAGGAGATGGAGTTCACTTCTCAGATGAGGGCAACAGAGTTTTCATTTTGAATTTAAGACTGTGCATTGGTACCTACTTATAAGTACCTAAATGTACCATAAACCCAAAAGCTCTTCTCAGAGCTACCCTACATCTGATCACTCACAATTATTATTTTACTCTAACTTTTTTCACTAATTTTCAACAAAGTACGCTCCCCAGAACGCTTCCCGGTTCGCGAACCGGACGCTCCCCACGCAAAAAAACTAAAAAAAAATATTTATTTTTTTGCCCTGCGGGGCCCTTTTAAAGCCTCCACATCAAACCTAGGGGGTCAGGGAGGATCTACTATGCCCCCTTATGGTCATTTGCCCCTTCACTTTGGCCTCCTCTTGTCTCTCGATCCTACCGAGAGACAAGATGGCGGCCGCTACGGACTGTTTGGAATGTTTACAGACGCCGGAGAACCAATCAGCTTCGCAAAGCTCCGTAACGCGAAAAGTACGCGAAGCGCTGCCCGGAGCGCTGTTACAGATATATATCTTTTTTTGAATGTTAATTTCTCAAAATCCACTGGAGCACATATATTGAGACCTAGCAAAGGCACATCGGGCTACCAGTCCCTACAATTTTGCCAAGTTTCGTGCAAATCCATTCAGCCGTTCGATTATTATTATTTTTATTTTTTTTTTGCCCCGCGGGGCCCTTTTAAAACCTCCACATCAAACCTAGGGGGTCAGGGAGGACCTACTATGCCCCCTTATGGTCATTTGCCCCTTCGCTTTGGCCTCCTCTTGTCTCTCGATCCTACCGAGAGACAAGATGGCGGCCACTACGGACTGTTTGGAATGTTTACAGACGCCGGAGAACCAATCAGCTTCGCTTCACAAAGCTCCGTAACGCGAAAAGTACGCGAACCGGAGCGCTGCCCGGTCCGCTGTTACAGATATATATCTTTTTTTGAACGTTAATTTCTCAAAATCCACTGGAGCACATATATTGAGACCTAGCAAAGGCACATCGGGCTACCAGTCCCTACAATTTTGCCAAGTTTCGTGCAAATCCATTCAGCCGTTCGGGCTAAAAGTGAGGCCAACCGCCCTATGGAAATTAACATTGGAAAAACGCGGTTTGGGACCCCCCTTTTTTCTCGGCCCCCCCTTGACAAACCCCCCCCAAATTTCCAGGGGCTGCTCAGAAACAAAATGTGCCATTTTCCTGAAAATTTCAGCCAATTCCGTCCACAAACGCCAAAGTTATTAGACATAGAATTTTCAAAAATCCCATAGGGAAAAAATCCTAACTATATATACCTACTGGCGACCGCCAGTAGGTAATATATATTATATATATATATATTTTACCTACTGGCGGTCGCCAGTAGGTAGTTATAGTTAGGACCTAGTTTCTATAGGAAATCCACAACATTCTATTTGGAATAACTTTGGCGCTGGTGGATGAATCTTCGTGAATTTCTCCAAGTAAATGGCCTGCTCGGTTCGGCTCCTTCCCTGAAAGTTTGGGGGTAATTCGTCAAGTGGGAGCCGAGAAAAAAGTGGGGTCCCAAAACGTGTTTTCCCCATGCAATTTTCCATAGGGATTGTTAGCCAGGGCTACAGCCCGAACGGCTGCACGGAATTACACGAAATTTGGCAGAGAGGTAGAGTTCTGTTCACAGATTGTGCTTTTTGTTAAATGGTGTAAATCCATTCAGTAGTTTCTGAGAAAATTGCAAGTAAAATCATACCGATATCTAGAGACGGAGTTCAGCATGCGTACCGAAATCTGTTCAAATTCGAGCGCGAGCTGCATGCTGATTGGCTGTGAACTGTCTGTCAACACTCGAAACCAGGAATTGTTGGTGGCCATCTTGTGTATCGCCAGAACCGAGTCACAAGAAAACAGTAAAACAAAGTTGAGAAATAAGGGAAGGGGGTAGGGTAGAGATATTCTGACCCTCTAGGCTTGCTCAGGGGGTCATACATAGATGTTTAGGCTCTATTTTTTTATTTTTATTTTTTAAAGAAAAATCGCTGCGTACGCGTATGGAAATACGTACAATTACGAGCAGGAGCTGCATGCTGATTGGCTGTTAATACTCCAAACCAGGAAGTGTTGGCAGCCATGTTGTTTATCGGGAGAGCAGAGTCACAAGAAAACAGTCAAACAAAGTTGAGAAATAAGGAAACGGGGCAGGGTAGAAACATTTTGAGCGTATAGTCTGGGTCAGGGTGTGGTACATGGATCTTTAGGCTCAATTTTTATTTTTTTTTAAATAAAAAATGGCTGGGTTTTTGTGCAGTACTTGTACGCGGTGGAAAAGGTGAAAAAATAGTAGAGGTCCGTTTTATTCATTAGGTCCCAGGGGGGGCAAATTACGGGGGCAATTTTTCTGCATAATGGGGGCTTGTAAGGTGCCCCGAGCCCTGGGGAACGGAACTCCTCTGGTTTTATTTTGAAGTATGGGCGGTTACGGTCCTACTCTCTGCAGTCTCGGTGAGCGACACCCCTCGGGTCTTTTTAAAAAAAAATATGTTGTGAGGTCTCTCTCTCTCTCACCGTACACGTCACGGGGAACGCCACATTTCTGGGGCAGTGATATGTAAAATGACCTTCCAGCTCTGGGTACCTGCATTATCTGGACTTTTTTATTAATGTTGGGAGGGTGGGCTTGATATTACATCCTTGTTAATTGCCATAGAAGCCTATGTTCTGGTGTTAACATGGGCTTCTATGGGAAATAACAAGGCCGTAGTATCATGGACATTATCACCGTTTTATCAGCAGTTTCTTGCCAATAAAATGGCGATAATTGTAACACCGGTCCTTGATAATATACACCTAAGTTTACTGGTCAAAAAAAGAGCAATGAGCCATATTATCAACAAAAGGCGATATATTATCGCCACTTTTATCGGCAGGAAACTGAAGATAAAGCGGCGATAATGGGCTTGATAATATGCCCTTGTGAATAACATTAGGAGCCCAGGTTAACACCAGAACCTGGGCTGCTATGGGAAGTTACAAGTGCCTATTATCAAGCGCATTATCGCCCCTTTATCAGCAGTTTCCTGTCGATAAAAGCGGCGATAATGTATCGCCTGTTGTTGTGAATATGCTCCTTCATTTCTATGATATTATGTAAAGCTTTCCTTTTTTTTGGTGTAGCAATTGTACTCTCTTCGCATGCTCAGCGTCGTTTCGAAGCCCATGTTTTCTTTTTCTTCAAGTTCAACAACCAAACCTTTCTTTATATCAGTTAGTAAATCTGTCGCTTTCTTTTCCCGGTTCGTGTGTGTCATCAGCTGCTGTACTTTTGTACAGTATTAATAGTCATATTTTTTATATATTTATTTGAAAAGTCGTGCTGAGGCGCCAAACGTTGATTACGTACTCCATCCACCACCATTTTAGTAGTTTCTCACCGTTGTTTTTATTATATCTGTTAGTTAGAACTCAGTAGTTTTCAATCCTAGTCTTGAATATCTTACTATAGTAATTCAACATTATTTTTATTGTGGGCCGTCTTACCCCTCCCCCACAAAATAAAAGAAGTATGTAGTTTTTTCTATTAACTTTTATTAAACAATAAATATAAACGAAACTCAATTATAACTATATTAGAACTGGAAAAATAACTTAAACAATGTTATAAACAAATTGTGAAATGGATTACAAAAGGTGTCCGATTGGTAATCTGCAAAAGAAAAAAGAAAATTAGAGTTTAGAATTATGTAGATGTGAGTAAATAAGCTGAAGCATTACGGGGCATATTATCAAGAACGGCGATAAAATTATCGCCGCTTCAGCGGCAGGAAACTGCAGCTAAAGGGGCGATAATGGGCTTGATAATATGCTGTTGTGAATTCCCATAGCAGTCCAGGTTCTGGTGTTAACCTGGGCTACTATGGGAATTCACAAGGGCATATTATCAAGCCCATTATCGCTGCTTTAGCGGCAGTTTCCTGCCGCTGAAACAGCGATAATCTTATCGCCGTTCTTGATACTATGCTCCTACAAGTTTTGGTAACTCTACGGTTTTACGTGTGCAGTGTGACTTGTACATTCCAGTCCTTTTATAGTGGTGTCTATATGGAAGTGCCTACAGCGTTACAGACGCCCGTTATGGCGACTTATTTCTAATGCATTCCTATGAATTATTGGAATTCAATAGAGTATGATATCAAACCTATTATGGCGACTTTAGTGGCAGTTTGCTGCAGATAAAGTGGCGATAATTTTGTCGCTAAGGCTTGTCGAAGCTCATGTTAGATGTCCTTCACATGTAACATGAGGTTCGATTGGAATTCCATAGAGCATATTATCAAACCCATTATCGCCACTTTCCTGCCGATAAAGTGGCGATAATTTTGTTGCCAAGGTTTGATAATATGGCCCTCTCTCCTTTCATAAATAAAAGTTACACTACAGTTTTACGAGTGCAGTGTACCTGGTACATTTTACTTTTTATAGTGCCGCGTTCAAGTGGTGTCTATATGGAAGTGCCTACTGCGTTACTGACGCCCGTTATGGTGACTTATTTCTAATGCATTACATTGCTATGAAGGCTTTGTAGGTCTAGGCTGCTGTGCTTACCTTGTATAAAGAGTGAGGCCACCGGAGTTCACCACTCGACTTGAACTCTGCTTCTATACGTCAAAGTATATTCAATAAGTTGCAGAGAATTCCATTGCTGTTGCTCGATAGGCCGTGGTTGCTTCTGAACGATGTTTGGTGAAGGAAACAAAAGGACATTTTGATTAGTCATTGAAACTGATTTGCGTAACTACTATCAAAAGTGAATTTTAATGTGGGTTCTTAATATTCCATAGTTAAGACTGTTGCAGCTCCAGCAAACAAAGGAAGATCAATAAGTTAATAAAGGCCTGGGACGGCCTCGTGACGCAGAAAAAAAATACTATCATGGACGCACAATAATAATAATAGAGGCCTAAGCACGTGGGGTAGTACAGAAATACGACACAGAAATGTATGCACGCACAATTTTTAAGATTAGAGGTGTATAGGACCTCTTGACTTATAAAGAAATATTTCAATTATGTAAGTACTATTTAAAACCATTGAGGGGTAGGAAAGCCATATGAAGGATAACAAAATAGTATTATGCATATACAATTTACAGTGGAGGCTGATGTTGTGACGTCTTCTCTTACCTTTGTCGTCTTTTGTTGTGTCTTGAAAGGCTGTGGTTTCGCTGAGTCTGGGGTGTTTTCGACAGTCTGTCTGTCATCGCAGCAGAGGCAGGCAAAAGAGAGCGTGCTCACGTCAGTGCCCACATTATATGGGAACCACGGGGACTGACCAAACCAAGCCAAGGGCCGTCATTGGTAGCGTTTTCGCGGTCTATAAGAATGATGGCCCTGGGGGACATGCCATTGGGTAATGTATTGGTTTCCAGGCTAACTGATAGCAAGCATGCTTGGTGGTGGCATGTGGGTAGTGTGGGCGGACGTGCACCGCGCATGTTCAAGTATGAGTGTGTGCACCAACAATTAACAACAGAGAGAGATGGGGGCGGTATTATAATGTACGCAGAGGCAGGTCCAGAACTGGATCTGCAATGAGTCAGCACTTCTAATCATTCTCCTTAGCGCGCCCTGAGCTCTGATTTGTCACTGAAAGGTGATCGCACCATAGATTGTACTGCTTATCATACTCAGCGTGTACCCGCGCATACTGTCAGGATCTGACGGATGTGCCTGCCTGACAAGGAAGAACTACGTCTCCCAGAATGCCTAGGGTAGTGGGCCGGACCACGGAAGCATAAAGAACCATGGGAGTCAGCAACCGGTGCACGTGATTCGTCATTCCGGGAGGCAGTTGTTGCGGACGCCCTGTCCCCGAGGATTCTCTTGCGGAGTTTTACGGAGTTCCTGTTCCTTTGTTTCCCTCGTTGCTTGCTCCGTGGTTGTGGAGCAAGGAGTTGTCAAGTGGTTCGGCTGAGCCGCTGTTTCTTCTTCGGCAGGTACCGGCTGGGCTGCCATCTTCTGTTGTGGTGAGTGTATTCGCGAGAGACGCAGGATTGCCCCCTCCGCGTCCTCACCGGTTCTTGTGTCATCGGCAGTACCGGCTGGTGCTTGTTTAGTGTGAAACATGAGAGACGCAGGATTGCCCCCTCCGCGTTTTCACCTAGTTACTTGCACTTTTGTTTCCGTGGGTTGCGTGAGAGACGCAGGATTGCCTCCTCCGCGCTCCCACGTTGATTCTCCGATATTCTATGACAGATACCGGCTGGTTCTGTCAACTTGGTTTTGTGTGAGGCGCGAGATGTTAGTTCCTGACCAACTATGCCCATGCACTGCAGGAGCGAAGAAAACCCCGTTCCTCTGAACCTACCACTCCGTGGCTCACACCATAAATAGTACCATGGGCCAACGGACTAGCAAGGGACAGGGGGCGGGAATAAGGGAAGGACAGACAAGGGATCCCAGGTCTTCTCTCCTAGGGGAAGGGTCCTTCTGCCGGGACCACGTCACTCCACATACTGTATCACAGGGGACTGGCTGAATCACCGTCTGCCACACAAAAAACAGATGTCAGCAGTATAAATACAGAAGCCCTCTTTCTCCTCTCATGCACCCACACACCACCCCATAACACTCCTCCTTACCACTGATACTGTGATAATCGCCGGGTGGAGTACTCCGTCCTGGAGTATATATGAAGTCCAGCAGGCAGAGGGCAGGAGGGCAAGATCAGGGGATGAAAGGACTAGGCGGCGGGGAACTATGCCATAGGAGACCAGGGACCAATGGGGATCAAATGAAAAGGAGGAAAAAGTCGTAAAAACGACTGAAAAAACCTCCGTGTAGCAGTCCGCTAAGTGTCTTCCTTGCGTACCGCCCAAAAAGGAGACCAAATCAGGTCAACACCGGGAAATATTCGCAGCACAACACAAGCTTCGTTGTGCGCTGGCCAGGAACCCGGAAACGCCCAAACCGGCACTCCGCCTCCGCACAATGAGGTGGACAGCCTGCACAAGAGGCGGAAGTGCGGGACAGCGTCAGCGTCAACAGGACAAAAACAACACCAGGAACCACCGGGCAATCCAGCCGGATCACCCGATTCCCGTAAGAAGCGCCGGAGCCCCAGCCACCCCTTAATCCCAGCCGGGATAAAAATGACCCCAAAACACAAAAGGTAATTACTAACACAAAACGAGACAAAACACACAAACAACTAAACTCAGGAACCCAGGAACAAACAAGCGAAGGAGGAGGTCAGGGGAACCAAAAAAGGGGGGGAACAGGGATTAACAGGAGTCAAAAAGTGAAATGGGAATTCCCACGAGCCCGTGAATGCTGCAAAGTTCCCAAGGTACAAAAAACAGCTCCCAGCAAGAACCAGGAACCACAATTCAAGATAACGAGCACCGGGAACAGGGAAAATCAACATTTTAACCCCACCTAGCATCACATGGGTGCTGTGTACATGGCAAGAGAAAGAGGACAACGGGGCAGATTCCTAACAGTACCCCCTCCCAACGATCCTCCCCACAGGGCAGGGCTTAGACGGATGTTGACGATGGAACATACGGATCAGACGAGGAGAGTGCACTCCCCCAGCCGGCTCCCATGTACGGTCCTCAGGGGCATACCCTTTCCAGTCTATCAAATAGAAAAGACGCCCCTTTCGTCTTTCCGAATCCAGGATAGCCCGGACCTCATACTCTTTCTGTCCATCCACTATTATAGGGGGAGGAGGTGGTAAAACCTGTGAGGATGGTACGTAGGGCTTCAACAGGGACGTATGAAATACAGGATGAACCCGATAATCTCCAGGCAGATCTAATTTCATAGCCACGGGATTTATAATCTGTATTATCGGGAATGGTCCCGCATACCTAGGTTGTAATTTACGGGATCCCCCAAGCCTCAAGTTCTTCGTAGCCAACCATACCTGGTCTCCAACTTGATAACCAGGTGCGGGGACACGATGTTTGTCCGCCTGCAACTTCATAGCAGCCTTAGCTGTCAACAACTGCTCCCGGGCAATCTCCCATATCTTGCCCAGACGGTTACACACATCATCTATGGCTGGCACACGTCCCGTAGGTTGGATTGCCACCGCCCTGGGATGATAACCTAATGAACAGTAGAAGGGTGTCATGCCTAAGGCTGAGTGCTGACTGTTGTTATACGCAAACTCAGCAATGGGGAGAGCCATAACCCAATCACAAGCCAGCGATGACGTTAAACACCGAAGGTACTGTTCCATAGTCTGATTGGTGCGTTCGGTCTGGCCGTCAGATTGTGGATGATATGCTGATGACAATCTGACGTCCACCCGCAATACTGAACACAATTCCTTCCAAAAATGTGAAACGAACTGAGCCCCCCTGTCTGTCACTACTGCAGAAGGCAACCCATGGATCCGCACTATAGAAGACATGAAAACCAAAGCCATCTCTCTGGCTGTAGGGATCTTCGGAAGAGGGATAAAATGAGCCATCTTGGTAAACAAGTCAACCACCACCAAAATAGCAGTGAACCCAGAAACAGACGGAAGATCGGTCACAAAATCCATACTGATGGTGTGCCAAGGAGAAGGAGGCACCTCCAAAGGTTGCAACAGACCCGATGGTTTACTATGTGAGGGCTTACTGATGGCACATACCGGACAAGCCGCAACATACCCCTGAACATCCTTGGCCAACGAATCCCACCAAAACCATCTTGTGCACATCTCCTTTGTCTTAGGATTGTCTCCGATATTCTATGACAGATACCGGCTGGTTCTGTCAACTTGGTTTTGTGTGAGGCGCGAGAGACGCAGGATTGCCCCCTCCGCGTCCTCACAGTTAAGCCTTTATGTGTTATCAGCAGTACCGGCTTTTGCTGCCACCCTTGTGTGTTGGGTGAGGCGCGAAAGACACAGGATTGCACCCTCCGCGTCCTCGAAACATAGACGCCCATTTGTGTGACACTCGGCTGAGTGTGTGCTCCTTGCACTAGGGGTTCTTCTTATTCTAGAGTCAAGAGACGCAGGATTGCCCCCTCGTGGAACTCTTATGACATCTTGGGTTTTTTGATTCATTCTTTGATCACCACGTTGGTGATTTCCCCAGAGAGGAAGAGTTTTGTTTCATTTATTCAGAACTAAGGAATTCAGTAGTTCCCGTTCTCTTCGTGGTCTTCGACCCGAGTTGCTCCTAGTCTAGTGAAGGAACCAGAGACGGGAAAGGGTCTTCTCCTGAAAGCTATCAGGTACGGTTCTGATAATATTCACTGTATTAGAAGTCTGAGTAAGAAAGGGAGTATTCTAATACGTGTCTTTCTCTTGTTACAGGACCTGAATTCCAGTGGTTTTCAACCCCTACTTTTTCCCTCGCCTGACTGCCTTAGCGCTCTGTATGGGTATGGTACACCAGAGTGCAGGGACGTCTGGAGGTGGACCCTTTTAGAGCATCAATCCGATTCCGAGGAGCTGCAACCGTGACACTTACGGTACGAATATGCTTTGACACTACGCGTCGCATTAAAGCTTTGGTGTGACGTCATGTACGGCATTCTGTACGCCAAAGGGGGCAATGTTTCTACTTGGTTTAAAACACGTATGTATTTAATGTACATACTATGGGTAGACATTTGGGATAACTATGATTTTTTTTAATACTTGTAATAATCATATATTACTTTTAAAAAGAATTACACAAATCGCGGTAGAACATCATGCGTACTCGTATTGAAAGAGCTGCGCAAGCACATCATAAGCGTACACAAAGCCATGTGACTTAAAAAGTAGAGATTTGATTGGTTCATAACTTTTCCTATTGCGACTGTTTAAAGTTCCGTCCCATTATAATTATTCGACTTTGACTTTCTAAGAAGAAGCATTTGTTCTGAGAATCTTCTCATATAGAAGGAAGATCACGATAATAAGAGCAATGGAGTCATCTTGCAGCAGTTTTTCAGAGGGAGATTTCATTCCTGAAGAACGTCCAAAGAAGAAGCAAGAAGCTCTAATTTGGAAGTTTTTCACTTTTCCAGAAGGTCAAAAAAAAGGTTAATGCTCCAAAAGTAACCTGTAAAATTTGCGAAACAACTCTTTCAAGGGGTGATCCATGTAAAAATGACTCCTTTGGCACAGCAGATATGGTGCGACACGTGAAGAATTTGCACCCCAAGAACTTTGTTCGAGCTGCAAGACGGAGGTTGCACAAGAACCCACCTGCTGCTACACCAAGCACATCAACTGCGGCAGCAGGATTTTCAGCAAGCAGTTCACACCCACACATTGATTCTGACTTTGCTAAAGTTAAAATTCTATGCATTTATTGTGATAAACTTTTGTGTTATGGGGAACAGTCTATAGACTTGATAAAACGCAGGATGAAGGATCATGGCTGTCCTCGAAATTAGTTGTTCTTTTTTTCATTCTTTTGTTCTGCTTGGAATTCGTTGAGAAAACACATAAAAAATTCACACAAAAAAAAAACGTTCTTTTTAGAACTACCTTCACTGGTCAAAGAAAGAACTATATTTCTATGTTAGTGTGTAAAAGTTTGTCAGATTGAATGTGTAGTTCATAAATGACTGAATGAATATGTTACTATTGTATGGAGAATGTGAAAGTGCAGAACTATAAGGAACTGCTACAGCATACATCTAAAAGGTGTTTATCTATAGTATACTGTAGTATGTCCGAAGCACTTGAATGTAACATATGTACGTAAATATGTTACAAATCTATGCTTCAATTTGCGCTGCTAATGAAACTGCCTGGGTGAATTTGTATGTGTTAGGGGCGGATTTACTTTTACACAGCCGTTGCGTCACTATTATGACACAGCGATGGTGCAAAAGATGTGCCATGGTGAGTGCTACTAACAATATGACGCATCTGGAGGGTGTATTACATTGTAAAGCGTTGCGCCAGAAGAAGCTTTCTTGTGCAGAAGGGGGTGCAGCAACGCCTCCTAAAAGTGACTGAGTGAAATGTATAACATTCCATTCAGTCACTTTTGAGCTTATGCTGCGTCAAAACCTTGCACATGCTTGAAGCAGGTGTAAGGATTGATACAGCATTGTGAGCATAGGGCTCCAAGAGCATTTTGATGGAGCTGTGTTATACTTGCAACCGACGTCAAGAAATTATTAATCCAAAAATTCCTTTGCAATTTAGTTTTGTTTTTATTTTATAATAAGAATATGAAATATAATCTAAAAAATAAAATAAATATAAATATGTATATTACAAATATAAGAAATTAGTATAAAAAGAAAGACATAATAATTAATACATTTATAAATTATCATTTTCAAAACCTTTGAAATTCACTGAAAAAACATAGGTTTCACACACGTTATAGTTAGGAATTAGCATTTAAAAAACCTTGCAAATTCATTGAAAAAACCATAGATTTCACACAGGTTATAGTTAGGAATCAGTATTTAAAAAACCTTAGAAGTTTATTGAAAAAACCATAGGTTTCACATGTTATAGTTAGCTGAACATTTCTCTCATACAAAACCTTTGAAATTCCTCCGTTATAATTATCTCAGCTAACTAAACCTTGCGCGCCTGCAATGCACTGCTGATGACGTCTCATATTACATCACTCATGACATGGTCAGTGACATCACTCATGGCATCACTGATGACATCTCAAATGACATCCCTGATTACATCATCCTTGTGGCAGACCTCCTCTCACTGTAATATAACGTTTGATACACACGATCAAAAATAGAAACAAAAATTTTCAAAAAAATGGAGATACCAATTCCAGTGAGAATAACCAATTCAGTAATTCCAAAATCTACATACACATCCACTCATTCACCAACAATTCTATATAGTCACTCATACATGTACTCACTTATTATATGTACTCATACACCTATACATCCTGTTATACACCGACACTCATCTATAAAGTTACTCACACACATACTCACACATGCAAATAAACTATCAAATATCCATTTCCTTGCATAAACAGCTACACACCCACCACTACACTAACTTCTACAGATTCGTACACATACTTACTCTCTTAAACAATCACTTATAGAAACTCATACTTATTTATACAGGAAGTCTTAGAATCTCTCGCTCTGACATATACTCACTTATATACATCAATACTCACATATACTAGTTTAAAACATATGTAGTTACTCATAAAGATACTATTGAGACAGCCATTCACTCACTAACACACCCATACACACACTCATCCACCCATACAGTACTGCACACATGCTGTCTTCAAAACACATACAAACAGTGAGTCAGTCATTCATGCATCTGTGCACTAAGTAATACTCCCCACCGAACCATACAGACACTCATTTTGGTACTCAAAAAAGCTACTAATAACCCATATACACACTGATGTAGCTACTCACCAACACATGCAGCCACTTACATACAAAGTGACACACTGATACAGATATTTAAATATATAAAGATTACTCGCTAATACACCTATTTACTTAAATATACTTAAGGAGTCAGTTATACAATCAATTTTACAAAAAAGCATCCATTTAGATACTTCTTTACCCATTTATTCTTCCATCGATGTTTAGATATACATATATAAAAAATATTTATTTTTCAGAAAGACACACATTCACTGGATGATGTCATCAGGGATGTCATTTGAGATGTCATCAGTGATGTCATGAGTGATGTCACTCACCATGTCATGAGTGATGTAATATGTGACATCATCAGCAGTGCATTGCGGGCGCGCAAGTTTAGTTAGGAATTTTAAAGGTTTTGTATGAGAGAAATGTTCAGCTAACTATAACGTGTGAAACCTATGGTTTTTTCAATTAATATATATATATGAGGGATAGTGATTAAACTGTGTGAATATCTGTATCACTCTGTTGTTGTGTACACTGCTGTATAAGTTGGTTACTAGCTACGTGAAAGTCTATATTAGTTATTGATTAGTTAACTGAGTATTTGCATGGGAAAATGAATCTGTGTTTTGTTGGGTGGAGGGTGTGTGACTGATCAAAGATGTGTAAATAGTTGATTTAGTAGGTATATGAGGTTAAGACTGCATGTAGAAACAGTTGTTTGGGTGAGCGAATGTCTTTATGGGAGTGGTGATGAGCAAATATATCTCTCAATGATACATGCCTAACAAAGTAGAAAAATAAAAGGCAGAGTATGTGACAGTTGTTGTATAACAATAAGTATACGTAAGAGTTAGTGATTGTATGAGTTACTGTACGGATAACTGTATACTTGTAATAGTGATTGTATAAGACACTAAGCGGCCAATTCCGATCTGGTAAAATCCCCCACGAATCGCAGTACGGAGCGTTTTTCCCATACGATTCGTACACCTACAACGTCCCCGTACGTACGATCAAGTACGATCCTAACCCAAAGCATATCAACATACGAATCGTACCAAACACCATACGAACAAAAAATACATACAATACATATCCGGGTCACGCTGTACGCGCCGTCCGTACGGCAGAAGTTTCTGGCCCAGCAAGTAGGATTCGTCTCGGCGACACTCCGTACGACCCTATTGCTACGGGAGCTGAAAACTACCATAAAAGCAGAGTCCGGCCCAAACCGCACCCCGGTATGCGACAGACATGCCATGAACCCCATTGACCGTGTCATCCCACATCCCAGTCCTGTACGCCTACGACCTGGTGCACAGAAACCGACAACGGCGCATACGGTGAGAATAACGTACAGCAACAACGGAAGTGTGTATCACCATTGTAATAGTGATTTGAGCCGCACACACGTCATTAATGTTGGGGTACGGTGCATCACACGCTCACGTATATCACCATTGCAATAGTGATACGAGCCACACTCACGCCGGTAATGTTGGGGTACGGTGCGTCACACGCTCGCGTATATCACCATTGTAATAGTGATATAAGCCGCACACGCGCCATTTATGTTGGGGTACGGTGCGCACACGCTCACGTATATCACCATTGCAATAGTGATACGAGCCTCACACACACCAATAATGTTGGGGTTAGGTTTGTCACACGCTCGCGTATATCACCATTACAATAGTGATACGAGCCGCACACACGCCATTTATGTTGGGGTAGGGTGCGTCACATCTGAGGGGTGTGTGGATATGACTCCCAGCAGTGCCCAGACACAGGAGGGGTGGGTGTACAGGACTCCCAGCAGTGCCCAGACATAGGAGGGGTGGGTGGATATGACTCCTAGCAGTGCCCAGACATAGGAGGGGTGGGTGGATATGACTCCCAGCAGTGCCCAGACATAGGAGGGGTGGGTGGATATGACTCCTAGCAGTGCCCAGACATAGGAAGGATGGGTGTACAGGACTCTCAGCAGTGCCCAGACATAGGAGGGGTGTGGATATGTCTCCCAGCAGTGCCCAGACATAGGAGGGGTGGGAGGATATGTCTCCCAACAGTGCCCAGACATAGATGGGGTGGGTGTTCATGACTCCCAGCAGTGCCCAGACATAGGAGGGGTGGGTCGATATGACTCCCAGCAGTGCCCAGACATAGGAGGGGTGGGTGTACAGGACTCCCAGCAGTGCCCAGACAAAGGAGGGGTGGTGGATATGTCTCCCAGCAGTGCCCAGACATAGGAGGGGTGTGTGGATATGTCTCCCAGCAATGCCCAGACATAGGAGGGGTGAGTGTTCATGACTCCCAGCAGTGCCCAGACATAGGAGGGGTGGGTGGATATGACTCCCAGCAGTGTCCAGACATAGGAGGGGTGTGTGGATATGTCTCCCAGCAGTGCCCAGACATAGGAAGGGTGGGTGTTCATGACTCCCAGCAGTGCCCAGACATAGGAGGGGTGGGTGGATATGACTCCCAGCAGTGCCCAGACATAGGAGGGGTGGGTGGATATGACTCCCAGCAGTGCCCAGACATAGGAGGGGTGGGTGGATATGAATCCCAGCAGTGCCCAGACATAGGAGGAGTGTTTGGATATGTATCCCAGCAGTGCCCAGACATAGGAGGGGTGGGTGGATATATCTCCCAGCAATGCCCAGACATAGGAGGGGTGGGTGGATATGACTCTCAGCAGTGCCCAGACATAGGAGGGGTGGGTGGATCTGACTCCCAGCAGTGCCCAGACATAGGAGGGGTGTGTGGATATGTCTCTCAGTTGTGCCCAGGCATAGGAGTGGTGGGTGTTCATGACTCCCAGCTGTGCCCAGACATAGGAGGGGTGAGTGGATATGACGCCCAGCAGTGCCCAGACATAGGAGGGGTGTGTGGATATGTCTCCCAGCAGTGCTCAGTCATAGGAGGGGTGGGTGTTCATGGCTCCCAGCAGTGCCCAGACATAGGAGGGGTGGGTGGATATGACTCCCAGAAGTGCCCAGACATAGGAGGGGTGGATGTACAGGACTCCCAGCAGTGCCCAGACATAGGAGGGGTGGGTGGATATGACTCCCAGCAGTGCCCAGACATAGGAGGGATGTGTGAATATATTTCCCAGCAGTGCCCAGACATAGGAGGGGTGGGTGTTCATGACTCCCGACAGTGCCCACACATAGGAGGGGTGGGTGGATATGACTCCCAGCAGTGCCCAGACATAGGAGAGGTGGGTGTACAGGACTCCCAGCAGTGCCCACACATAGGAGGGGTAGGTGTACAGGACTCCCAGCAGTGCCCAGATATAGGAGGGGTGGGTGGACATGTCTCCCAGCAATGTCCAGACATAGGAGGGGTGGGTGGATATGACTCCCAGCAGTGCCCATACCTAGGAGGGGTGGGTGTACAGGACTCCCAGCAGTGCCCAGACATAGGAGGGGTGGGTGGATCTGACTCCAAGCAGTGCCCAGACATTGGAGGTGTGTGGATATGTCTCCCAGCAGTGCGCAAACATAGGAGGGGTGGGTGTTCATGACTCCCAGCAGTGCCGAGACATAGGAGGGGTGGGTGGATATGACTCCCAGCAGTGCCCAGACATAGGAGGGGTGGGTGGACAGGACTCCCAGCAGTGCCCAGACATAGGAGGGGTGGCTGGATATGACTACTAGCAGTGCCCAGTTATAAGGGGGTGATTTATCATCACCATACAGCAATTTCATGGGAGTATGTTTACATCATTAACCTGTGACAGTCCTGATAGTGCCATGGCAACACATCACTTACAGCCGAGTCCCACTCCATGGAGGATGGATTCCTGTCACACACTGCGTGACACACCACATGTGGGTGTGATGTCTGATCCTAAATGCATATCCACCCATGGAGGTTGCAGGCAACCTACACACCCTCCCATCATGAATCAATAGTAAATAGTCATGTAAAAGCCCACCAAACATATTGAGCAAAAAGGAAAAACACACTGTGATGTATATCCCAGGCCTGATATGAATGGCCAGGTGGTGAAACATGTACTCTCTCATGGAAGGAACAGGGTTGAAACATTACCGGCGTGAGTGTGGCTCGTATCACTATTGTGATCATACATCTGCATAGTGTGAAAAAGGCTGATGGTGTCCATGAAGGCATTACTGCATACTACAAACACAAGTACAGTGAGTAGCATGGATGGCACAGACTAATGAGCACAACTAATTTGTGAGCAGGCATGGGCATTACTGAAGGGAATGTCTTTAAAAATAGGAAATGTGCACAAAGGTCACCACAACAATTATGCAACTGTCTGTACTGAAGATCTCATGTGTCACTGAGGAAGTGACACTCTTTTGGACAATTTCTGTAGGCAAACTGAACACACACAAATCAAGATAATTAGCTGCTACATTGTGATGGCACATAGATACCATGGTCCACCTCATTACCATTAGAAAATACACATCTTTCACAATACCCAAACATTACCATGATACCAACTTCTAGGCACACAGCACCTAAAGCAAGTACCTGAAATGCAATAGTTCAGAATGAAAAATAAAATGCTTTATTCAGCTCCAAAACAAAATTCAGTCCATAAATGAGTCCAGGCTCAAAGAAGGGCAATGGCCAGTCCGGAAGAAAGTGCCTTTTTTTTGGAACCTTGGGGAGGTTGTCACCCCCAAACTTGCCTGCACATGATGGAGTTAAAGGTCTGTGGACTCATGGGGGGCATCATCTGAGTCAGTGTCCGGCACCGCAAGGACAGTAGAGGGAAGGGTAGGTGTTGTGGGTGCAGGGGGGGAGTAATCCTCCTCTGTGGCGTGTGCCGCGCCAAAGCTTGAAAGATATTCATGGCTGCACACGGCTGCAAGTTCTGCCAGACCACCACCTGCACCCGGGGACACAATGGGAGTGGAGGTAGAGGGCTCTGAGTCTTACGTACTGTGTCTGTGTCTGCGTACCTGCCGTCTGACCCCAACCCTGTGGGTGTGCCTGCATCCCCCTGAGATTGGGTGCATGGAGATCTGCACCTAGACTTCCGTGGTGGTGTGCTGGGTGGGTCTGTAGGTGTGTGTTATCTTGTGTGTCTGCATGTTCTGTGGACAGGTATGGGTGAAGGGGTTGTGGATGGGGGGGACGGGCCGCTGCAGGAGGGCAAGTGCTGCTGTCAGTGAGGAGTCTATGGATGCTAGATTCCGTCATTGGTCAGACATGTTAGCTGACATGCCCTCCATGAATGACAACAACTGTGTCAAGATCTGAGTTTGGCCATGGAGGACAGTCAGCATTGATGTCTGACCAACATGAATCTGCCGGAGTAGGTCCACAGACTCGGCACTGAGGGCAGCAGGGGAGACAGGGGCAGGGGCTTTGGTGCCGGGGACGAAGGAGACATGGGGGCAGCACGGACAGAAGGGACCCGAGCAACTGGGAGGGTGGAGATGGGTCTGGAGGAGGTGGGGACAGACACAGTAGTGGAAGAAGCTGTCGCCGCATATTCCCCCTCCTCCTGGGATTCGGAAGCCAAGCCGTCCGCATGATACGAAGTGTCGTCTTCCAAAGGTTCGGCTGCCTGACTCCCCTCACCCTCCATACCACTGGCTCCCTCCAACTCCTCAGCGCTGGTGGCACTGCGGCTGGATCCCCCATCCTGGTCCGTGCTAATGTCTCCTCCTGTGTCGGTTAATGATGCTGTTGGCAAGGAAAATAAACAAAAATGCATCAGTCACCTGTACCCATCTGACACATGAACACACATTTTTTTGGGCACATTGCAAATCATGGCATACATCGTGAGTAACAGCAACATAACTCTGCACATACTTAAGACTAGTACTGCACAGTTGGTATCCACACAATGGTACTTGTACACAAGGATCCAAATAACAGACCACGCCACTACTTGAGTGAGAGTCACACTGAGGAGGTTCTGTTTGTTCACATGAGTGCTGATATATACAATGAAGTTATGCCACCTCAAGTTCACAAATAAATAAACAGTTGTGTTTCCTCTCAGGGCAAAGTAACACACCTCACTCCCCAAGGTTACACCACTCCCAGAGCCCATAAAGTAGTGTTTGGTGAAAAGTAATGGCATAAAAACTTGGCATCTTCGGACTCTGCATACTTCACATAATCAACTTGTTTAGCATCTGCAAAATATCCATCTTCAGAACATAACACGTATGTGCCTGCATGAAAGATCTCTCACAAGGAAATCCACACAAACAACATAGATAAATTTATTGAGACAGCTTGCACACTTCAAGATGAAACACTGTTAGAAATAAATAGTGTGGACCATATACCATATACATGGTCCAACGCAGGTCTAGATGTATTGACACAAATCAGTCCATACAATTGACAGCAAAGGAGTGTCAAGCACTCAAGACCACTGTGGGGATTTGCCTATGTCGATCAAGGCACACCATTAACCACTAACACTGGCCTCATTCAAAACCTGCCTGCTTATTCAAAAGCATTGCACATGTTGTGTGGTGTGCACTACCTTGAGAGACAACTATAATGCAAACACATAAGTGTAACCTGCACATTTTGTCATAGTAACACATTCCAAACATTAACAACTCTCAACAAGTGTTGGGAGTGCCTAGGGACATACAACAATGTGACATCACTTCAAATGCGTCACTCCTCACAGGAGCATCTATCACCAGATCATACAGTTGTTAGCACATAACACACACTGGCTGTCATGTGAAGTGGCCCACATGTCCAACATCAGGACAATGCTTAAGCTAATGTGCCTGCAATAGCGTAGATCAAAATCATTGCTGCATAGAAATACACACCCCTAACCACATGGGAAATGTGAGCACTGTATTGTGCGCACTAGGACAAAACAGCGTAGCATCGCAGCTACATACATGTTGCAAAAATCTTTGAGGCACAATCATCTCTGTAAGCAAACAACATAGCCTAGCCTATAAAGCACCCAATGACAGCACTGTCCAGCATCACAGGGGAAGTGCATGGTGATAACTCTAGCTCACAAATGACATCCACAGTTCACAACTGACAAGGCCAAACAGGCAGGCCCATCACACCTCTCCTGCACAAGACCCACATCAATCCATTAATGTGTTTGAAACTGCTCAATACCTTAAACATCAGAATCAGGGTATCAAAAACTGAGCAGCAACTTTAGAAAATGTACAGCAAGGTCAGCTCCTGTGGCTGGCAATCCATATTAGTCACAAACAATCAGCAACATATTCTTGAGAATAGGCACACAGGCAATGCCCAGTGTGAGTATGCACAAGCTAAATCATATATCCATGGACAGTGTGCAGGTGTAGCTAACACATGATAAATACAAAGTATGCCAGGGACCAATGCCACTGAGGCACACCCATGCTGAACCCTAATTGAATGGGCATAGTGTTGGATGACACACATGATTAGGAGGCCAGGGTGTTTCAGGGTACCGTGGTGGGCACACAGATCGGTGGGTCAAGAAATTGCTGACTGTTTCATGAATAACCGTCTTGTCACTATGCATATCTTGCAAATGATGTACATCATGTATGAGTATGCAACATGGTTCATGCATGCTGGTAGGGTGTGAATCATATAAATTGCCCTCCTATGTTGATATTCATGATCAGTGCAAACAAATATGAATGCCAAACACAGTGTAGAGGTCGTGGCACAGGCAAGGTAACAACACATGTCACAGACCTCCCTCCCACATGATGTGCAAATCGATGTGCTGTCTAATTACCTTGCACCCTAGAAGTACAAATGCTAACTTGGAAACACACAAATCAGGGGTCACATGTGGAGGAGGGGAAGGGATGGAAAAGAGCAGCAGATGAATATGGTGAATATAAAGTACAATGCACCAATAGCCTGTCTCACCAGACCCCCCAACTGTGGGAGTGTTCACAGGCTTCAGAGCACCTCAAGTAGCACGTGACACACAACACAACAAACAGACATGTACCTACCCCCTCCTTGCTGCTGTCCGTCCTGCAACTGCCTATGGAGATCTGGAAAGACCACTTCCAGGACCTGGAGCATGTGGGGGGTGAGGTGACGGCTGCCGCCATGCCGGCGTGGAGCTTCCAGCTTCAGCTGGACCCGGGCAATTTGGCGGGACCAGCACCGGATGTCCTGCCACCTCTTCCTGATGTTGATCAGCAGACGGCGAGGGTCCCCCACAGACCTGACAGCCCTGACAATGTCTGACCAGATCTCTCCCTTCTCATAGGCAGTTACCTGTCAGGAACAGAAAGTTATACAACATCACTTCACCTGCTGCATGTCCCAGAGACACACACTTGCAATACATCGATGATGTGAACAGGGCATAGGATGCTGACAGGACTTGCATCATTGTCCATCTGAAATTTGCACAGTGCACTGCACTACATGCCTTAGAAAGGCAACAGATGGCATAAGGGGTTCAACACACTCACTGATCATGGCACACACTGTACAACACATGCAACTGCTGGCTGTTGGACAGCACGTGGCATGCTGTCACATATCCCACTACACCTATGAACACTCAGCAGACCACACATACACACTCTGGCACAGATCACTTGCCTGTCAGTCTCTACATTGTATACAACCCTCACTTTGCACATGACACTCTTGACAAAGAGGTGCACACCCTGCACTCACTGCCAAACCACATTGCATGTCTGATCCACAAATAGACAATGGCTGTATTGACACTCACACAACAGGTGCACAGTCAACACTAGTGCAGTCATCACATACCTGATCCTCTGGTCTCCCTTGCAGCTTGCTGTAGTTTGGTAGGAGGGCATCCAGCAGGGCCTGGTTCTCCTCCTCACTGAATGCAGGTGCCCTCTCCATGGTCAGCAAAATCAGAGTCCAGGGAATGCAGAGATAGCAGCAGTGTGGTCCACTCCAATGTTGTGCAGCCAAGTGCTCTCTCACAGACACATGCAGCCTTAAATCAGTGCTGCTGAGGGGCTTTCAGTATCAGGAGTACAGTGTGATAGGCCACATTACTTAGCATCCTACGTTTTATCCAATCACTTTCAACATAAGGCCCTGACACACATTTGCATGGTTCAAAATTTGAGCTTCAGATCCACAACAACATTGCAACATTGTATAGTTTTGACCAACTGAGTTTTGCAGGACACTTGTAGCACACACTCAAATCTCAGTATCCATGACAACCAGGCTGCATTCTGGGCCTATGTCTTTTTTGGTATCCATACACAAGTACGGTGCATTTCACGTGTATGCCACTTTTTTAATAGTGAAACAATGCGCACACTCGCACGCAATGTTGGGGTGCGGTTTGCTTGCGTATGACACCATTACAATAGTGAGACGTGCTGCATACATGCATGCAATGTTGGGGTACGGTTCGCTCGCGTATGGCACCTTGTACAATAGTGAGACGTCCCTCACACACGCATGCAATGTCGGGGTACGGTTCGCTCACATATGGCACCATTACAATAGTGAAACGAGGTGCACACATGCACGCAATGTCGAGGTACGGTTCGCTCGCTTATGGTACCAGTACAATAGTGAGACGTCCCGCACACAAGCACGCAATGTCGGGGTACGGTTCGCTCGCGTATGGCACCATTACAATAGAGAAACGAGGTGCACACATGGACACAATGTCAGGGTACGGTTCGCTCGCATATGGCACCATTACAATAGTGAGACGTCCCGCACACACGCATGCAATGTCGGGGTACGGTTCGCTCACGTATGGCGCCATTACAATAGTGAAACGAGGCGCACACACGCTTGCAATGCAATGTCGGGGTACGGTGCATTTTACACAGTGCGTTTTACACGCTGATATGAATGTAGGGGTACGATGCGTTTTACATAGTGCGTTTCACACTGCTGGAGTCAAAGCAGGGGGATGGTACGTTGCGCACGCTCACGTATGGCATCATTACAATAGTGATGTGAGGCGCACACATGGCAGGGATGTAGCAGTATGGTTAACGCAAGGATGTCTATCAAGTTCTTGTCATTGCATAATTACATGAGCATGCCCTAGGTGTGCCAGGCACTGATATAGCACAGGATATCAGTTCATGTTGCGCAATTGATGTGTGATGACCTGTTGAGACATGTGATGTGTGATGGGGCACTATGTGGTACACATCACCTTTCCACTTCTCCCATGTGTATCATCATGCACATGTTGTCATGCACATCAACACTGAGATGGCACAGTCATCACTTCCGGAACCTGTCTCATGATGCCAGGGACCGTGGCACTTTTTCACTTGAGAATTTGGCGCTCATCAGGTCCCTATGTAATGTGTGTGTAATTTTAAAGATTGAATTTGCTGTTTGTGTTCCGTAAAATGCATGTGTTGTTGGTGCATCTATAATCGGTCTGTGTTGTGACAGAAATGGTTTTGCATGTACGCACACCATGGCACATGTGCTTTTCAAATGTCTTTTGGGTCTGATGTCATCATACATCATTGATTCCCATGCATACATGTCTGCATCGTGACAATTGCTGTGGTGTTGTGTTGTCACATACACACCTCATTAGCAAGTTGTATGATATGTCCAATAGCCATTCCATGTTAACTGGGTCTGTGCCTTGCAGTCAGCTGTCTGTATGGGATGACAACCTTCTAATGCAGGTCTGGTGATGTGTGTCACTCCAGTAATATCTTGCTCTGCTCACTCAGAGCAGCCCAGCAGTTATTTTTGTGTGCATGTAATGTTTAACAACTACAGATGTATCTTGGTTATTTTTGAAGTGCCAGGAAACTGACATATGTGTCCAGGATGTATTGCTTACACCAGACCCCATAGTACCTAGATGTGTAGTATCAGTGTTGCATGTGCTATGTACATTGGAACCGTTTTTGGCTGACAGTTGTTCTCCATTCTCCTCAAATATGTCCTGCAGGGCACCGCCTCTACCAAGGCCTTTTCCTGACTTGGAGACCACGAGGGAACGTGATTGCATCCGACGTAACAGATTCACTCAAAATTTGATTCAGGACTTGACAGACA
Organism: Lissotriton helveticus; assembly: GCF_964261635.1. NCBI lineage: Eukaryota > Metazoa > Chordata > Amphibia > Caudata > Salamandridae > Lissotriton > Lissotriton helveticus. Next base: position 1,709,200,184 of record NC_136063.1, on the reverse strand, counting down.
GGCTGGAACCACATCTCCAATCGCGACACAGGTATCCAACTGCGCTGACACTAAAGCTAAAGGTGATGGCAGCCCTACATTTTTTTGCCACAGGTGCGTTTCAATTTACCATTGCAGATGTGGGGGGTATGTCCCAAACCATGTTCAGTCGTGTCCTACGTGATGTCTTGGCTGCCATGTTAGAGCACATTGATGAATTCATCAAATTTCCTACTCCTGAAGAGTTGAGAGATGTCAAGGGTGAATTTGATGCCCTGGCAGGGATGCCACATGTCATTGGGGTCATTGATGGTACACATGTGGCTTTGGTGCCACCACAGGTTTAGGAGCAGGCCTACCCCAATAGGAAGCATAACCACTCAATAAATGCCCTTGTGGTGTGTCTTGCTAACATGCTGATTTCCCATGTTTTTGCACGTTTTCCAGGATCGTGCCATTATGCATTCATCATGGGGTGTAGCAGGGTACCACAGATGATGCTGCCGCTGCGCAACAATCGGACATGTCTTGTTAGTGGGTATACTCTGTTTGCCCTGTATGTTTAATTTTTTGTTTTCTCTGACAGAATGGCATTACCACATTTTTTACACGCTGTATATTTGTAGGAGAAGCAGGATATCCCAACATGCCGTGGCTCATGACACCGCTCCGCAACCCAAGCACAGCTGCAGACCAGTGGTACAACAATGCACACGGGCAGACCAGGCGAGTGATTGAGCGAATGTTTGGACTCCTGAAGAGCCGATTCCGGTGCCTTGATAAAACCGGCGGATCCCTCCCATACGCCCCGGTCGCCTTGTGTGTAACATCTTCATCGTGTGCTGCATGCTGCACAACATGGCAGTTGAGAAGGCCGTGCCACTTATCCTGGATCCGGATGAGCTGGAACATCCACCTGTTGAGGACGAAGGGCTTGGGCATGATGAAAGTGATGAGGAGGAGGAGGATGATATCCGGAGTCAGCTCATATGCAACTTCTCTTAATGGTGAGTCACTGGGTATTCGTGTGCAAGCTTGTGGCATGGAGTGGCATGTTTTGCATGCTGTGTGTCCAAATGACTGTATGCAAAGTCACTTTGATGTTTGTTGAGATGTGTCACACAAGTCATGATGTCATGACACACGCATATGTGCAATGAGTGGATTTTTAATGTACATGTGTACTCCATTGTTTTTTCACATGACCATGTCTACATGCAATTCATATTAATGTGTCCCCTTGTCTACCTGTATTTCCCAGGTCGCTCTGCCTGTTGTCTGTTTGTGTCATCTTGGTACTCCTGCTATTGATCCCGATGATTGCAACATGTGTCGAATTAGCGTTCCATGCACAGACATGTTCAAATGTCAGTTTGGGAAAGATATCTAAACAGGCTTTTTTGGGTTGGTATGCTTTTGGAATGTGTGGGAACTGTTTCTGTGCATGTTGTTGAAGCATATATACATGTGTCATTAACATGGATCAAGATGCCTGTAGCAACACTCCCATGACTGGACAGTCACCCTGCTTGTCAGTCATCTGTTGATGATTGATGACTCTGGTGAATGTATCAATGTGTGTAAACCTTGGTCCAGACACATTGCGGATGTCACCGGTTTACATTGTGTGAGACATCAAAACCACAGGCTCTGTGTGGAATTGCAACCTCACTGTGTGCAGCAGGATGTGTTTGGCTCATCACATTAATGTTGTGGCCCAGTACAGTTTGGTTTACCTAATAACATGTTGTGAAGGTGTGGACCAGTGAATGTCTCACAAGTTGTGACAAATGTCCAATGAGTCTGTTCGTATGGATGCATTGCCCCTTGTGCCAGTATGTAATGTCACTGTCACGTCACTACATCAGTGCCGGTGGAGAACACTGCTCTGCAAGCCTTCTTGGTAACTTTCTGTCAACTTTCTATTCCCATTATTCCAGGAATGTTGCACTGATAACGTACCAACGTAGTGGTGTTGCAAATGTAAACACTTCCGTTACACCAGTTGGTTGACGTTAATCCCAGCAAACTCTTGTGCCGTGCTGCATATCCAGATACGGTTGGGGTGGTTTACTGGCTTTGCTCCTCATTACTCTCTGTAGAGTTTGGTCACACCTGCTTGTCATGTTTGGCATTGTAAGGCATAGTTTGAAGAGCCAATGTTTGGCTATTGCTAGGATTCCTTGGTTTAAATAATACCCTTCCTCGTTGCATTAGTTAAGTACGGCTCTTGCGGCTGATGTGTATCTTACATTCATGACCCTCACTGATTCCCAGGGCTGACTACAGTTTTTTTATTTGTGTGAGTAGCACTGCTACACATTCAATTCACTGTATTTTTGAGGCACATTCATACACTGTCATTAACTTGGTGAGTGCATGGTTCTAATTGCATTGAAGCAGCTTGGTGACCGTTAGACAACCTTCATGTAGGTGACAAACTCTGCTACCTTTTATGTGTCCCTATAAAAACCTCAGATGTAGTATCAGTCCAAAACCTGTGCTGACAAATTGGAGACAGTGGCTGTGGTTAAAGTACACAGGTGTAACTGTTTCAGTATACGTCATGAGTATATTGTGATTCTGTGCCAAGAAGTGTTTAAATAATATGCTGGTTTACCTTTGTTTCAGATCTCCCTCCCTGCTGTTCCAATACTCTCCTTCCCTCGCCTGATCACCCTTTTGAGTCTGTCATTCATACTCAGACCAAGGGGCTATCTGGAGATGGACCCCTTTGAGCATCGCACAGATCTGAGGATCAAAGGTACCAACAGTCCCTGGCAGTCATGTTGAGAAAGTTTATGCAGCATTACAGGTACCCTCATTACATGATAGTTATTTCATTCTGAGCAATGCCACTGGCCATGTACATTGGCTCAAGCAGCATGGCCTCAATACAGCCTCAATACAAACTTTAAACATTTGTGTTGTTAAAGTGTTTATAAGTGTACATTGTGCCCCATTACTGTCACCGCAGATGTCTTTCCAGTGTGCATGCCTCAGCTATGGTATACTTTACAATGAATGTGCATATGTGGTTATGTGTATTGGGTGAAAATGCATGGTGTTTGTAATACATCATTGTCCATTATGTGATTGACATACATGCTTATGTATGTATTGTTTACGCTTAATATCCACAACGGTTATGCAACACATGCTGACGCTGTTTGTCCTCTGCCCCGCTTGGACTTTTGGTGCCTGATCCTGTGGCCGTCATATTTTGTGATTGTTCACACATTTTCTAGCAGTGAGCCATGTGTTACCAGACACTCCTTCCTTTCCATACACATGTAACATGCCGCTATGTAAATATCCTTGCCTTTGTGTGCCACTTTTCCATGGTGGTTCACACCTTCTGCCATCATGTGTTCAGACATTCCTGATGCTGCATCTCCAGTGACACCGTAACACCCAGTAGCTAGATTTTGCAACACACATGCCTCCAATATCCTCCACCATCCATCAGTCCATAGTTAAGGCAGACCGCAGCTTGTCAGTGCCACAGTTGCACCACCTCAATGACAAAGGCAGGCCAGTTAGCGCATGCAACTTGCACAGTGCAAGGCCCTGTGGTAATTCTATGACACAGGTTACACTGCAGACTTATGCTCCGGCCACCCTCCACACAGTGAACACCAGACAATCATGCACCTGGTATCAGGCAACCCCTAAGAGCACACATGACAGCTTCGCAGGCTGTGTGTGCAACTCATACTGCCAACCCCACACTGCCACACATAACAGTGCATGTCCTTATAAGCAGGTCATGTGCGTCCTTCTGCATACATGCTACTTACACCAGCACAACATTGGAATCTGTTACCTCATCAACACAACAGCACAACACAAAACCATCATTACTGTGACCTGGTTGTACGTAAGCCCCGCACACTACTTCTACATTGCCATCACAGAGGGATACTAGACCACCCGCGAGGACAACAACAACTTTCCAGGAGTAAGATTGTGAAAACTTTGTGAGGTACACCTCCAGAGTGACATACAACACCAAGGACCAATTGTGGTGATGCTAAAAAATTGCAGCTCTGACTGGGTTTAAGTTGATTAGAATCTGAAGATCTGCAGCATATGACATCATTTAGACTCTAGACATGGCAATCGATTCTGCATGTGTGGTTAAGTAAATATAGCCAAAGGTTGCGTGCTCTGAGCAGAGCCATGGGGCATATCCCACTTCTGTGGTTTGACTGTGGAGTAGATGTTGTAGGTGCGGACCTGATGTGTGCAGTCAGATAGTTAGGACAATATCCAGTTCAGCGCTGAGGACCACACACCTATGGTCTTCATGTGGTTCTGAAGAATGTGATAGTCTACGATGTCAAATGCTGTAGACATGGCTAACAGCACCAACGCCGCCTTGGAACCTCCATCTACCTCCCAACGTATAGAGTCTGCCATTTGTATGAGGGCCACCTGTGTACTATGGGTGGGATGGAAGCTGGATAGTGAGTCATGAAGGAGGCTATTATGTTCAACAAAGTGCATCATTTTCTTCCATGAACATTTCACATAAATCTTCGCCTGGACTGATAGATAGATCTTGGTGTATGATTGGAAGCTTGAACAGGATCTGTGTTACGTTTACTCAAGATGTGCAGGAGGAACGTGTGTCTCCACACATCCGGGTTATACACCAATCTGAGGTAAGGGTTCCACATGACGTTTAAATGTTGATAGTGAATCTTTGCAAGGATGTTGTAGTGGTATGTGGGCAGGAGGTGGATTAACATATGCTAATTGAGCTGAGAGGCTTCCACACAAATTGCTGTCAAAATCTGAAACCACTGGGCTGCTACACCACTTTCCTGATTGCTCCTCAGACATTGGACTAGTACTTCAGCATGCAGGACCACAGCAGAACCGAAAAAAAGGGTCAGTGGTAGAGCAACTCCTGGATGGAGGACAAGCACACCACCATCCTGCATTGGTACATCAATGTTTGCATGTAGTTCACCAAATCCAAAACATAGCTAACTCATGGTGCAAGTCCATCCACATGCTGGAACTGACCTTCAGATAGATCCACTCCTAGTCAAGACAGACAGCCACCCAGGTCCACAACAGCAGCCAGCTCAACTACGGCAACAACCTCTACACAGGAAGAAGAGCCAGACTCCAGGAGGACAGGTGCACAACCAGGGTGCATGCGCACAGCTCATTATCAACATCCCCTGCCACAGCCACATGACCGTCCACCTGAGATACCTACTAGAGTCAAGAGTGACCCTTGAGCCTGCTTGCAGGCCAGGCCGTACCCCTACCACTAAACAGCTCCACCTGTTCCCTGCCTGCTACTGCGTGAAGCACAAGTTGGCACCTGCTGTGCCCACCCTTCCACTGTGCAGTTCGGGTAGCCTACTGCAGGTTCCCCTGTTATTTGTAACTTGTATTTTCTTTCTCCTCTGTCTATGACCCCTCGCCAACACGCTCCAGCCTCCCAGCTGCACCTCCCTTCCCGCTTTAAAATGGCGGCCGCTGTGCGGCCACGCAGCGGTCATGCACAGCGGCTGCGCCACTGGCGCACCTTGGCAAGTCCATCTGCGCCCGTTCTTGCATGGACCGCACCCTGTGCCAGAACCCCGGGACCCCGAAGCAACCACAACACCAGCCTGCACTACGACTCCAGCACCCTCCACGCACGCAACCCCGGACGTGATAACTCATGCTACAGGGCTACCACAAAGCACACCCAAGGGACCTTCACTTGCCGGAACTGCAGCTTCAACAGCATCCGGCCCGGTAAACCATCGAACCGAGAACCCACCACCTCCAATGCATCCTCCTCAACACCCGCTCTGCTCGCAAGGACGCCATCGAGCTCTGTGACCTCCTAGACTCAACCACACCCGACGTGGCCTTCCTGATGGAGACCTGGCTGAACGTCACAACGGCACCAGACATCGCCATTGCCATCCAAGAGGGCTACAAAATCTACCACAGAGACCGCACCAACAGAGTTGGAGAGGGAATCGCCATCATACACAAGGACTCCATCAGAGTCACAAACAACACCAACGACACCCTCACCACCGCCAAGCATATGCACTTCCAGATCCACACTAACCCCAACACCACCCTCAGAGTGACTCTCGTCTACAGACCACCCGGACCCCGAGCACAGTTTATCGACACCATCGCCAACCTCACCAGCACCCACGCCCTCGCATCCACGGACTGCATCCTCCTCGGGGACCTGAACTTCCACCCCAACAACAACAACAACGCCAACTCCACCGCCCTGATCAACAACCTCGCCAACCTCAGACTCAACCAGCTCATGACAACACCCACCCATGCCGCTGGACACACACTGGACCTCATGTTGTCTGCAAGACCCCACGTCTCCTTCAACAACACCGCAAAACATTACTGGACTGACCACATATGCATCCACTTCACCTTCAGGAAGCCCACCAAACACCACTGCACCCAACAGTTGCGTACGCCGCTGCTGGGGCAAGGTCATAAAGGACCAAGTGACCACCACCCTTGCGCTGGGGCCACCCACCGCCCACACCGACCACAACGCCACCACCATCAACATCATACAGTGAATCAACAACTGCGCCAACACCCTTGCCCCACTAAAGACCTCCTCAAGCAATCACACCAACAAGATAGCCACTTGGTTCACCAAAGACCTCCGGGCATCCAAACGCACCTGTCGCAAACTGGAGAAGAACTGGCTCTGCAACTGGACACCAGACAGCTACACAGCTCACAAGAAAGCAACCCACAAACACCACCAACTCATCAGGACTGCCAAGAGGAATGCCTTCAAGGACCACCTACACAACAACGCACACAACACCGAAGAGCTCTTCAACATCGTGAAAGACCTATACTACCCTAGCTCCAACACCAACGACATTCTACCATCACAAGACCTGTACAATTCACTGGCTACCTTCTTTCACTGCAAGATCACCAACATCCACAACAGCTTCAACACCAACACCCCCTCATCCACCACCATGACCACCACCCCTGCGACCCCCACCCGCACAAGTCGCATGACTGCCTGGTCCAACTTCAGCAACGAAAACACCATCAAGACCATGAACTCCATCCACTCCGGATCCCCATCTGACCCATGCCCTCACCACGTTTTCAACAAAGCCAGCACAGCCATCGCACACCATCACCAAAAAACAATCAACATCTCCTTCAAGACAGCAACCTTTATGGAGAGCTTGAAGCACGCCGATATCAACACCCTACTGAAGAAACACAAAGCAGACCCCTATGACCTAAAGAACTTCCGGCCCATCTCCTTGCTCCCTTTCTCCACAAAAGTCACAGAGAAGATTGGCAACAGGCAGCTGACCCGCTACCTGGAAGACAACCCGCCCTCATCGCCACCACCTACTACATCTGGATCCTGATGGACAAAGGAGAACCTGCCGCACTCATCCTTCTGGACCTAACAGCAGCCTTCAACACGGTCTGCCACTGCACCCTAACAGCACGCCTCCATGAAGCTGGAATCCAAGAGAAGGCCCTGGCCTGGACCACATCCTTCCTCTCTGACAGTACCCCGAACATCTGCCTCCCACCCTTCCGCTCCAAGACCACCAAGATCATCTGCCGCGCCCCACAGGGATCATCCCTCAGCCCGGCGTAGTTCAATATTTACATGGCACCACTCGCCCACGTCGCTCGACAACACAGCCTCAACATCATCTCCTACGCCAACAACGCCCTACTGATCGTATCCATCACCAGAGACCCCCACGCCACCAAAGCCAACCTCCATAGGGGAATGAAGGCTGTCGCAGAATGGATGACGGACAGCAGGCTGAAGCTGAATGACAGACAGAGGTCCACATCCTCAGCACCACCCCATCAGCCTGGGACAACTCCTGGTGGCCAACATCGCTAGGAACAGCCCTAGCACCCACCAACCACGCACACAACCTGGGGCTCATCCTCGACTCCGCCCTCTCCATGACCAAGCAAGTCAACACCTTCTCCGTGTCATGCTTCAACACCCTCCAAATGCTCAGCAAGATCTTCAAATGTATCCCCTCCAACACAAGATAAAACGTCACACAGGCCCTCGTCACCAGCAGACTGGACTGCGGGAACACCCTCTACGTGGGAACAACAACCAAGCTCCGGAGGCGGCTGCAACACATCCATAATACCTCAGCACAACTGATCCTCCATGGCCCCCAACTCAGTCACATCACACCCCACATGAGAGGCCTGCATTGGCTCCCCGTCAACAAGAGGATCACCTTCAAACTCCTGATCCACGCACACAAAGCCCTACACAATGCCGTACCAGCATACCTCAACGACCGACTCAGCTTCTACACCCCCACCCGCAGCCTCCGGGCTGCTAACCTCGACCTCGCCACTGTTCGAAGCATCCAGATATCTGCCACCGGCGGCAGATCCTTCTCCCACCTCGCCACCAAGTTCTGGTACACTCTCCTGACCTACCTACATCAGACCCAGGACCTGTTGCCCTTCACAAAACTACTCAATACCTGGCTCTTCGATCAGTAGTAGCCCCCTCCCCTCCATCCAGCACCTTGAAACCCTCACAGGTATGTAGTGCACTTTACAAATATCATGTTTGATTGATTGATTGAGAGTCCCACTGTCACCTGCAGGCAGACCTTCATACTCCTCAGCCACACTCAGTAGGCACTCCACAACCACAGCCCAATAATCAAATATGGACGTCTCACATGCAACACCCCGTTGGCTGTAGTCCGTCCAGCCACCCTTGCCCTGGGCAACTTTCATCACTTCCACATTACAACTGCATGGGGGTGATGGTTCTCCCACATCAACAAACAGACCTGGTAGTCCCTCCCTGGACACCAACAAATTACCCTTGACCTGTACACCTTCATGAGACTCTTCCATAACTGTCTGTCAGAACATTGTGTCAAGCCCCCCCTCAGTAGATAGTAACCATCACGTGAGTATTTCCCTTCATGGGTGTAGTTGATCATACATTGTGACCTATGTGTGTCCACAACCAGACTCAGATCCCAGTGTACGGATGGCTTGAGTTTGTTCAACACTCTGGCATACTTTGCATTATCCCGACACGTATGTTGTTGACTATGGCCAAAAAAAACTTCATCGGCATCATTGGCTGACACTGCGACCAGCAAGTCCATGTGGGAGAGTGTGACAGTCAATAAGGTGATGCTGTTGCACACAAAGGCAAGATGCTAGACCAGGTGACCTGGGAGATGTGCATGGCCCTCTGCCTCTCAATGTCTTCTCCGTGGACGACCCACCTTCCTTGGGGGACCCTCATATGCAGGCCTTGACGATGCCTGGGACTCTATGTCGGATTATTCCACCTCCTTTTCCCTCCCTGGGCCTGTTGGCAGTCTTTGCCTGGATGTTTCTGGCCTGGTGACACAGGGAGGGTGCTGCATGTTGTCAGCAATCCGACGGAGTGAATGGCTTATGTCCCTCTGCACCGCCAAGAGCTCAGCCAGTCTTGCCTCCATCCGTCCTTGGTGTTGTCCTTGACTGGCATGTTGCTCGGCCTGCTGGTTTTTTAAAGCGATGAGGGCCCCCACTCCCTAGCTGAACTCCCTGGTGTCCCGCCGGTATCCCTCCATGATGTTTCGGAGTTCAGACATACCGGGCCCGTCAGCTTGCTGGTCAGGTTCTCGCCTCCGCCTTGTGCCACTCCCACCACCCCTGCCCATACGAAACCGGCCTGCTGTTGCGGGTATATCAGGTCGACGGGACCCCTGAGGGTTGACAGTGGGGGTGTTGTCTGCCACCTCCTGGGTGCCCTGCGAACCTTGTCCCTCATTGTCACACGGGTTCAGTTGTGGATTGTGGGCAGGGCTCCGAGCTGTCTGCTGGGATGTGGCAGGAATGGGTGTGGTGGTTAGCGCAGATGCCCCTGATCCACCTGCTGCACGGGTTTGGGATCCAGAGGTGCCAGGTTGGTCGGTATCATCATCCATGGAGTGGTGAGAGGCGTCGCTGTTGGTGGAGCCTGGGACTGTGCTCCTTCTCCCCCCTGGTTGGGGGTAGATTGTGCACGTTGCCCTGTGGGTGTGAAAGACAGACGATGTTAATGCCATTTAATGCAAAATCTAATTTTCATATACATTGTCGTTATCACTGTTACACCTGATCAGGATTTTTCACACTATTCACTTGTGGTGACAGATTGATCTGTGTTCAGGACACATTTTAATGTGAGGGTCTATTTACTATGAATGGCACAGCCAGGCATATCAGCAATGATTTGGCAGTGATTGTGCACCACAGCTAGGCCTGCATGGATGCAACACTTTAACACTGTGGATCACCATAGTGTGATAACAGTACAGCTGCATCCCGCATCTGTGCCATGAAGGTGGCACATTGCTTGAGTTGTGTCGCTAGTGCAACGCATATCCAGCAATGCTCTATGTGACCCTATCTGCACAATGCTGTGACAATCCTTAATTTGAATAACACATAAAAACTAGGAGGTCTATAAGCCAAGCAAATCACTGGCTAAACTGACAAATGTATCTCTATGTCAGTTGGTGCTACAGTCACCATGTAACAATTTAAAAAGAGCAAGAAAAGAAAAGGGAGTGGTGATATCTAGTAAACAATTGGAAAACTGGTCAAACCAAATCCAGTACAAATGTATTTTGTGGATAACCATCAAACAAACCAAATGATCAGTCCTATCACTTGGTCGTCCACACTGTGACCTGGCGGGTCCTTAGATCATCTAGACCATATGCCACACAGTTGTCGTAAGTACTGGATACGGTCCACAGTGTACTTCCAATAGTTAGTCTGATTCTGATGGTCAGTAGAGAGTGGTGAGAATACAGTGCAACATACAAAAAAGTGGTGAGTCTAAAATAGGGTGATATGTCTAAACAATTGCTTTAATAGAAACCAGGCACATCCCCTAATTAAAAAATAGGAACAGCGCAAACGACAGTATGGAACAAATGACTGTCGCAAATCGGGCCAACATGTTTCCGCCTACCGGGCAGCACGTCCCTTGGCTTTCGTCAGGGCCACTGCTCTAAAAGGTTGCTACTGTTAATTGTGTGTGAAAACAAGAATATATCAGACAGGTTAGTGAAAAATAATACAAAAGTAGGGACGATACAACCTGTACCTACAGTTAATTACTCATCCTCCTTGTCAGCAGGTGCTCAACGCGATCTAGAAAAACATATGTGTTATACTCATATTAGTAACAACGTTTATCACACTCAAACTCACATCTTCTCTTGCAATACTGGAAAACCATTTACCAAAAGAGTATGTTAAAAAATGTTGTTTGCTCACCCAACATGGCAGGGGACTGGACCTCACCTCACCTGGACCGTGCTCAGGTATACGAGGCCCCGCACTGTGGAACAGATAGATGCGGACAGGGAAAGGCATCAAAACTCCATATTACATGTAGAGTCTAAAATGTCTAATTTTATACCCTGTTGCAAAACGTCACATCTGTCCACCTATAGACTTAATAATGGAATAACAACCCAAGGAGAAAGGCAGGTACCCATTAGACCAGTGTAGAAATAATACCTGACTATCATGTTGATATTATCAAGTTTATCTCGAAATAGCTTATCATGTTGATAAAACTTTATTATAAGGCAGTGCAGGTTGAACTGAATAATGGGTACTGGGTACCTAAAGTCATACAATCCTTCACCAGTACAAACTGCAATAACCAACATGCTGATGGTATACAATCTGTTGTTCAACAGTACAAATGGTGTCAGTAATGGCTGCTAAATTACCAGAAACAGGCAGGAATGGTGAAGTCATACTTTATAAACTCTACTTTTACTTTTAACAGCCTAACCAACACATAACTGCAGGTGCCAAGCTTACCTCTCCGTCCGTGCCACCAGACTCGCCTGAGGCTTGGGGGAGGCACCGAACGGAAGAGGTATTGAGTTAAATGTTGCACCAGCACAGGGAACTACTTTTCCTTCGTGTCGGGACTGGATTTAAATCCGTGTTTTAACTGTATTTAAAATCCATAATAGTGATTCATTAGTAATATACAACACTCGCGCTAACCACATTGTGCCACAAATATGCAGAAAGATACCATTACTCGTTATGAGACCTCCGTAGCCATCCGCACTGTTATGGAAGCTCCGGGCGCCCGTATCCATCCACGGTACTACATCCGCGGGACTACAGAATGACGTCAAAACGTCCATTACTGTAGTTCCAGCGGCGCGGATGCTCTGGGCTTCGAAACTAACGTACCTCAGATATCAATAGTGAGCCCATGGACTGTAGTTGCCAAAAGGACAGTATTTAATGTCCCCTATTTAGCAATAATGCCATTGCAATTACTCAAAGTAATAGTGATAGAAAAATGAAAAATGTAGACAGCCCAGGAACTACAAAATTATCTCAAATCGGCCATTCTAGTAGTTCAAAGCAAGTGTATAGAAGTTTAATGAGTATATTTCTCCTATGGGATTGAGAATCCACGTGGAATTAAAATGGAATTGGGCCAGGTACCATTCCGAAGTACTATGTATGGACAAGGTGCTTGGACCGGCCTCAGGTATAAATCCAATGATATAAAGAGAATTATTCAGAAAACATAGTATATTACAGATGAATGCCAAAGGCCATGTGATGTACTCCTGTGTGATTCAAATCTACTTGGACTTGGGCCAAGTACCATTCAGAAGTACTATGTGTGTACACAGGGCATGGCAATTGCATTGCCCTTGAACCGGCCTCAGGTGTAAATCCAATAATATTGGAAGGATTATTCAGGAAACATAGTATGTTACAGATGAACGCCAAAGGCCACATGTTGTACCCCATGAGTTCATGCATAATGGGGCGGAAAGAACTATAGGGAATACCACGGTATCTGGTCATTAAGTCCCATGGTGTCAGGAGAGAGTATAAAGACCCATCTTTGTTCCCTCAGGAACAGGTATTTGGCAACATTCTTCACATGTGAAGGTATAAAGGGTTTTTCCAGAACCGTCCATGTAAAATCAGATTCACCATGTTGTTTCTCGAGGAAGTGTCTTGTCAATTGTGTCATTGACTTCTTACAGCAGAACGAGCTCTTATGCTCAAGCATGCGCATTCGCACCCTACGGGTAGTCATACCCACATATTGACAGGAACAAGGGCAGGTCAGTAAGTAAATAAGGTTCTCGCTGTTGCAATTGGTGAAGTGGTTTTGTAACCAAAGCCTGTCAGTGCCTATATCTATTTCAGTAGAGTGTGTGGTTTGTGGGCAGACAGAGCAGTTCCCACATGGGTGATGACCAACTGCTGGAGGTAAGTCCCATAATGTACCCAAAATTCTTTTAGGACTCTCTTTCGGGCGCGTATGTATTAGGCGATCCCTAATGCTGTTTGATCTTTTAAAAGCAAATAGGGGTAATGCAAACTTGTCATTGCCATGGTTAAGAATGCGCCAATGCTTCCTGATGATTTTCTGTAAGCTGTTGCTTCTAGTATTGAATGTGCTCACAAGTGTAAGTCCATCACTCGGAGGTTTGGGCATTGGTGGTTCTAAGAGCGCCTCTCGATTATTATTGTGCGCTCGCTTAAGAGACCGTTTGATGAGTGGCCTAGGGTAGTGTCTCTCCAAAAGCTGTGAGGACAAGTTCCTGGCATGAGTCTTAAAATCCTTTGCTCTGGAGCAGTTCCTCCGGACCCGGAGGAACTGCCCGTAAGGTAAATTGTCCCTGAGGGATTTGGGATGGTGACTCTCGTACAAGAGTAACGAGTTTCTGGCCATCGGCTTCCTATACAACTCACTCTGCAAGCCTGCAGGTGTCGCATAGATAGAGAGATCTAAAAAGGACAGTCTCTCTTTGTGGGCCTCAAATGTGAATCTGAGGAACTGATTTCTAGCATTCAGCCAGAGATGAAATACACTCACAGATTCCAGGCTCCCTCGCCACACTACCAACACATCATCGATATAGCGTTTCCACCAAATTATCGATGATTGGAATGGGTTGGTAGGTGTGAGCACATGCTGTTGCTCGAAATGGTGCATCTACAAGTTAGCCAGGCTTGGCGCGAAAACGCTACCCATAGTCGTTCCAGAGGTCTGAAGATATATGGTGTCCTCGAAACGGAAAGTCTGGTGGCACCAACGGAGAGGTAAGCTTGGCACCTGCAGTTATGTGTTGGTTAGGCTGTTAAAAGTAAAAGTAGAGTTTATTATGTATGACTGCACCATTCCTGCCTGTTTCTGGTAATTTAGCAGCCATTACTGACACTATTTGTACTGTTGAACAACAGATTGTATACCATCAGCATGTTGGTTATTGCAGTTTGTACTGGTGAAGGATTGTATGACTTTAGGCACCCAGTAGCCATTATTCAGTTCAACCTGCACTGCCTTATAATACATTTTTATCAACATGATAAGCTATTTCGAGATAAACTTGATAATACCAACATGATAGTCAGGTATTATTTCTACACTGGTCTAATGGGTACCTGCCTTTCTCCTTGGGTTTGGTATTCCATTATTAAGTCTATAGGTGGACAGATGTGACGTTTTGCTACAGGGTATAAAATTAGACATTTTAGACTCTACATGTAATATGGAGTTTTGATGCCTTTCCCTGTCCGCATCTATCTGTTCCACCGTGCGGGGCCTCGTATACCTGAACACGGTCCAGGTGAGGTGAGGTCCAGTCCCCTGTCATGTTGGGTGAGCAAACAACATTTTTTAACATACTCTTTTGGTAAATGGTTTTCCAGTATTGCAAGAGAAGATATGAGTTTGAGTGTGATAAACTTTGTTACTAATATGAGCATAACACATATGTTTTTCTAGATCGCGTTGAGCACCTGCTGACAAGGAGGATGAGTAATTAACTGTAGGTACAAGTTGTATCGTCCCTACTTTTGTATTATTTTTCACTAACCTGTCTGATATATTCTTGTTTTCACACACAATTAACAGTAGCAACCTTTTAGAGCAGTGGCCCTGACTAAAGCCAAGGGACATGCTGCCCGGTAGGCAGAAACATGTTGGCCCGATTTGCGACAGTCATTGGTTTCATACTGTCGTTTGCGCTGTTCCTAATTTTTTAATTAGGGGATGTGCCTGGTTTCTATTAAAGCAATTGTTTAGACATATCACCCTATTTTAGACTCACCACTTTTTTGTATGTTGCACTGTATTCTCACCACTCTCTACTGACCATCAGAATCAGAACAACTATTGGAAGTACACTGTGGACCGCATCCAGTACTTACGACAACTGTGCGGCATATGGTCTAGATGATCTAAGGACCCGCCAGGTCACAGTGTGGACGACCAAGTGATAGGACTGATCATTTGGTTTGTTTGATGGTTATCCACAAAATACATTTGTACTGGATTAGGTTTGACCAGTTTTCCAATTGTTTACTAGATATCACCACTCCCTTTTCTTCTCTTGCTCTTTTTAAATTGTTACATGGTGACTGTAGCACCAACTGACATAGAGATACATTTGTCAGTTTTGCCAGTGATTTGATTGGCTTATAGACCTCCTAGTTTTTATGTGTTATTCAATTGTTGTTACTGGGGAAGCGAACTAGTTGCAGGTCTGTAAACTTTTTCCCTTTGACCCTATTCTCCCTGTTTGATTTTACAATCCTTAATTTGCCTTTGCGCATGCACAGGTTTTTGAGGCGGCATGCGCATAAAAGTGGCTAAGTGAAATGTTTAAGATTTCACTCAGCCACGTTTGTGAGGTGTTGCTGTGGCACGACGGGCAGCCACCGCACACCAAACCACAACCACATCATGACCAGTCCACATACTTCTGCCGCAGGGCTTTAGAACGTGACACATCTCCCAGGTGCATCACCTTGTCAATGCACAGCACCATAGCAGTACTATTTGTGCGTCCGCTGCGTCAGTAACGTGTAGCTACGGCATCATGGTATAAGTGCAAGTAACTTGTGAATCAGGGCTGTGTATTTTTTGCTTAAATGCTTCATCAAATCGGTATTTGTAGTGCTACATGATGGTTGTGACAGTGGGCCACTACATTGCCTGTCCCAGCTGGCTATGTTTATGTAAGGGGGTGTGTGACAGGCCGTGCTGCTAGTTTGAGCGTGCGTTGGAACTGGGCCTCACTCATGGTGTGGCTGTCCCCCCATGGAGCATGCTGCCATGACCGTGGTTGTGAGTTACGGTGCAAGATATCTGACCTTCTTGTCCTGTTGTTAGTGTTTGCACTGGTCACAGGATGACCTTGTGCTGCATACACCATGGCCTGTGTCAGCTATGTTGTCAATACTTTCTCAATCCCCGAATATTGAGCATGGTCCATGGGCGTCTACCTGGAGCATATGGAATGATTGCAATTGGGCTTGTGCGTACACAGTATTGGTGATAGGGTTGGCCAAAGTTTAATCACCTTGACCATCCCCCTTGCACCCTCCTACCTTGCCTCTTGCAGCCTTCTGGCCCTAACCCTTAAACCAACACCAATACAGTTACCCACTGGTAGGAGTCATATCCGCACCACCCCTCCTATGTCTGGGCACTTTTGGGAGTCATATCCACCCACCCCTCCTATGTCTGGGCACTTCTGGGAGTCATATCCACACACACCTCCTATGTCTGGGCACTGCTGGGAGTTCTCTGCACCACCCACCCCTCCTATTTCTGGGCACTGCTGGGAGTCCTGTACAACCACACCTCCAATTTCTGGGCACTGCTGGGAGACATATTCACCCTCCCCTCCTATGTCTGGGCATTGCTGGGAGTCCTGGACACCCACCCCTCCAATGTCTGGGCACTGCTGGGAGTCCTGTACACCGACCCCATCTATGTCTGGGCACTGCTTGGAGACATATCTACCCACCCCTCCTATGTCTGGGCACTGCTGGGGGTCCTGTAAACCCACCCCTCCTATGTCTGGGCACTGCTGGGAGACATACCCACACACCCCTCCTATGTCTGGGCACTTCTGGGAGTCCTATCCACACACCCCTCCTATATCGGGGCACTGCTGGGAGACATATCCACACACCCCTCCTATGTCTGGGCACTTCTGGGAGTCATATCCACACACCCCTCCTATGTCTAGGCACTGCTGGGAGTCCTCTGCACCCACCTCTCCTATGTCTGGGCACTGCTGGGAGTCCTGTACACACCCCACCTATGTCTGGGCACTGCTGGGAGACATATCCACTCACCCCTCTTATGTCTGGGCACTGCTGGGAGTCCTGTACACCCACCCCTCCTATGTCTGGGCACTGCTGGGAGACATATCCTATGTCTGGGCACTGCTGGGAGTCCTCTGCACCCACCCCTCCTATGTCTGGGCACTGCTGGGGGTCCTGTAAACCCACCCCTCCTATGTCTGGGCACTGCTGGGAGACATACCCACACACCCCTCCTATGTCTGGGCACTTCTGGGAGTCATATCCACACACGCCTCCTATATCGGGGCACTGCTGGGAGACATATCCACACACCCCTCCTATGTCTGGGCACTTCTGGGAGTCATATCCACACACCCCTCCTATGTCTAGGCACTGCTGGGAGTCCTCTGCACCCACCTCTCCTATGTCTGGGCACTGCTGGGAGTCCTGTACACACCCCACCTATGTCTGGGCACTGCTGGGAGACATATCCACTCACCCCTATTATGTCTGGGCACTGCTGGGAGTCCTGTACACCCACCCCTCCTATGTCTGGGCACTGCTGGGAGACATATCCTATGTCTGGGCACTGCTGGGAGTCCTCTGCACCCACCCCTCCTATGTCTGGGCACTGCTGGGAGTCCTGTACACCCACCCCTCCTATGTCTGGGCACTGCTGGGAGACATATCCACCCACACCTCCTATGTCTGGGCACTGCTGGGAGTCCTGTACACCCACCCCTCCTAAGTCTGGGCACTGCCGGGAGACATATCCACCCACCCCTCCTATGTCTGGGCACTGCTGGGAGTCCTGTACAGTCACCCCTCCTAAGTCTGGGCACTGCTGGGAGTCCTGTACACCCACCCCTCCTATGTCTGGGCACTGCTGGGAGTCCTGTACACTGCTGGGAGACATATTCACTGGGCACTGCTGGGAGACATATTCACATACCTCTCCTATGTCAGGGCACTGCTTGGAGACGTATCCACACACCCCTCCTATGTCTTGGCACTTCTGGGAGTCATATCCACACACCCCTCCTATGTCTGGACACTGCTGGGAGTCCTCTGCACCCACCCCTCCTATGTCTGGGCACTGCTGGGGGTCCTGTAAACCCACCCCTCCTATGTCTGGGCACTGCTGGGAGTCCTTACACCCACCCCTCCTATGTCTGGGCACTGCTGGGAGACATATCCACACAACCCTCCTCTGTCAGGGCACTGATGGGAGACATATCCACACACCCCTCCTATGTCTGCACACTTCTGGGAGTCATATCCACACACCCCTCCTATGTCTGGGCACTGCTGGGAATCCTCTACACCCACCACGCCTATTATTGGGTACTGCTGGGAGACATATCCACCCACACCTCCTATGTCTGGGCACTGCTGGGAGACATATCAACACACGCCTCCTAAGTCTGGGCACTGCTGGGAGTGCTGTACACCCACCCCTCCTATGTCTGTGCACTGCTGGGAGACATATCCACCCACCCCTCCTATGTCTGTGCACTGCTGGGAGACATATCCACCCACACCTCCTATGTCTGGGCACTGCTGGGAGTCATGAACACCCACCCATCCTATGTCTGGGTACTTCTGGGAGTCCTGCACACCCATACCTCCTATGTCTGGGCACTGCTGGGAGACATATCCACATACCCATCCTAGGTCTGGGCACTGCTGGGAGACATACCCACACACCCCTCCTATGTCTGGGCACTTCTGGGAGTCATATCCACACACCCCTCCTATATCGGGGCACTGCTGGGAGACATATCCACACACCCCTCCTATGTCTGGGCACTTCTGGGAGTCATATCCACACACCCCTCCTATGTCTAGGCACTGCTGGGAGTCCTCTGCACCCACCTCTCCTATGTCTGGGCACTGCTGGGAGTCCTGTACACACCCCACCTATGTCTGGGCACTGCTGGGAGACATATCCACTCACCCCTCTTATGTCTGGGCACTGCTGGGAGTCCTGTACACCCACCCCTCCTATGTCTGGGCACTGCTGGGAGACATATCCTATGTCTGGGCACTGCTGGGAGTCCTCTGCACCCACCCCTCCTATGTCTGGGCACTGCTGGGGGTCCTGTAAACCCACCCCTCCTATGTCTGGGCACTGCTGGGAGACATACCCACACACCCCTCCTATGTCTGGGCACTTCTGGGAGTCATATCCACACACGCCTCCTATATCGGGGCACTGCTGGGAGACATATCCACACACCCCTCCTATGTCTGGGCACTTCTGGGAGTCATATCCACACACCCCTCCTATGTCTAGGCACTGCTGGGAGTCCTCTGCACCCACCTCTCCTATGTCTGGGCACTGCTGGGAGTCCTGTACACACCCCACCTATGTCTGGGCACTGCTGGGAGACATATCCACTCACCCCTATTATGTCTGGGCACTGCTGGGAGTCCTGTACACCCACCCCTCCTATGTCTGGGCACTGCTGGGAGACATATCCTATGTCTGGGCACTGCTGGGAGTCCTCTGCACCCACCCCTCCTATGTCTGGGCACTGCTGGGAGTCCTGTACACCCACCCCTCCTATGTCTGGGCACTGCTGGGAGACATATCCACCCACACCTCCTATGTCTGGGCACTGCTGGGAGTCCTGTACACCCACCCCTCCTAAGTCTGGGCACTGCCGGGAGACATATCCACCCACCCCTCCTATGTCTGGGCACTGCTGGGAGTCCTGTACAGTCACCCCTCCTAAGTCTGGGCACTGCTGGGAGTCCTGTACACCCACCCCTCCTATGTCTGGGCACTGCTGGGAGTCCTGTACACTGCTGGGAGACATATTCACTGGGCACTGCTGGGAGACATATTCACATACCTCTCCTATGTCAGGGCACTGCTTGGAGACATATCCACACACCCCTCCTATGTCTTGGCACTTCTGGGAGTCATATCCACACACCCCTCCTATGTCTGGGCACTGCTGGGAGTCCTCTGCACCCACCCCTCCTATGTCTGGGCACTGCTGGGGGTCCTGTAAACCCACCCCTCCTATGTCTGGGCACTGCTGGGAGTCCTTACACCCACCCCTCCTATGTCTGGGCACTGCTGGGAGACATATCCACACAACCCTCCTCTGTCAGGGCACTGCTGGGAGACATATCCACACACCCCTCCTATGTCTGCACACTTCTGGGAGTCATATCCACACACCCCTCCTATGTCTGGGCACTGCTGGGAATCCTCTACACCCACCACGCCTATTATTGGGTACTGCTGGGAGACATATCCACCCACACCTCCTATGTCTGGGCACTGCTGGGAGACATATCAACACACGCCTCCTAAGTCTGGGCACTGCTGGGAGTGCTGTACACCCACCCCTCCTATGTCTGTGCACTGCTGGGAGACATATCCACCCACCCCTCCTATGTCTGTGCACTGCTGGGAGACATATCCACCCACACCTCCTATGTCTGGGCACTGCTGGGAGTCATGAACACCCACCCATCCTATGTCTGGGTACTTCTGGGAGTCCTGCACACCCATACCTCCTATGTCTGGGCACTGCTGGGAGACATATCCACATACCCATCCTAGGTCTGGGCACTGCTGGGAGTCATATCCACCCACCCCTCCTATGTCTGGGCACTGCTGGGAGTCCTGTACACCCACCCCTCCTATGTCTGGGCACCTCTGGGAGACATATTCATACACCCCTCCTATATCAGGGCACTGCTAGGAGACATATCCACACACCCCTCCTATTTTTTATTCTTTTTTTTTTGTCCTCATTTGCCCTCTTCTCACCCCTGATTTCGCGGTACCGTCCTGGGGCTACTCATCTGATATGAAAGGGCTTCTTAGCTCTTAGGAGGAAGTGTACCACCTTGACCGGTCTTCCTCGAGACTTATACCCGCTGAGATTTAAGAAGGCTTAATCATGGGACTTCGCACACCTTTACACTAATTTCACCCCACTTCACCCATGAATAACAAAAATGGAGTCCAAAATCTTAATCTTTTCTTTTGCCGATCCACAATATCCAGCTTAGCAATAGCACTCAGTGCTCTTAACCATTTTAGTTCTGTCGGAGGGTCCGCAGACACCCAGTTTCTGCATATCTCCCTCTGGGCCAGCAGTATAGCATAAAAGAGAAATTTTACTTTATCATCCAAGCCTTTTCCTTTTAAATCTAATCTTCCGAACATAACAAGTTCGGGGCTTACCTCAATCTGCTGGCCCAGGACCGCCGACAGACATGTACTTACAGTTTCCCAGAAGATCTTTATCGCTGGGCACGTGACAAACATGTGTATATCATCTTCATTAAAGCTGTTACATTTGGGACACGCCACCATTCCACCAGCCTTGAACTTAGAGAGTTTTCTGGGGGACCAATATGCCCTGTGGAGGGTGAACAAGTGATTTTTCCTTAGATTTGCAGGTTTAACCACTTTATATAAAGTAAACATAGTTACTTGCCATTGGTCTTCTGACTCAATCCTCTGCAAGCACTCTTCCCACAAAGTCTCAGGCAATGTAAATGGTCCATCCTCCAACTCCACAATTGACCAATACCACAACGCGACTTATTTTTTTATTGGTCCTTCAGTCCCCAGCTTCTCTTCAAAAACATTGTGCTGACCGATTAGATTCACCTTGCCGGTCGCCCAACTTTGGATCTGTAGATATTTAAACCGTGAGAATTTGTGACCCCACTCCTGTTCACAATATGCCCACGGGGCTAAGCCCCCCTCTATAAACAATTCTCCCCACCTCTGAGGTCCATCTGTTTTCAATGTCTTTGCCAACACATCTTTAGACCAGAGAGGAGCACCTGGTATGTCCCAAATTGGTGCCATATAGCTAAAATATGGTAGTTTTGTTGCCCTCCTGATTTTAAACCAAACCATCGCTAAATCCTTCAGTACTTTTAATCTAATTGTTTTGAAAAACTTTGGATCGGCACATTTATACATATATCCATGTTGCTTCACGTTTTCCATATTAAGCAGCGCACTCAACAATTTCCCTATATCTGAACTCCCCGGAGTGGCCAGCAGCATCCTACAGTTCTTCATCAGGAATGCCCATGAGTAAATCTGGAAGTCCGGGGCCGCCAGCTCTCCCTTCAAAAGTTTTCTCCTAATCTTTTTCCATGATAGGCGGGACCCTTTTGACGCCCAGATAAAAGACCCTATCTCGCTCTGTAACCTTACGAACCATTCCTTCTCAAATAAAAGAGGTAGTGAGTCAAACAAAAAAGTTATCTTGGGTAAAATCATCATTTTCACCAAGTTGACTCGACCGAATATTGTTAGTTGGAGGTGTGCCCACCCCCTCAAAGCAGAAGAAACCTCTTTCCTAACCTTAATAAAGTTGGCTTTAGTAAGCTGCCTTATGTCATGCGTTATTCTCACCCTCAAATACCGTATCTCCGATTTGCAGTCCATACCCTCAGCTGTTAAATTCCAAGACATAACCTCTGTCTTCTCTGCGTTTAGGAGATACCCAGAGACTTTCCCAAACTCCTTAGTTATTTCTTCTAAACATCCCATCGACTGCTGTAGATTGGAGGTGAGAATACCTATGTCGTCGTCATATAGCCCGATCTTCCTTGCCGAACCCTGGAATTCGAAAGGGGGGATCCTCTCTGCCTCCCTAATCCTGCAGGCTAAGGGTTCAATGTAGAGATCGAACAAGAGGGGAGAGAGGGGGCACCCTTGTCTCGTTCCTATCATTACTTTTATTGGCTGAGTTAATGACCCGTTCACTAATACCCTAGATGTAGGAGATTGATATATTCATGCCAAGGCTGAATTAAATATGTTCCCAGATTGAGATGGTTTATCAAGGCCTTTAAGTATGTCCAATTCACACGATCAAATGCCTTGGCGGCATCCAACGCAATGACCGCCATGGGAAGGTTATGAGTGGAGGCAACATCTATACTTCCTATCAGAAAGAAAGTTAGCTCCTTCAAATACCTGCCTTTAATAAAGCCCTTCTGATCTTCATGTATTATGTGGGCGACAACTTTCCCAAGCCTATCCGCCATAATATTCGCAAAGAGCTTATAATCACAATTTAAAAGATATATCGGCCTATATGATTCCATATACTTTGGGGGTTTCCCAGGTTTCGGCAATACTATAATGTTCGCCTCATTCCACGATAATGGAAGAGCTGCCCTTCCGAGGAAAACATCATTGAGTTTTCACTACATCAAACTGTAATGTTAATTTTATTCCTTATATTGCTTGTATGGATTTTGTGTTGTTATGTTTTCTTTCTCTTTTCTAGAAAGGAGGATGTGTGGTATCCTCGTGTTTGATCTCGAGCACACCCGCCGCATGCATTGGAACTTGGAATCCCTGGTGTGGGATTCCGTTTGGTCCTGTGCAACGGTTGGCGTGGGTTCCTGTTATCTCCTATCTGATCGATATAATAAATCATCTTTACCAACACTCTATGTGTGAAGCTCATCTTCCTTACCAGGATTTATCACTGGCGACGACGAGGAAACGAACTCAGGTGATTTTTGGAGCCCACAGCCCCGGTACTCCCGGATAAGATTACCGTTGTTAAACTTGAATGCGCTAACTCCACCACGCACTTTGTCGAAGCCTCTCTATCCTGTTGTTGACATCATCCTGAAAATCCCGCATTTTCTTCTGTCATGGTGAGACTTTTATCCTTTTTGCTGCATTTTCTCTCAATCGCTGGCCATTTGAATTAACGCAAGCGCATCTCCTCGCACTAGAGACAATACAGCTCGTGCTCATTGGCCATCTCGCGCATGCAACACTACGTCTCTAGCAATCTAGTGCATGCGCATAACCTTGTGCCCCACGTTCCTTATTTCGTCACAGAGGCAGCGCCAGCACAAACAAACTCCGTGTTCTACGTTCTGTTTGCATCACAAAGGCAGAGTCAGCACAAGTAGACTTTACTCGCCTCTGTGACATCACAATGCTTTTCCAATAAATTAATTTTATCTGTAAAGAAAAGAACTACAATTGTCTTTCATTGAAAGAATCTATTCCAATACAAACCAAGCTTCAAGATTATTTATGACATCATTTTGCCTCCGTAAATAATTCTATATTACCAACAATGGAAAGTTTTAATGCCCCACCACCTTTTCTGGCAAGTCCAGGTGAACCCCCTTTGGAGTGGAAACAATGGCGCGAAGGTTTCGAAGCTTACCTAGAAGCCATAGGTGGAGAAAATTACACTGACAAACGCAAACTCGCTATTCTCAAGCATTCTCTAGGTGCTGAAGGAAGACAAGTTCTTTCTCATCTTCCTCCTCTAACCTTGGATAATTCTTCTGAGGAAGAAACTGATGTTTACGAAAATGTCATCATGCAATTAGATAAACAGTTTATCAAAAAAGTCAACGAAGTTGTAGCTCGTCACAAGTTTCTAAGCAGACAACAACTTTCCATTGAACCCATTGATTCTTTTGTCAAAGACTTAAGGATTCTAGCTGCCAATTGTAATTATCAACAGTTTCAAGATCAAATGATTAGAGACCAGCTGGTGCATAATGTTTCCGATGTGAAACTCCAAGAGAAGTTACTAGACGCAAAAGATTTATCCCTTTCAAAAGCCCTTGATATTGCGCACCGATTTGAAGATATGAAGTTAGGCATCAAGGAGTTATCCGACAAAAAACCAAAAGAATCTTCTTTAGAAAAATCCAATGTCTCTGTGGTCCAAACCGTCAAAAAAAATATAACTGAATCTTTTCCCAACAAACCTACTTTTCCTTCTACATCATATCAAGGTTTCAGAAAAGAAGTAGTTTGTTTCAAATGCGGTTTTCCTGGCCATGTTGCAACTGACAAAAGGTGTCCCGCCATTGGACAATTCTGCAATTATTGCAAATCTAGAGGTCACTTTGCCAGAATGTGCAAAAGTCGCAACAGATCAAAGAACTTCTCTTCTGATTCCAGACGTCCCAGATTCTCTGAAGTTCAAGCTGTGGACAATGATGACGACGTCTACGATGACATATGCACCGTTTATGAAGTCGGAGAAGAGAAAAAAGACTCACCTTACTGTATGCTTCAAATAGGGTCCAAATCTATAAAGGTTATGGCAGACTCTGGTGCAAAGTACACGTTGATCGGTGACGATGTTTTGTTAAAAGAATTTCCAGATCTGGTGTGTCACACTTCTCCGACCCTATACTAGTTGTTAGAGTAGGCAGGCAAGTTGTTGAACTGTCAGACGGTAATGTTTGGAGTCTCTCCAAAGTTGTTAAAGTTCCGTCTCTTTGTATGAGACCATCTCCCTCTAGAGGTTCTTCTTCTCCCAACCTGACAGGAACCTCTCATTCTTCCAATTCATGCCACCTACCTTCTGCCTCTTGTCTGCAACTACCTGTTCCCATTTCCTCCCGCAATTTGTATACTCCCCGTCTAAAGAAACCACCTGTATGGCTCAAAGACTACAATGTTGGAAAATGAGTTTTCACTACATCAAACTGTAATGTTAATTTTATTCCTTATATTGCTTGTATGGATTTTGTGTTGTTATGTTTTCTTTCTCTTTTCTAGAAAGGAGGATGTGTGGTATCCTCGTGTTTAATCTCGAGCGCACCCGCCGCATGCATTGGAACTTGGAATCCCTGGTGTGGGATTCCGTTTGGTCCTGTGCAACGGTTAGCGTGAGTTCCTGTTATCTCCTATCTGATCAATATAATAAATCATCTTTACCAACACTCTAAGTGTGAAGCTCATCTTCCTTACCAGGATTTATCACTGGCGACGACGAGGAAACGAACTCAGGTGATTTTTGGAGTCCACAGCCCCGGTACTCCCGGATAAGATTACTGTTGTTAAACTTGAATGCGCTAACTCCACCACGCACTTTGTCGAAGCCTCTCTATCCTGTTGTTGACATCATCCTGAAAATCCCGCATTTTCTTCTGTCATGGTGAGACTTTTATCCTTTTTGCTGCATTTTCTCTCATTCGCTGGCCATTTGAATTAACGCAAGCGCATCTCCTCGCGCTAGAGACAATACAACTCGTGCTCATTGGCCATCTCGCGCATGCAACACTACTTCTCTAGCAATCTAGTGCATGCGCATAACCTTGTGCCCCACGTTCCTTATTTCGTCACAGAGGCAGCGCCAGCACAAACAAACTCCGTGCTCTACGTTCTGTTTGCATCACAAAGACAGAGTCAGCACAAGTAGACTTTACTCGCCTCTGTGACATCACAATGCTTTTCCAATAAATTCATTTTCTCTGTAAAGAAAAGAACTACAATTGTCTTTCATTGAAAGAGTCTATTCCAATACAAACCAAGCTTCAAGATTATTTATGACATCATTTTGCCTCCGTAAATAATTCTATATTACCAACAATGGAAAGTTTTAATGCCCCACCACCTTTTCTGGCAAGTCCAGGTGAACCCCCTTTGGAGTGGAAACAATGGCGCGAAGGTTTCGAAGCTTACCTAGAAGCCATAGGTGGAGAAAATTACACTGACAAACGCAAACTCGCTATTCTCAAGCATTCTCTAGGTGCTGAAGGAAGACAAGTTCTTTCTCATCTTCCTCCTCTAACCTTGGATAATTCTTCTGAGGAAGAAACTGATGTTTACGAAAATGCCATCATGCAATTAGATAAACAGTTTATCAAAAAAGTCAACGAAGTTGTAGCTCGTCACAAGTTTCTAAGCAGACAACAACTTTCCATTGAACCCATTGATTCTTTTGTCAAAGACTTAAGGATTCTAGCTGCCAAGTGTAATTATCAACAGTTTCAAGATCAAATGATTAGAGACCAGCTGGTGCATAATGTTTCCGATGTGAAACTCCAAGAGAAGTTACTAGACGCAAAAGATTTATCCCTTTCAAAAGCCCTTGATATTGCGCACCGATTTGAAGATATGAAGTTAGGCATCAAGGAGTTATCCGACAAAAAACCAAAAGAATCTTCTTTAGAAAAATCCAATGTCTCTGTGGTCCAAACCGTCAAAAAAAATATAACTGAATCTTTTCCCAACAAACCTACTTTTCCTTCTACATCATATCAAGGTTTCAGAAAAGAAGTAGTTTGTTTCAAATGCGGTTTTCCTGGCCATGTTGCAACTGACAAAAGGTGTCCCGCCATTGGACAATTCTGCAATTATTGCAAATCTAGAGGTCACTTTGCCAGAATGTGCAAAAGTCGCAACAGATCAAAGAACTTCTCTTCTGATTCCAGACGTCCCAGATTCTCTGAAGTTCAAGCTGTGGACAATGATGACGACGTCTACGATGACATATGCACCGTTTATGAAGTTGGAGAAGAGAAAAAAGACTCACCTTACTGTATGCTTCAAATAGGGTCCAAATCTATAAAGGTTATGGCAGACTCTGGTGCAAAGTACACGTTGATTGGTGACGATGTTTTGTTAAAAGAATTTCCAGAGGTTATGTCCTTATTTCCCTCTGACATAAAATTAAGGGGTTATTGTAAAAAACCCATTGAGGTATTTGGGTACTTTCATTCCACCTTATCATTTAAGGGCAAGTCGATACCTGCTAAAGTATATGTTGCTAAAGATGGGTCATGCTTATTAGGTTGGCCACAACAAAGAGAGTTAATGATGAAACTTGATCCTAATCATCCTGATCAGGTTCTGGGGTATACTGATTTTATCAATTCAATTGATGCATCTTCAGACAACAAATGGGAAACTATTTTTCCGCAGGTCTTTTCCCCTAATTTGGGCTTACTTAAAAACTTTAGTCACAAAATCATTCTTAAACATAATGCTGTTCCCAAGGTACACAAAGTACGTAATATTCCCTTGGCTTTAAGAGTGTCCGTTAAAAAAGAACTTCAAAGATTGTGTGATTTGGATGTAATTGAGGAAATTGAATCCTCTGAGTGGCTTTCGCCTGTAGTTGTCGCCCATAAACCCAATGGGAAAATTCGTCGTTGTGTGGATATGCGCGATCTAAATTCCAATGTGTGGGTTGATAGGCATCCTCTACCCAATATCGGAGAGATGTTCTCTAAACTTAAGGATGCATCTATCTTCACCACATTGGATTTATCTAACGCATATCATCAGATAGCCCTTCATGAAGATAGTAAACATCTTACATCGTTTATTACCACTGAGGGTGCCTACAGGTACAAGAGAATGCCCTTTGGCCTAGTGTCCGCGTCCTCAGTATTCCAGCGTGTCATGCACAACATATTTAAAAATGTTCCTAATGTATTATATTTTCAGGACGACATATTAGTTTTCGGCAAAGATGAATGTGAACACTCTGAAATTTTATTTAAGGTTTTATCCATCTTACAAGACAATGGTCTTACCCTCACCAAGGAAAAGTGTAAATTTGAGAAGTCTTCAGTAGATTATCTAGGCCATTCCATCAACAAAGAGGGTATTTCCCCCAAGTTAAGTTTAGTTAAGGCCATTGAGAATGCTCCCGAACCAACCAACAAGGATCAACTCAGATCTTTTCTCGGTTTAGCCGAGTATTATGCAAAGTTCATTCCTTCCTTTTCCGACAAAACTTCGCACTTACGGAAGTTAATGAAAAACCAACAACAATTTATTTGGGATGGCAATTGCAAAGCTCAATTTAATTTTGTAAAGAAATGTATTGTTTCTGCTCCTGCCTTATCGCCTTTTAACACCAATTGTAAATCATTTATTGTCACTGATGCAAGCAATGTTGGCCTTGGTGCGGTGCTGATGCAGAAGCAAAATACTGGTTTTGTCACCGTTGCTTTTGCATCAAGACCGTTACGTGGTGCTGAAACAAAATATTCCACTCTAGAAAAAGAAACTTTGGCTTGTTGGTGGGGAATCGAATATTTTCGCAGATATGTATATGGTACTGATTTTATTGTACGCTCTGATCATCGTCCCCTTGTTGATCTTTTTACGACCAAAGGATGTAGCAAAGCCACCTCCAGGATTGCAAGATGGCAGCATAAGTTACAAGATTTTCATTTCTCAGTCGAATATATTCCTGGTGCAAAAAATGTTCTTGCCGATTTCCTTTCCAGGTTACCTGTTGAAGATGACAATCATGTTGCCCCTGATGATGATCCTGATAAAGTTGTGTCAATCTGTGAGGTATCCAATGGTTGTATCCGAGAAGATGATTGGGCACTGGCTTGTGGAGATGATCGTGATTATTTAGATGTTTTGTCTTTTGTAAAAAATGGTTGGCCTTCAAAGAACAATCTATCTTCTAGCATTTTGCCTTACTTTCATGTTGCACAAGAACTTTCCGTCCAAGGAGAAACTTTATTGAGAGGTTTACTTTTAGTTGTACCTCATGGTTTAAGACACACCGTGTTAGATATGGCTCATGAGGGTCACCCGGGCATGTCCAGTATGAAGAGAAGGGTAAGAAGTGAATTCTGGTGGCCTAGCGTTGACAAGCTGATTGAGAAAAAAGTAAGATCTTGTATCGAATGCTGTGTGAGTGATAAATCACAAAAACCTATAAAGTATCAACATGATTCTATCACGAGGCCTTCTAAACCCTGGGAATGTGTTTCCATTGACATTGCTGGTCCGATGTCTTTAGGTCATAACCCGGTATATGCCATTGTTTTGATAGACCAATTCTCCAGTTGGCCTGAGGTAAAATTTGTTCCTCATGTATCTTCTAGGGTTATTATTGACTATCTAAACTCCATTTTTGAAAAAGAAGGTTTCCCTACTTCCATCCTTTCTGATAATGGCACCCAGTTCACCTCCGTGGAAATGAAATCCTTTCGTTGCAACCATGGCATTTTACACAAACACTCTTCGGTGTATTATCCTCAAGGTAACGGGATGGTTGAAAGGTGGATTAGGGTGCTCAAAGAAGGTTTGCAACTTGCAGTATGCAACGGTGAAAATTGCTACGATGCAGTTAAGAAGCTCTTGTGGAGTTACAGGAATACTCCGAAATCCGTTGGTGATTTGTCTCCTTTCGAAAAAATGCGAGGGAGAAAGGGTGTGTGTAACATGAGTCAACCCTGGATGAGGGATCTTGTTGATGGTAAGTTCAAGAAAAGTAATACTTCTGTAAATTGTAACAATTCCAACAATCCCTGCATGGTTGGTGATTGGGTACGTGTAAGGAAGTCTGGTTTTATTAGATCTGGTGTGTCGCACTTCTCCGACCCTATGCTAGTTGTTAGAGTAGGCAGGCAAGTTGTTGAACTGTCAGACGGTAATGTTTGGAGTCTCTCCAAAGTTGTTAAAGTTCCGTCTCTTTGTATGAGACCGTCTCCCTCTAGAGGTTCTTCTTCTCCCAACCTGACAGGAACCTCTCATTCTTCCAATTCATGCCACCTACCTTCTGCCTCTTGTCTGCAACTACCTGTTCCCATTTCCTCCCGCAATTTGTATACTCCCCGTCTAAAGAAACCACCTGTATGGCTCAAAGACTACAATGTTGGAAAATGAGTTTTCACTACATCAAACTGTAATGTTATTTTTATTCCTTATATTGCTTGTATGGATTTTGTGTTGTTATGTTTTTTTTCTCTTTTCTAGAAAGGAGGATGTGTGATATCCTCGTGTTTAATCTCGAGCGCACCCGCCGCATGCATTGGAACTTGGAATCCCTGGTGTGGGATTCCGTTTGGTCCTGTGCAACGGTTAGCGTGGTTTCCTGTTATCTCCTATCTGAACGATATAATAAATCATCTTTACCAACACTCTAAGTGTGAAGCTCATCTTCCTTACCAGGATTTATCAGCAACATCTATACTTCCTATCAGAAAGAAAGTTAGCTCCTTCAAATACCTGCCTTTAATAAAGCCCTTCTGATCTTCATGTATTATGTGGGCGACAACTTTCCCAAGCCTATCCGCCATAATATTGGCAAAGAGCTTATAATCACAATTTAAAAGATATATCGGCCTATATGATTCCATATACTTTGGGGGTTTCCCAGGTTTCGGCAATACTATAATGTTCGCCTCATTCCACGATAATGGAAGAGCTGCCCTTCCGAGGAAAACATCATTGAACATTTGGGTCAATATAGGGGCTAAACTCACTAACAAAACCTTATAAACCTCAGCAGGAAGCTCGTCTGGTCCTGGAGCCTTCCCTTTCTTTACCTGCTTGATTACAGCTTCAACTTCCCCCTGCAAGATCTCACAATTTAAAACATCCCGGAATTCTTCATTCAGACACTGGTTTCAACATCTTAACCCACTGATCTACTGCCTGAGCATCTGGTTCAAGGTCTTCTCTATAAACTTCCTCAAAATACCTGTGGAAGGCTCCCACAATGTCCTTAGTATCGGTTGGCAATCGTTCCCCCACTTTCACTTCCTTTTTTCAAATTTCGAACCCGCTCCTTCCTCGCCTTCCAGGCTAACAGTTTACCTGTCCCCTCTCCATACTCAAAATGCGCCTGTTGACTGGCCTCCCATTTCTCCTTGACCCTGCCGCTTAACACCCTTTTCAGTTCTTCTTTTAGTTCAACCAACTGTTGTACAATCCTTCCCTCCGGCTCCTGGCCACCTGTACTGGCTTTATCTGCCTCATGCTTTCGGATTTCCTTTTCCAAAACATCTATCCTATTAAAATAGACTCTCCTTTTACCCGCTCCTAGCACTCCTAGCCTACCCCAAAGAAAAGCCTTACATGTCTCCCAGACGATATCAATTTTTGCTGACCCCACATTCTTCTCCAAAAAGATTTCCATTTCCTTGCTTTAATTCTCAAGGGCATCATGGTCATATAAAACTGTGCGGTCCGACCTCCAGACTGAGCCCAAATTGCTGCTTTGTGTCTTTAGAGCCATAGTTACTGCTGAATGGTCTGTTAGATGAACCCCTACATGGGTTATCTGTGTAACATTGTCTGTCAACCTAAGATCTATCAAGATATAATCAATCAGTGATCTGTGACTATACTTTTTATTATAATAGGTATACCCTAGTGACTGGCCGTACCTCTTTCTCCAAACATCACAAACCCCCAGCTGGGCAATCAGATCTTTCACTCTATTCGACATTTTCACATTCATTAACGCCCGGCTGCTGGATGATCGATCTAACTTATATTCCAGCACTGTGTTAAAATCCCCAGCAAAAATAATTTTTCCTGAAAGGCCTATTAATTCCCTGGCCAGTTCATCCAAGGGCCCCACATCGTCTTGGTTTGGACCATATAACCTATATTATTATACAACTGAGCATTTATCTTGAGGCTCACAATCAACCATTTGCCCTTGACATCCGCCACCACACCCTCCACTATACAATCTACCCCTCGCCTGACCAACACCGCAATACCTTTCGTGACTGCCAATTGAGGAGTATAAAACGCGTGACTCAGCCAGCGTTGTGACACCAACAATTGCTTACTCTCCACCCAGTTAAGTGAGTCTCTTGCAAAATCATAATATGGGCAGGGAGATCTCTCAGATACTTCAAAATTAGGTTCCTCCTTGACTTAACTCGTAGACCATTTACATTCCACGACAACAAATTTAGTTCTGTCGCATTACCCCCTTTCATAGCTAGTCCGATGAGTATTTTTAATCTTCCTGGTGAGAAGATAGCTCCTGAGGACTTTTTCAAATTTTCTCCCCCTGCCCAACCCCCCTTCCCCCCTACCCCCACACCCCCTACTCCCCTGCTCCTGACCCCCCACCCTGGAAAACCCAACCAACTTTCCTCTGGTCCTTCCCAGGCTGTTTGGGTGCCTGCTGCCTACGGTGGTCTATTATTTGCAATCTAAATTTACACTCTGTATTCTCTACGGCAAAGAATCCTGACCTCTACACGTCTCTTCTCTT
The DNA here is from genome assembly GCF_964261635.1 of Lissotriton helveticus. Classification (NCBI taxonomy): domain Eukaryota; kingdom Metazoa; phylum Chordata; class Amphibia; order Caudata; family Salamandridae; genus Lissotriton; species Lissotriton helveticus. The sequence goes on along the minus strand of NC_136063.1, from coordinate 1,709,167,290 downwards.
CTATATGTCTCTTTAGCCTCCTTTTACTACCAAAATTAAATATCTTCACTTTGACACTGTTCCAGGAAGCTATCCACATCTTCAACAAATCGAAAAGTGTGCATTTTGGTCTTCCACATGACTTTTAAAAAGGTCGGGAATTTCAACTGCACCGTAGCTCCCAAACACCTTAACGGCTCCATCCTCTTACCTAGTTCCCACTGCCTATTCGCCGTTACAATTGACAGATCCAACCTGACCTCCACTCTACCTCCATCCATCATTATAGCACCTTTTTTCAGGCCACTGCCAGAATTTTTTCCTTTAGACTATATGTTAAGAAATGTATCAATATTCTTCTGGGCTTCGAACGATTTGTGTTCAGTCTGAAGGGATCACGATGTACCCTTTGTATATCCCTAGCAATCTGCTCCTCGGTTTCCTCTAGCTGTAATTCTGTCTTTAACAACCGGACCACATATCCTTTTATGTCCGCACCTTCTTTCCCCTCTGGAAGTTTCAAAATTTTTAAATTATTTCTTCGTTGCATATTTTCTAATCTCTCTAACCGTTCCTCGTACTCTCTTTCCCTGAATCTAACATTCTCCAACTCTTTACAATTCTCCTCTACTTTCTCTCTGATCCCCTTGACCTCCAATTCAAGTGTTGTAGTACGCAGATTCAGCTCGTCAAATTTAGCTTCCAAAATGCCGCATGCCTCTCTAATCCCTTCCAGATTCACCTTTGATACTTCGAAACCCTTATGGACATCCAGGTCCAGCTTCTTTAGAAGAGCAATAACTGACAGATCTAAATCTCCAAACTCCGGTGGCCTCATAAGTAATGCCTCGCTGCCTTCTAGCTCCTCCTTATTACTCAATGTTTATGGGGAAGGGGCGATTTCGCCGCCCCCGCATGCTTGCTCCGTAATCCCTCCCACACCTTCCCTCCCATCTACTTTCTTGGCTATATCCTGCTTCTCTTCCTCCATATCTGTCTCCAGTACTTGATATCTATTTGGAGTCAGATGGTCAGACCAGTCTGATAAACTCAGGCTAGCACACTCAACCTTGAGTACTTCTGGTGTTTCTGACAGGGGAGGGGGGGGGAGAGTCTCTCTGCGATATCAGTGTTTTAGGTAGGGGTTTAAAAAAAGAATTTAGAGATGGGGTGATTTTTATTTTCCTGTCCGGTATAACTATCTTACTCTCCTCCCTGGAATGTTTTTTCACTGTGTTCTTTGATTTTCCTTTACTGGCCTCGCTCTGTACCGTAGTATTCCAGTCTCCAACTTCTTTTTTTTGTGCAGGTACTGCCTTCACCCCTCCTGCTCCCCTCCCAGCGCTTCTCAAAATATACATGGCAGCGTCTTCTTTCTTTACTGCAGTTATACCAGTATTCGTTTCACTTGTACTCAGGCTGACTAACCCTCCTGCTCCAACCTCCTTACCTCCCTGACTGTTTTTTGCCGGTGCAGAGTATTGAACATGAGGTTTTACCACTTCCCCTCCTTCTCCTTTCTTGGGGCTGCCTCCCAATCTACCTGAGGCACCCACCGCCCGAAACTGAATCCTTGCCGCCGCTTTCCTTCCTCTCCCTAACTCAGCCGCAGCTCTGCTCCACAGCTTGCTCCCCGCTGGAAGCTCCGTGCGAGGCTCCGCCTCCACCCCTTCCGGATCGGGTGAAAGTACCGCTTCCCGCGCCGCCATGCACCGCTGCTGTCACCGCAACTCTCTACGGCGTTAATAGGCTCCAAACAACAACTTTAGGTCAGGTAAGACCTTGCCAAAATACTTTGCTAGTCCTGCATACACTTCTCTCGTGTAGAGGCTCGTACTTTGCCCTAACTCGCCACCTCTCCCTCATGCACCCGCGACCGACTCTCTAGCTGGCCGCCATGTTTTCCCTCCACACATCCCTCCTATGTCTGGGCACTTCTGGGAGTCATATCCACACACCCTTCCTATGTCTGGGCACTGAAGGGAGTCCTCTGCACCCACCCCTCCTTTGTCTGGGCACTGCTGAGAGTCATGTACACCCACCCCTCCTATGTCTTGGCACTGCTGGGAGACATATACACACACCCCTCCTATGTCTGGCACTGCTGGGAGTCTTCTGCACCCACCCCTCCTATGTCTGGGCACTGCTGGGAGTCCTGTACCCCCACCCCTCCAATGTCTGGGCATTGCTGGGAGACATCCACCCACACCTCCAATGTCTGGGCACTGCTGGGAGTCCTGTACACCCAACCCTCCTATGTCTGGGCACTGCTGGGAGTCCTGTATACCCACCCCTCCTATGTCTGGGCACTGCTGGGAGTTCTCTACACAACCCCCCGCCTATGTCTGGGCACTGCTGGGAGTCCTGTACACCCACCCCTCCTATGTCTGGGCACTGCTGGGAGACATATCCACACACCCCTCCTATGTCAGGGCACTGCTGGGAGACATATCCACACACCCCTCCTATATCTTGGCACTTCTGGGAGTCATATCCACACACCCCTTCTATGTCTGGGCACTGCTGGGAGTCCTCTGCACCCACCACTCATATGTCTGGGCACTGCTGGGAGTCCTGTACACCCACCCCTCCTATGTATGGGCACTGCTGGGAGTCCTTACACCCACCCCTCCTATGTCTGGGCACTGCTGGGAGACATATCCACACAGCCCTCCTATGTCAGGGCACTGCTGGGAGACATAGCCACACACCCCTCCTATGCCTGCGCACTTCTGGGAGTCATATCCACACACCTCTCCTATGTTAGGGCACTGCTGGGAGTACTGTACACCCACCCAACCTATGTCTGGGTACTGCTGGGAGACATATCCACCCACACCTCCTATGTCTGGGCACTGCTGGGAGACATATCCACACACCCCTCCTAAGTCTGGGCACTGCTGGGACTCCTGTACACCCAACCCTCCTATGTCAGGACCCTGCTGGGAGTCCTGTACAGCCACCCCTTCTATGTCTGGGCACTGCTGGGAGACATATCCACCCACCCCTCCTATGTCTGGTGTTAGAAAGGCGATCCCAGGGGAGGCAGAAGATGTCTGACTGACCACCCCAAGACCCACCTCTCCTTTTGGAGTTGTCCGAGCGCCGTCGAAAGGCCTCCTGGGTGAGGTTCCTCTCCTAGAATCGTACAGCCGAGCAATCCCACGACTACAAATGGACACCACACCAGAGGATGGATACTTAAAGACTTTATCAGCAATCAAGGCAGGTTCTCTCAGCAATATATATACAAACGGATCGAGGGATCCTTAATGTCTCGGTACTTGGGGGAATAGGGTAGCGGGACAGTCTTAGTACCAGCCTGGCACCGGAATACCCTACGCTCAGCTCTCAATCCTCGAGCTAGGGGGTTCCGCAAGGTCGAGCCGCGGCAGCGCCAGCAGGGCTCCGAAGATGGTTTCAGCGAGGTCGGGCAGCGGCCACGCCAGCAGGGCTCCGGAGATGGTTTCAGCGAGGTCGGGCCGCGGCAGCGCCAGCAGGGCTCCGAAGATGGTTTCAGCGAGGTCAGGCCGCGGCAGCGCCAGCAGGGCTCTGAAGATAGTTTCAGGGTTCAGAGTAACAAGGTCTTTTCAGGGTCAGCCGCGATTCGATCAGCAGGGCTCTCGACTACAGGATACAAATACTGACCCGTACTGACCTGGGGGTCGGAGGGGCCGGGATGAGAGTGTCCAGACACCCAGCAGGGGGGTGGAGCCAGCGCCCAGGGAGGCCGGAGGGCGATCGAAACCAGGCGTCCGGGGACGGCTGGAGGCCCATCGAAACTCCCCTCCTCCTTGATCCGTCAAGTGGCCGCTTTACCACCTGGTCGGATCTTGGTGCCTCGATGTCGGGACTTCGCTGGGGCCGCGGCCGAGGTCGGGCCGAGGCCACGTGGTCCGGACGTGGAGGGCCCAAGATGGAGTCGGGGCCTGAGATGGCGGCCCGGGGTAGTGCCGGACCAGCAGAGTGGGGCGAGTAGGGGTCGCCGTGTTCCTGTGGGGGAGAGCCAGGGGTCGCCAGGAGTGGCGGCTCTCATTGAAGGCTGGAGAGGGTAGCTTCAGGGGGGAGGACAGGGATCGATGTCGTCCAGGGCCCGCCATGCGGGAGGAGTGGGACCACGCCACGAGGCTGGGTCCAACACACGTCCCCCCCAGCTGAAGGCAGGGAGAGTCACCCATCCTCTTGGGGGTTCTCCTCACCAAGGCGGAAGAAGCGGGACAGGCCGTCTGCGTTGGCGTGGTCGTTGCCGGGGCGATGTTCCATAGTGAAGTCCATCCCTTGTAGAGAGATGGACCATCTCAGCAATTTTGGATTCTCTCCCCGCATCTGCATCAGCCACCGCAAGGGCCGGTGGTCAGTTTGCACCCTGAAGTGGGTGCCGAAGAGATAGGGTCGGAGTTTCTTGAGGGCCCACACCACGGCGAAGGCCTCTCGTTCAATGGTGCTCCAGTGTTGCTCTCAGGTCAGCAGACGTCGGCTGATGAAGGCCACCGGTTGATCAACTCCTTCGGGGTTGATTTGGGAAAGGACCGCCACAACACCGTGCTCTGAGGCGTCTGTTTCGACTACGAATTCCCGGCTGTAGTCGGGGGCTTGGAACACGGGGGCGGTACACATCGCTGTCTTCAGTCTCGAAGGCGGCCTGACACTCGGGTGTCCAGTCCACCTTCTGTGGTTGCTTCTTGGAAGTGAGTTCGGTGAGGGGGCCCACAATAATCCCATAATTCTTCACGAAGCGCCGGAAATACCCAGTGAGCCCCAGGAAGGCTCTGACTGCTGTCTGGGTGACCGGGGGCTCCCAGGCCATGATGGCGTCGATCTTGGGTTGAAGGGGAGCCACATGGCCGCTCCCCACTTGGTGTCCCAGATAGGTCACGGACCCTTGGCCGATCTGGCACTTGCTTGCTTTTATGGTCAGTCCGGCCCGTCTGAGGGCCGTCGGGACCTCCCGGAGGTGCCTGAGGTGCTCGTCCCAGTGGAGGCTGTACACCGCAATATCGTCCAGATATGCGGCGCTGAACTCTTCTAGCCCTGCCAGCACCTTATTCACCAGCCTCTGGAAGGTTGCGGGGGCGTTTTTCATCCCGAAGGGCATCACTCTGAAGTGGTAATGGCCATCGGGGGTTGAGAAGGCGGAGCGCTCTTGGGCACCCGGGGTGAGTCCGATCTGCCAGTAGCCGGAGGTTAGGTCGAATGTACTCAGGTAGCGGGCCGCCCCCAGGCGGTCGATCAGTTCATCGGCCCGGGGAATGGGGTGGGCATCGGTCCGGGTGACGGCGTTCAGCCCCTGGTAGTCTACACAAAATTGCAGTTCGGGAGTGGCACCAGGGGGGGCGGCTTTTGGGACCAGGACAACAGGACTGGCCCAGGGACTGTCAGAGGGTTCGATTACCCCCAGGGCCAGCATCTTGGAGACCTCCAATTGAATGCAGGTCTGAACTCGGTCGGGAACTCGGTAGGCCCGGTGTCGCACAGGCGGGCTGTCCCCGGTTCGACATCGTGGACGCACCACTGGGTGACTCCGGAGGTGAGAGAGAACAAGTCTGTGAATTGACCCAACAGCTTTTGGCAGTCCTGGCGCTGTTCTGGGGTCAGGGCGGAGGAGAGGGTGACCCCCTCGACGAAGCCATCTTGCTCGGAGGTGATCAGGAGGTCCGGTAGGGGCTCGGAGTCGTCTTCGGCCCCACCATCAGTAGCCATCAGCAGGCTAAGTTCTGTTCGGACAAAGTGAGGCTTGAGCCGGTTTGTGTGGAGGACCCGGAGGGGGTCCCTGGGGGACTCCATGTCCACCAGGTATGTGACAGGGCTCTTGCGCTCCACCACTTTGAAGGGCCCAGTCCACTTGTCCTGGAGGGCACATGGTTCGACCGGGGACATGACCCAGACCTGTTGGCCCGGCTCGAACTTAAGGGATGAGGCGTTTTGGTCATACAAGCGTTTCATCTCCTCTTGGCTGGCCTCGAGGTTGTCCTTGGCAAGTTCCCGGAACCGCCGAGTCTGGTTTCGGAGGGTCAGGAGGTACCGGTAGACTTCGGGGGGAGCATCTTTGACTGCGGCCTCCCAGCCTTCTTTGACCAGGCTGAGGGGACCCCGGACAGGGTGCCCATACAATAGTTCGAAGGGGCTGAACCCCAGAGACTTCTGAGGGACCTCCCGATAGGCGAAGAGAAGGCAGGGCAGCAACACGTCCTACTGGCGTCGCAAGGGCTCTTCCAGGCCCATGATCATCCCCTTGAGGGTTCGGTTGAAACGTTCCACCAGTCCATTCCCTTGGGGGTGGTAGGGGGTCGTAAACTTGTACGTGACCCCGCACTGTTGCCACAGGGACTTCATGTATCTGGAAATGAAGTTCGTACCCCGGTCACTGACGACCTCTCGGGGGAAGCCTACCCAGGAGAAGATCCCCATCAGCGCCCGGCCCACCACAGGGGCCGTCACGGTCCGGAGAGGGATGGCTTCGGGATAGCGGATGGCATGGTCCACCAGGACGAGAATAAAACGGTGCCCCTGAGATGTTCGGGGCTCCAGAGGCCCCACAATGTCGATCCCCACCCGCTCGAATGGGGTGTTGACGACTGGAAAGGGTTGAAGGGGGCCTTGTGCTTCCCTCCGCTCTTCCCGCTGACTTGGCAGGTTGGGCAAGTCCGGCAGTGATTGTTCACATCATTCTTCATTTTTGGCCAGTAGAAATGGGTCACCAGGCGGCTGTAGGATTTGTCCTGCCCCAGGTGCCCGGCAAGGGGCACATCGTGTGCCAGGTTCAGGAGGAAGTCCCTGAACCGGAGGGGGACCACCAGCACCCGGCTGGCCCCCAGTTCGGCAATCTTCTGTTCGCTGTAGAGGAGATCGTTGTCCCAATAGACCCAGTGGGACCCCGATGGGTCTCCGGCGGCTTGCGCGGCGGCTTGCTGTCGGGTCCCCTCGAGGGAGGGACACACTTTCTGTTCCTGACGGAACTGTTCTCGGGTGGGGCCACCTTCTTGGCGCCATTGGGCTAGTTCCTGGAGGTCGCCGAGCTCGGCAATTGCTTCACCATTGGGCCCCAGTGGACCGGGCTCGGCGTCTTCGGGGTCGGAGGGCGGTGGTGGCGCGGGCCACTCCGGTTCTTCGGTCGGGGTGGATTCAGTCGGGATGGTGGCCCGGGCGGTCATGGATCGGGTGGTCGCACAGACCGACTCGGGGAGAACTAGCATCCCCAGATGCTCTCCCCGCTCAACGTCGGCCCAGGGGGAACTTTCTAGGTCGTTCCCGGGGGGCAGTCCACGGGGGCATCGTCCCGGACGGTCACTTTAAGCATGCCCGACACTCCCTCCCATTCGAAGGGGATTCGGGCCATCTGGCACAGGCTCTCTGAATTGTCCGCCGACCGTACTGGGCACAGCACATTGGGCAGGATCTGGTCGGGGGTCACCAAGTGGCAACGGACGGCCGTCACGCTGGCTCCGGTGTCGCGGAGGGCTTTGGCCCGGCGCCCATTAATGGTGACCCACTGGCGGTACTTCTGAGTGTTGCCGGGAATCGGGGCCCGGGGGACCATGTCTCTTTCGCCTAGACATACGAGGGACATGGCGGCGGGCTCCCACTCGGCCTGGTCTTCGTCATAGTTCTCTTCTTCGCCCCTCTCATCTCCCAGGGCGGCAGCAGCGATCTGGCGGTTTGGAGGACCGGTGGTGCCGGGTCGTTGGTTCATCGGGCAGTGGGGGTCACTGGCATAGTGACTGGGCCGCTGGCATCTGTGGCAGGTAACGTTCGCGCGGGGCCCCGGCCGTGCTGGGGGGGCTCCTCTTCTGGCCAGGGATGGCGAAGTGTGGGTCGGGGGCGACCCCCGGGGTGGACTCCGGGGCGGCACCTTGGGGAAGTCTTGGTTCCTGTTCTGGCCCCCTCCGCCGCCTCGTGGGCGGTGGGACCCCTGGGAAGCTCGGCCGTAGTCGCCCATCGAGTTCCGGGGGACCCGGGTGCTCACCCATCGATCGGCTTCGACGGCGAGCTTACGGGGCTCGTTCAGCTTGCTGTCGAGGAGATGCTGTCCGAGTTCGACAAAACAGTTGTTGGCGAGGTGCTCCCATACGATGAGGTTGAACAGTTGCTCGTAGGTGGTGACCTGGCTGCCTTCGATCCACCCCTCGAGGGCTCTGCTATAGAAGTTCACGTACTCCACCCATGTAGTACCGGGGATTTTTTTACAGTCTCGGAATCGCTGCCTGTACATCTCGGGGGTGAGCCCATAGCGAGTAAGGAGGGCGGCTTTCATATGTTCGTAAGAGGTCATCTCGGCGTCTGAGAGCTCTAGCAGGGTGTCTCTCCCTTCGCTGACGAACTTCTCCCATAAGCCGGCACCCCAGTCTTTTTGGGGTACTCGATGAGAGGCCATAGCTACTTCGTAGGCCTTAAACCATTGTTGGATGTCGTCGTTTTTATAGTATTCTTTGACGACATCCTTGGGGATGTGGACCTTCGTGTCCGCAGGAGGAGGGGGGTTCCGGTTCTCGGAGGTGCTGGTCTCACCATTTTTGGCCTTGATCTCAAGTTCTTTTAAGCCCCGCTTGTGCTCGTACGTGAGCTTCTTCTCCTCTAAATCCCTCTGTCTCCGTTTCTCTTCCAGGTGTCCTTGCAGCCGTAGTTAGTCAAGGGCTATTTTTTTCCCTGCCAGCTGTAGTTCTCCGTCTAGACGGAGTCGGGCGAGCTCCAATTCGTGGAGTCGGCTCCTTTCTCGCTCTCGGGCGTCTTCGTGGGAGAGGCCCGTGTTTACGCTGGTACGTCTTTCCTCCGCTGAGGTTGCGAGGTTTTCCGGGTGTATGTCTGAGACCGTGTCATCTCCGGTCTGGGGTGGTGTAGCTCCTGCCTCCACCCACGTTTGTAGGGCCTGCTTGAAATCGTCCTTGGTGCTTAGTCCAGTAGTAGCGATGCCCAGGTCCTTGCAGAATTGTTTCAATTCTTTGTGGGTATATTCTTCCAACCATTCCTTCTGGAACTCTGCGGTCGGTCTGGTTTCTTCGATACTCATGGTTGTGGTGTGTTTCTTTCTGCAGTGAGTGCGTCACTCTCTGTACGATTTGCGTCGGCTCGGATCCCACCGCTGCCACCAATGTTAGAAAGGCGATCCCAGGGGAGGCAGAAGATGTCTGACTGACCACCCCGAGACCCACCTCTCCTTCTGGAGTTGGCCGAGCGCCGTCGAGAGGCCTCCTGGGTGAGGTTCCCCTCCTAGAATCGTACAGCCGAGCAATCCCACGACTACAAATGGACACCACACCAGAGGATGGATACTTAAAGACTTTATCAGCAATCAAGGCAGGTTCTCTCAGCAATATATATACAAACGGATCGAGGGATCCTTAATGTCTCGGTACTTGGGGGAATAGGGTAGCGGGACAGTCTTAGTACCAGCCTGGCACCGGAATACCCTATGCTCAGCTCTCAATCCTCGAGCTGGGGAGTTTCGCGAGGTCGGGCCGCGGCCGTGCCAGCAGGGCTCCGGAGATGGTTTCAGCGAGGTCGGGCCGCAGCAGCGCTAGCAGGGCTCTAAAGATGGTTTCAGCGAGGTCAGGCCGCGGCAGCGCCAGCAGGGCTCCGAAGGTGGTTTCAGCGAGGTCTGGCCGCGGCAGCGCCAGCAGGGCTCCGCAGATGGTTTCAGCGAGGTCGGGCCGCGGGAGCACCAGCAGGGCTCTGAAGATAGTTTCACGGTTCAGAGTAACAAGGTCTTTTCAGGGTCAGCCGCGATTCGATCAGCAGGGCTCTCGACTACAGGATACAACTACTGACCCGTTCCAGAGCTGCCCCAGATATAGGTCTGGAGTCCTTTGATGTCTGGACCCTCGTACCTGGGGGTCAGAGGGGCCGGGATGAGAGTGTCCAGACACCCAGCAGGGGGGTGGAGCCAGCGCCCAGGGAGGCCGGAGGGCGATCAAAACCAGGCGTTTGGGGATGGCTGGAGGCCCATCGAAACTCCCCTCCTCCTTGATCCGTCAAGTGGCTGCTTTACCACCTGGTCGGATCTTGGTGCCTCGATGTCGGGGCTTCGCTGGGACCGCGGTCGAAGTCGGGCCGAGGCCACGTGGTCCGGACGAGGAGGGCCCAAGATGGAGTCGGGGCCTGAGATGGCGGCCCGGGGTAGGGCCGGACCAGCAGAGTGGAGCGAGTAGGGGTCGCCGTGTTCCTGAGGGGGAGAGCCGGGGGTCGCCAGGAGTGGCTGATCTCGTTGAAGGCTGGAGAGGGTAGCTTCAGGGGGGAGGACAGGGGTCGATGTTGTCCAGGGCCCGCCATGCGGAAGGAGTGGGAACATGCCACGAGGCCGGGTCCAACATCTGGGCACTGCTGGAAGTCCTGTACACCCACACCTCCTATTTCTGGGCACTGCTGGGAGTTCTCTACACAACCCCCCTCCTATGTCTGGGCAATGCTGAGAGTCCTGTACACCCACCCTCCTATGTCTGGGCACTGGTGGGAGACATATCCACACACCCCTCCTATGTCAGGGCACTGCTGGGTGACATATCCACACACCCCTCCTATGTCTTGACACTTCTGGGAGTCATATCTACACACCCCTCCTATGTCTGGGCACTGCTGGGAGTTCTCTGCACCCATCCCTCATATGTCTGGGCACTGCTGGGAGTCCTGTACACCCACCCCTCCTATGTATGGGCACTGCTGGAAGTTCTTACACATACCCCTCCTATGTCTGGGCACTGCTGGGAGACATATCCACACAGCCCTCCTATGTCAGTGCACTGCTGGGAGTCCTCTACACCCACCCCGCCTATTATTGGGTACTGCTGGGAGATATATCCACACACACCTCCTATGTCTGCGCACTGCTGGGATACATATCCACACACCCCTCCTAAGTCTGGGCACTGCTGGGAGTCCTGTACATCCACCCCTCCTATGTCTGTGCACTGCTGGGAGACATATCCACCCACACCTCCTATGTCTGGGCACTGCTGGGAGTCATGAACACCCACCCATCCTATGTCTGGGTACTTCTGGAAGACACAGCCACACACCCCTCCTATGTCTGGCCACTGCCGGGAGTCATATCCAGTGACCCCTCATATGTCTGGGCACTGCTGGGAGCCCTGTACACCCACTCCTCCTATGTATGGGCACTGCTGGGAGACATATCCACCCACCCCTTCTATGTCTGGGCACTGCTGGGAGTCCTGTACACCCACCCCTCCTATTTCAGGGCACTGCTGGGAGACATATCCAACCACACCTCCTATGTCTGGGCACTGGTAGGAGACATATCCACACCCCCCTCCTATGTCTGGGCACTGCTGGGAGTCATATCCACCCACCCCTCCTATGTCTGGGCACTGCTGGGCGTCCTGTACACCCACCCCTCCTATGTCTGGGCACTGCTGGGAGACATATTCACACACCCCCCCTATATCAGGGCACTGCTATAGGACATATCCACACACCCCTGCTATGTCTGGGCACTTCTGGGAGTCATATGCACACACCCCTCCTATGTCTGGGCACTACTCGGAGTCCTCTGCACCCACCCCTCCTATGTCTGGGCACTGCTGGGAGTCATGTACACCCACCCCTCCTATGACTGGGCACTGCTGGGAGACATATCCACACACCCCTCCTATGTCTGGGCACTGCTGGGAGTCTTCTGCACCCATCCCTCCTATGTCTGGGCACTACTCAGAGTCCTCTACACCCACCCCTCCTATGTCTGGGCACTGCTGGGTGACATATCTACCCACACCTCCAATGTCTGGGCACTGCTGGGAGTCCTGTACACCCAACCCTCCTATGTCTGGACACTGCTGGGAGTCCGGTACATCCAACCCTCCTATGTCTGGGCACTGCTGGGAGACATATCCACACAGCCCTCCTATGTCAGTGCACTGCTGGGAGTCCTCTACACCCACCCCGCCTATTATTGGGTACTGCTGGGAGATATATCCACCCACACCTCCTATGTCTGCGCACTGCTGGGAGACATATCCACACACCCCTCCTAAGTCTGGGCACTGCTGGGAGTCCTGTACATCCACCCCTCCTATGTCTGTGCACTGCTGGGAGACATATCCACCCACACCTCCTATGTCTGGGCACTGCTGGGAGTCATGAACACCCACCCATCCTATGTCTGGGTACTTCTGGAAGACACAGCCACACACCCCTCCTATGTCTGGCCACTGCCGGGAGTCATATCCAGTGACCCCTCATATGTCTGGGCACTGCTGGGAGCCCTGTACACCCACTCCTCCTATGTATGGGCACTGCTGGGAGACATATCCACCCACCCCTCCTATGTCTGGGCACTGCTGGGAGTCCTGTACACCCACCCCTCCTATTTCAGGGCACTGCTGGGAGACATATCCAACCACACCTCCTATGTCTGGGCACTGGTAGGAGACATATCCACACCCCCCTCCTATGTCTGGGCACTGCTGGGAGTCATATCCACCCACCCCTCCTATGTCTGGGCACTGCTGGGTGTCCTGTACACCCACCCCTCCTATGTCTGGGCACTGCTGGGAGACATATTCACACACCCCTCCTATATCAGGGCACCGCTATAGGACATATCCACACACCCCTCCTATGTCTGGGCACTTCTGGGAGTCATATGCACACACCCCTCCTATGTCTGGGCACTGCTCGGAGTCCTCTGCACCCGCCCCTCCTATGTCTGGGCACTGCTGGGAGTCATGTACACCCACCCCTCCTATGACTGGGCACTGCTGGGAGACATATCCACACACCCCTCCTATGTCTGGGCACTGCTGGGTGACATATCTACCCACACCTCCAATATCAGGGCACTGCTGGGAGTCCTGTACACCCAACCCTCCTGTGTCTGGACACTGCTGGGAGTCCGGTACATCCAACCCTCCTATGTCTGGGCATTGCTGGGAGAGATATCCACCCACCCCTCCTATGTCTGGACACTGCTGGGATTCCTGTACACCCACCCCTCCTATTTCTGGGCACTGCTGGGAGTTCTCTACACAACCCCCCTCCTATGCCCTACCAGCAGACTATTACATACTGTCAGCAATACGCCCGGGAGGGAAAACTGGGGGAGGAGTGTCCATTATTGTTCATAAGAAACATCAACTCAGACAACTGTCATCCCTGCCTTTACCCAATACAGAAAATATTGTCGCCAAATTAGACACCCCTAATGGATCACTTGCACTGGTGCTACTATATCGCCCACCCCAAACCATGGCTACATTTCCATCTACCTTAGCACAGCTACTGGCCCCGCTGGTCATTAACCATCCTAAACTACTTTTGGTCGGGGACCTAAATTATTGGTTTGACAATCTATCGCAAGACCCCCAGGCTGCAGAGATGAAAGACCTTTTTGATGACCTCAGTATGATACAACATATTCGCACTGAGACTCATCAGAAAGGTCATAGTCTCGACCAAATCTGGTCCTTGAACCTATCCTTATCCTCGATTGACATAAAACCGTGCTGTTGGTCTGATCACTACAGTATAAGCTTCTCATTTCAGTTAGATAAGACCAATCAATTCAAGCTACAAACCAGCAAGACCATCAGGAAATGGACTTCCATGGATATGCCAGCATTTTTAAATTTTTTACATACTTCCCTTCCCCCTGAGACTACCAATGTGGAGCAGGCCGATTATCGGCTTAAAGAATGGCTTACTTCAGCGATTGACATCTTTGCTCCTCCTATGCGTCTTTGTAGCTCTAGGAGCTCGGACGCACACAAATGGTTCACACCTGAGCTTAAAAAAATTAAAACTGGAAGTGAGGCAACAGGAAAGGCTATGGCGTTCCCAGTACTGTCCTCTAGCCAGGGCTACTTACTGTCTAGCCAGGAAGGCATATAAAAAAATTCTACATAACCACAAGACCGCCTACTTTTCATCTAAAATCTTAAACGCCACCAACAAGTCGAAAGAAATCTTCAGGATAGTGAATGATTTATGTAATGATGACAGAACTACTCCCCCCGTAGTTCCCACTCAAGCATTATGTAATTCCCTGAATAACTTCTTTAGCGAAAAGATTTTATTGATTAAACAGAACATCTCCACACTTCCAGCTTGTGCCCCGGTGGAAGACATTTCTTTTAATTCTTCAACCCTACACTCCTTTCCCCCTATTGATCTGCAAGTCTTTATAGAACTTTTATCTAGAGTCAAATCAGGCTCCCCTATGGATGTCTGTCCCCCTCAAATCATGAGGGAAATTGGCCGGGCCATTCCCAATAGCATGATACCTTTGCTTAACAACTCTCTCTGTCTTGGGATAGTGCCCAGCAGCTTCAAGCAGGCCTTATTGATACCTCTCACTAAGAAACCTGGTATCGATCCGCTGGACCTCACGAATTACCGGCCAATATCCCTGCTGCCCTTCCTATCCAAAATGTTGGAGGCTCATGTTACAAACTGCCTCTCAAGCTTTGTGGAGGAATCGGGCTATCTTCAACCTAACCAAGCAGGATTTCGGCCTGGTCACTCGACTGAAGCAGTAATACTGGCTGTTCAGAACACCTTGAGGTCCAACGCTGACAAAAATCTTCACCAAGCCCTGGTGCTCCTTGACCTGTCTGCGGCCTTCGACACGGTTGACTACTCCATTCTCGTCAACCGTGTCGAACAGGCAGGTCTCAGAGACTCTGCCTTGGCCTGGCTAAAATCGTTCATATCCGAACGCACCCAAGCTGTCTGCCTAGGCTCTTTTTTTGCTGCTAAAACCAATTCCTTTTGTGGGGTCCCCCAAGGCTCTTCGTTGTCCCCCTTATTGTTTAATTTGTATATGCGGCCCCTTCTTTTTGTTTTGAGAAAACATCAAGTCACTGCATACAATTATGCAGATGACTTGCAGCTAGTCTTTGTACTCAACTCTTTAAATGCTGTGGAGGAGTTTCAGGCTACCATGACCCTTATCCAGAGTTGGATGTCCTTAAATCACCTCAAGTTAAACCCGGGGAAAACTGAGTTGATTTTGCCCGGTAAGAGCGAAATCAGCTGGAGCCCTAGTTTTTGGCCTGCTGATATGGGTCTCCCCCCAAAGAAATCCCAATCAGTAAAAAGCCTGGGGGTTACCATCAATGAGGACCTTACTTTAAAATCCCAGATTGGAACTGTGGTTTCTTCTGGATTTTTCCAACTGAGGAAGAGTAGGAAAATCGCACATTTCCTCACCCACACTGCTCTAATTCAGGTAGTCATGGCCCTAGTCCTGTCCCATATCGACTTCTCAAACAGTCTCTATCTTGGCCTACCTGCAGGCCAACTTAGAAGACTGCAGTACCTGCAGAATCAGGCCGCCAGACTGATCTGCAATGTACCTAAATGGGAATCGATCAAATTAGGCTTAGAGACCTTGCATTGGTTGCCTGTGGCTCAAAGAGCCGAATTTAAAGCAGGGTGCCTTATTTTCAAGGCACTGCAAGGCAAGGGCCCCCTATTTATCAGGCAGTTGATTGGAAGGTATGTTCCCTCACGTAGCCTAAGATCGGCACATAAAGGTCTACTTGAGGTGCCAGACTTTAAGAAAAAACGACAGAGAGGCAGTAGTTTCCACTTTTTAGCAGCCACTTTGTTGAACTCCCTGCCGCTAGCTCTCAGACAGAGCAAGGACCTTTTGGACTTTCGAAAGGCATTTAAGACTCACCTCTTCAAACAGGCATACCTGAAATAGAGACTTCTGTTGATTTACCCCCTGTTATGTTGTTTTTTTAATCTCTTTCCAGCGCCAAGAAGCCCTTGGGCGTATGCGCGCTTTATAAATTTTAAATAACATAACATAACATAACATATGTCTGGGCACTGCTGGGAGTCCTGTACACCCACCACTCCTATGTCTGGGCACTGCTGGAAGACATATCCACACACCCCTCCTATGTCAGGTCACTGCTGGGAGACATATCCACACACCCCTCCTATATCTTGGCACTTCTGGGAGTCATATCCACACAGCCCTCCTATGTCTGGGCACTGCTGGGAGTCCTCTGCACCCACCCCTCATATGTCTGGGCACTGCTGGGAGATATATCCACACAGCCCTCCTATGTCAGGGCACTGCTAGGAGACATATCCACACCCCCCTCCTATGCCTGAGCACTTCTGGGAGTCATATCCACACACCCCTCCTATGTTAGGGCACTGCTGGGAGTCCTGTACACCCACCCCTCCTATGTCTGGGTACTGCTGGGAGACATATCCACCCACACCTCCTATGTCTGGGCACTGCTGGGAGACATATCCACACACCCCTCTTAAGTCTGGGCACTGCTGGGAGTCCTGTACACTCACCCCTCCTATGTCTGGGCACTGCTGGGAGACATATCCATCCACACCTCCTATGTCTGGGCACTGCTGGGAGTTCTGTACACCCACCCCTCCTATGTCCGGGCACTGCTGAGAGTCCTGTACACCCACCCCTCCTATGTCTGGGCACTGCTGGGAGACATATCTACCCACCCTCCTATGTCTGGGCACTGCTGGAAGTCCTGTACACCCACCCCTCCTATGTCTGGGCACTGCTGGGAGTCCTGTACACCCACCCCTCCTATGTCTGGGCACTGCTGGGGGACATATCCACACACCCCTCGTATGTCAGGGCATTGCTGGGAGGCATATCCAAACACCCCTACTATGTCTGGGCACTGCAGGGAGTGCTCTGCACCCACCCCTCGTATGTCTGGGCACTGCTGGGAGTCCTGTACACCCACCCCTCCTATGTCTGGGCACTGCTGGGAGTCCTTGCACCCACCCCTCCTATATCTGGGCACTGCTGCTAGACATATCCACACAACCCTCCTATGTCTGCGCACTTCTGGGAGTCATATCCACACACCCCTCCTATGACTGGGCACTGCTGGGAGTCCTGTACACCCATCCCTCCTATGTCTGGGCACTGCTGGGAGACATATCCACCCACACCTCCTATGTCTGGGTACTGCTGGAAGACATATCCACGCACCCCTCCTATGTCTGGGCACTGCTGGGAGTCCTGTACACCCACCCCTCCTATGTCTGTGCACTGCTGGGAGACATATCCACCCACACCTCCTATGTCTGGGCACCGTTGGGACTCATGAACACCCACCCCTCCTATGTCTGGGCACTACTGGGAGACATATCCACACACCCCTCCTATGTCTGGGCACTGCTGGGAGTCATATCCACCCACCCCTCCTATGTCTGGGCACTGATGGGAGACATATCCACACACCCCTCCGATGTCTGGGCACTGCTAGGAGACATATTCACACACTCCTCTTATGTCTGGGCACTGCTGGGAGTCCTGTGCACCCAACCCTCCTATGGCTGTGCACTGCTGGGAGACATATCCACCCACACCTCCTATGTCTGGGCACTGCTGGGAGTCATAAACACCCACCCCTCCTATGTCTGGGCACTGCTGGGAGACATATCCACACACCCCTTCTATGTCTGGGCACTGCTGGGAGTCATATCCACCCACCCCTCCTATGTTTGGGCACTGCTGGGAGTCCTCTGCACCCATCCCTCCTATGTCTGGGCACTGCTGGAAGCCCTGTACACCCACTCCTCTTATGTATGGGCACTGCTGGGAGACATATCCACCCACCCCTCCAATGTCTGGGCACTGCTGGGAGTCCTGTACACCCACCCCTCCTATTTCAGGGCACTGCTGGGAGACATATCCAACCACACCTCCTATGTCTGGGCACTGCTAGGAGACATATCCACACACCCCTCCTATGTCTGGGCACTGCTGGGAGTCATATCCACCCACCCCTCCTATGTCTGGGCACTGCTGGGCGTCCTGTACACCCACCCCTCCTATGTCTGGGCACTGCTGGGAGACATATTCACACACCCCTCCTATATCAGGGCACTGCTAGGAGATATATCCACACACCCCTCCTATGTCTGGGCACTTCTGGGAGTCATATGAACACACCCCTTCTATGTCTGGGCACTACTGGGAGTCCTCTGCACCCACCCCTCCTATGGCTGGGCACTGCTGGGAGTCATGTACACCCACCCCTCCTATCACTGGGCACTGCTGGGAGACATATCCACACACCCCTCCTATGTCTGGGCACTGCTGGGAGTCTTCTGCACCCACCACTCCTATGTCTGGGCACTACTGAGAGTCCTCTCCACCCACCCCTCCTATGTCTGGGCACTGCTGGGTGACATATCCACCCACACCTCCAATGTCTGGGCACTGCTGGGAGTCCTGTACACCCAACCCTCCTATGTCCGGACACTGCTGGGAGTCCTGTACACCCAACCCTCCTATGTCTGGGCATTGCTGGGAGAGATATCCACCCACCCCTCCTATGTCTGGGCACTGCTGGGAGTCCTGTACACCCACCCCTCCTATGTCTGGGCACTGCTGGGAGTTCTCTACACAACCCCCCTCCTATGTCTGGGCACTGCTGGGAGTCCTGTACACCCACCCCTCCTATGTCTGGGCACTGCTGGAAGACATACCCACACACCCCTCCTATGTCAGGTCACTGCTGGGAGACATATCCACACACCCCTCCTATATCTTGGCACTTCTGGGAGTCACATCCACACAGCCCTCCTATGTCTTGGCACAGCTGGGAGTCCTCTGCACCCACCCCTCATATGTTTGGGCACTGCTGGGAGATATATCCACACAGCCCTCCTATGTCAGGGCACTGCTGGGAGACATATCCACACACCCCTCCTATGCCTGAGCACTTCTGGGAGTCATATCCACACACCCCTCATATGTTAGGGCACTGCTGGGAGTCCTGTACACCCACCCCTCCTATGTCTGGGTACTGCTGGGAGACATATCCACCCACACCTCCTATGTCTGGGCACTGCTGGGAGACATATCCACACACCCCTCCTAAGTCTGTGCACTGCTGGGAGTCCTGTACACCCACCCCTCCTATGTCTGGGCACTGCTGGGAGACATATCCATCCACACCTCCTATGTCTGGGCACTGCTGGGAGTTCTGTACACCCACCCCTCCTATGTCCGGGCACTGCTGAGAGTCCTGTACACCCACCCCTCCTATGTCTGGGCACTGCTGGGAGACATATCCACCCACCCCTCCTATGTCTGGGCACTGCTGGGAGTCCTGTACACCCACCCCTCCTATGTCTGGGCACTGCTGGGAGTCCTGTACACACACCCCTCGTATGTCAGGGCACTGCTGGGAGGCATATCCAAACACCCCTACTATGTCTGGGCACTGCAGGGAGTGCTCTGCACCCACCCCTCCTATGTCTGGGCACTGCTGGGAGTTCTTTACACCCACCCCTCCTATGTCTGGGCACTCCTGGGAGTCCTTGCACCCACCCCTCCTATGTCTGGGCACTGCTGCTAGACATATCCACAAAACCCTCCTATGTCAGGGCACTGCTGGGAGACATATCCACACACCCGTCCTATGTCTGCGCACTTCTGGGAGTCATATCTACACACCCCTCCTATGTCTGGGCACTGCTGGGAGTCCGGTACACCCACCCCTCCTATGTCTGGGCACTGCTGGGAGACATATCCACCCACACCTCCTATGTCTGGGTACTGCCGGGAGACATATCCACGCACCCCTCCTATGTCTGGGCACTGCTGGGAGTCCTGTACACCCACCCCTCCTATGTCTGTGCACTGCTGGGAGACATATCCACCCTTACCTCCTATGTCTGGCCACTGCTGGGACTCATGAACACCCACCCCTCCTATGTCTGGGCACTACTGGGAGACATATCCACACACCCCTCCTATGTCTGGGCACTGCTGGGAGTCATATCCACCCACCCCTCCTATGTCTGGGCACTGCTGGGAGACATATCCACACACCCCTCCGATGTCTGGGCACTGCTAGGAGACATATTCACACACCCCTCTTATGTCTGGGCACTGCTGGGAGTCCTGTGCACCCACCCCTCCTATGTCTGTGCACTGCTGGGAGACATATCCACCCACACCTCCTATGTCTGGGCACTGCTGGGAGTCATGAACACCCACCCCTCCTACGTCTGGGCACTGGTGGGAGACATATCCACACACCCCTTCTATGTCTGGGCACTGCTGGGAGTCATATCGACCCACCCCTCCTATGTTTGGGCACTGCAGGGAGTCCTCTGCACCCACCCCTCCTATGTCTGGGCACTGCTGGGAGTCATGTACACCCACCCCTCCTATGTCTGGGCACTGCTGGGAGACATATCCACACACCCCTCCTATGTCTGGGCACTGCTGGGAGTCTTCTGCACCCACCCCTCCTATGTCTGGGCACTGCTGGGAGTCCGGTACACCTACCCCTCATATGTCTGGGCACTGCTGGGAGACATATCCACCCACACCTCCAATGTCTGGGCACTGCTGGGAGTCCTGTACACCCAACCCTCCTATGTCTGGACACTGCTGGGAGTCCTGTACAGCCACCCCTCCTATGTCTGTGTACTGCTGGGAGACATATCCACCCACCCCTCCTATGTCTGGGCACTGCTGTGAGTCCTGTACACCCACACCTCCTATGTCTGGGCACTGCTCGGAGTTCTCTACACAACCCCCCTCCTATGTCTGGGCACTGCTGGGAGTCCTGTACACTCATCCTCCTATGTCTGGGCACTGCTGGGAGACATATCCACACACCCCTCCTTTGTCAGGGCACTGCTGGGTGACATATCCACACACCCCCCACTTTGTCTTGGCACTTCTGGGAGTCATATCCACCCACCCCTCCTATGTCTTGGCACTGCTGGGAGACATATCCACCCACCCCTCCAAGGTCTGGGCACTGCTGGGAGTCCTGTATACCCTCCCCTCCTATGTCTGGGCACTGCTGGGAGTTCTCTACACAACCCCCTCCTATGTCTGGGCACTGCTGGGAGTCCTGTACACCCACCCCTCCTATGTCTGGGCACTGCTGGGAGTCCGGTACACCCAACCCTCCTATGTCTGGGCACTGCTGGGTATTCCTGTACACCCACCCGTCCTATGTCTGAGCACTGCTGGGAGTCATATCTACACACCCCTCCTATGTCTGGGCACTGCTGGGAGTCCTGTACACCCACCCCTACTATGTCTGGGCACTGCTGGGAGACATATCCACCCACACCTCCTATGTCTGGGTACTGCCGGGAGACATATCCACGCACCCCTCCTATGTCTGGGCACTGCTGGGAGTCCTGTACACCCACCCCTCCTATGTCTGTGCACTGCTGGGAGACATATCCACCCACACCTCCTATGTCTGGGCACTGCTGGGACTCATGAACACCCACCCCTCCTATGTCTGGGCACTACTGGGAGACATATCCACACACCCCTCCTATGTCTGGGCACTGCTGGGAGTCATATCCACCCACCCCTCCTATGTCTGGGCACTGCTGGGAGACATATCCACACACCCCTCCGATGTCTGGGCACTGCTAGGAGACATATTCACAC
This sequence comes from Lissotriton helveticus, assembly GCF_964261635.1. Classification (NCBI taxonomy): domain Eukaryota; kingdom Metazoa; phylum Chordata; class Amphibia; order Caudata; family Salamandridae; genus Lissotriton; species Lissotriton helveticus. The sequence goes on along the minus strand of NC_136063.1, from coordinate 1,709,145,920 downwards.
ACCCCTCTTATGTCTGGGCACTGCTGGGAGTCCTGTGCACCCACCCCTCCTATGTCTGTGCACTGCTGGGAGACATATCCACCCACACCTCCTATGTCTGGGCACTGCTGGGAGTCATGAACACCCACCCCTCCTATGTCTGGGCACTGCTGGGAGACATATCCACACACCCCTTCTATGTCTGGGCACTGCTGGGAGTCATATCGACCCACCCCTCCTATGTTTGGGCACTGCAGGGAGTCCTCTGCACCCACCCCTCCTATGTCTGGGCACTGCTGGGAGTCATGTACACCCACCCCTCCTATGTCTGGGCACTGCTGGGAGACATATCCACACACCCCTCCTATGTCTGGGCACTGTTGGGAGTCTTCTGCACCCACCCCTCCTATGTCTGGGCACTGCTGGGAGTCCTGTACACCTACCCCTCATATGTCTGGGCACTGCTGGGAGACATATCCACCCACACCTCCAATGTCTGGGCACTGCTGGGAGTCCTGTACACCCAACCCTTCTATGTCTGGACACTGCTGGGAGTCCTGTACAGCCACCCCTCCTATGTCTGGGTACTGCTGGGAGACATATCCACCCACCCCTCCTATGTCTGGGCACTGCTGTGAGTCCTGTATACCCACACCTCCTATGTCTGGGCACTGCTCGGAGTTCCCTACACAACCCCCCTCCTATGTCTGGGCACTGCTGGGAGTCCTGTACACCCATCCTCCTATGTCTGGGCACTGCTGGGAGACATATCCACACACCCCTCCTTTGTCAGGGCACTGCTGGGTGACATATCCACACACCCCCCCCTTTGTCTTGGCACTTCTGGGAGTCATATCCACCCACCCCTCCTATGTCTGGGCACTGCTGGGAGACATATCCACCCACCCCTCCAAGGTCTGGGCACTGCTGGGAGTCCTGTATACCCTCCCCTCCTATGTCTGGGCACTGCTGGGAGTTCTTTACACAACCCCCTCCTATGTCTGGGCACTGCTGGGAGTCCTGTACACCCACCCCTCCTATGTCTGGGCACTGCTGGGAGTCCGGTACACCCAACCCTCCTATGTCTGGGCACTGCTGGGTAGTCCTGTACACCCACCCCTCCTATGTCTGAGCACTGCTGGGAGTCATATCTACACACCCCTCCTATGTCTGGGCACTGCTGGGAGTCCTGTACACCCACCCCTCCTATGTCTGGACACTGCTGGGAGACATATCCACCCACACCTCCTATGTCTGGGTACTGCCGGGAGACATATCCACGCACCCCTCCTATGTCTGGGCACTGCTGGGAGTCCTGTACACCCACCCCTCCTATGTCTGTGCACTGCTGGGAGACATATCCACCCACACCTCCTATGTCTGGGCACTGCTGGGACTCATGAACACCCACCCCTCCTATGTCTGGGCACTACTGGGAGACATATCCACACACCCCTCCTATGTCTGGGAACTGCTGGGAGTCATATCCACCCACCCCTCCTATGTCTGGGCACTGCTGGGAGACATATCCACACACCCCTCCGATGTCTGGGCACTGCTAGGAGACATATTCACACACCCCTCTTATGTCTGGGCACTGCTGGGAGTCCTGTGCACCCACCCCTCCTATGTCTGTGCACTGCTGGGAGACATATCCACCCACACCTCCTATGTCTGGGCACTGCTGGGAGTCATGAACACCCACCCCTCCTATGTCTGGGCACTGCTGGGAGACATATCCACACACCCCTTCTATGTCTGGGCACTGCTGGGAGTCATATCGACCCACCCCTCCTATGTTTGGGCACTGCAGGGAGTCCTCTGCACCCACCCCTCCTATGTCTGGGCACTGCTGGGAGTCATGTACACCCACCCCTCCTATGTCTGGGCACTGCTGGGAGACATATCCACACACCCCTCCTATGTCTGGGCACTGTTGGGAGTCTTCTGCACCCACCCCTCCTATGTCTGGGCACTGCTGGGAGTCCTGTACACCTACCCCTCATATGTCTGGGCACTGCTGGGAGACATATCCACCCACACCTCCAATGTCTGGGCACTGCTGGGAGTCCTGTACACCCAACCCTCCTATGTCTGGACACTGCTGGGAGTCCTGTACAGCCACCCCTCCTATGTCTGGGTACTGCTGGGAGACATATCCACCCACCCCTCCTATGTCTGGGCACTGCTGTGAGTCCTGTATACCCACACCTCCTATGTCTGGGCACTGCTCGGAGTTCCCTACACAACCCCCCTCCTATGTCTGGGCACTGCTGGGAGTCCTGTACACCCATCCTCCTATGTCTGGGCACTACTGGGAGACATATCCACACACCCCTCCTTTGTCAGGGCACTGCTGGGTGACATATCCACACACCCCCCCTTTGTCTTGGCACTTCTGGGAGTCATATCCACCCACCCCTCCTATGTCTGGGCACTGCTGGGAGACATATCCACCCACCCCTCCAAGGTCTGGGCACTGCTGGGAGTCCTGTATACCCTCCCCTCCTATGTCTGGGCACTGCTGGGAGTTCTCTACACAACCCCCTCCTATGTCTGGGCACTGCTGGGAGTCCTGTACACCCACCCCTCCTATGTCTGGGCACTGCTGGGAGTCCGGTACACCCAACCCTCCTATGTCTGGGCACTGCTGGGTAGTCCTGTACACCCACCCCTCCTATGTCTGAGCACTGCTGGGAGACATATCCACACACCCCTCCTATGTCAGGGCACTGCTGGGAGACATATTGAGATCTCTTTGAGATTTTAAAACAACAGTCGAATAAACTAGCCAAAACAATTCACGATAATCCAAAAACTCCCTTAAGTTGTGAGGAATTCTCTACATTTTTCACGGAGAAAACCAAATTGGTTGAAGTGGAGCTCTCAACTGCCGCGATTAACATCTCGACCCCCACCTCACCCACAAAAGAGGCCAATGAGTCCATAGAGAGTCCTCAAACTAAAAATAAGGCAAATTGGGACACTTTTGAATGTTATGACCAAGAAAAGATTGCCAAAACGCTAAAGGAAATCAGACCGAATAACCATTATCAAGACCCTCTACCGGCAAAGTGCGCAAGAGAAATTAGCCACACCCTAGTTCCGATCTGGACTGAGATAATAAATGCCTCACTTGCACAAGGGACCCTGCCCGACTGCCTAAAAACTGGTCAGGTTGTGCCCATCATCAAAAAACCGACAGCGGATGCAACTGACCCGAACAACTATCGACCAGTGACCAACATACCTTTACTAGCCAAACTTATTGAGAAATGCGTACAAGGCCAACTGAGTCAACACATCGCTAAGTTCTCACTACTAGATGACTGCCAATCTGGATTCAGAGCTGGGCATAGTACTGAAACTGCGATCCTGCATATCGTGGACAACGCCCTACAAGCCCTAGACAGTAATCAAGCATGCCTACTGATTCTCCTAGATCTGTCATCTGCATTTGACACGGTAAATCATGAAATGCTGACGACCAGGCTACAAGAAAGGATGGGCTTGTCGGGAAATGTGCTGAAATGGTTTAAATCTTTCCTGCAGAATAGGACTCAACGTTTCCTGGTCAATCAAGCAACCTCTTCCCCTTGTCCTACTGCCGTCGGGGTCCCACAAGGTTCAACGTTATCCCCAGATCTATTCAACTTGTATGTTGAACCCCTCACGGAGATCCTTCGAGAATCGCAGATACCCTATCACATGTATGCAGATGACACGCAAATATACATAAAGATCGCCTCCCCTGCTGACATTGACCTAATGAACAAGACACTAAAGAGAGCTCTATAGTGGTTAACCTCGAACCATTTGAAACTAAATGCCCATAAAACTGAATTCCTGTTAATTTCACCGACGAAGAACCGCCCCGAGGTAAAGGAATTGACGAAACTGGTGACCGCGCTGGACTGCACCCCGACCCTAGTTAATTCAGCAAAATCACTTGGTATTACCCTAGATGAGAACCTGGACATGAAAGACCACATAAACTCAATGGCCAAGAGTGCCCGTTTCCATCTGAACTATTTAAGAAAACTGAAACCATACATCTCAAAGGCGGACCTAAAACTGGCTGTACAATCCCTAGTTATTTCGAGGATTGAATACGGTTGCACCACGTTAGCGGGTCTACCGAAAACATCCACAGCACCACTAAAAGCCTGTCTCAATGCAGCGGCAAGACTGATCACGGGATCGAGGAAATTCGATCACATATCTCCTCACCTGAAAACACTAAACTGGCTACCCTATGAGGCCAGAATCCAAATGAAGATGGCTTGTATTACCCACAGAGCAGTTCACTACAACACGCCGAGATATCTGGCCAAGAAAATTAAGCTATCGGGAGGCAACAGACCAACTAGAAGCGCCAACGAACTGCTACTGAGGCCAGCCTTTTTCCATAAGAAAAAGACCTACGACCGAGCGTTCTCAGGAGCCGCCCCCAGAGTCTGGAACTCAATACCTCCGAACATCAGGAAGATTCATAATTCGATATCATTCAAACGTGAACTGAAGAACCACATGATGAGCAAATACCTTTCGTAGAGTAGTGTACCGATTGTTTGATGAGAACATCTACGCCTAAGAGAGACGGCCTCAACTTGAACATCCTGAAGATCAATTATCTGTCAACCGACTGATTTCATGTTTAAATCTTGGACATACAGCTTACTACTACCTCAAATCTATGTGATCCGATATCGGTAATCTCACAGACTATACTATATACTCTCTACCTCACTGTGTTTTATTGCCTAGGATCCCGGTTACATGACAACACTTTTCACTCCTTAATGCTATTTACACATGTTATTTGCACTGTTATACTATATAACCATACCTCACCCACCTCCTACTACTAACTGGATAGGCGGAAGAACTCGTACTTATAATCTCCCTTACAGCTTATCTTATCGTCTTATACTTCATATATATCTGTTGTTACAATTGCCTCCATAATGTCTGTAAATTATCTTACATGTGAAGCGCTCTGATACCCACGGGTCTTGTCCGCGCTATACAAAACTCTATAAATAAATAAATAAATATCCACACACCCCTCCCATGTCTGGGCACTTCTGGGTGTCATATCCAAACACCCCTCCTATGTCTGGGTGCTGCTGGGAGTCCTTGGCACCAACCCCTCCTATGTCTGGGCACTGCTGGGAGTACTGTACACCCACCGCTCCTATGTCTGGGCACTGCTGGGAGTCCTTGCACCCATCCCTCCTATGTCTGGGCACTGCTGGGAGACATATCCACACAACCCTCCTACGTCAAGGCACTGCTGGGAGACATATCCACCCACACCTCCTATGTCTGGGCACTGCTGGGAGACATATCCACCCACACCTCCTATGTCTGGGCACTGCTGGGAGACATATCCACCCACACCTCCTATGTCTGGGCACTGCTGGGAGACATATCCACACACCCCTTCTATGTCTGGGCACTGCTGGGAGTCATGTACACCCACCCCTCCTATGTCTGTGCACTGCTGGGAGACATATCCACCCACACCTCCTATGTCTGGGCACTGCTGGGAGTCATGAACACCCACCCCTCCTATGTCTGGTCACTGCTGGGAGACATATCCTCACACCCCTCCTATGTCTTGGCACTTCTGGGAGTCATATCCACACACCCCTCCTATGTCTGGGCACTTCTGGGAGTCCTCTGCACCCACCCCTCCTATGTCTGGGCACTGCTGGGAGTCCTGTACACCCACCCCTCCTATGTCGGGGCACTGTTGGGAGACATATCCACCCACAAATCCTATGTCTGGGCACTGCTGGGAATCCTGTACACCCAACCCTCCTATGTCTGGGCACTGCTGGGAGACATATCCACACACCCCTCCTATGTCTGGCCACTGCTGGGAGTCCTATCCAGCGACCCCTCATATGTCTGGGCACTGCTGGGAGCCCTGTACACCCACTCCTCCTTTGTATGGGCACTGCTGGGAGACATATCCACCCAATCCTCCTATGTCTGGGCACTGCTGGGAGTCCTGTTAACCCACCCCTCCTATTTCAGGGCACTGCTGGGAGACATATCCAACCACACCTCATATGTCTGGGCACTGCTAGGAGACATATCCACACACCCCTCCTATGTCTGGGCACTGCTGGGAGTCATATCCACCCACCCCTCCTATGTCTGGGCACTGCTGGGAGTCCTGTACACCCACCCCTCCTATGTCTGGGCACTGCTGGAAGACATATCCACACACCCCTCCTATGTCAGGTCACTGCTGGGAGACATATCCACACACCCCTCCTATATCTTGGCACTTCTGGGAGTCATATCCACACAGCCCTCCTATGTCTGGGCACTGCTGGGAGTCCTCTGCACCCACCCCTCATATGTCTGGGCACTGCTGGGAGATATATCCACACAGCCCTCCTATGTCAGGGCACTGCTAGGAGACATATCCACACACCCCTCCTATGCCTGAGCACTTCTGGGAGTCATATCCACACACCCCTCCTATGTTAGGGCACTGCTGGGAGTCCTGTACACCCACCCCTCCTATGTCTGGGTACTGCTGGGAGACATATCCACCCACACCTCCTATGTCTGGGCACTGCTGGGAGACATATCCACACACCCCTCCTAAGTCTGGGCACTGCTGGGAGTCCTGTACACTCACCCCTCCTATGTCTGGGCACTGCTGGGAGACATATCCATCCACACCTCCTATGTCTGGGCACTGCTGGGAGTTCTGTACACCCACCCCTCCTATGTCCGGGCACTGCTGAGAGTCCTGTACACCCACCCCTCCTATGTCTGGGCACTGCTGGGAGACATATCTACCCACCCCTCCTATGTCTGGGCACTGCTGGGAGTCCTGTACACCCACCCCTCCTATGTCTGGGCACTGCTGGGAGTCCTGTACACCCACCCCTCCTATGTCTGGGCACTGCTGGGGGACATATCCACACACCCCTCGTATGTCAGGGCACTGCTGGGAGGCATATCCAAACACCCCTACTATGTCTGGGCACTGCAGGGAGTGCTCTGCACCCACCCCTCGTATGTCTGGGCACTGCTGGGAGTCCTGTACACCCACCCCTCCTATGTCTGGGCACTGCTGGGAGTCCTTGCACCCACCCCTCCTATATCTGGGCACTGCTGCTAGACATATCCACACAACCCTCCTATGTCTGCGCACTTCTGGGAGTCATATCCACACACCCCTCCTATGACTGGGCACTGCTGGGAGTCCTGTACACCCATCCCTCCTATGTCTGGGCACTGCTGGGAGACATATCCACCCACACCTCCTATGTCTGGGTACTGCTGGAAGACATATCCACGCACCCCTCCTATGTCTGGGCACTGCTGGGAGTCCTGTACACCCACCCCTCCTATGTCTGTGCACTGCTGGGAGACATATCCACCCACACCTCCTATGTCTGGGCACCGTTGGGACTCATGAACACCCACCCCTCCTATGTCTGGGCACTACTGGGAGACATATCCACACACCCCTCCTATGTCTGGGCACTGCTGGGAGTCATATCCACCCACCCCTCCTATGTCTGGGCACTGCTGGGAGACATATCCACACACCCCTCCGATGTCTGGGCACTGCTAGGAGACATATTCACACACTCCTCTTATGTCTGGGCACTGCTGGGAGTCCTGTGCACCCAACCATCCTATGGCTGTGCACTGCTGGGAGACATATCCACCCACACCTCCTATGTCTGGGCACTGCTGGGAGTCATAAACACCCACCCCTCCTATGTCTGGGCACTGCTGGGAGACATATCCACACACCCCTTCTATGTCTGGGCACTGCTGGGAGTCATATCCACCCACCCCTCCTATGTTTGGGCACTGCTGGGAGTCCTCTGCACCCATCCCTCCTATGTCTGGGCACTGCTGGAAGCCCTGTACACCCACTCCTCTTATGTATGGGCACTGCTGGGAGACATATCCACCCACCCCTCCAATGTCTGGGCACTGCTGGGAGTCCTGTACACCCACCCCTCCTATTTCAGGGCACTGCTGGGAGACATATCCAACCACACCTCCTATGTCTGGGCACTGCTAGGAGACATATCCACACACCCCTCCTATGTCTGGCACTGCTGGGAGTCATATCCACCCACCCCTCCTATGTCTGGGCACTGCTGGGCGTCCTGTACACCCACCCCTCCTATGTCTGGGCACTGCTGGGAGACATATTCACACACCCCTCCTATATCAGGGCACTGCTAGGAGACATATCCACACACCCCTCCTATGTCTGGGCACTTCTGGGAGTCATATGAACACACCCCTTCTATGTCTGGGCACTACTGGGAGTCCTCTGCACCCACCCCTCCTATGGCTGGGCACTGCTGGGAGTCATGTACACCCACCCCTCCTATCACTGGGCACTGCTGGGAGACATATCCACACACCCCTCCTATGTCTGGGCACTGCTGGGAGTCTTCTGCACCCACCACTCCTATGTCTGGGCACTACTGAGAGTACTCTCCACCCACCCCTCCTATGTCTGGGCACTGCTGGGTGACATATCCACCCACACCTCCAATGTCTGGGCACTGCTGGGAGTCCTGTACACCCAACCCTCCTATGTCCGGACACTGCTGGGAGTCCTGTACACCCAACCCTCCTATGTCTGGGCATTGCTGGGAGAGATATCCACCCACCCCTCCTATGTCTGGGCACTGCTGGGAGTCCTGTACACCCACCCCTCCTATGTCTGGGCACTGCTGGGAGTTCTCTACACAACCCCCCTCCTATGTCTGGGCACTGCTGGGAGTCCTGTACACCCACCCCTCCTATGTCTGGGCACTGCTGGAAGACATACCCACACACCCCTCCTATGTCAGGTCACTGCTGGGAGACATATCCACACACCCCTCCTATATCTTGGCACTTCTGGGAGTCACATCCACACAGCCCTCCTATGTCTTGGCACAGCTGGGAGTCCTCTGCACCCACCCCTCATATGTTTGGGCACTGCTGGGAGATATATCCACACAGCCCTCCTATGTCAGGGCACTGCTGGGAGACATATCCACACACCCCTCCTATGCCTGAGCACTTCTGGGAGTCATATCCACACACCCCTCATATGTTAGGGCACTGCTGGGAGTCCTGTACACCCACCCCTCCTATGTCTGGGTACTGCTGGGAGACATATCCACCCACACCTCCTATGTCTGGGCACTGCTGGGAGACATATCCACACACCCCTCCTAAGTCTGTGCACTGCTGGGAGTCCTGTACACCCACCCCTCCTATGTCTGGGCACTGCTGGGAGACATATCCATCCACACCTCCTATGTCTGGGCACTGCTGGGAGTTCTGTACACCCACCCCTCCTATGTCCGGGCACTGCTGAGAGTCCTGTACACCCACCCCTTCTATGTCTGGGCACTGCTGGGAGACATATCCACCCACCCCTCCTATGTCTGGGCACTGCTGGAAGTCCTGTACACCCACCCCTCCTATGTCTGGGCACTGCTGGGAGTCCTGTACACCCACCCCTCCTATGTCTGGGCACTGCTGGGGGACATATCCACACACCCCTCGTATGTCAGGGCACTGCTGGGAGGCATATCCAAACACCCCTACTATGTCTGGGCACTGCAGGGAGTGCTCTGCACCCACCCCTCCTATGTCTGGGCACTGCTGGGAGTCCTTTACACCCACCCCTCCTATGTCTGGGCACTGCTGGGAGTCCTTGCACCCACCTCTCCTATGTCTGGGCACTGCTGCTAGACATATCCACAAAACCCTCCTATGTCAGGGCACTGCTGGGAGACATATCCACACACCCCTCCTATGTCTGCGCACTTCTGGGAGTCATATCTACACACCCCTCCTATGTCTGGGCACTCCTGGGAGTCCTGTACACCCACCCCTCCTATGTCTGGGCACTGCTGGGAGACATATCCACCCACACCTCCTATGTCTGGGTACTGCCGGGAGACATATCCACGCACCCCTCCTATGTCTGGGCACTGCTGGGAGTCCTGTACACCCACCCCTCCTATGTCTGTGCACTGCTGGGAGACATATCCACCCTTACCTCCTATGTCTGGGCACTGCTGGGACTCATGAACACCCACCCCTCCTATGTCTGGGCACTACTGGGAGACATATCCACACACCCCTCCTATGTCTGGGCACTGCTGGGAGTCATATCCACCCACCCCTCCTATGTCTGGGCACTGCTGGGAGACATAGCCACACACCCCTCCGATGTCTGGGCACTGCTAGGAGACATATTCACACACCCCTCTTATGTCTGGGCACTGCTGGGAGTCCTGTGCACCCACCCCTCCTATGTCTGTGCACTGCTGGGAGACATATCCACCCACACCTCCTATGTCTGGGCACTGCTGGGAGTCATGAACACCCACCCCTCCTATGTCTGGGCACTGCTGGGAGACATATCAACACACCCCTTCTATGTCTGGGCACTGCTGGGAGTCATATCGACCCACCCCTCCTATGTTTGGGCACTGCAGGGAGTCCTCTGCACCCACCCCTCCTATGTCTGGGCACTGCTGGGAGTCATGTACACCCACCCCTCCTATGTCTGGGCACTGCTGGGAGACATATCCACACACCCCTCCTATGTCTGGGCACTGCTGGGAGTCTTCTGCACCCACCCCTCCTATGTCTGGGCACTGCTGGGAGTCCTGTACACCTACCCCTCATATGTCTGGGCACTGCTGGGAGACATATCCACCCACACCTCCAATGTCTGGGCACTGCTGGGAGTCCTGTACACCCAACCCTCCTATGTCTGGACACTGCTGGGAGTCCTGTACAGCCACCCCTCCTATGTCTGGGTACTGCTGGGAGACATATCCACCCACCCCTCCTATGTCTGGGCACTGCTGTGAGTCCTGTACACCCACACCTCCTATGTCTGGGCACTGCTCGGAGTTCTCTACACAACCCCCCTCCTATGTCTGGGCACTGCTGGGAGTCCTGTACACCCATCCTCCTATGTCTGGGCACTGCTGGGAGACATATCCACACACCCCTCCTTTGTCAGGGCACTGCTGGGTGACATATCCACACACCCCCCACTTTGTCTTGGCACTTCTGGGAGTCATATCCACCCACCCCTCCTATGTCTGGGCACTGCCGGGAGACATATCCACGCACCCCTCCTATGTCTGGGCACTGCTGGGAGTCCTGTACACCCACCCCTCCTATGTCTGTGCACTGCTGGGAGACATATCCACCCTTACCTCCTATGTCTGGGCACTGCTGGGACTCATGAACACCCACCCCTCCTATGTCTGGGCACTACTGGGAGACATATCCACACACCCCTCCTATGTCTGGGCACTGCTGGGAGTCATATCCACCCACCCCTCCTATGTCTGGGCACTGCTGGGAGACATAGCCACACACCCCTCCGATGTCTGGGCACTGCTAGGAGACATATTCACACACCCCTCTTATGTCTGGGCACTGCTGGGAGTCCTGTGCACCCACCCCTCCTATGTCTGTGCACTGCTGGGAGACATATCCACCCACACCTCCTATGTCTGGGCACTGCTGGGAGTCATGAACACCCACCCCTCCTATGTCTGGGCACTGCTGGGAGACATATCCACACACCCCTTCTATGTCTGGGCACTGCTGGGAGTCATATCGACCCACCCCTCCTATGTTTGGGCACTGCAGGGAGTCCTCTGCACCCACCCCTCCTATGTCTGGGCACTGCTGGGAGTCATGTACACCCACCCCTCCTATGTCTGGGCACTGCTGGGAGACATATCCACACACCCCTCCTATGTCTGGGCACTGCTGGGAGTCTTCTGCACCCACCCCTCCTATGTCTGGGCACTGCTGGGAGTCCTGTACACCTACCCCTCATATGTCTGGGCACTGCTGGGAGACATATCCACCCACACCTCCAATGTCTGGGCACTGCTGGGAGTCCTGTACACCCAACCCTCCTATGTCTGGACACTGCTGGGAGTCCTGTACAGCCACCCCTCCTATGTCTGGGTACTGCTGGGAGACATATCCACCCACCCCTCCTATGTCTGGGCACTGCTGTGAGTCCTGTACACCCACACCTCCTATGTCTGGGCACTGCTCGGAGTTCTCTACACAACCCCCCTCCTATGTCTGGGCACTGCTGGGAGTCCTGTACACCCATCCTCCTATGTCTGGGCACTGCTGGGAGACATATCCACACACCCCTCCTTTGTCAGGGCACTGCTGGGTGACATATCCACACCCCCCCCCACTTTGTCTTGGCACTTCTGGGAGTCATATCCACCCACCCCTCCTATGTCTGGGCACTGCTGGGAGACATATCCACCCACCCCTCCAAGGTCTGGGCACTGCTGGGAGTCCTGTATACCCTCCCCTCCTATGTCTGGGCACTGCTGGGAGTTCTCTACACAACCCCCTCCTATGTCTGGGCACTGCTGGGAGTCCTCTACACCCACCCCTCCTATGTCTGGGCACTGCTGGGAGTCCGGTACACCCAACCCTCCTATGTCTGGGCACTGCTGGGTAGTCCTGTACACCCACCCCTCCTATGTCTGAGCACTGCTGGGAGTCATATCTACACACCCCTCCTATGTCTGGGCACTGCTGGGAGTCCTGTACACCCACCCCTCCTATGTCTGGGCACTGCTGGGAGACATATCCACCCACACCTCCTATGTCTGGGTACTGCCGGGAGACATATCCACGCACCCCTCCTATGTCTGGGCACTGCTGGGAGTCCTGTACACCCACCCCTCCTATGTCTGTGCACTGCTGGGAGACATATCCACCCACACCTCCTATGTCTGGGCACTGCTGGGACTCATGAACACCCACCCCTCCTATGTCTGGGCACTACTGGGAGACATATCCACACACCCTTCCTATGTCTGGGCACTGCTGGGAGTCATATCCACCCACCCCTCCTATGTCTTGGCACTGCTGGGAGACATATCCACACACCCCTCCGATGTCTGGGCACTGCTAGGAGACATATTCACACACCCCTCTTATGTCTGGGCACTGCTGGGAGTCCTGTGCACCCACCCCTCCTATGTCTGTGCACTGCTGGGAGACATATCCACCCACACCTCCTATGTCTGGGCACTGCTGGGAGTCATGAACACCCACCCCTCCTATGTCTGGGCACTGCTGGGAGACATATCCACACACCCCTTCTATGTCTGGGCACTGCTGGGAGTCATATCCACACACCCCTCCTATGTTTGGGCACTGCAGGGAGTCCTCTGCACCCACCCCTCCTATGTCTGGGCACTGCTGGGAGTCATGTACACCCACCCCTCCTATGTCTGGGAACTGCTGGGAGACATATCCACACACCCCTCCTATGTCTGGGCACTGTTGGGAGTCTTCTGCACCCACCCCTCCTATGTCTGGGCACTGCCGGGAGTCCTGTACACCTACCCCTCATATGTCTGGGCACTGCTGGGAGACATATCCACCCACACCTCCAATGTCTGGGCACTGCTGGGAGTCCTGTACACCCAACCCTCCTATGTCTGGACACTGCTGGGAGTCCTGTACAGCCACCCCTCCTATGTCTGGGTACTGCTGGGAGACATATCCACCCACCCCTCCTATGTCTGGGCACTGCTGTGAGTCCTGCATACCCACACCTCCTATGTCTGGGCACTGCTCGGAGTTCCCTACACAACCCCCCTCCTATGTCTGGGCACTGCTGGGAGTCCTGTACACCCATCCTCCTATGTCTGGGCACTGCTGGGAGACATATCCACACACTCCTCCTTTGTCAGGGCACTGCTGGGTGACATATCCACACCCCCCCCCCTTTGTCTTGGCACTTCTGGGAGTCATATCCACCCACCCCTCCTACGTCTGGGCACTGCTGGGAGACATATCCACCCACCCTTCCAAGGTCTGGGCACTGCTGGGAGTCCTGTATACCCTCCCCTCCTATGTCTGGGCACTGCTGGGAGTTCTCTACACAACCCCCTCCTATGTCTGGGCACTGCTGGGAGTCCTGTACACCCACCCCTCCTATGTCTGGGCACTGCTGGGAGTCCGGTACACCCAACCCTCCTATGTCTGGGCACTGCTGGGTAGTCCTGTACACCCACCCCTCCTATGTCTGAGCACTGCTGGGAGACATATCCACACACCCCTCCTATGTCAGGGCACTGCTGGGAGACATATTGAGATCTCTTTGAGATTTTAAAACAACAGTCGAATAAACTAGCCAAAACAATTCATGATAATCCAAAAACTCCCTTAAGTTGTGAGGAATTCTCTACATTTTTCACGGAGAAAACCAAATTGCTTGAAGTGGAGCTCTCAACTGCCGCGATTAACATCTCGACCCCCACCTCACCCACAAAAGAGGCCAATGAGTCCATAGAGAGTCCTCAAACTAAAAATAAGGCAAATTGGGACACTTTTGAATGTTATGACCAAGAAAAGATTGCCAAAACGCTAAAGGAAATCAGACCGAATAACCATTATCAAGACCCTCTACCGGCAAAGTGCGCAAGAGAAATTAGCCACACCCTAGTTCCGATCTGGACTGAGATAATAAATGCCTCACTTGCACAAGGGACCCTGCCCGACTGCCTAAAAACTGGTCAGGTTGTGCCCATCATCAAAAAACCGACAGCGGATGCAACTGACCCGAACAACTATCGACCAGTGACCAACATACCTTTACTAGCCAAACTTATTGAGAAATGCGTACAAGGCCAACTGAGTCAACACATCGCTAAGTTCTCACTACTAGATGACTGCCAATCTGGATTCAGAGCTGGGCATAGTACTGAAACTGCGATCCTGCATATCGTGGACAACGCCCTACAAGCCCTAGACAGTAATCAAGCATGCCTACTGATTCTCCTAGACCTGTCATCTGCATTTGACACGGTAAATCATGAAATGCTGACGACCAGGCTACAAGAAAGGATGGGCTTGTCGGGAAATGTGCTGAAATGGTTTAAATCTTTCCTGCAGAATAGGACTCAACGTTTCCTGGTCAATCAAGCAACCTCTTCCCCTTGTCCTACTGCCGTCGGGGTCCCACAAGGTTCAACGTTATCCCCAGATCTATTCAACTTGTATGTTGAACCCCTCACGGAGATCCTTCGAGAATCGCAGATACCCTATCACATGTATGCAGATGACACGCAAATATACATAAAGATCGCCTCCCCTGCTGACATTGACCTAATGAACAAGACACTAAAGAGAGCTCTACAGTGGTTAACCTCGAACCATTTGAAACTAAATGCCCATAAAACTGAATTCCTGTTAATTTCACCGACGAAGAACCGCCCCGAGGTAAAGGAATTGACGAAACTGGTGACCGCGCTGGACTGCACCCCGACCCTAGTTAATTCAGCAAAATCACTTGGTATTACCCTAGATGAGAACCTGGACATGAAAGACCACATAAACTCAATGGCCAAGAGTGCCCGTTTCCATCTGAACTATTTAAGAAAACTGAAACCATACATCTCAAAGGCGGACCTAAAACTGGCTGTACAATCCCTAGTTATTTCGAGGATTGAATACGGTTGCACCACGTTAGCGGGTCTACCGAAAACATCCACAGCACCACTAAAAGCCTGTCTCAATGCAGCGGCAAGACTGATCACGGGATCGAGGAAATTCGATCACATATCTCCTCACCTGAAAACACTAAACTGGCTACCCTATGAGGCCAGAATCCAAATGAAGATGGCTTGTATTACCCACAGAGCAGTTCACTACAACACGCCGAGATATCTGGCCAAGAAAATTAAGCTATCGGGAGGCAACAGACCAACTAGAAGCGCCAACGAACTGCTACTGAGGCCAGCCTTTTTCCATAAGAAAAAGACCTACGACCGAGCGTTCTCAGGAGCCGCCCCCAGAGTCTGGAGCTCAATACCTCCGAACATCAGGAAGATTCATAATTCGATATCATTCAAACGTGAACTGAAGAACCACATGATGAGCAAATACCTTTCATAGAGTAGTGTGCCGATTATTTGATGAGAACATCTACACCTAAGAGAGACGGCCTCAACTTGAACATCCTGAAGATCAATTATCTCTCAACCGACTGATTTCATGTTTAAATCTTGGACATACACCTTACTACTACCTCAAATCTATGTGATCCGATATCGGTAATCTCACAGACTATACTATATACTCTCTACCTCACTGTGTTTTATTGCCTAGGATCCCGGTTACATGACAACACTTTTCACTCCTTAATGCTATTTACACATGTTATTTGCACTGTTATACTATATAACCATACCTCACCCACCTCCTACTACTAACTGGATAGGCGGAAGAACTCGTACTTATAATCTCCCTTACAGCTTATCTTATCGTCTTATACTTCATATATATCTGTTGTTACAATTGCCTCCATAATGTCTGTAAATTATCTTACATGTGAAGCGCTCTGATACCCACGGGTCTTGTCCGCGCTATACAAAACTCTATAAATAAATAAATAAATATCCACACACCCCTCCTATGTCTGGGCACTTCTGGGTGTCATATCCAAACACCCCTCCTATGTCTGGGTGCTGCTGGGAGTCCTTGGCACCAACCCCTCCTATGTCTGGGCACTGCTGGGAGTACTGTACACCCACCGCTCCTATGTCTGGGCACTCCTGGGAGTCCTTGCACCCATCCCTCCTATGTCTGGGCACTGCTGGGAGACATATCCACACAACCCTCCTACGTCAAGGCACTGCTGGGAGACATATCCACCCACACCTCCTATGTCTGGGCACTGCTGGGAGACATATCCACCCACACCTCCTATGTCTGGGCACTGCTGGGAGACATATCCACCCACACCTCCTATGTCTGGGCACTGCTGGGAGACATATCCACACACCCCTTCTATGTCTGGGCACTGCTGGGAGTCATGTACACCCACCCCTCCTATGTCTGTGCACTGCTGGGAGACATATCCACCCACACCTCCTATGTCTGGGCACTGCTGGGAGTCATGAACACCCACCCCTCCTATGTCTGGTCACTGCTGGGAGACATATCCTCACACCCCTCCTATGTCTTGGCACTTCTGGGAGTCATATCCACACACCCCTCCTATGTCTGGGCACTTCTGGGAGTCCTCTGCACCCACCCCTCCTATGTCTGGGCACTGCTGGGAGTCCTGTACACCCACCCCTCCTATGTCGGGGCACTGTTGGGAGACATATCCACCCACAAATCCTATGTCTGGGCACTGCTGGGAATCCTGTACACCCAACCCTCCTATGTCTGGGCACTGCTGGGAGACATATCCACACACCCCTCCTATGTCTGGCCACTGCTGGGAGTCCTATCCAGCGACCCCTCATATGTCTGGGCACTGCTGGGAGCCCTGTACACCCACTCCTCCTTTGTATGGGCACTGCTGGGAGACATATCCACCCACCCCTCCTATGTCTGGGCACTGCTGGGAGTCCTGTAAACCCACCCCTCCTATTTCAGGGCACTGCTGGGAGACATATCCAACCACACCTTCTATGTCTGGGCACTGCTAGGAGACATATCCACACACCCCTCCTATGTCTGGGCACTGCTGGGAGTCATATCCACCCACCCCTCCTATGTCTGGGCACTGCTGGGCGTCCTGTACACCCACCCCTCCTATGTCTGGGCACTGCTGGGAGACATATTCACACACCCCTCCTATATCAGGGCACTGCTAGGAGACATATCCACACACCCCTCCTATGTCTGGGCACTTCTGGGAGTCATATCCACACAGCCCTCCTATGTCTTGGCACTGCTGGGAGTCCTCTGCACCCACCCCTCATATGTTTGGGCACTGCTGTGTGGTAAATAAATAAATAATACCTCTATTTTTGACTGGATATACAATAACAGATAGCTCAATAAATAAGAGTCAAGATTCGAGGTAGTAGGAGTATGCAGGTTTAATACAGCATAAAGGACAGGAACAGGACAACCTGCACGGGAATAGGATGGCAGCGCTGCACGGGGCAGGGACAAAGGAATGGCAACTTTTAATAACAGTGCACAAGTATATATACTTAAACAAAATACATGGTGTTCAATACAATAGGCGTAACAGTAGGCAGGGCCTGTAGCAGTCGCGAGAGATAAGGCAGAAAGTAGGTGTAACAAGAGGCGTGAACAGGGCGTATACATAGACATGTGATGTAAACGTAACGGAATATGTCACAAATGGGCGGAAACATGGAGGGGGCTACCTAAGGAGCCGGGACCTCTAACCTAGTGGTGCGCGCAAGCTGGCAATGACGTGTTACTAGGGAGAAGCTGGGGGCTATGACTTCTGAGCTAGAAGGAGAGACGAAAGTCTGGAGAGTCAGAGCGACATGTACCTAAACACTATCTAGTATCTGATGCTTAGAGAACATGTTGATAGAATCCAAAAGTTATCAGGGCAAAGGCTAACAGACACTAAGACTGGTGCATGCATTATTCTACATGTAGTGTGTGTTGAGGAATATTAAATGACCATAAATACAGTATTTCTCTTACATGGAGACGTAAAGGCTAGACGATGACTGAAACTATTGATGCGATTCAGTAGCTTAGGAATGCAGAGAAGGAGGGCTGGACTGATAACTAGAATCATAACATACTCTTGGCAGACTGGGAGGCAGGGCCAGGCCGAGCCGGGCACTGTGAGGCAGGAAGTAAGTGAAGGGTCAGGGATACAGGTGGGGGCTGTATCGCTCCTCGGAGAGGGTTCAGGAGACTGGAGCTGAATCTGAGTCCGGGCCCTTTTGAGGCCTAGAAACGGGGACTTTCAATGAAATAACGTGCACACTGAGAAACGTGGCAATGTAGCTTTACATAGGCCTAATACTCGTAGCTTTCACGAGAACTGGAAACTGGCATACTAGAGTTGGACACAACTGTAATTGCGTCTTTAATCGATCATGGGGAATACATATGCATATTAATCATGCACATATAGCATAAGATGGGGAACACGTAGGGACACAGAACATGGCAAAATTTACTTTTCCACATTCCCTCCTTGTCACTACGTTTCCATCAGGAAACATCAATATTCATGATACCATCTATCATTTCATACAGTATCATTTGCTCGTCTCGAAATTTCTTGGAACGGGATCTAGGACTGGACTTGGGACTAGGAATACAAGAGGTAGCACAAATGCCGCAAATCGCAGGGCCACATTGTAGACAGAGGCAGCAACTGAATATGATCGCTACTGCAATACCTAGAAAGGACAATACTTTCCATCCCCAGGCAGAAATTATACTCCAAAACCAACCGGACCATGTCCTGGTGCCTGGATTCTGGTGTAACTGATGGGCAATTTTATGAAGTCTGGTTATAGCTGAATAAACAGACGGCGCGTTATTAGGAATGGAAATGCAGCAACTAGATCCGATGACTCTACATGCTCCTCCTCTATCGGCCAGTATGACGTCAAGAACGAGACGATTTTGGAGCACGACAAATCTCATAGCAGATTGCTCTTCGGTTAAGTTACCTAGAGCAGAGGCAGTCTCATTCACTACTGCCTCAAGGGTTCTGGTTAATCTACGGATTAACTTACTATTCTGGATAGGTCCTATAAAGAAAAAGAATCCTCTATTGAAATCTGTATACTGTTCTAGAGCAGTTTCAGTTTGATCGACAATCGGGGACTCGATCTCCCTTTTATGTCTAATGTGTACTAGATGTGTGTTTCTGTGATAATCGGACGGGGCTAGGAAAACTGGTGGCAGTAGGAAGGCAATGTAACAGGTTCCATCCCAATCGAGGGGCAGACGAACATATGCGGTCTGACCACAAACAAAATAAGAATGACGTGAAGCTTTGAAAATAGATTTCCCACTGTCACTATACTCGACAATAGTAGTACAATCACTATGTCCTACATGTACGGAACCATTATTTCGGACACATAATTCGCCTTTGACTGGTAATACTGAAATAGCAGGTAAGTCTGGAGTAGGATCAGACTGAACATTCAGAACCATGAAATTCGAAGAATAATTACCCAAATTATAAACTTCATTTTCTAGA
Organism: Lissotriton helveticus; assembly: GCF_964261635.1. Classification (NCBI taxonomy): domain Eukaryota; kingdom Metazoa; phylum Chordata; class Amphibia; order Caudata; family Salamandridae; genus Lissotriton; species Lissotriton helveticus. The sequence continues at coordinate 1,709,125,903 of NC_136063.1, read as the reverse complement.
TCTAACCCTGTTCTGTGGGGAAGACCTTGCTTGTCTGGAAAACATGTACTGTTCAGAAGGGACATATCAGTTGAGGATGACGTTAACGTGGACCATGCTCCACATGAACCATTATGTGAAAACGGATAAGGAAACAGTGGCAGAACTCCCTTCGGTGTCTGGAAAGGGGGGAGTCGACCACACACCCAACAATTAGTGGCATTGCTGGTCTGGTGTGAATAATGCAACATACGGATAAATGTGTTATTGCGCATAGCAAGACGATAGGATAGTTCGTGAGGAGGCAGATCACTAAACGTGTGCTCTACTGTAGCATAAGAAAACTTATTTACATGAGAAATTGGAAAACATAAATGGAATGCATAACTCGTGCAGGTAATCATCAAGCTTAAAAACAATATAAAACTTAGAAAAACGATACATCGGATAGAGTTTTGACTAACTCTCTCACTATGGGGGTCTATCTCATACATGTCAGATACCTGTCTAACCGTTTCACCTAGGGGAGGACTTAGACAATTAAACTGGCTGACTTATTTTACTAGACCGTAGCTTACTTTTATACTCCTGCTGCGGAGTTTTCTCTAACAGGGAGGGCTTGATATCAATGTCATTTGCGGGACAGTCCTTAAGAATAGTATCTTGGCAGTCTTTAAAATCTTGACAATCCTTGGAAATGTTCTTGGAAACAGTTTTTAGTCCGTGAAATTTCTTGACGTGTGACAGGTGCACCCACCCCTTCCTGCCTTCCAACTTGACGGCAGTACGGGTGGTTAGAAGGACTAACTTCGGCTCCTTCCAGCGAGGCTCCAGCGGACTTGAACGATCAAAATTGCGGACGAGGACCAGGGTGCCGGGAAGGATCTCGTGTGGCTTGACTTCAGTATTGTCGGGAAATGCAGCGGCGACCTGTGAACGACAAGAGTGTAGGGCAGACATCAAGGAAGCTAGGTAATCTGTCAGCATATTACTGGAAACATCGGTAATACTTCGGGGTCTAGGTGTACCCCACATATTCGGGGGGCGGCCGAATACGACCTCAAAAGAGGACAGACCTGATCTGGAGTGTGCGACCATGCGCATATAAAACAAAGCGACTGGCAGAGTAACTAACCAGTCTACACCTTTTTCTTGACAGATTTTGGCAATACGGATTTTCAAGGTTTGATTATGTCTCTCTACGAGACCGGCTGCTTCAGGATGGCGTACACAATGGAACTTCCACTGGTACCCTAACAAAAGGGAAACGTGCTTCATTAGTTCAGATGAGAATGGCTGGCCGTTATCAGAATACACGACCCTAGGGAGTCCATAACGGGGGAAGAATTCACGAACCAACTGCTTGGCAGTGGTCGCGGCTGTGTAATCTGGGACTGGATATGCTTCTGTCCACCTGGACAAAGCGCATACAACTACAAGGACATACTTGAAACCTCGACATCGCTCCATCTGAATATAATCCATCTGGAGGACTTCAAAAGGGTGGTCAGGAGGTTGGAATCCACCTTGTTCCACCGGGACACTTTTACCTGGATTGAACTGGCAACATATCTTACAGGTACGGACTTTCTGCTTGGCTGCAGCTCGTAAATGCTTGTTAAACCAAATGTTCTGGATACTGTCTAACATGGCTTTTTCTCCTAAGTGTGCTGGACTATGTGCGGTATTGATAATGACTTGAACCATTGAGTCGGGGAGAAACCATGTGGCCTTTCAATTCGTCACCCATCCCTGATCTGTCTGGACCCCTCCTTGTTCGGACCATTTCTTGATTTCTTCAGGAGTAGCATGTGACTGGATATCTATGACATCTTGAGTAGGGTCCTTAACTGTCATACAAGTTGTCTGTTCGAGAGTGGATGTCGGTGTCTTGTTAACTGGTATGTCTGGAGTCTGTGCTGTAAGCTTGGCTGTTCGATCTGCTAGATCATTACCTTGGGAAATAATGTCAGTAACTTTCGTATGTGCCTTGCACTTCATGATAGCGATAGATGTCGGTAAATGTATTGCATCTAACAGAGCTTGAATGAGGAGACCATGCTGAATCTTGGTTCCATGAGAAGTCATGAAACCTCTCTCCTGCCAGAGCACTCCGAAGTCGTGTACAACTCCGAATGCGTAGCGTGAGTCTGTGTAAATATTAACTTTCAGGTTCTTGGCGTGTATGCAGGCTTGAGTCAGAGCAACTAGCTCTGCTGCTTGAGCAGACAGGGTGTCAATACGGTGTGTTTCAATAACTTCAGTGTCAGTAGTCACTGCATACGCGGCTACTAGTTCTCCTGTACTCGTTCTCATACATGAACCATCCACATAAAGTGTCAGGTCGGGGTCTGGTAATGGAATATCTGTCAGGTCTTGTCTCGGCTTAGTCATAGTGTTAACTACTTCCACACAGTCATGCATGGCAGGATTTGAAGTAACTGACGGTAACAGTGTAGCAGGATTTAGAACGTTGCAGCGTCTGATTTCTATGTGTGGCTGGAACAGTGTCAGTTCATAACCTGTCAAACGTGCAATTGTCAAGTGCTGAGTCTGTGTTCGGTTTAAAAGAACTTCCACGGAGTGTGGAACTTGTACTGTCAAGGAATGTCCTAATACTATGGAATCACTTTGTCTGATAGCTAGTGCTGTGGCTGCAACTGACTTGAGGCACACAGGCAGCGCCTGGGCTACTGGATCTAATGTGCTCGAAAAATAAGCACAGGGCTTGTATTGTCCGGCTTGATCTTGTGTGAGAACAGATAATGCTGTACCATCGCGTTCTGTGACAAAAAGCGTAAAAGGCTTACTGTAGTTCGGTGTTGCTAGAACAGGAGCTTGGCATAAAGCTTTCTTTAACTCATTGAAACTAAGTGTATGTTCAGATGTCCAAGGGAGGACAGTCGATACGGCTGCCTCCTGTGTCGTTAACTGTATCAGTGGCTTGGCTAGAAATGCATACTGAGGAATCCATTGTCTGCAATAAGAAGTAAGGCCGATAAAAGCACGTACCTCCTTCTGTGTCTTGGGCTGAGGGAGACTCGCTATTAACTGGATACGGTCAGGTGTCAACTGCCTACCCCACTTGGACAGTAAGTGGCCTAAGTAGATCACTTGCTGGACACAGAATTGAAGTTTTGAAGGGGACACCTTGTGCCCCATCTCGGCTAGGAAATACAGAACTGTGAGTGACGCTCGCTCGCAAGCACGTTCAGAACGGGCAGTGATCAGTAGATCATCGACATATTGGAGCAGGGCAGTGTCAGTTGGCATGTGAATATTGTCTAGTTGTCTCTTAAGTGCTTGACTGTAAATACTAGGACTTTCTGTGAAACCTTGAGGAGCTCGTGTGAATTTATAGCTCCTTCCATTTAAACAGAATCCGAATAGGTACTGGCTGTCTGGATGAATGGGGACACTGAAAAATGCATTCTTGAGGTCGATTACGGTAAAGAATATTGCCTCAGGATCAATAGCTGTCAATAGAGATGAGATATCTGGAACAACTGGATACTGAGGAATGATACTTTTATTGAGTTCTCGAAGGTCAATCACTAATCGATATACTGGGGGTGCATTTGGATCAGTACGTTTCATGACTGGAATGATAGGAGAATTACATACATTGGAGTCAGTTTCTACAACTACTCCTTGAGCCATAAGCTCGTCAATAATTTTGGATAAGGCTGCTACAGCCTCAGGTGGCAATCTGTACTGTCTGATTCGTGGTAACACTACACCTTGCTTGAGAGTCACACGATGGGGTGTGATTCGCATGAAACCAACATCAGTTGGACCTTGCGCCCATAGATGTTGCGGGACATTTGACAATCTCGGATCAAAATCTCGTAATACATAGTGACCCTTGAAGTCACGTAAAAACAAACGTATTCCCTCTGGGGAACAGCAAATAACTGCACCTAATTCTTTCAGTGTTTTAATGCCTAACAAATTTTCTGGACATGACTTCGTAAGCAATAGATCAGTAGTTCGGGACAATGGACCAACTTCTAAAGTAACTGGCTTTGATATCTAGTTTACAATAGGCTTTCCTGAAAATCCAAGGGAAACATTTCTAGAGCCTGAGAGCGGAGCCCCTGGAACCTCGTCGTGACTAATGGTAGTCCTACTTGCCCCTGTATCAATCAGAAACTTTCTGTCTTTCCCTAATACTTGACTGTGAACATAGGGACCTTCTTGATCTACAGGAATCTCGATGAGAGGCAAGCCTACCTCCCTCTCTAGGCTGTTTCATGAATACGCTTGATACTCTGGATACTCGGATTGTGCATACTGGTACATCTGCTGTGTAACATGCTGTGTTGCAGCTATAGGCTGCGGTGCTGGAACTGTCTGTTGTGCATTCTGTGGTGACTGAGAAGTCTGTGAAACTTGTTCTTGTCTAGGCGGACGTGGTCTTTCTTTAGTTTTACCAGTGGCTATATTGTGTTTCAGAACTGCACACTCGTTTATGAAATGACCTGGCTGTTTACAATAATTGCATGTCCCTTTAACGGGAGCTGCAGGATGACTGGCTTGATTCGGACCCCTCTTCTGACTGTCTTGTGGAACAGATTGTGCAACTAGTACTTTCATTTTCGTGTCTTTCATACGTCTCCTCTCGTGTTCTTGCTCTTCTCTGATTCTATTCTGGTGATACTGGAGCATTTGGAGCATCTGGGACGGGGTACTAGCTTGCCAAGTACTTTCGACTTTCAAAACTCGATTTTTAACTTGTGGACTTGAATTCTCGACTAATTTAGTAACAAAAAGATGAGGGTATGACTCGCTACTCGTCTTCAAACCACTGTTTATTATAAAACATTTCTCAAATCTGGAATAAAAATCACTAGTATCTTCGTCTGGTTTCTGTTTACATGCTGAGATTGCATCCCAGTCTTCCTTTTTAGTGGCTAATAATCTAGGCAAAACTTGTATTAATAATTCTGGTAATTCTTTACATTTGTCTCCAAGACCGGTACCTGGTACACGTATCTTATCTTCAGCTTCTAGAGCTGTCCAATCGATCTTTTTCTCTCCCACCTCCCAATCTTTTTCCTTGAGTTTTTCGTATATGCCCGCAGGCAACAGGACTTTTAACATTTTAATAATATCTGGATACGTGTATTCTCCCATACGGAGCATGTCTTTTAATTCTCGGTGGAACCCTGCTGGATCTTTGTCGTGACAGGGAATTAATTTCTTCATCTCTAAGAGTTCCATCTTGGTAACTGGGGTGTAAACAAATACTCGTTGCATTTCACCACCCGCTGTCCTAACTGGGTGTACTTCTCGTAACGGATGCTGTCTATCTATATAAAACGGTTTACTTTCTGGAGGTGAGACATGAACAAAATGCGGATTTAGGAACGTTCTATATTTGTGGCGCTGTTCTAGAATGACACTAATTAAATCGGTGCCTAAACCTTTCCATCTATACTGGAGTAACTCGTTCAGGATATCATGTAACGGACCTGGATCAGAATGTTGATCCTCATACAGAGTAATGAGGTGCTGGATCATATACATACCCACCAGTCGCTGCTCGGCTGGGGGCAGTTTCAGAAACATTTGTGCCACTATTTCGTCTGGAAAAGTGGTAGAATCAGTAATCCATCGGACTGCTGATCGGGCTAGTTCTTGTTCATGCATAGTACTTAACTCACTATAACCGATTCGTGATTTCAGAATGTGATCGGTAGCTTGAAATACTTGTTCTAGAGAACCTTGTTCTGGTGCTGGAAGAGGAACAGTTTTCTTGTGTTCTAGGCGTAAATGTCGGTCTGGAAATCTAGATTTACCTACATACGCTATTCTGGCGGTGTTCTCGTCGTCTACCTCTTCAGTAGGAGAGTCATTTTCTTTCTCGCTTCCTAGAGCTTCTTTGCGTTGTTCGTGTAACCTTATTATTTCTTTACGTATTTTCTTGTACATATTCTCTATACTATTGAGTGTCTTGTGCTTACCCTCGGCTATATTATCACTCCACTTTGTCAGAATTTTCATTTCGGTCGGATCTTTAGTCGGGGAATCTTGTTCCCTAATTAAACAATTGATCAGAAACTTTAACAGCATGAACTGGATCTCAGATTTTCTGTGAGACATGACTTCACCAATACTTTCTGGATCTTGTCCTGTACGAATGAAACGATACATTCTGTCTAGATCTTCTTTCATATTCGGTAGGGTGTCCAAATACTCGGTCACCCGTCTTACACGTAATGAATATATAACCATACTATCATCACCTGGGACCGGATCATAACGGCATTCGGTAAGAGCTCGTCTGATATCTGCAACAGACTGATGTTTGGGCGTGCGCTGTAACGCACGTTCATGTAACTCGACTGACGTTACACGTTTGTGTGGCGGCGGGGTTCCAGGAGGACCTCCTCCCGCGACCCCTAAACTGGAATCGTCGACTGATACTCTTCGTGCTGGCAGAGTGACCAGTGTAGCGGGTACTTGTAATGTAGGCTGGACCGGGGGTACCGTAACAGGTGCTGTAACAGGTGCCCCAGTGACTGGAGGAGCAGGATTTACATTATTTACAGGAGCTGGCGGAACAGGATTTGCATATTCTGGGACTGTGTCGTCCAAATAGGACGAGAGAAAAATATCAGCTGCGGTCGGTTTGTGACGTAGCTTGGTCGGAACTAAGGGTGGCGGAAAATTACTGGATGCTTCCGGGGTTGCTTTTGGCAAGCCCTCGGCAAGAAGAGGATACATACCCTTAATGAGGGCATTCCTCTGTCTGTCTGACTGTTCGGTTTTAACTCGTTCACCTATTTCGATTAATTCCCTTTCTTGGGCTCTTTCTAAGGATTCTCTACTTAATTCTGACTTTCTGATTTCTTTTTCCGTTCTTTTATGAGATTCTTTGCGCCATAACTCGATGGCATCTTTCTGTGACTGTCTGGCTTTCTTTTTCCATAATGCTTCTTCTACTCGCATGATGCACTCGGCATCCCATGTACCCGATACGGGCCATCTATACTTTTCTTCTAACTGTTTGGTGTACTCCACCCACAAATCTAGATATAATATGGCACTTATGCCATGCTTTTGATACATAAAATGACCTGGACTGTCCCTAGGCGGGACAGGAACTGCTTCTTCTAACAGACCTTTTCTAGTTCTTAACTGACGTAACTTTGAAAACAATGGCATGACTGGGCTGGAGTCTAGACACAATTACAATACACAATGAACACGATAATTACTGAAGGTACACCACTTTCATACCACGACATTGAAATACATGAATGACATTTAAAATAACAGTTCGGACAAAATACTACCTGGAATACTGGAAACAGAATACATGAATTTCTCGAGAACAGAACGGACTAGAACAGAAACGAGATGCACTGCTAAAACAGTACGAAACTTACCGGTCTCATAAAGAGACACGTCAGGACCCGCATCCACCTAAGTGGACACTTCGTGTTGGATCTGTGTACCCAAACCCACGGACCAGAGACAATGCAATTGACCCTGTCTAGATACTACCCCAGCAACGGTACTCACCGGGCAGCAAGAACGGAAGGCCTCGGACTGGACTGGACTGCTACGACGACGGACGGACGAACTTCGGACTTCAGTTACAGGTGGGCCTCCGGATACCTCGGACCTTGGACTCTCGGCTTGGCTCTGGTCGGGACTCGCCGCGTTCCTCCACCGCCTCGTCTGGACGCTGGACCGCAACCTCCGTCTCCTCCGTGGGCCTGAGGGATACTTGAAGCAGAAATATCTGCACGTGGCCGGTATGGTTCCGTCACGGCTGCAGAGGATCAGGGGGCTTGCGTGGCTTCACCGGCGTGTGGGGAAAGGGCAAGTCCCTATTCGGGCGCCATTATGTGGTAAATAAATAAATAATACCTCTATTTTTGACTGGATATACAATAACAGATAGCTCAATAAATAAGAGTCAAGATTCGAGGTAGTAGGAGTATGCAGGTTTAATACAGCATAAAGGACAGGAACAGGACAACCTGCACGGGAATAGGATGGCAGCGCTGCACGGGGCAGGGACAAAGGAATGGCAACTTTTAATAACAGTGCACAAGTATATATACTTAAACAAAATACATGGTGTTCAATACAATAGGCGTAACAGTAGGCAGGGCCTGTAGCAGTCGCGAGAGATAAGGCAGAAAGTAGGCGTAACAAGAGGCGTGAACAGGGCGTATACATAGACATGTGATGTAAACGTAACGGAATATGTCACAAATGGGCGGAAACATGGAGGGGGCTACCTAAGGAGCCGGGACCTCTAACCTAGTGGTGCGCGCAAGCTGGCAATGACGTGTTACTAGGGAGAAGCTGGGGGCTATGACTTCTGAGCTAGAAGGAGAGACGAAAGTCTGGAGAGTCAGAGCGACATGTACCTAAACACTATCTAGTATCTGATGTTTAGAGAACATGTTGATAGAATCCAAAAGTTATCAGGGCAAAGGCTAACAGACACTAAGACTGGTGCATGCATTATTCTACATGTAGTGTGTGTTGAGGAATATTAAATGACCATAAATACAGTATTTCTCTTACATGGAGACGTAAAGGCTAGACGATGACTGAAACTATTGATGCGATTCAGTAGCTTAGGAATGCAGAGAAGGAGGGCTGGACTGATAACTAGAATCATAACATACTCTTGGCAGACTGGGAGGCAGGGCCAGGCCGAGCCGGGCACTGTGAGGCAGGAAGTAAGTGAAGGGTCAGGGATACAGGTGGGGGCTGTATCGCTCCTCGGAGAGGGTTCAGGAGACTGGAGCTGAATCTGAGTCCGGGCCCTTTTGAGGCCTAGAAACGGGGACTTTCAATTAAATAACGTGCACACTGAGAAACGTGGCAATGTAGCTTTACATAGGCCTAATACTCGTAGCTTTCACGAGAACTGGAAACTGGCATACTAGAGTTGGACACAACTGTAATTGCGTCTTTAATCGATCATGGGGAATACATATGCATATTAATCATGCACATATAGCATAAGATGGGGAACACGTAGGGACACAGAACATGGCAAAATTTACTTTTCCACAGCTGGGAGATATATCCACACAGCCCTCCTATGTCAGGGCACTGCTGGGAGACATATCCACACACCCCTCCTATGCCTGAGCACTTCTGGGAGTCATATCCACACACCCCTCCTATGTTAGGGCACTGCTGGGAGTCCTGTACACCCACCCCTCCTATGTCTGGGTACTGCTGGGAGACATATCCACCCACACCTCCTATGTCTGGGCACTGCTGGGAGACATATCCACACACACCTCCTAAGTTTGGACACTGCTGGGAGTCCTGTACACCAACCCTCCTAAGTCTGGGCACTGCTGGGAGACCTGTACACCCACCCCTCCTATGTCTGGGTACTGCTGGGAGACATATCCACCCACACCTCCTAAGTCTGGGCACTGCTGGGAGTCCTGTACACCAACCCTCCTATGTCTGGGTACTGCTGGGAGACATATCCATCCACACCTCCTATGTCTGGGCACTGCTGGGAGTTCTGTGCACCCACCCCTCCTATGTCCGGGCACTGCTGAGAGTCCTGTACACCCACCCCTCCTATGTCTGGGCACTGCTGGGAGACATATCCACCCACCCCTCCTATGTCTGGGCACTGCTGGGAGTCCTGTACACCCACCCCTCCTATGTCTGGGCACTGCTGGGAGTCCTGTACACCCACCCCTCCTATGTCTGGGCACTGCTGGGGGACATATCCACACACCCCTCGTATGTCAGGGCACTGCTGGGAGGCATATCCAAACACCCCTCCTATGTCTGGGCACTGCTGGGAGACATATCCACACACCCCTCCTAAGTCTGGGCACTGCTGGGAGTCCTGTACACCCACCCCTCCTATGACTGGGCACTGCTGGGAGACATATCCATCCACACCTCCTATGTCTGGGCACTGCTGGGAGTTCTGTACACCCACCCCTCCTATGTCCGGGCACTGCTGAGAGTCCTGTACACCCACCCCTCCTATGTCTGGGCACTGCTGGGAGACATATCTACCCACCCCTCCTATGTCTGGGCACTGCTGGGAGTCCTGTACACCCACCCCTCCTATGTCTGGGCACTGCTGGGAGTCCTGTACACCCACCCCTCCTATGTCTGGGCACTGCTGGGGGACATATCCACACACCCCTCGTATGTCAGGGCACTGCTGGGAGGCATATCCAAACACCCCTACTATGTCTGGGCACTGCAGGGAGTGCTCTGCACCCACCCCTCGTATGTCTGGGCACTGCTGGGAGTCCTGTACACCCACCCCTCCTATGTCTGGGCACTGCTGGGAGTCCTTGCACCCACCCCTCCTATATCTGGGCACTGTTGCTAGACATATCCACACAACCCTCCTATGTCTGCACCACTTCTGGGAGTCATATCCACACACCCCTCCTATGACTGGGCACTGCTGGGAGTCCTGTACACCCATCCCTCCTATGTCTGGGCACTGCTGGGAGAAATATCCACCCACACCTCCTATGTCTGGGTACTGCTGGGAGACATATCCACGCACCCCTCCTATGTCTGGGCACTGCTGGGAGTCCTGTACACCCACCCCTCCTATGTCTGTGCACTGCTGGGAGACATATCCACCCACCCCTCCTATGTCTGGGCACTACTGGGAGACATATCCACACACCCCTCCTATGTCTGGGCACTGCTGGGAGTCATATCCACCCACCCCTTCTATGTCTGGGCACTTCTGGGAGACATATCCACACACCCCTCCGATGTCTGGGCACTGCTAGGATACATATTCACACACTCCTCTTATGTCTGGGCACTGCTGGGAGTCCTGTGCACCCACCCCTCCTATGGCTGTGCACTGCTGGGAGACATATCCACCCACACCTCCTATGTCTGGGCACTGCTGGGAGTCATAAACACCCACCCCTCCTATGTCTGGGCACTGCTGGGAGACATATCCACACACCCCTTCTATGTCTGGGCACTGCTGGGAGTCATATCCACCCACCCCTCCTATGTTTGGGCACTGCTGGGAGTCCTTTGCACCCATCCCTCCTATGTCTGGGCACTGCTGGGAGTCATGTACACCCACCCCTCCTATGTCTGGGCACTGCTGGGAGACATATCCACACACCCCTCCTATGTCTGGCCACTGCTGGGAGTCCTATCCAGCGACCCCTCATATGTCTGGGCACTGCTGGGAGCCCTGTACACCCACTACTCTTATGTATGGGCACTGCTGGGAGACATATCCACCCACCCCTCCTATGTCTGGGCACTGCTGGGAGTCCTGTACACCCACCCCTCCTATTTCAGGGCACTGCTGGGAGACATATCCAACCACACCTCCTACGTCTGGGCACTGCTAGGAGACATATCCACACACCCCTCCTATGTCTGGGCACTGCTGGGAGTCATATCCACCCACCCCTCCTATGTCTGGGCACTGCTGGGAGTCTTCTGCACCCACCACTCCTATGTCTGGGCACTACTGAGAGTCCTCTACACCCACCCCTCCTATGTCTGGGCACTGCTGGGTGACATATCCACCCACACCTCCAATGTCTGGGCACTGCTGGGAGTCCTGTACACCCAACCCTCCTATGTCTGGACACTGCTGGGAGTCCTGTACACCCAACCCTCCTATGTCTGGGCATTGCTGGGAGAGATATCCACCCACCCCTCCTATGTCTGGGCACTGCTGGGAGTCCTGTACACCCACCCCTCCTTTGTCTGGGCACTGCTGGGAGTTCTCTACACAACCCCCCTCCTATGTCTGGGCACTGCTGGGAGTCCTGTACACCCACCCCTCCTATGTCTGGGCACTGCTGGAAGACATACCCACACACCCCTCCTATGTCAGGTCACTGCTGGGAGACATATCCACACACCCCTCCTATATCTTGGCACTTCTGGGAGTCATATCCACACAGCCCTCCTATGTCTTGGCACTGATGGGAGTCCTCTGCACCCACCCCTCCTATCTCAGGTCACTGCTGGGAGACATATCCATCCACACCTCCTATGTCTGGGCACTGCTGGGAGTTCTGTACACCCACCCCTCCTATGTCCGGGCACTGCTGAGAGTCCTGTACACCCACCCCTCCTATGTCTGGGCACTGCTGGGAGATATATCTACCCACCCCTCCTATGTCTGGGCACTGCTGGGAGTCCTGTACACCCACCCCTCCTATGTCTGGGCACTGCTGGGAGTCCTGTACACCCACCCCTCCTATGTCTGGGCACTGCTGGGGGACATATCCACACACCCCTCGTATGTCAGGGCACTGCTGGGAGGCATATCCAAACACCCCTCCTATGTCTGGGCACTGCTGGGAGTCATGTACACCCACCCCTCCTATGTATGGGCACTGCTGGGGGACATATCCACACACCCCTCGTATGTCAGGGCACTGCTGGGAGTCCTGTACACCCACCCCTCCTATGTCTGGGCACTGCTGGGAGTCCTTGCACCCACCCCTCCTATATCTGGGCACTGCTGCTAGACATATCCACAAAACCCTCCTATGTCTGCACCACTTCTGGGAGTCATATCCACACACCCCTCCTATGACTGGGCACTGCTGGGAGTCCTGTACACCCATCCCTCCTATGTCTGGGCACTGCTGGGAGACATATCCACCCACACCTCCTATGTCTGGGTACTGCTGGGAGACATATCCACGCACCCCTCCTATGTCTGGGCACTGCTGGGAGTCCTGTACACCCACCCCTCCTATGTCTGTGCACTGCTGGGAGACATATCCACCCACCCCTCCTATGTCTGGGCACTACTGGGAGACATATCCACACACCCCTCCTATGTCTGGGCACTGCTGGGAGTCATATCCACCCACCCCTTCTATGTCTGGGCACTGCTGGGAGACATATCCACACACTCCTCCGATGTCTGGGCACTGCTAGGAGACATATTCACACACTCCTCTTATGTCTGGGCACTGCTGAGAGTCCTGTGCACCCACCCCTCCTATGGCTGTGCACTGCTGGGAGACATATCCACCCACACCTCCTATGTCTGGGCACTGCTGGGAGTCATAAACACCCACCCCTCCTATGTCTGGGCACTGCTGGGAGACATATCCACACACCCCTTCTATGTCTGGGCACTGCTGGGAGTCATATCCACCCACCCCTCCTATGTTTGGGCACTGCTGGGAGTCCTCTGCACCCATCCCTCCTATGTCTGGGCACTGCTGTGAGTCATGTACACCCACCCCTCCTATGTCTGGGCACTGCTGGGAGACATATCCACACACCCCTCCTATGTCTGGCCACTGCTGGGAGTCCTATCCAGCGACCCTTCATATGTCTGGGCACTGCTGGGAGCCCTGTACACCCACTCCTCTTATGTATGGGCACTGCTGGGAGACATATCCACCCACCCCTCCTATGTCTGGGCACTGCTGGGAGTCCTGTACACACACCCCTCCTATGTCTGGGCACTGCTGGGAGTCATATCCACCCACCCCTCCTATGTCTGGGCACTGCTGGGAGTCTTCTGCACCCACCACTCCTATGTCTGGGCACTGCTGGGTGACATATCCACCCACACCTCCAATGTCTGGGCACTGCTGGGAGTCCTGTACACCCAACTCTCCTATGTCTGGACACTGCTGGGAGTCCTGTACACCCAACCCTCCTATGTCTGGGCATTGCTGGGAGAGATATCCACCCACCCCTCCTATGTCTGGGCACTGCTGGGAGTCCTGTACACCCACCCCTCCTATGTCTGGGCACTGCTGGGAGTTCTCTACACAACCCCCTCCTATGTCTGGGCACTGCTGGGAGTCCTGTACACCCACCCTCCTATGTCTGGGCACTGCTGGAAGACATACCCACACACCCCTCCTATGTCAGGTCACTGCTGGGAGACATATCCACACACCCCTCCTATATCTTGGCACTTCTGGGAGTCATATCCACACAGCCCTCCTATGTCTTGGCACTGCTGGGAGTCCTCTGCACCCACCCCTCATATGTTTGGGCACTGCGGGGAGATATATCCACACAGCCCTCTGTTGTACATTGGATTATCTCCTTGTAGCTGCTCAGCCTGTATGAATGTGATGTCAGTGTAGAATGTTGAATGTTAGATGACAGAGTGAATAGAATGTTAGTGTGCCTGGTGTGTATGTGGAATGACAGTTGAAGAGAGTGGGCTGAGCAGTGACCATCCTGTTCCTGGTGGGGTTATCTTCATTACATCTTGTTACCATCTTTCATGAATAAAGGAACATCAAGAAACCACTTGACTACCCATCATTTATATCCACGACACCCTCCTATGTCAGGGCACTGCTGGGAGACATATCCACACACCCCTCCTATGCCTGAGCACTTCTGGGTGTCATATCCACACACCCCTCCTATGTTAGGGCACTGCTGGGAGTCCTGTACACCCACCCCTCCTATGTCTGGGTACTGCTGGGAGACATATCCACCCACACCTCCTATGTCTGGGCACTGCTGGGAGACATATCCACACACCCCTCCTAAGTCTGGGCACTGCTCGGAGTCCTGTACACCCACCCCTCCTATGTCTGGGCACTGCTGGGAGACATATCCATCCACACCTCCTATGTCTGGGCACTCTGGGAGTTATGTACACCCACCCCTCCTATGTCCGGGCACTGCTGAGAGTCCTGTACACCCACCCCTCCTATGTCTGGGCACTGCTGGGAGACATATCCACCCACCACTCCTATGTCTGGGCACTGCTGGGAGTCCTGTACACCCACCCCTCCTATGTCTGGGCACTGCTGGGAGTCCTGTACACCCACCCCTCCTATGTCTGGGCACTGCTGGGGGACATATCCACACATCCCTCGTATGTCAGGGCACTGCTGGGAGGCATATCCAAACACCCCTACTATGTCTGGGCACTGCAGGGAGTGCTCTGCATCCACCCCTCCTATGTCTGGGCACTGCTGGGAGTCCTTTAGACCCACCCCTCCTATGTCTGGGCACTGCTGGGAGTCCTTGCACCCACCCCTCCTATGTCTGGGCACTGCTGCTAGACATATCCACACAACCCTCCTATGTCAGGGCACTGCTGGGAGACATGTCCACACACCCCTCCTATGTCTGCGCACTTCTGGGAGTCATATCTACACACCCCTCCTATGTCTGGGCACTGCTGGGAGTCCTGTACACCCACCCCTCCTATGTCTGGGCACTGCTGGGAGACATATCCACCCACACCTCCTATGTCTGGGTACTGCCGGGAGACATATCCACGCACCCCTCCTATGTCTGGGCACTGCTGGGAGTCCTGTACACCCACCCCTCCTATGTCTGTGCACTGCTGGGAGACATATCCACCCACACCTCCTATGTCTGGGCACTGCTGGGACTCATGAGCACCCACCCCTCCTATGTCTGGGCACTCCTGGGAGACATATCCACACACCCCTCCTATGTCTGGGCACTGCTGGGAGTCATATCCACCCACCCCTCCTATGTCTGGGCACTGCTGGGAGACATATCCACACACCCCTCCGATGTCTGGGCACTGCTAGGAGACATATTCACACACCCCTAATATGTCTGGTCACTGCTGGGAGTCCTGTGCACCCACCCCTCCTATGTCTGTGCACTGCTGGGAGACATATCCACCCACACCTCCTATGTCTGGGCACTGCTGGGAGTCATGAACACCCACCCCTCCTATGTCTGGGCACTGCTGGGAGACATATCCACACACCCCTTCTATGTCTGGGCACTGCTGGGAGTCATATCGACCCACCCCTCCTATGTTTGGGCACTGCAGGGAGTCCTCTGCACCCACCCCTCCTATGTCTGGGCACTGCTGGGAGTCCTGTACACCTACCCCTCATATGTCTGGGCACTGCTGGGAGACATATCTACCCACACCTCCAATGTCTGGGCACTGCTGGGAGTCCTGTACACCCAACCCTCCTATGTCTGGACACTGCTGGGAGTCCTATATAGCCACCCCTCCTATGTCTGGGTACTGCTGGGAGACATATCCACCCACCCCTCCTATGTCTGGGCACTGCTGGGAGTCCTGTACACCCACACCTCCTATGTCTGGGCACTGCTAGGAGTTCTCTACACAACCCCCCTCCTATGTCTGGGCACTGCTGGGAGTCCTGTACACCCATCCTCCTATGTCTGGGCACTGCTGGGAGACATATCCACACACCCCTCCTTTGTCAGGGCACTGCTGGGTGACATATCCACCCCCCCCCCCTTTGTCTTGGCACTTCTGGGAGTCATATCCACCCACCCCTCCTATGTCTGGGCACTGCTGGGAGACATATCCACCCACCCCTCCAAGGTCTGGGCACTGCTGGGAGTCCTGTATACCCTCCCGTCCTATGTCTGGGCACTGCTGGGAGTTCTCTACACAACCCCCTCCTATGTCTGGGTGCTGCTGGGAGTCCTTGGCACCCACCCCTCCTATGTCTGGGCACTGCTGGGAGTCCTGTACACCCACCGCTCCTATGTCTGGGCACTGCTGGGAGTCCTTGCACCCATCCCTCCTATGTCTGGGCACTGCTGGGAGACATATACACACAACCCTCCTATGTCAGGGCACTGCTGGGAGACATATCCACCCACACCTCCTATGTCTGGGCACTGCTGGGAGACATATCCACCCACACCTCCTATGTCTGGGCACTGCTGGGAGTCCCGTACACCCATCCTCCTATGTCTGGGCACTGCTGGGAGACATATCCACACACCCCTCCTTTGTCAGGGCACTGCTGGGTGACATATCCACCCCCCCTTTGTCTTGGCACTTCTGGGAGTCATATCCACCCACCCCTCCTATGTCTGGGCACTGCTGGGAGACATATCCACCCACCCCTCCAAGGTCTGGGCACTGCTGGGAGTCCTGTATACCCTCCCGTCCTATGTCTGGGCACTGCTGGGAGTTCTCTACACAGCCCCCTCCTATGTCTGGGTGCTGCTGGGAGTCCTTGGCACCCACCCCTCCTATGTCTGGGCACTGCTGGGAGTCCTGTACACCCACCGCTCCTATGTCTGGGCACTGCTGGGAGTCCTTGCACCCATCCCTCCTATGTCTGGGCACTGCTGGGAGACATATCCACACAACCCTCCTATGTCAGGGCACTGCTGGGAGACATATCCACCCACACCTCCTATGTCTGGGCACTGCTGGGAGACATATCCACCCACACCTCCTATGTCTGGGCACTTCTGGGAGACATATCCACCCACACCTCCTATGTCTGGGCACTGCTGGGAGACATATCCACACACCCCTTCTATGTCTAGGCACTGCTGGGAGTCATGTACACCCACCCCTCCTATGTCTGTGCACTGCTGGGAGACATATCCACCCACACCTCCTATGTCTGGCCACTGCTGGGAGTCCTATCCAGCGACCCCTCATATGTCTGGGCACTGCTGGGAGCCCTGTACACCCACTCCTCCTATGTATGGGCACTGCTGGGAGACATATCCACCCACCCCTCCTATGTCTGGGCAGTGCTGGGAGTCCTGTACACCCACCCCTCCTATTTCAGGGCACTGCTGGGAGACATATCCAACCACACCTCCTATGTCTGGGCACTGCTAGGAGACATATCCACACACCCCTCCTATGTCTGGGCACTGCTGGGAGTCATATCCACCCACCCCTCCTATGTCTGGGCACTGCTGGGCGTCCTGTACACCCACCCCTCCTATGTCTGGGCACTGCTGGGAGACATATTCACACACCCCTCCTATATCAGGGCACTGCTAGGAGACATATCCACACACCCCTCCTATGTCTGGGCACTTCTGGGAGTCATATCCACACAGCCCTCCTATGTATTGGCACTGCTGGGAGTCCTCTGCACCCACCCCTCATATGTTTGGGCACTGCTGGGAGATATATCCACACAGCCCTCCTATGTCAGGGCACTGCTGGGAGACATATCCACACACCCCTCCTATGCCTGAGCACTTCTGGGAGTCATATCCACACACCCCTTCTATGTTAGGGCACTGCTGGGAGTCCTGTACACCCACCCCTCCTATGTCTGGGTACTGCTGGGAGACATAGCCACCCACACCTCCTATGCCTGGGCACTGCTGGGAGACATATCCACACACCCCTATTAAGTCTGGGCACTGCTGGGAGTCCTGTACACCAACCCTCCTATGTCTGGGCACTGCTGGGAGACATATCCATCCACACCTCCTATGTCTGGGCACTGCTGGGAGTTCTGTACACCCACCCCTCCTTTGTCCGGGCACTGCTGAGAGTCCTGTACACCCACCCCTCCTATGTCTGGGCACTGCTGGGAGACATATCCACCCACCCCTCCTATGTCTGGGCACTGCTGGGAGTCCTGTACACCCACCCCTCCTATATCTGGGCACTGCTGGGGGACATATCACACACCCTTTGTATGTCAGGGCACTGCTGGGAGGCATATCCAAACACCCCTACTATGTCTGGGCACTGCAGGGAGTGCTCGGCACCCACCCCTCCTATGTCTGGGCACTGCTAGGAGTCCTTTATACCCACCCCTCCTATGTCTGGGCACTGATGGGAGTCCTTGCACCCAGCCCTCCTATGTCTGGGCACTGCTGCTAGACATATCCACACAACCCTCCTATGTCACGGCCCTGCTGGGAGACATATCCACACACCCCTCCTATGTCTGCTCACTTCTGGGAGTCATATCTACACACCACTCCTATGTCTGGGCACTGCTGGGAGTCCTGTACACCCACCCCTCCTATGTCTGGGCACTGCTCGGAGACATATCCACCCACACCTCCTATGTCTGGGTACTGCCGGGAGACATATCCACGCACCCCTCCTATGTCTGGGCACTGCTGGGAGTCCTGTACACCCACCCCTCCTATGTCTGTGCACTGCTGGGAGACATATCCACCCACACCTCCTATGTCTGGGCACTGCTGGGACTCATGAACACCCACCCCTCCTATGTCTGGGCACTGCTGGGAGACATATCCACACACCCCTCCAATGTCTGGGCACTGCTAGGAGACATATTCACACACCCCTCTTATGTCTGGGCACTGCTGGGAGTCCTGTGCACCCACCCCTCCTATGTATGTGCACTGCTGGGAGACATATCCACCCACACCTCCTATGTCTGGGCACTGCTGGGCGTCATGAACACCCACCCCTCCTATGTCTGGGCACTGCTGGGAGACATATCCACACACCCCTTCTATGTCTGGGCACTGCTGGGAGTCATATCGACCCACCCCTCCTATGTTTGGGCACTGCAGGGAGTCCTCTGCACCCACCCCTCCTATGTCTGGGCACTGCTGGGAGTCATGTACACCCACCCCTCCTATGTCTGGGCACTGCTGGGAGACATATCCACACACCCCTCCTATGTCTGGGCACTGCTGGGAGTCTTCTGCACCCACCCCTCCTATGTCTGGGCACTGCTGGGAGTCCTGTACACCTACCCCTCATATGTCTGGGCACTGCTGGGAGACATATCCACCCACACCTCCAATGTCTGGGCACTGCTGGGAGTCCTGTACACCCAACCCTCCTATGTCTGGACACTGCTGGGAGTCCTGTACAGCCACCCCTCCTATGTCTGGGTACTGCTGGGAGACATATCCACCCACCCCTCCTATGTCTGGGCACTGCTGGGAGTCCTGTACACCCACACCTCCTATGTCTGGGCACTGCTCGGAGTTCTCTACACAACCCCCCTCCTATGTCTGGGCACTGCTGGGAGTCCTGTACACCCATCCTCCTATGTCTGGGCACTGCTGGGAGACATATCCACCCACCCCTCCAAGGTCTGGGCACTGCTGGGAGTCCTGTATACCCTCCCCTCCTATGTCTGGGCACTGCTGGGAGTTCTCTACACAACCCCCTCCTATGTCTGGGCACTGCTGGGAGTCCTGTACACCCACCCCTCCTATGTCTGGGCACTGCTGGGAGTCCGGTACACCCAAACCTCCTATGTCTGGGCACTGCTGGGTAGTCCTGTACACCCACCCCTCCTATGTCTGAGCACTGATGGGAGACATATCCAAACACCCCTCCTATGTGAGGGCACTGCTGGGAGACATATCCACACACCCCTCCTATGTCTGGGCACTTCTGGGTGTCATATCCAAACACCCCTCCTATCTCTGGGTGCTGCTGGGAGTCCTCGGCACCCACCCCTCCTATGTCTGGGCACTGCTGGGAGTCCTGTACACCCACCGCTCCTATGTCTGGGCACTGCTGGCAGTCCTTGCACCCATCCCTCCTATGTCTGGACACTGCTGGGAGACATATCCACACAACCCTCCTATGTCAGGGCACTGCTGGGAGACATATCCACCCACACCTCCTATGTCTGGGCACTGCTGGGAGACATATCCACCCACACCTCCTATGTCTGGGCACTGCGGGGAGACATATCCACCCACACCTCCTATGTCTGGGCACTGCTGGGAGACATATCCACACACTCCTTCTATGTCTGGGCACTGCTGGGAGTCATGTACACCCACCCCTCCTATGTCTGTGCAATGCTGGGAGACATATCCACCCACACCTCCTATGTCTGGGCACTGCTGGGAGTCATGAACACCCACCCCTCCTATGTCTGGTCACTGCTGGGAGACATATCCTCACACCCCTCCTATGTCTTGGCACTTCTGGGAGTCATATCCACACACCCCTCCTATGTCTGGGCACTTCTGGGAGTCCTCTGCACCCACCCCTCCTATGTCTGGGCACTGCTGGGAGTCCTGTACACCCACCCCTCCTATGTCGGGGCACTGTTGGGAGCCATATCCACCCACAAATCCTATGTCTGGGCACTGCTGGGAATCCTGTACACCCAACTCTCCTATATCTGGGCACTGCTGGGAGACATATCCACACACCCCTCCTATGTCTGGCCACTGCTGGGAGTCCTATCCAGCGACCCCTCATATGTCTGGGCACTGCTGGGAGCCCTGTACACCCACTCCTCCTATGTATGGGCACTGCTGGGAGACATATCCACCCACCCCTCCTATGTCTGGGCACTGCTGGGAGTCCTGTACACCCACCCCTCCTATTTCAGGGCACTGCTGGGAGACATATCCAACCACACCTCCTATGTCTGGGCACTGCTAGGAGACATATCCACACACCCCTCCTATGTCTGGGCACTGCTGGGAGTCATATCCACACACCCCTCCTATGTCTGGGCACTGCTGGGCGTCCTGTACACCCACCCCTCCTATGTCTGGGCACTGCTGGGAGACATATTCACACACCCCTCCTATATCAGGGCACTGCTAGGAGACAAATCTACACACCCCTCCTATGTCTGGGCACTTCTGGGAGTCATATGCACACACCCCTTCTATGTCTGGGCACTGCTGGGAGTCCTCTGCACCCACCCCTCCTATGTCTGGGCACTGCTGGGAGTCATGTACACCCACCCCTCCTATGACTGGGCACTGCTGGGAGACATATCAACACACCCCTCCTATATCTGGGCACTGCTGGGAGTCTTCTGCACCCACCACTCCTATGTCTGGGCACTACTGAGAGTCCTCTACACCCACCCCTCCTATGTCTGGGCACTGCTGAGTGACATATCCACCCACACCTCCAATGTCTGGGCACTGCTGGGAGTCCTGTACACCCAACCCTCCTATGTCTGGACACTGCTGGGAGTCCTGTACACCCAACCCTCCTATGTCTGGGCATTGCTGGGAGAGATATCCACCCACCCCTCCTATGTCTGGGCACTGCTGGGAGTCCTGTTCACCCACCCCTCCTATGTCTGGGCACTGCTGGGAGTTCTCTACACAACCCCCCTCCTATGTCTGGGCACTGCTGGGAGTCCTGTACACCCACCCCTCCTATGTCTGGGCACTGCTGGAAGACATACCCACACACCCCTGCTATGTCAGGTCACTGCTGGGAGACATATCCACACACCCCTCCTATATCTTGGCACTTCTGGGAGTCATATCCACACAGCCCTCCTATGTCTGGGCACTGCTGGGAGTCCTCTGCACCCACCCCTCATATGTTTGGGCACTGCTGGGAGATATATCCACACAGCCCTCCTATGTCAGGGCACTGCTGGGAGACATATCCACACACCCCTCCTATGCCTGAGCACTACTGGGAGTCATATCCACACACCCCTCCTATGTTAGGGCACTGCTGGGAGTCCTGTACACCCACCCCTCCTATGTCTGGGCACTGCTGGAAGACATACCCACACACCCCTGCTATGTCAGGTCACTGCTGGGAGACATATCCACACACCCCTCCTATATCTTGGCACTTCTGGGAGTCATATCCACACAGCCCTCCTATGTCTGGGCACTGCTGGGAGTCCTCTGCACCCACCCCTCATATGTCTGGGCACTGCTAGGAGACATATCCACACACCCCTCCTATGTCTGGGCACTGCTGGGAGTCATATCCACCCACCCCTCCTATGTCTGGGCACTGCTGGGCGTCCTGTACACCCACCCCTCCTATATCTGGGCACTGCTGGGAGACATATTCACACACCCCTCCTATATCAGGGCACTGTTAGGAGACATATCCACACACCCCTCCTATGTCTGGGCACTTCTGGGAGTCATATGCACACACCCCTTCTATGTCTGGGCACTGCTGGGAGTCCTCTGCACCCACCCCTCCTATGTCTGGGCACTGCTGGGAGTCATGTACACCCACCCCTCCTATGACTGGGCACTGCTGGGAGATATATCAACACACCCCTCCTATGTCTGGGCACTGCTGGGAGTCTTCTGCACCCACCACTCCTATGTCTGGGCACTACTGAGAGTCCTCTACACCCACCCCTCCTATGTCTGGGCACTGCTGAGTTGGAGTTCTGGACTTTTTGGTTCCGTCCAGAGGTGTCAGGGACAACACCCGAAGACCCCGGAGTTCAACCTGTCTTGGTGCACAAACAAACAGAAACACGGGCTTCTCGATGGTGACGTCAAAGACCAAAGGTTTATTACTGCAGGGACACAGAAGTCACAGAAACTGCATACGGGCAGTGTCTAGGAGCCTGTTCAATTTGTACAAAGAGGGTTGTTCCTTATATACTAAATATTCTGCTCGGGGCAAATTCTTTACATGTTACCACAGTTCTAAACATTCGTGTCTTAAACAATAAATATTTGGCGTTGCACAGGAATCGTCAACAGTATCTGATGTCAAAACATTACGAATGAGGGGTTCCCACTAGTCCATCATAATCCTATGTCAATTCTTCATTCAAGACCCGGACCGCCTCATCGTAAATTTCGTTACCTCCCCCTAATAAAGGCCCAGAAGGAAAAGAGCAGAGCCAGGTGTGGAAGATAGAAAGACAGGATAAGAGATGTTTGTGGGTCGTAAATGGGCACGGTTACCAGCTTCGGCCGCCTAATCATGATCAGGCCAACGAACACAAGAACCAGTATAGCAGGACTGGCCTCAGGCGGGGGAGGCAGCTCTTGCCGAGTCATGCTGCCACAGCGTTGCTGGCCTAAGGTGCACGTGTCACTCGCAAGGTGAATCGCCGGCTAAAGCCTACGTGTCCTTAAATGAAAAGAGGTCATTGTGTGTCCATTGACTATGTGAGGGCAAGGAATACAAAATGGCTTCCGTGTTCTAAGATGGATACCATGGGTAGAACAGAAATGTGTTTGTAACTGGAGTGCTCTTGCTCGTAGCATAGCGAAAACACCAGGATATACTAAATGGATCATTTGCGGTCCACTGATACCAAAATTATGTATTTACGACAATGTTACAAACACGAGTAAAATCGTCACGGAACCTCAGACCCTCCTTTTGCCCTTACATAGGCAATTACTCAGTCTATATCAGAGTCAGAGTCTAATTCTATGCTCATTAGGTCAGTGACATGTTGTTGTATCATCATCCTGTCTCGTGCCTTTTCTCCTAATGCAGGTGGTTTTCTGAAACAGGTTGCAGCACAGAGACTACACAGAGCGGGACCACATTGGATAATAAGGCAGCACGAGAACAGAAATACTAGGATGACACCAATGACCATCAGAACCTTCCATCCCCACGCTGATACCAGAGTCCAAAACCACTCCATGAAGGACCAGTTTCCCTTATCTACGTGTATAGAGTCGGAAATCTTGTGTAGCTTAGAGATTGCTTCATAGACTGTTGGAGCATTATTTGGAATAAAGACACAGCAGCTCGATTGGATCATTCTGCATACCCCACCTCGATCTGCAAGTATTACGTCTAGAACCATACGGTTCTGCAACGTCATGAGACGATCCGCCTGAAGCTCAGCTGTTAAGTTACTAAGGGCACCAGCAGTTTCTGTAATAGTAGATTCAACTACCCGTGTTAGTTGACGTAGATTTCTACTATTGGCCATAGGCCCCCAAAACGGAAGGAAACCTTTGAAAAAGTCTCCAGCTTCTTGACCAGCGGTATCTTCCTTGCTGAAGACACCTCTTGCTACTCTGGTTTTGTGATAATCTGAAGAAGCAGTGTATGTCGGAGGTAACAATCGAGCAATATAACATGAACCTGAGAAGTCAGCAGGCAGCCATGTATAAGCTCTGTCCTGACAGATGAAGTAGGTACCCCTAGCAGTCAGAAAGGCAGGGGAGGAGTTAGACGGAAATACGTAAGTCTCAACGCACTCACTCCTCCCTAGCTGAGCTCTCGGATTTCTCCCATTTCCTTGCAAACAGACTTGACCTCGGTGAGGCACGACCCAAACTGAAGTGGAGCTTTTACGCTTGCTTTCTCCCAAACTAAGGCGATACTCTGTAGAGTTCCAACTCAAATACACCCGTAATTCATCTCTAGGGTAAGATGGAGTATTATTGACGTCTTTAATCATATCAATAATTCCCTGGACTAAAGCTTTGTTGGCTGAGTTGTATTTAGTGGACCGTGGTGGACGCGGAGGATAGGTCTCAAGGGCATATGAAAAATTGGTCTGAAAGGCCTGAAATGATCCATTGTAGCTAAAAGGCAAGACTAGATAGGGAATGCCTTTATCCATAGTGTGAGGTATCAAGCCACACACCCAGCAGTCTGTAGTATTAACTACCAGTTGGTGTTGATGCAAGAGCTGTACAAATGTATTGTTAATAAATTCTGAGCGTCGAGCTTGTTCGTGTTCAGGAAATGAGTGAAAAGAATGCATAGAAGAAACCGTAGAAGTAGTAGGATCAAGGGGAGGTACTGTAGTTACTGGCATAAAAATCAAATGTACACCAAAGATGATTCCACCCACCAACGTTATCAAAACAATTAAAAATGTAACTGCACATTGTATTAGAAAGCATTTGCTGTGAAGTATTCTGTACAGTCTATTTCTGCGAACATAAATTACATTTTCTTGTTGCAGCTCAGGAAGCTCCATCTTCTACGACCGTTCGCGACCACTGATGATGTGTACGTAGATGAAAATGCCTCTATCAGCCCTGGGAGTTCCCAGAACTAACAGAAAGATCGACCTTGCGTTTGACCCCCGCAGATTCAACTAGGCACACAGCCACGACCCTACGGCCACCCAGACGGCAAGGCAATTTTAAAACAAAAAGAAACAATACAAAGTATTAGCAAACTTCCTGGCTGGAGGCAATGTATAGCAAATTCAAATTTGAAAATAGGCAGTTTCCTGCTTTATTTGTCCATATTGCGAGAACGTAAGTTGTATCTCAGTTTTGCAGGAGCTGTCTGATCTGGAAACAATGTATTTTCAGCTGACGTTGCAATGTTCACGTTCGCAGATGGCAAATGTTCTTTTGGTGCAGATGGCAAATGTTCGTTGGGTGTGGATGACAAATGTTCAGGGTTCAAAAGAGCAGTTTCAGGAGGAGAGTCAGAATTTGGTGAATCCGTGATCAGTTCCGCATCGCTGAAAGGTATGAACCTGGGGATTTGTTCCGTTTCAGAGGCACCGATTCCTTTCTTTACCCAGTTGTCGTAAGGAAGTGGCAGAGGCACACGTTTGGCATGTGTCGTATGGATCCAGTTTTTCCTTCCGGCCACACGAATAGCAGTTCTCGTTGCTAGTAGGACTTGGAAAGGGCCAATGAATCTGGGCTGAAGATTTTTCGTTCTTGCAAAATTTTTGATGACCACCTGATCACCCGGTTTCAGCTGATGGCCTGGACTCTCCGGTGGCTTTGGCAATGCATCGAAAACCTGTTGGTGAATAAGACTCAATTTAGCAGTCAAGTCGAAAAGGTAATCAATTAACATTGGGTATTCCAGCTGCTTGAATTCTTTTGGTCTAGGTACCCCCCAAACATTTGCAGGACGACCAAAAACTATTTCATAAGGACTAAGCCCTACTCTAGAATGTACGGTTGCTCTTGTTGATAGCAAAGCCAACGGCAATGCGTCTGGCCAGGACAAACCCGTGGATGCTTGTATCTTAGCAAGTTTCAGTTTAAGGGTGCCATTGTAACCCTCGACTAAACCCGCGGACTGGGGATGATTCGCACTATGAAACTTCTGTCTAATCCCTAGGCCGGCACACACACTCTGCATAACTTTCCCTACGAACTCACTTCCGTTATCTGACCATACAATCCGTGGCATTCCGTATCTGGGGAAGTATTCTTTAAGAAGAATTTTGGCAGTGGATAAGGCAGTATTGTCCTTTAGCGGGTATGCTTCGATCCATCTGGAGAAAGCACAAACTACCACTAGGACGTATTTCAGGTTATTACAACGATCCATGTGAATGAAGTCTAGCTGGATCACTTCAAAGGGGCAGGAAGGAGGAGCGAAGTGACCTGCAGGTGTGGGGATTCCCTTGCCAGGATTATGCACCAAGCATACCATACAATTTCTCACCACTCTCTCTGCACACTTACTAATCCCATCATTCTTCCAGACCGGAGCCAACATCTTACAAATCCCTTTTGAACTGATGTGCGCTGTTCCATGTGCCATCGTCACTACTGCAAGCACATACGCATCAGGCAACATCCAACACTGTTGTTCCGACAAGTCAATCCAACACCCACTCGAGTCCAATTTACCCGTGCTCTCTCTCCATGCAAGTTTTTCCTCCTCAGTCGCCTCTTTCTGAATTTCCTTCACGCTTTCCACTGTGTCTTCACACATTCCAGACTCAGAAATCCATCTTGCAGACGTTGCAACATACATTCTACTCATCATATTTCTAGCTGTCTGTTTTGCAGTCTCATCGGCAAAAGCATTCCCACGACCAACATCATCCGTGATTGCTTTATGAGCACTGCATTTCACAATCGCAACTTCAGTCGGCAAGGTTAGAGATTCCAACAAGTCATTAACTAGCTGACCATGTTGAATCTTAGTCCCATGGGACGTAATGAAACCTCTCTCTTTCCACAAGCGGCCAAAACTATGGGCCACGCCGAACGCGTACTGACTATCTGTGAACACATTCACTCTCTTTCCCTTAGCTAAAACGCACGCTCTTGTTAGCGCGATCAATTCTGCAGCCTGGGCAGAATTCTGACTCACTCTTGCAGTCTCCACAATCGTACTCAAGGTCGTTACTGCATAAGCAGCAGTCACATCACCATTCTCCAATTTGAAGCAAGACCCATCAACATACAGCGTGCCATCTGGATCTGATAACGGAGTGTTTTTTAGATCAATTCGTCCTTTTGTTTCTTCCTCAGTTTTGAAATAACAGTCGTGTGGTTCGGAATCACTCGACTCTTGGCTAGTCGGCAACAATGTTGCTGGATTCAATACATTGCATCTTTTGATCTGAATATGACTAGCTAACAGTGTCAGTTCATAACCTGATAATCTAGCACTGGTAAGGTGTTGCGTCTTGGTTCGGTTCATGAGTGTATCCACAGCATGAGGAACCATAACTACTAGCATGTTGTTCATTACTAAACCAGCAGATTGTCGAATGGAAGCTGCAGCTGCGGCTGTAGCTCTCAAGCAACTAGGCAACGCTCTAGCTACCGGATCTAACGTTGATGAAAAATACGCACAAGGGCGTTGTTTATCACCAAATTTCTGCGTCAAAACACTCAATGCACAACCTTCTCTCTCGTGGACATAGAGCGTGAATGGCTTACTGTAGTCGGGTGTACCCAATACAGGTGCTGAACACAGTGCATTTCGTAACTCAGAAAAACTCTGCTGACATTCAGCAGACCATGGTACCGGACTCGGAACACCTTTCCCAGTCAAGGCTACCAATGGTTTTGCTAAAAGAGAATAATTTGGGATCCATTGCCTACAATATGAGGTAATACCTAAAAAGGCACGTACTTCTCTCTGCGTGCTAGGAACATTCATCTGTGTAATTGCTTTTATTCTCTCTGGGGTCAACTTCCTTCCCTCCTTTGACAAGAGATGACCTAGGTAGGTCACTTCTTGGCAGCAGTATTGCATTTTTGAAGGTGACACCTTGTGATTCAAATCTGACAAGTGATGCAATAAAGAAATCGTAGCTGTTTTGCAAGTTTCTTTGTCATCAGCAGCCACCAGAAGATCATCGACATATTGTACTAAAGCAGAACCAAGAGGAAGTACGAAGGAATCTAACTGGCTTTTTAATGCTTGACTGTAAATGGATGGGCTTTCACAATAGCCTTGTGGAGCGCGTTTAAACCTAAAGCTTCGTCCTCCTAGAGAGAAACCGAAGATATCTCTGCTTTCTTCGGCTATCGGAATGCTGAAAAAGGCATTTTTCAAGTCGACAACCGAAAACCATGCTGCTGTAGCAGGAATCAACGTTAACAATGCAGTAATGTCTGGTACCACAGGAAACTGTGGAATCACAATTTTATTAACCTCTCTGAGATCAATTACAAACCTATATACTGGAGGTTTTGTAGGGTCAGTTCGTTTCAAAATAGGCAGTACAGGACTATTACAGACATTACCTCTGGTTTCTTCTATAACGTCTTTCTCAATCAGATCATGCACTATCAGTAGGAGCGCACGCTCACCTTCACTAGAGATTCTGTATTGTGGAATTCGTGGAAGTTTGACATTTGCTTTCAAAGTTACTACATAGGGTGGAATTTCCAATAGACCTACATCATTAGGACCAGTCGCCCAAAGAGTATCAGGGAGTGAACGCAGCTCTGGTGGGAGCGCATCCATCGACAAGTACATCGGAGAGATTATTCTTTTACCCAACGTAAGCTGTACTCCTGCTGGAGAACAGTACAATGTCGCGTACAGGCGTTTTAACAAGTCTAAACCAAGCAGATTTTCGTTACAACCTGTCGTCAAAATCAGGGGTGCTTTCAATTGACAGGGTCCAACAGAAATAGACAAAGGACCAGAAACAGGGTTGTGAACAGGGGCGCCCGAAAAACCTACTGAAACGTTTGTTGAGCCAGACAAAGGTGCGCCAGGGAGTTTCGCATGTATGATAGAACTTTTTGCTGCACCAGTATCCAACAGAAACGGTTCGACTATACCTGATGTTGCTACTGCGACATAAGGCCCACTCTGATCTACTGGAACTGATACTACTCCCTCTCTTTGTCTATGGCTGTCCTAGTACTCACTTTGCTGAACTTCCTCACTAGCTTCATAATAGTCTTCAACATGATATTGTGGAGACCTATTCTGTTGGGCAGATTGTCCATTTCGCTGGTCGAAATAATTAGAAGGGCGATCACTCGTCTGCGGAGGCATAGCACCTCGTCCTCGACCTCTAGAGTTTTGCATAGAACTACCACGACCTCTCTGAGCTGCCGCAGCATTATTTTGTGCCCGAACTGGACACTCATTTTTGTAATGACCTTCCACTTTGCAATAAGCACATTGATTCCATTGGTATTGTGGTCTTTGAAAATTATATTCCGTTCTTTGATATGACCCTTGCTGCATATTAGTCTGATTCGTGCGAGGCGGATAAGCTTGCTGTAAAAGTACTTTAGTTTTTAAATCTTTCGTCTTTTTATCTGATTTTTCCTTCTCTTCTTTATCCCTATTTTCATAGTACTGGGCAGTCGCAAGTATTTGCGCAGTCGTAGAGACAGCCCACGCACTTTCAGAATTCTTTAATTTACCACTAAGTTCTGGTAACAGATTGTGCACAAATTTATCAACAAATAATCTCTGGCCTCCTTCTGTGCTCATATCCTGACCACTATGATCCACGAAAGTCTCCTCGAATCTTGTGAAAAAGTCTGAGACGCTTTCGTCTTTCTTTTGTTTGCACGCGGACAATTTGTCCCAGTTAACGCGTAATGCTGGCATCAAGGTTTTCATTAAATCGATTATTCTACCAGGCAAATTAGCAATTAGGGGTTCTGGTTTGGAACCACCTATTTGTTGACCATCCGCTGCAATTATAGCTGCCCAGTCACCACCTAGGGCAACTGGATGATTCTCTTTACGAATTTTAGCCCAAATTGGTTGCGGTACTACATTACCAAATAGCAGATCTATGTCAGCAAGATTCAATACACAAGCGTCAACCGTTTGAGCCAACTCTTTGTAGTACCCTGCAGGATTTTTACGCGGATCTGGCAAGGCCTGTTTCACTGCTAATACTTCAGCTCGCTTCCATGGAATATGTATCCATACTCTCTGGAATTGTGCCGGAGCGGCTGCAATACCAAGGTTTACATTAGCTTGCACAGCTTCACGCCAAATTGGTGGAACCTCTCTCATTGGGTATTGACGATTTTGTTTCGTACTGCGTTTCCCTAACTCTCTTGGTGAACGAAGGGATGAGTCGGTTCTATAACTTAGAACCAGTTCCATCGCTTCTTTTATATTTTGTCCAACTATCATACCTGCAGCAAACTCTTTCTGAACATTAATTAATTCTTCTAGATTTGATTCAGGGTCATCCTCTTCCAATTCCTCAAGTAGAAGGAAACACATTTCATCGAACACATATCGTTGTGTCGGTTCATTCCATTGCATAAATGTATCTAATACATCTCGTACATTATATCTTCCAACTTTTGAAACCCATCTAAGAGCAGTGGAATCTAATATTCCTCTTTCTTCAGTACTGGGAAGCTGACTACGCCTCTGTACAGAGTCAGAGGTAGGAGTCTTAATCAGAGTTTTATAGAAGGGAGATAGAATATTAGAGACAGAATCAGTGATTCTCCGACGAACAGAAAGCGGAGTCATAATATTAGCAGAGGCAGTAAATAGAGTAGCAGTTGGAACAGATATATTAGGAACAGTAGGAGTAGCAGGAAAAATAGCTTGTGAAGTAGCAGGTGTGAGCGACACAGGCATAGGTAAAGAAGCCGGCAACCCTAGAAGAGGGGTTGTCGAAGGAACATTAATATTGACCACAGGAGGTACAGGAACTTGATTCAGGGGAGCGGGAACACCAGGTTGTCCAGCAACCGGTAATTGAACATTCGGTATAGGTGGAGCCGTAGCACCCTGTGCATACGGTGGGGGTGATCGTAACAAGTAAGACAGCAGGGGATCATTTTCAGGGTCCTCTACTATCTTAGCCGTACTCGATGGTAAAGCAGGATAGCACTTGTCTATCGCTAAATTACGCTCTCTATTGGCCACCTCCATCGCTTTTTCAGACTCGTTGAGTTGCAGCTGTCTAGCAGACTGTTCTAAAGTCAACTCTTGCTCTTTCTGTTCTTTCTTCAACTTTTTAATTTCTCTCTGTTTAGATTCTTTTCGCCAATAACGGAAAGAATCAAACATTGCCGGCCGGGCTTTCTTCTTAAACAACCTTCTTTCTAGATTATCGAGAACTTCAGGTTCAAAACTACCATGTAGTGGCCAACTAAGGACACCATCTTTCTCTGTGAAGCGGATCCATACCTCGTTATAAGAGATAGGGCCCACACCAAATTTGCAATATAGATCATAAAGGGGAGTTCCAATCGGAGGAACCAAACACGAGTCCTCCAACTGGGAATCACTGTTGCAACTAAAACAAGACAACATACAATTTTTCCGACTTACCATTTTATAATCCGGAACACAAAACAAACAAGACACAAACAGAAAAGATGCGCACTCGAACCAAGAACTTAGGCCTACCAGAACTGACAAATGTATCGATACCTGAACTGAACAGAATGATTATCGTAACCAGAATAACCAGTGATAATCTTACAGAACTGAACTGAACTGAGAACTAAAAGGATTATTCAAACACGAGCAACCCTCACAAAATACTTAACTGAGGTACTGAAGACGTCACCAAGGAGAAACCCGTCACGTCTCGCCGTACTAAGGACTGCACCTCGGGTCCAAGACAGGGCGACGGTCAAGGCAACGGACCACTGCAGCCGTCTGAACGGGAACCCTCGTGGAAGAGAACGTCGGGGCCACTTTTGCGATATGCCGGGATCGATGAAGTGGGGCGCCTCCCTCTGAAATCTTCACACGAAGCTCCTCGAACTCTTCAGGCTTTTGGACCGGTACCGAATGACGTCGCCCCACGTTGGGCGCCAATTGGAGTTCTGGACTTTTTGGTTCCGTCCAGAGGTGTCAGGGACAACACCCGAAGACCCCGGAGTTCAACCTGTCTTGGTGCACAAACAAACAGAAACACGGGCTTCTCGATGGTGGCGTCAAAGACCAAAGGTTTATTACTGCAGGGACACAGAAGTCACAGAAACTGCATACGGGCAGTGTCTAGGAGCCTGTTCAATTTGTACAAAGAGGGTTGTTCCTTATATACTAAATATTCTGCTCGGGGCAAATTCTTTACATGTTACCACAGTTCTAAACATTCGTGTCTTAAACAATAAATATTTGGCGTTGCACAGGAATCGTCAACAGTATCTGATGTCAAAACATTACGAATGAGGGGTTCCCACTAGTCCATCATAATCCTATGTCAATTCTTCATTCAAGACCCGGACCGCCTCATCGTAAATTTCGTTACCTCCCCCTAATAAAGGCCCAGAAGGAAAAGAGCAGAGCCAGGTGTGGAAGATAGAAAGACAGGATAAGAGATGTTTGTGGGTCGTAAATGGGCACGGTTACCAGCTTCGGCCGCCTAATCATGATCAGGCCAACGAACACAAGAACCAGTATAGCAGGACTGGCCTCAGGCGGGGGAGGCAGCTCTTGCCGAGTCATGCTGCCACAGCGTTGCTGGCCTAAGGTGCACGTGTCACTCGCAAGGTGAATCGCCGGCTAAAGCCTACGTGTCCTTAAATGAAAAGAGGTCATTGTGTGTCCATTGACTATGTGAGGGCAAGGAATACAAAATGGCTTCCGTGTTCTAAGATGGATACCATGGGTAGAACAGAAATGTGTTTGTAACTGGAGTGCTCTTGCTCGTAGCATAGCGAAAACACCAGGATATACTAAATGGATCATTTGCGGTCCACTGATACCCAAATTATGTATTTACGACAATGTTACAAACACGAGTAAAATCATCACGGAACCTCAGAGTGACATATCCACCCACACCTCCGATGTCTGGGCACTGCTGGGAGTCCTGTACACCCAACCCTCCTATGTCTGGACACTGCTGGGAGTCCTGTACACCCACCCCTCCTATGTCTGGGCATTGCTGGGAGAGATATCCACCCACCCCTCCTATGTCTGGGCACTGCTGGGAGTCCTGTACACCCACCCCTCCTATGTCTGGGCACTGCTGGGAGTTCTCTACACAACCCCCCTCCTATGTCTGGGCACTGCTGGGAGTCCTGTACACCCACCCCTCCTATGTCTGGGCACTGCTGGAAGACATACCCACACACCCCTGCTATGTCAGGTCACTGCTGGGAGACATATCCACACACCCCTCCTATATCTTGGCACTTCTGGGAGTCTTATCCACATAGCCCTCCTATGTCTGGGCACTGCTGGGAGTCCTCTGCACCCACCCCTCATATGTTTGGGCACTGCTGGGAGATATATCCACACAGCCCTCCTATGTCAGGGCACTGCTGGGAGACATATCCACACACCCCTCCTATGCCTGAGCACTACTGGGAGTCATATCCACACACCCCTCCTATGTTAGGGCACTGCTGGGAGTCCTGTACACCCACCCCTCCTATGTCTGGGTACTGCAGGGAGACATATCCACCCACACCTCCTATGTCTGGGCACTGCTGGGAGACATATTCACACACCCCTCCTAAGTCTGGGCACTGCTGGGAGTCCTGTACACCCACCCCTCCTATGTCATGGCACTGCTGGGAGACATATCCATCCACACCTCCTATGTCTGGGCACTGCTGGGAGTTCTGTACACCCACCCCTCCTATGTCCGGGCACTGCTGAGAGTCCTGTACACCCACCCCTCCTATGTCTGGGCACTGCTGGGAGACATATCCACCCACCCCTCCTATGTCTGGGCACTGCTGGGAGTCCTGTACACCCACCCCTCCTATGTCTGGGCACTGCTGGGGGACATACCCACACACCCCTCGTATGTCAGGGCACTGCTGGGAGGCATATCCATACACCCCTACTATGTCTGGGCACTGCAGGGAGTGCTCTGCACCCACCCCTCCTATGTCTGGGCACTGCTGGGAGTCCTGTACACCCACCCCTCCTATGTCTGGGCACTGCTGGGAGTCCTTGCACCCACCCCTCCTATGTCTGGGCACTGCTGCTAGACATATCCACACAACCCTCCTATGTCAGGGCACTGCTGGGAGACATATCCACACACACCTCCTATGTCTGGGCACTGCTGGGAGTCCTCTACACCCACACCTCCTATGTCTGTGCACTGCTGGGAGACATATCCACCCACACCTCCTATGTCTGGGCACTGCTGGGACTCATGAACACCCACCCCTCCTATGTCTGGGCACTACTGGGAGACATATCCACACACCCCTCCTATGTCTGGGCACTGCTGGGAGTCATATCCACCCACCCCTCCTATGTCTGGGCACTGCTGGTAGACATATCCACACACCCCTCCGATGTCTGGGCACTGCTAGGAGACATATTCACACACCCCTCTTATGTCTGGGCACTGCTGGGAGTCCTGTGCACCCACCCCTCCTATGGCTGTGCACTGCTGGGAGACATATCCACCCACACCTCCTATGTCTGGGCACTGCTGGGAGTCATGAACACCCACCCCTCCTATGTCTGGGCACAGCTGGGAGACATATCCACACACCCCTTCTATGTCTGGGCACTGCTGGGAGTCATATCGACCCACCCCTCCTATGTTTGGGCACTGCTGGGAGTCCTCTGCACCACCCCTCCTATGTCTGGGCACTACTGGGAGTCATGTACGCCCACCCCTCCTATGTCTGGGCATTGCTGGGAGACATATCCACACACCCCTCCTATGTCTGGGCACTGCTGGGAGTCTTCTGCACCCACCCCTCCTATGCCTGGGCACTGCTGGGAGTCCTGTACACCTACCCCTCATATGCCTGGGCACTGCTGGGAAACATATCCACCCACACCTCCAATGTCTGGGCACTGCTGGGAGTCCTGTACCCCCAACCCACCTATGTCTGGACACTGCTGGGAGTCCTGTACAGCCAGTCCTCCTATGTCTGGGTACTGCTGGGAGACATATCCACCCACCCCTCCTATGTCTGGGCACTGCTGGGAGTCCTGCACACCCACACCTCCTATGTCTGGGCACTGCTCGGAGTTCTCTACACAACCCCCTCCTATGTCTGGGCACTGCTGGGAGTCCTGTACACCCATCCTCCTATGTCTGGGCACTGCTGGGAGACATATCCACACACCCCTCCTTTGTCAGGGCACTGCTGGGCGACATATCCACACACCCCCCCTTTGTCTTGGCACTTCTGGGAGTCATATCCACCCACCCCTCCTATGTCTGGGCACTGCTGGGAGACATATCCACTCACCCCTCCAATGTCTGGGCACTGCTGGGAGTCCTGTATACCCTCCCCTCCTATGTCTGGGCACTGCTGGGAGTTCTCTACACAACCCCCTCCTATGTCTGGGCACTGCTGGGAGTCCTGTACACCCACCCCTCCTATGTCTGGGCACTTCTGGGAGACATATCCACACACCCCTCCTATGTCAGGGCACTGCTGGGAGATATATCCACACACCCCTCCTATGTCTTGGCACTTATGGGAGTCATATCCACATACCCCTCCTATGTCTGGGCACTGCTGGGAGTCCTCTACACCCACCCCTCCTATGTCTGGGCACTGCTGGGAGTTCTGTACACCCACCCCTCCTATGTCTGGGCACTGCTGGGAGACATATTCACCCGCACCTCCAATGTCTGGGCACTGCTGGGAGTCCGGTACACCCAACCCTCCTATGTCTGGGCACTGCTGGGAGTCCTGTACACCCACCCCTCCTATGTCTGAGCACTGCTGGGAGACATATCCACACACCCCTCCTATGTCAGGGCACTGCTGGGAGACATATCCACACCCCTCCTATGTCTGGGCACTTCTGGGTGTCATATCCAAACACCCCTCCTATGTCTGGGTGCTGCTGGGAGTCCTCGGCACCCACCCCTCCTATGTCTGGGCACTGCTGGGAGTCCTGTACACCCACCGCTCCTATGTCTGGGCACTGCTGGGAGTCCTTGCACCCATCCCTCCTATGTCTGGGCACTGCTGGGAGACATATCCACACAACCCTCCTATGTCAGGGCACTGCTGGGAGACATATCCACCCACACCTCCTATGTCTTGGCACTGCTGGGAGACATATACACCCACACCTCCCATGTCTGGGCACTGCTGGGAGACATATCCACCCACACCTCCTATGTCTGTGCACTGCTGGGAGACATATCCACACACCCCTTCTATGCCTGGGCACTGCTGGGAGTCATGTACACCCACCCCTCCTAATGCTGTGCATTGCTGGGATACATATCCACCCACACCTCCTATGTCTGGGCACTGCTGGAAGTCATGAACACCCACCCCTCCTATGTCTGGTCACTGCTGGGAGACATATCCTCACACCCCTCCTATGTCTTGGCACTTCTGGGAGTCATATCCACACACCCCTCCTATGTCTGGGCACTTCTGGGAGTCCTCTGCACCCACCCCTCCTATGTCTGGGCACTGCTGGGAGTCCTGTACACCCACCCCATCTATGTCGGGGCACTGTTGGGAGACATATCCACCCACAAATCCTATGTCTGGGCACTGCTGGGAATCCTGTACACCTAACCCTCCTATGTCTGGACACTGCTGGGAGTCCTGTACACCCACCCCTCCTATGTCTGGGCACTGCTGGGAGACATATCCACCCACCTCTCCTATGTCTGGGCACTGCTGGGAGTCCTGTACACCCACCCCCCTATGTCTGAGCACTGCTGTGAGACATATCCACACACCCCTCCTATGTCTGGGCACTTCTGGGTGTCATATCCAAACACCCCTCCTATGTCTGGGTACTGCTGGGAGTCCTTTGAACCCACCCTTACTATGTCTGGGCCCTGCTGGGAGTCCTGTACACCCACCCCTCCTATGTCTGGGCACTGCTGGGAGTCCTTGCACCCACCCCTCCTATGTCTGGGCACTGCTGGGAGACAGATCCACACAACCCTCCTATGTCAGGGCACTGCTGGGAGACATATCCACACACCCCTCTTGTGTCTCTGCACTTCTGGAGTCCTATCCACACACCCCTCCTATGTCTGGGCACTGCTGGGAGTCCTGTACACCCACCCCTCCTATGTCTGGGCCCTGCTGGGAGACATATCGACCCACACCTCCTATGTCTGGGCACTGCTGGGAGTCCTGTACACCCACCCCTCCTATGTCCGGGCACTGCTGGGAGTCCTGTACACCCATCCCTCCTATGTCTGGGCACTGCTGGGAGACATATCCACACACCCCTCCTATGTCTGGGCACTGCTGGGAGTCCTGTACACCCACCCCTCCTATGTCTGGGCACTGCTGGGAGTCCTGTACCCCCACCCCTCCTATGTTTGGGCACTGCTGGGAGTCCTGTACCCCCACCCCTCCTATGTCTGGGCACTGCTGGGAGCCCTGTACACCCACTCTCCTATGTCTGGACACTGCTGGGAGACTTATCCACACACCCCTCCTATGTCAGGGCACTGCTAGGAGACATATCCACACACCCCTTCTATGTATGGGCACTTCTGGGAGTCATATCCACACACCACTTCTATGTCTGGGCACTGCTGGGAGTCCTCTGTATCCACCCCTCCTATGTCTGGGTAATGCTGCGAGTCCTGTACACCGACCCCTCCTATGTCTGGGCACTGCTGGGAGTCCTGTACACCCACCCCTCCTATGTCTGGGCACTGCTGGGAGACATATCCACACATCCCTCCTATGTCAGGGCACTGCTGGGAGACATATCCACACACCCCTCCTATGTCTGGGTACTGCTGGGAGACATATCCACACACCCCTCCTATATCTGGGCACTGCTGGGAGTCCCCACATTTCACATGAGTTGTTTGTATACTCACCAGGCTTCAAGACTCCATCTATTCCATGTACTCCCACTGGTGGTAGCAGGGCCATGACCTTCTCCTCCCAGGGCTGGAACTGTACTGGTCTGCGTGGTCCACCACCTCCAGTGTGGTGGCTATCGGCGTAGTCCTCATCCATATTGCGTTTGACCATCCTCCGCAGACCTTACCACCTGGCCTGGCAATCCCCCCTGGTGCCCCTGATGGGTGCAACAGCATTGACCCTATTGACGATCCTCTCCCACAGCAGTGTTTTGTCAGCTATGCTGGTCTGTTTGACCAATGTGCCAAACAGCTGTGGCTCTACTCTGATGACTTCATCTGCAAGGATCTCCATCTCCTGGTTTGTTAACTTTGGATTCTTTGGTGCAGACATGTTGTGGGGTGATTGTGATTGGGGGGTGATGGTGTGTATGGATGGGGGTGTGTGGGTCTGTGTATGAAAGGGGTGTGTGGGTCTCAATACGATTGGTGGTATGTGTGAAGGTGGATGTGTGGAGTTGTTGGTGTGTTGTCAGAGTCTGTTTTGTGTGTGTGGGCCCTTTTTAGTGGTCCATTTGTGGGTGTGGCTTAGTTTGAATTTTTTGATGGGTGTGCTATAAGGGGTGGGTCTGAGTTGGGCACTCTGTTTGCCACTTTGGCCAGGACATTGCTTTGCAATGGTTTGTACACAGGAGATATGTTTTTTGGTGTAGGGCGATTCGTTTGCGCTGTCATTGTGCTGTTCTAGGGGTACGCGTGTGTTTTTTGAGGGGGTATCCGATTCATACTTTATTGTGTGGCTCTCTCATAGGCGACGTATTTACGGGGTACGCGTGTGCTTCGTTGATGGGGGTTCGTTTCGTACTTTATTGTGTGGCTCTCTCATACGCGATGTATTTACAGGGTACTCGTGCGCTTCGTTGAGGTGGGGTTTGTTTCGTACTTTATTGTGTGGCTATCTCATACGTGACGTATTTATGGGGTACGCATGCACTTCGTTGATGGGGGTTCATTTCGTACTTTATTGTGTGGCTCTCTCATACGCGACGTATTTATGGGGTACGCGTGCGCTTCATTGATGGGGGTTCGTTTCATACTTTATTGTGTGGCTCTCTCATACGCGATGTTTTCACGGGGTACGCGTGCGCTTCGTTGAGGGGGGTTAGCTTTTTATTTGATTGTGCGGTTCGCTTATACGCAATGTTTTCCGAACAAATCTCACTTCATGCGCGACAGCGTTTTCCCGTACGAATGGCGTTCACGGTCTCCTGTCCGGCTAGTACTTGGCGGGTCGTTCGGCATGTTTACAAATCGTACGGTTCACTAGCCGAGTCTGTATCGTATGGTTCTTCACTTGTTTTTCGTACGGTTCGTAAACATTCGGCCAGAATCTTTGAAAACGGATCATACTACGCAATTCGGACGGCTTTTTGCGAATCGTATGGAAACGGCTATAAATACAAATCGTAGGACGGTTTTCTTTCCGGAATCGACCCCTAAGTATGAGTTATTATCTATATGAATAAATGAAGTGGTGTTTTTTTAAGTGTGTAACTGAGTAAATGTTAGTATGATGAATTGTTTGCGTGAGTAGGATGACTGCATAAGTGAATAGGATGTGTGATGGTGTGTAATGTCGATATAGTTTTATAAGTATATTTGATAGTGTTCTATTGATCTTTGTCAGCATGTATGATTGAATCTATAGGTAAGTGTTTAGATGTGTGTTTAGATCTAGGAATCACTGAGTGGGTTTTTAGAAACTTGTATTCGTGTGTCAATGGTTTCAAATATGGTACTCTGTATTTTATAGTGAGTGATGAACGGTTATACTAGTGTATGATGAGGTGTATCAGATTGTCACGTGGATGATGTAATCAGTGATGTCATTTGAGATGTCATCAGTGATGTCATCAGTGATGTCACTGACCATGTCATGAATGATATAATATGTGACATCATCAGCAGTGGACTGCGGGCGCGCAGATTATAGTTAGTAGAACTAAGTATAACGGAGGCATTTAAATGGTTTTGGACGAGTGAAATGTCCAGCTAACTATAACGCCCCTGAAACCTATGTTTTTTTCAGTGAATTTCTAAGGTTTTTTTAAATACTAATTCCTAACTATAACATGCCTGAAACCTATGTTTTTTTCAGTGAATTTCAATGGGTTTTTTTAATGCTAATTTCTTAATTATAATGTTTATTAAACCTAAAGTTTTTTCAGTGATTTTAAATAATCATTCCATTCTCATCCTGGTGACAACAGCCGATATCAACAGTTTTCTAGCAATAGGTTCAGCAAAAAAAATCCGCACAAATGACAACTTACAGTATTAACATGCAGAGTAGGCATTCCCTTGCAAAAATGACACAAAAACACCACTTCCCGAAATCTTCAAAGAGTAGCAAAATCTGGGGTGCAATCCAAAAACAGGTAATAAGATGCATTAGCAGTAGGAATCTAACATTTGCCCTATACTGGTGTAAACCATGACAACTACCTACAGTGTGAAAGGGAGCCCAGCTCAGAGTCACATCTGAAGACCAACACATGTCATAGAGTCATTGATCATGCAGCTCCGACACACAAAAAAACACAATAATCACTGCCACCAACCTCAAGTTGTCCCCCCGTCCACCCCCATCCCTACTACCACCGAGGCAGCGCAGAACAGGACAGATGACTTTCCAAAAATGACATGGTCCCTCAGCCACAGAATAGCTGAATGTTGGGGAGTGGTGGCAACCAAGTATGTATGAAGGATGCAAGTCACCCATCAATAATAATGCACACAATACCAAGTGTAGCAGTGATGTGCTGGACAGACCTTACTATGCAGAGCAGAAACCTCCCCATGTGTACATATACTGCTGATACTTGTAGTCTTGTGCATAGTGGACGCAACCATGTTACCTCAGGCAGTGGAAGGATCACGGTTATGTAGCTGTGTTGTCCCCCCTGGAAGCGGAAGAGGAGTGGGCTGGTCCAACGTACGCCACTCCAGCTTAGAAGTATGAATAAATAGGCTGGGGCTCTGGCATGGTTCACTTGTGGGAAAGTCAAAGCATCTGCCAGAGTGGCGGCCCTCACTCTACCACGTGGCTGCTACCATGACCGCGGGCCACCTCGACACAGGCCCCCTGCGAACTCAGCGGCACAGCACCGCAGATTTTTGTCTGTACAGACTACTGCCTTCGATCTACACTACGGACTGCAGGGTTCCCAGCATGAATTCAGCCTTGATTTATTAAATGAACAGAGAATTGTACTCTTTGTCCTTGAATTTTGTGAAGAAGAAGTGACAAAATGACAGATGACGCAGTCCAGTAGGCAAGACACATTGTACCAGTGCGGCCAGCCCAGACCATGCATCATCGCAGGCTGCGCACACGCTGAGTCCTTCAGGTGCCACTAACTCACTGCACCATAAGTCATCGCCACATGGCCTTATTAAGGCAGATTTCTGTAGACAAAAGACATTGCTACCAGTGCGGCCTGCCCGGACCACACATCATTGCAGGCTCCACACAAGCTGGTTGCTTCAGGTGCCACTAGCTCAGTGCATCACTTATCATCCCTGGCTGCACACATGCTGAATTGCCAATAACTGTGCAGCTCAACTCAACGCCACATGGCCATGGGCCCTTGCTGACCTCTGCCTCCTGCCTACACTGCTGTCATCAGGGCTCACAATTAAAATTGAGTCTTTATTCAATAATTGCAGAGTGCAATAGGCAACTAACTATAACATCCCTCAAACCTACACAATATCCTTTTAGTATCCTTGCTTCAAGAACTTGTTTTATATCAGTTATAGCTTTACTACAATGACCAAATTCGTCTTGCAAGTCCAAACAAACACTGAATGGCAGTCTGCATTGCGGACAGCTGAGCTCACAATTTGAACTATAACGTCCCTGAAACCTACATGTTTCGACAATGTATTCCGTTTTTCATGTTTTCTTCCATACGCCTACACTGCGGTCAGCCGAGCTCACACTTTGAATTCCGTCTTGTTTTATTAATTGCAGAGCGAATTGTACTCTATGTCCTCAGATTTTGATAAAATAATGTGACAAAAAGCATTCATTGATGTCTGTGCTGACTACAGCTTCGATCTACACTGTGGATAGCAGGGCTCACAATTCAGATCGAGTCACAATTGCAGATGACGCAGTCCAGTAGGCAACAGACATTGCTCCCAGTGCACCCCACCCGGACCACACATCATCGCAGGCTGCTACGCACGTTGAATGCTTCTGATGCCTGTACCTCAGTGCACCACAACTCATAGACCCTTTTTGAACGAATCTTTTGGGTATGATTTAAGATCTGCTGCCCCAACCTCAGTGCACCACAAGTTATGGACCCTATACGATAGAATCTTTTGTGTATTATTTCACATGTAGTGCTCCTACCTTACTGCAGCACAAGTCATAGACCCTTTATGATGGAATCTCTGTGAATGATCCAATGATTACTGCTGTACTAGTTACCAGCACCAACCATTCCCGGAGGGCTGGCTTACACTCACCCCACATGCACCCAGCACAGACATCACTGGACAATCATGTGCCCATGGTAATAAAAA
Organism: Lissotriton helveticus; assembly: GCF_964261635.1. Classification (NCBI taxonomy): domain Eukaryota; kingdom Metazoa; phylum Chordata; class Amphibia; order Caudata; family Salamandridae; genus Lissotriton; species Lissotriton helveticus. The sequence continues at coordinate 1,709,083,025 of NC_136063.1, read as the reverse complement.
GGAGTCAAGCGCACGTGCCCATACCCAGTTCAACTCTGTGCCCGTGTGTTCATTATGTTTGCAAGATGCTGCCCCTGCGCCCTACCACATTACATTGTGCTGTACACAGCATATGCAACCATGTTACCTGTGGCAGTAGGAAAAATGTTGGTTATGTAACTTTCTCTCACTCATTCTATAAGTACAAACGTAGAGACAGGATCATTAGAGTACTGCAAGCAAAGTGTATAGTAAATTTCTAAGTGAGTGGGTATTGCCGGAGTTTTTTTTTTGTTGCATATTTATATAGCGCAAACTCGACCCAAAAGTGTTTCAGCGTTTTACATGAGCATCATATTTACATTACACATTCAGGCACACAGAGATTACGTGATTTGCCCACAATCACAGGATGTGGACGCGACCCCGAGGCTCGAACCCTGGCTTCCAGCACCAAGTTCGGCAGTCTAGCCGACGGACCACATAAGTGCATATGTTGGCGTAGCCTAACTTCAAACACGAGCTTCGTTCTAATTAGCTGCCAAAAACTGCAACCTGAACTTTCCTTGGCCCTGTATTGCTACAGCTACAACACTCCAGTGAATGTGCAATAAACATTCATATCCACAGAAATGCGTCATGTGCACCACCTTTCATGTGTGGATCAGTTATTCCCCGTACCTTCCATGTTGGCCATGTTGTGGGACTTCACTCACAGAATGACACATTTGCGCTCGCAACACGGACACCCACATCAGTTGATTCCTCATATACCTCATGACGGAGCCACGCTCATAGCTTCGGAGTCATTCTTCACAGCCTCACACAGTACTAGCATACCCCACCCCAGCCCACTCCGCTTACAGGAAAGGACAACAACGTTGCATGGCCCAGATTTTCATTGTAGTGATCTGCTGGTCACATGTCTAGTTGTCAGTACGCCACAGCCACTATCTCATGGCTGCTATACACTCACACCACACCCATCCAGCACAGGCATCACAGGACACGTGACCCTCCTAGTGAAAAATACCAGGCACATGTGCTCGACGCCATTTTAGAGTTGCTGGCAGCGGCTGCACTGCGGCCGGCACAGGCACACAGCCACATAACGGTGAATTTTGGTCCACTGAGGTAGGGGCATTGTAGTTGCTGGGCGGGTATGCAGCCTACAGTGATGGCCCGTCCCGGTGGTCCGGACACCTCATGTATTGTGTGCCCTGCTTGACCGCAATGTAGGCCTGAGACATGCAACACAGGGGGCCTACCGCCACGTGTGTAGCCTCACTAGTCACTCAGTTAGTAGCACCGGAAGTACTGAGCGGGTGAGCAACCTGCGATGATGATGGGTGCTCAAGTATGTCCTTTGCCATGGCGATATCAAGACTCAGCACCAAATGTGAGACTTCTTGGTTGCAAAGCGGGGCTGCATGATGTGGAGGATGCCCTGTCCGCAAAAAGGTGAGTAGCGAGGCCCAGGTGAGCAGCAGCGGTCAGACACCTCTGGGCGGCGGGAGTGGATGGAGTGCAGCAGCCTGGATACAGAAAGGCGACGCAGCGATTTAGGCGTACACAGTCGTATATACCCTGTCTTATTGCATTTTTTTTTTCCAATAGCAGGACATTTTTTAGAGTTTGCCAAATGTCTGTCGCTTCCACATCTGTAGCAAAGTAGTGGAGTATTTATTTTTACATACTTTGTACCCTTAAATTTGCCATCTTATTTTGACAACCTTTCCTTTCTCTGTATTTTTAGGGCTCCGGCCCACGTTGCAGTGTGCAGCACTGCTTGCGCAGCGAGAGCCCTTTTGTGTGGGGTTTTCAAAGGTGATCACCCACTTGTACTTGTGATCAGCTTTCACCGTCAGGCAGTGGCTTTCAAGTGTTTTTAAAAAAAAAAAGTCAAAGGCGGGCGCATGTCCTGCCTTTGTAACGCCCATTCCCGATGGTGTCTAGCATGCGCAGCAGCGCACGTTCATCTTGCTGCTGTGCTCCCTGCCCCCGCTCCTCTGTGGTACTCGTGCACCACTTGTTCCCCCACTGCTCGGGACTGGCCTGGCCCCTCACCCGTATCTGCGCGTAGATATTGAAGTAAGGATCGCGACCCCCCTGTCCTGAGGCAGACACAAGGATAGCATTCCGCAGCCCCAGCAACAGCAGCCAGTGGGCAGCGGTGCTATAGCTTACGCTTACCTTTTCAAGTATATTATCTTCGGGGACACAAGTGAGCAACGCCCAGTCCTCAGGTGAGGCGGGAGGTGGCCTCATGGACAGTGCAAGCATTTCTATACTGTTGGAGCTGATGACGTGGGTCAGAGCGACACGCACCACCTCCCACACCCAAGCCTTTCGGATAGCGCAGGAGGGATCTCCTCCTCTGTGTAGGGTACCCTTTTCCAACACTGGCCCCCAACAAGAGAGTATATTGCAGTTCCGGGGTGGGCAGGTTACTCTTCTACACGTTTAAAATAGAAGAGGTGTTAATGGGTGCTTGCAAGGCATGAAGGATGCGAGTGATGAGCGTAGCAAGGAGGTACCCTTGAGTGCATCCAGCACTTCACAGATATCCCAGGGTGCTTGTTTCTCCACATGCACAGAAATCATTTATAGATTATAATTTTGACTCACTTGGGGAATTGGGTTTGAGTGCATTGGTTCGTACTGGGACACAGGTAGAGCATGCATTCAAATTTTCATAGCAAGGTGCCCTGGATACTCGCACCAGGGTGGCTAAGTAGCAGTGCTGCCTACTGCTGGTCACATAAACGTTTAAGTGCCTAATATCACAGGTAGTGCATCTGAGTCATCAGGCACTGATCTCCTTGTGAAGGCGTGGGGGAGTGATGGGGACGGAAAGTATTCTAGTCCTGACTTGGCAGGGCAGGTATGAATGAACATGCGAATACTACATTTAACAAGCATTTCACTCAGATTGGAGGCCCGTAACTAGTTACAAACAATAGAATATTTTAGTAATTGTTGGTAAATCGAAGCCCATTAAAATAGTTGGGACCATGCAGGTGGTTGTGTTTTTAATGAGGGGTGGGGGGGAGAGGGCAGTGTTATTATAGTCCGGATTAAGATAGTGGCAATTACCAGTAATAATATCTTCCTTCGTGTTATTCCTGTTAAAAAATCTATGTCATACATAAGGGTTTCTGCTATATCACTTTAACTTGAACTCTTTCATAGAACAAGCATTTGCAATGCAATAGGTCTCACAATATTAAAGTTTCAGCTATTGGTGTTGCATTATTTAACAATGCCAATAGCTCAAACTTTAATAGTGCGAGACCTATTGCATTGCAAATGCTTGTTTTTAAGGAGCTACGGTGTGTTTGCAGCATTGAAGCATGCAGACACGAGCGTGATATTCCTCTCACAGCTCGTGGCTGATTTGCGTCGCTTTGGGAATGTTATGTTTTAAATGTGAAAAGATTGGGAAGTAGAAATTGATGCATACAAGACGTGTTCTGAGAATCAATCCACATCAAGAGAGTTACCGTCTCTGTGTTTTCATTCCTGCATACTGGACTTTCCTACAATTACTAATTCTCTACTGTCTTTCAGATGTGGAGCTGCAGGGTACACTATGTCCCTGCACGTGGTGGGAGACACACCGGTGACAGAAAGGTAAGCTGCGAAGATTTTCTTCAGTGTCTTTCTCTCACTCTTTCTCTCTCTCTCTTCCTCTCTCCTTTGATGAATGCATGACGCACAATCTTATCTTGCTTTTTATCTAACAGGATGTGTCTTGCCAATTGGCGTCCCCCCAACACCACCAGAGCTTAACGCCTGTAGAACCTGCGATGATTCGTGGCCATCCTGACAATGCCTGATAAGGTTGCTTCGGCACGTGGTGGACCCTCTTTCACACACGACAGTGTCACAAGGTGAGCAGAGAAGCTTCTTTCTGCAGCAGAGAATAGTCACCTCTGGGCAGTGGGAGTGGATAGTGTGCAGCAGCCTGAGTGAACAGGAGCAGGCAAACACCTCTAGGCAGTGGGAGTGGATGGGGTACAGCAGTCTGGGTGTGCAGGAATGGGCAATCACCTCCGAGCAGTGGGAGTGGATGGGGTGCAGCAGTCTGGGTGCACAGGAACGGACAGTCACCTCCGGGCAGTGGGAGTGGATGGCGTGTACCAGTCTTGGTGCACAGGAACGGGCACTCACCTCCAGGGCAGTGGGAGTGGATGGGGTGCAGCAGTCTGGGTGGGCAGGAATGGGAAGTCACCGCTGGGCAGTGGGAGTGGATGGGGTACAGCACCCTGGGAGCAAAAGAGCGCACAGACACCTCCTTGCAGTGGGAGTTGATGGGGTGTAACAGCCCGGGTGCGCAGAGGCGAAACAGAGAATTATGCGTGTGAAGTTGTATGTACTCTGCAATTACTAATTGTAGACTGTCTTTCAGATTACTAAACTTGAAGGTGCACTATGACCCGGCACGTGGTTGGACACACACCGGTGGCAGGAAGGTGAGCTGCAAAGATTTTCTCCAGTGTCAACACTCCCTCTCCATCTCTTCCTTTCTCTCTCTCATACTTTCTCTCTCTCTCTTCCTCGCTCTCATTCTTAACTTATAAGGCCATATTATCAAGAACGGCGACAACACTGGCTCTAAGTTGTGAAACCAACTCTCTGTTGTGTTCAAAAGGGATCCATAAGGTAGACACTCTCCTACAATCAACACTCCACTTGAATTGTGAGCACTGCTGCCTGTAGTGTTTGCTCACACAACAATGACAGAAGGTAAGAAGAGCGGCCTTGGTGCACAGGGCCACCAATTGAGCACAGTGCGGCGAGAGGGGTGGGGTGCATCAGCCTTGCTGAACAGGTGCGAACAAACAATATTGCCATGTGTCATGATGCGATCTCTGACCTCATTGAGTCTCATCTCTGTCTCATTTTAAAGACCTGTTGGACCGTACTGTAGGCCTGAGCCAGCAGGCAGCGCTGCCCTACCGACACCTCTTCAGCGCGGTGCTGCGAGAGGGGTGGAATGCATCAGCCAGACTGCTCACGTGCGAATATGTGATATTGCCATGTGTTATGATGTGATCTTTGACCTCATTCAGTCACATCTCTGTCTCATTTTAAAGACCAGCTGTACTATAAGGTAGGCCTGAGCCTACGGGCAGTGCTGCCCTACAAAAACCTGTTGAGGGCGGTTCTGCTGGAGGGCAGGTGCACATGCGAAAAGTCGATGTTGCCGTCCGTAACGATGTGATCTCTGACCTCATTCAGTCACATCGGTCTAATTTTAAGGACCTGCTGGACCGTACTGTATACCTGAGCTAGCGGGCAGGGCTGCCCTACGGACACGTGGCGTTGGCTTTTAGGACACTGTAGTGAGCTCCTTACTGAGTGTATATGCACACAGGCTCCTGCCACTGCATTACACGCGAACATTATGCTTCTAGCATGTGCTCTATTCTTTTGTATGTAAACCTTACCATAACATATTATTATTTAACATTGTGTTTTCCTGTGCACTCCAACTAATCTTTGAACCACGATTACCACTAACAGTCGGTTGATCATACTTCAAAAACGAAGGGTGCACTCAACTCCTATTTTCTATCAACCTTGAAATAAACCTTCATTTACCTCCAGAAGTTTCCACCATTAAATTATTTCTCCCTTTACAGAAATTCCATTGATTGACTCAAAACTGGCTGAGCAGGAGCTCTCCCCGGAGCATTCTAACACTTTCCATGGCAATATCAAGACACCGTTCCATTTTGGAGATGTGGTCTACCATACAAAAGTACTCCGGACTCGGAGCTTGCACCAACATGTCGTGGGACACACCAGTGGTGGCAGGTGAGCAGTGAAGCCTCAGTGTGCAAGACCTACAATTGAGCACAGTACGGGGGAAGCGATTGGGGTGCATCACCCTGGGTGCACAGGTGCATGCAAGCGATTTTCCAGTAGCTAATAATGTGGGACTATATTATCAAAGAACGGCGATAATATTATCACCACTTTAGCGACAGGATCTGCCGATAAAGCGACGATAAGGGGTTGATAATATGCCTTTGTGAATTCCCATAGAATCCCAGGTTCACACCAAAACCTGAGCTTCTAAGGGAATTCACAAGGGCATATTATGAACCCCTTATCACTACTTTAGCGGCAGTTTCCTGCCACTAAAGTAGCGATAATGTTATCGCCCTTCCTTCATAATATGGACCATAATCTCTGGCTTCATGTATTTAATTTTAAGAACTTCTTAAACCACACTCTTTCTCGCAGACCCCAGCATCCTAGACAAACACTAAGGGCTGAGTACAATAGGCCGACGCTCTGTCTCCTCCTCCCTCTCTTCTTTTAACTCTCCCGCCCCTTCTCCCTTCCACCAACTCCCCCTCCCTTCCATTTTCACTATGGTCCTTTCATTTGAACTAGCTTTCTTTACCTCTTCCACATAGCACACATACTTATGTTTATTTTTTGTCTTGCAGGTTTCCTTCACTGCTTCCACTGAAGTGCAACCCACATTTTTTTTATTATACTGTTCTATTAAAGTTACATTTTTATTTAGTTCTGTTTTAATAAGGGTTACTTAAAAAAAAAAAAAAACTGAGTGTATAGGGTCTTTTTCTGACAACACTTGTCTATTATTTATTGTGATAATCATCTGTTTATAGGAGATTTTAAAGACAACAGTATTTAATATTAGAATGCACCTACAAAGCATAATGTAACTAACTGTTAGACAAATGAAGCCTGGGTAATTGTACAACCGCAAAGGTTCCATGAGTGTATCACTTTATAACACCATAAGTACTGCCCGTGTGATTACAGAACAAATAAGGCACTGCCTCGGACCACCGAGGCTTCAGTGATTGCCGAGGCCCACCCTGCATATTTAAATATGGACCCGGAGTATAGTGATCCCTGGAATTAAGTTGGCCTTGAACCCCCCGAACAATTAGTAAACAATACCCGGGAAGGTGGTTCTCTCCTAGACTAAAAAATGTCTCTGTTCCCTTCCGCACCCAATTCACATGTGACATTAAGATCCCCAATCCTACAGAGACCCTGCAATACAATAATTGGATTGGCCACAGAACATTACCCACCAGAGGCCTTATTTAAAAGAACGGGTGAGACCCCGCTTTTTTATTTTGTTCTTTTCTCTCCATTTTTACCATCCGCATCCCCTCTATTACAGGGATACAAGGTTTTCTTCCTCTCACTTCAAATAGTTGAACACGTATTTGCTATCACAGGGTGAAACACAAACGTCCAGCGAATGCACACCCCGAGACGTTGTATGAGCTGCGTCTGAGAGGTCGCCCTCCCTAGGACCATGATGCATTTGTTATTATAAACGCATACTAACACTACTTACACACGTGTAGTACAGCGACCAGAGTGTAGTGAAGAAGCAGAGGAAGCGCAGAATCTAAAAATATAAATCCTACCAGAAGTCGGATGACCAGTACTTAATTTGTAAAAGAATAAGTGCCGGGGCTCAAAGTTTTACTAAGAAGAGAATGGTTGGTGCTACTGAATGTCAGCGTGCTGAAAGCCAAGGCAGCCAGGCTCGGACAGGCCTATAAGGCAATCAGGTAGTGATGGGCTACTCTGACAGGTCGGAGTATGGGCCTTTTTTTTGGGCTGTTTGTGGGTGTGTTTTATGGTCTACTGGGCTGGTATTAACTGTTGATTTCCCTGGTATTGAACCAAACATTATCTACAGCAAACTCAAATTCACGAGGACTTCCATATCTTAAATGTTCTTCTACAGCGTTCTTTACAAATACAAAGGTGCCTCAATTTGCATACATTGGTTTATTTTCTAGCTGACTAATTCACTAATGAGGGCAACTTTTACTTTGGTGTCTGCGCACATTTTCTGTCCTAGTCCGACCCTAAATTATGCATATTCTTGATTCCACTTTATGTCTTTTTCAGTACTGAGTTGTATGACGGGAGGTTTAATACCCTGGCTGACTCTTTACCAGCTTTTCTAGCTTTTCAGAGGTGCTAGTTGTAGGGAAGCCATCATATTTCCCCAGGGGCCTCTAGATGACAGAAGGGAAAGCAAACAGAGAGGAGGGAGCGCTGTGTACATTAGGAGCAAAAGGAGTACACAACTCTTCAAATTAACCTCATGCGAGGGCGCGATCATCAGGCACAGGCATTCGAAAACCCATTGTACAATTTGCTTGCTCTGTGCTGTGCTCGTCAGTGGGCAATTCTTTATCGATCCCAGTCAGACACTGCTGTTTCACGTTTTGTGAAACGCTTCACCATGTGGGCTTCACTAAATACTTCATGGGTATTTAATTAGGAGACGGGATTGTGGGCATTCCAAAACCCAGTGAAGTAGAGAGGGCCATCTCCACCACCAACCCTGCCACGCTCCCTTTCCGAAAATGCTTTTATTTTCAAAATACCAAAAAATTAGCTCTACAGTTAGTGCCTGTTAAGAAAACAAAATCATTACTTACTTACTGAAATTTGGTTTAAAACAGAGGCCTGCTGCTGCGCTGCGCTGCACGCTGCTTGCTTGTTTAGTCCACTAAGCGCTGTACCTCCGCAATAAGCTGGGGGAGTGAAATGTGGGGACACTGCTCTGCATTGGTACGAGGCAACACTTGACGATTCAACGCAGTCAAGGAGGAATGGGATGAGCCTAAAATCCATTGCTAAGCACCGGCACAAATTAAGCACTGCAGTTCAATGAGCCGATGACCCTGATATGACGTGCAGCTCCCCGTGTGGAAAAGCAATTGGGTTTGCATTTTGAAAGAGAGAGCAGGTTTCCCTGCTCTCTCTTTCAAAATCCAAACTACAGTTTGCTATGACAGGGCGTGAGCCATGAGGCTCCCACCCTGCCATAGCAAACAGCAGTGTCCCGGGGGTGGGTACCCTGGGACACTGCAGGAGCCGGCCTTGGGAGTGGCGCCGGGCTTGGGGGGCCTTTGAACCCCCCACCTATTTACTATTGAAGCCCCATGGGATGGCGATCCCTGGGGCTGGGGGGGCCTTTGAGCCCCCCCACCCATCAATTTAGTAGCCCGGGGGGGTAGCGATCCCCAGGGCTAGGGGGGCTGTGAGCCCCCACACATATTTCATAAAAGCCCAAGGGTGTGGCGGTCCCCGGGGCTGTGGGACCCCTCTGGGCCCCCCATTACATTAAATATTTTTGCCCCCAGTAATTGGCCACCCTAGGGGCTAATTATCAAAGAAGCGCGGGAGCCCGCGGTTCACTTTTTTTTCACGGCAGGATCCGCACACCCTGCACAGATTTTGTGATTTTTAAAAATAATATATATTTTTTTGCTTGGGGGTACTTCTGGGACCCCCTAAGCAGGCCTAGGGGGTCAGGGAGTTTCTACCCTGCCCCCTTTTTAGGTTTTGCGAACTTGTTGCACTAATTTCTTGTGCCTCAGTTCTACTGAGTGGTACAAAAAGGGGGTGGTGATGGACGGAGCATCTGAACCAATCAAACACTCACACCCAGTCAACAGATCTGGGTTTAATCCATCACCGTTCTATAGCCCACTCTGCCACCCAGGTTCAGACATGGCCATATGCAAATCAGTCTGACCCTGTGCCTCATGAGAACAGTCCAGCCTGAACCGCCAAGCCATGCCTTCCCTGGACCGGAAACACGCTTCCTAGGACCGGTTTATGGCATTTCAGCCGTCTTCAGCCAGGCTTGCTTGAATCCAGTGGCTAAGTGAGCAAGGGACTCACGTCTGAGCATACCCTTCCAATTTATGGTGAACAAAGCGGTACAAAAGGGGGTGGTGATGGACGGAGCATCTGAACCAATCAAACACTCACACCCAGTCAACAGATCTGGGTTTAATCCATCACCGTTCTTTATCTCACTCTGCCACCCCAGTACAGACATGGCCATTGGCATATCAGTCTGACCTTGTGCCTCATGGGAACAGTCCAGCCTGAACCGCCAAGCCATACCTTCCCTGGACCGGAAACAAGCTTCCTATAACTGGTTTCTGGCATTTCACCCGTCTTCAGCCACGCTTGCTTGAATCCAGTGGCAAAGTGAGCAAGGGACTCACGTCTGAGCATAACCTGCCAACTTATGGTGAACAACGCGGTACAAAAGGGGGTGGTGATGGACGGAGCATCTGAACCAATCAAACACTCACACCCAGTCAACAGATCACCACCCCCTTTTGTACCGCTCAGTTCTACTGAGGCACAAAATGGCTGCCAACACTTCCTAGTTTGGAGTGTTGACAGCCAGTTGACAGCCAATTAGCATGCAGCTCATGATCGGAAGGTTTTTTTTTTCGCGGCATGATCCGCACACCTTGCGCAGATTTTTTTTGCCCTGGGGGTCCTTGTGGGATCCCCTAAGCAGGCTTTGGAGGTCAGGGAGTTTCTACCCTGTCCCCTTTTTATGTTTTGCGAACTTGTACTGATTTCATGTACCTCAGTTCTACTGAGGCACAAAATGGCTGCCAACACTTCCTGGCTTGGAGTGTTGACAGCCAGTTGATAGCGAATTAGCATGCAGCTTGTGATCGGGAGGATGCGCGCAGGGTGCGCACAGGGTTCGCAGATCCACTGCGGCCATAGATATATAAGTGATATTACTTTTGATTTTCTCAGCAACTGTTGAACGGATTTACACCAGTTAACAAAAAGGCACTTGTCTGAACCAAGGGCTAACTCCCTCTATGCCAAATTTGGTGTAATTCTGTTCAGCAGTTCGAGCTGTAGCTGCGGCTAAAGGTTCCAATGGAAAATTGCACGGGGAAAACACATTTTGAGACCCCCCTTTTTTCTCGGCCCAGGCTTGACGAATCACCCCGACACTTAGAGGATAGAAGCAGACCGGAGCTGGCCATAAGTTTTGACAATTTCGCAAAGATTCGACAACCAGCGCCAAAGTTATTGAAATATAATGTTGGGTTACACATGTTTGTGGGGTAAATAAAACTTTTGCCACTTACCCCTGGAGTGCGTGTAACGTTTTCTTAACGGAAGTGATTTGGAGCCATAAGTACCTACCGCGAGTATCGGCGCGGGAAACTGCACCCGCTTGCGAGTGCCTCGTGATTACCGATGCGACTTTGGAGCTTGGATATATATATATATATATATATATATATATATATATATATATATATATATATATATATATATATATATATATATATATATATATATACATATATATATATATATATATATATATGAAGAGAGGATCCCAATCCTGTCAATAGTCGACAGGCAACAGCAGGGTGCAGACCTCAAAACGCCCCATCAAACGGTCAGCAAGGCTCAAGAATGAAGCAACTCCAGTGAGTAAGCAGGAAAAAACGTTTTAATATGAGATAACGCGTTTCACTCCACAAGGGAGCTTGTTCACATAGGGACACTCAAAAAAAGTGTAGGTATATATACAAAGCATAGGGAGGGGCCTATTTTAGGGAACACGCCCAAAAATTAAAAAAAGGGGGAGGTAAAGAAATAGTGCACATGGGAATTTTAAAGTGATACACGCATGACCGTATGGTATATACAAAGATAAAAGTGGCAGTTGCAGAGAAGAACAAATAATAACAATAAAGCATGTGGAAAAAATACAATAATTGGACACATGATGGTAAATGTAACAGTGAAAAGACTGGCAGAATATGCGCAGACACAGACTAAACGAATCGCAACCTCTAATAAAGGTAACACAATGGTCCACAAACAAATAACCTGACAAAGTGCCAGATATTAATAAAGTCCCAAACAATTAGGACCCAAAGAAGCAAAGGTTAGTCAAAAATATACAATTAACCAAAAGTGTCAACAAAGTCAGGGCATGGTGCCTGAAATACAAATAACCACATTGCTATAGAAAAGAAGACTGCCTCATCAGCTATGAACCCCACAATCATTTCAGTCATGTAGTGCAACAAAAAAATGATAAACATAGGATATAAATATACCTCAAAATACAGAAATACAGAAAAAGTGATTATAAAAAATTGAAAAAGACAACAAGAGAAACAGCCCAACCCAAAAAATTATAGCAAGAAAATAGAAAAAAAGAGAGAAACAAAGAAGAATGAAGAATGAGGCAAAATGAGTAGGTGCTAAAAAGAGCCGAAAGTATGATTCACACAAATGCAGAATCAAACAAACATTATGTTTCCAAGAATCAAAACAGCATCAAAATAATCATTGCTGGTAAATATCAGCCACAAAGTGCCACAGCAACTAGAACAAGAACCAAATTAGTCACAGTCATTGGAAAGAGAACAGACGCCAACCAGAATCGTATCCAATTATAAAGCAAAATTTAGAGGAAATTTCTCAAATCCTCCGTCAGATTAAGACCATTAGGGGCCTTGGTGTCAAGTGACATGATAAGCTGTGATTCACGCTGTCTCAATAGTTTTTCGCGGTCACCACCCCGACTTGGTTGGGGTACCGAGCACAAAACAGTGTATTGTAAATCCTTCACTTTCTTATCATGAAAAGCCTCAAAATGTCTAGCCACAGGGTAATTGCTGTCGCTGTTAACAATTGCTCTAATATGCTGGAGGATTCTTTGGTGCACAGGCAGCTTAGTGCTCCCAATGTACTCCAGGTCGCAAGTGCATTTGAGCTTGTAGACAACAAACTCTGATCTACAGGTTAAATATTCATTGATCAGGATAGGTACATCACTGAAGGCAGTGACATATTGATTGGTGTTGGTGGCAAAATTACAGGCACGACAAGATGTACATTTAAAAAAGCCCATTTTGTTGATTTTGCTCGGTTTTGATGGATTTTCTGGTGCTGCTCTATCCAGAGCATCACGCATAGAAGGCGCACGTCTAAATGTGATGGTAGGTTTTTCAGGTAATAGAGGGCCAAGAATAGAATCAGTCAGAATAATAGGCCATTCGGTGCCAATGATGCGCCTTAACTTACGCTCCTGTGAGCAGAAAGTAGTAATCAGTCTGACTGTACAAAGAGAGGTGTCCTGTGAGCTGTTAGTGCTAGCAATAGTGGAATCGCTGGATGTAAGAAGCGAAGCACGATCTACTTGTAAAGCCCTAGCTAGCGCTTGGTCAAGGATTGCTCTGGAATAGCCTCTCTGTATGAAGCGCTGTCTAGATTCCTCAAGGCATCTTGTAAGAGACTCCTTATCACTGCAGATTCTGTGAATTCTAATGAATTCACCATACGGAATACTGCGAATGGTATGTGATGGATGAGAACTGCGAGCATGCAAAATAGAATTGCCCGCAGTACTTTTACGATGCAATTTTGTCTCAAGTTTATCATCTTTGATAAAAAGATGAACATCAAGGAATTCCGCCTCATTCACATTCACATTGGCAGTAAATTTTAGGTTCAGAGAATTGGCGTTACAGTCTGATACAAATAACAGGGCCTCTTCCTCCGTCCCCCTCCAAATGATGCAAATGTCATCAATATAACGCCAATAATGTTCAATGTGAGATGACCAATGTGCGTGTGTGGATCTGAGCTCGTGCTCCTCCCACCAACCCACATGAAGACATGAGTAGCTGGGGGAAAAACACGAGCCCATCGCCACCCCACGCAATTGATGATAGGTGTTGTTCTGGAAGCGGAAAAAATTGGAGGTTAGGCACAACCTGATCATTGAAATAAGCATAGCATTGTGTTCTCTGAAACAAATAGCACGTGTGTTAAGATAGTATTGACATGCACTAATACCATGGTGATGATTGATAGAGGTGTAAAGTGATTCAATGTCCAAGATTAAAAACAAAAAATCACTGCACCACTGAACGGTTTGGATCTTGGTTAGGAAGTCTGTAGTATCCTTCAAGTAGGAAGGGAGACTTGCAACATGGGGCTGAAGAAAAAAATCCACATACTTGGAGATGTTCTCTGTCATACTCCCTATGGCCGATATGATGGGACGGCCTGGTGTAGGGGTGACCAATTTGTGAACTTTAGGTAAAAAGTACAAACAAGGCGTAACAGGGTGGTCTTTTGTGAGATAGTTGCACTCCTCTTTAGTTATAAGATGAAGTCTCTTCCAAGTGTTCAGTTGTTTACGTATGTGATTTTGGCTTTGGACCATAGTAAACTGAGATGACAAAATGTAGCAGGTGGAATCAGATAAGTGTCTCTGAGCTTCCTCAATGTAATCAGAAGTCTTCCACAGAACAGTATTACCGCCCTTATCGGCACTCTTAACAATCACATTGTGGTTCGATTTAAGTTTGTTGATTAACAAGTTATATTGTTGGTCATTGTACTTAACTTGTCTGTGTTTGCCCAAAATAGATCTGTTAAGGGCTTTAAGTTCAATGATGACCCGATCACTGAAAATATCCACAGCATCACGTGGCATCAATGGAAAGAATGTCGATTTCGGTTTAAAGGGTGTAGGTACTGTACGATTCACATTGACCACCTGGCTAACAGTTGGAGCAGGTTGAGAGGAGTCATCACAAGCTAGGTCATATAGATTTTGCAGGCCGACGATGTCATGTACTTGCAGCTGCGGTGCCATGTTGGTAGAGATTTCACTTGTCACTCCTTGTTTGCGTTTGGCCTCAAGTTTAAAGTACTTGATGAGTTTGATTTTTCGTACAAATTTGTAGAGATCTATCCGAGTTTGATTATAAGAGAATCTATTGGGTGGACAGTAAGAAAGGCCAAGAGATAACAACTGTTCTTCCGCCTTAGAAATAGCAGTGTCAGTGAGGTTGATGACGGTGTTATCGACAGTGTCAATTATTTGCGCCAATTCCTGTTGGTTTTTCTTTGCGAGGTATTTTTGTTTGTGAATCCTCCGCCTTGTGCGCCTGCGCTGGCTGACTGATTGCCGGCCTGGTTTTGAGGATTCCGGGAGCGCAGGGAGTAGCGCCGGTCCTCGTTTACAAAACCCAATTCCTCCACCACTGTGTAGTTTTTGCCTATGCTGGAGGTGATTGAGGATGTTGAGGCTCCCTCGTCTTCGCTATTGGAGGTTAAGGAGTTAAGTGACAAATTGTCGCTGTTGTCACTAGTTAGCCCTGAGACTTGATTGGTGGCGGCAATCTGACCGCCTGCTGGCTTTCCGCAGTTGGATAATGCTTTGCGTTTTAGGTTATCATACTTTCTAGAGAAAGTAAAAATTCTGCCAGTAGCGTAGTCGTTTTTGTCCCTGGCAAACTTAGTAATTTTGCGTTCTATTATAGTATCCTCCAATTTTTTAATGCGGATTTCAATCTCTGATTTGCTTTTGGCTATAAAATCAGTTTCTCCAGTGGCCTCCAATAGTGCTTGTACTTTGTCGATTTCTGCCAATAATTTATTGCGGTCAGATTCAGCGTATTTTATTAGAATTTTGACCGAGTTCATAGAACCTTGTAAGCTATTGTCCGCCCATTCTTGCAGCATCAGGGGGTCAGGGTTTTCATAGGTCGGAACAATAAGATTTCTTAATCCCCTGGGCACCCTATTTGCATCTCGGTACTTCTCAAGTGATTTTTTCTCCCACCACTTTGCAAGCTCACTGCGAAGTAATTTCTCGAGGTTCTTGATTAGAGTCTTTGTGTCACTGTTTGCGGTGATTGATGCAGCCTCATTAACGACCGGGATACTCGCCGAGAGGCTTTCAAATCGTGCCTCAGCAGTTGCTTCCCTGGTTCTGAGTGCGTCACTCGATAACATAATAGTAGTCGTTTAATACACAAACACGTTTTTTTATGGGATGAATAGAATTCCCAAACCTGCAGCGATAAAATGAGCAAGCCGTTTGAAAGATAGCAGGCGAATCCCGTACCCCGCTAAGGTGGAGCAGTTGTATAGACAGATATACGGCAACAAGGCGGGAAGTGTCCGACAGGAATCGGTGTCCGGTAATTCCGCCGAAAAGCAAACGGCCAAACACACGTTCACCACGCCTTGACGGACACACTCACCTCCCACGAAGCCAGTAATAAAGCTGTCACCAAAGTATAGTCCAGCGGGGGGGCACAGCAGAGCTGATTCTCGGAATCCAAGTAATTGTGCGCTTAAAACAAACGCAGATAGCTGCGCCGACGCTGTGCCTCAGGTCAGCGGGAGGGTCCACAAGCCGGAAGCAGCTGATCCCGGCAAAATGATGAAGAGAGGATCCCAATCCTGTCAATAGTCGACAGGCAACAGCAGGGTGCAGACCTCAAAACGCCCCATCAAACGGTCAGCAAGGCTCAAGAATGAAGCAACTCCAGTGAGTAAGCAGGAAAAAACGTTTTAATATGAGATAACGCGTTTCACTCCACAAGGGAGCTTGTTCACATAGGGACACTCAAAAAAAGTGTAGGTATATATACAAAGCATAGGGAGGGGCCTATTTTAGGGAACACGCCCAAAAATTAAAAAAAGGGGGAGGTAAAGAAATAGTGCACATGGGAATTTTAAAGTGATACACGCATGACCGTATGGTATATACAAAGATAAAAGTGGCAGTTGCAGAGAAGAACAAATAATAACAATAAAGCATGTGGAAAAAATACAATAATTGGACACATGATGGTAAATGTAACAGTGAAAAGACTGGCAGAATATGCGCAGACACAGACTAAACGAATCGCAACCTCTAATAAAGGTAACACAATGGTCCACAAACAAATAACCTGACAAAGTGCCAGATATTAATAAAGTCCCAAACAATTAGGACCCAAAGAAGCAAAGGTTAGTCAAAAATATACAATTAACCAAAAGTGTCAACAAAGTCAGGGCATGGTGCCTGAAATACAAATAACCACATTGCTATAGAAAAGAAGACTGCCTCATCAGCTATGAACCCCACAATCATTTCAGTCATGTAGTGCAACAAAAAAATGATAAACATAGGATATAAATATACCTCAAAATACAGAAATACAGAAAAAGTGATTATAAAAAATTGAAAAAGACAACAAGAGAAACAGCCCAACCCAAAAAATTATAGCAAGAAAATAGAAAAAAAGAGAGAAACAAAGAAGAATGAAGAATGAGGCAAAATGAGTAGGTGCTAAAAAGAGCCGAAAGTATGATTCACACAAATGCAGAATCAAACAAACATTATGTTTCCAAGAATCAAAACAGCATCAAAATAATCATTGCTGGTAAATATCAGCCACAAAGTGCCACAGCAACTAGAACAAGAACCAAATTAGTCACAGTCATTGGAAAGAGAACAGACGCCAACCAGAATCGTATCCAATTATAAAGCAAAATTTAGAGGAAATTTCTCAAATCCTCCGTCAGATTAAGACCATTAGGGGCCTTGGTGTCAAGTGACATGATAAGCTGTGATTCACGCTGTCTCAATAGTTTTTCGCGGTCACCACCCCGACTTGGTTGGGGTACCGAGCACAAAACAGTGTATTGTAAATCCTTCACTTTCTTATCATGAAAAGCCTCAAAATGTCTAGCCACAGGGTAATTGCTGTCGCTGTTAACAATTGCTCTAATATGCTGGAGGATTCTTTGGTGCACAGGCAGCTTAGTGCTCCCAATGTACTCCAGGTCGCAAGTGCATTTGAGCTTGTAGACAACAAACTCTGATCTACAGGTTAAATATTCATTGATCAGGATAGGTACATCACTGAAGGCAGTGACATATTGATTGGTGTTGGTGGCAAAATTACAGGCACGACAAGATGTACATTTAAAAAAGCCCATTTTGTTGATTTTGCTCGGTTTTGATGGATTTTCTGGTGCTGCTCTATCCAGAGCATCACGCATAGAAGGCGCACGTCTAAATGTGATGGTAGGTTTTTCAGGTAATAGAGGGCCAAGAATAGAATCAGTCAGAATAATAGGCCATTCGGTGCCAATGATGCGCCTTAACTTACGCTCCTGTGAGCAGAAAGTAGTAATCAGTCTGACTGTACAAAGAGAGGTGTCCTGTGAGCTGTTAGTGCTAGCAATAGTGGAATCGCTGGATGTAAGAAGCGAAGCACGATCTACTTGTAAAGCCCTAGCTAGCGCTTGGTCAAGGATTGCTCTGGAATAGCCTCTCTGTATGAAGCGCTGTCTAGATTCCTCAAGGCATCTTGTAAGAGACTCCTTATCACTGCAGATTCTGTGAATTCTAATGAATTCACCATACGGAATACTGCGAATGGTATGTGATGGATGAGAACTGCGAGCATGCAAAATAGAATTGCCCGCAGTACTTTTACGATGCAATTTTGTCTCAAGTTTATCATCTTTGATAAAAAGATGAACATCAAGGAATTCCGCCTCATTCACATTCACATTGGCAGTAAATTTTAGGTTCAGAGAATTGGCGTTACAGTCTGATACAAATAACAGGGCCTCTTCCTCCGTCCCCCTCCAAATGATGCAAATGTCATCAATATAACGCCAATAATGTTCAATGTGAGATGACCAATGTGCGTGTGTGGATCTGAGCTCGTGCTCCTCCCACCAACCCACATGAAGACATGAGTAGCTGGGGGAAAAACACGAGCCCATCGCCACCCCACGCAATTGATGATAGGTGTTGTTCTGGAAGCGGAAAAAATTGGAGGTTAGGCACAACCTGATCATTGAAATAAGCATAGCATTGTGTTCTCTGAAACAAATAGCACGTGTGTTAAGATAGTATTGACATGCACTAATACCATGGTGATGATTGATAGAGGTGTAAAGTGATTCAATGTCCAAGATTAAAAACAAAAAATCACTGCACCACTGAACGGTTTGGATCTTGGTTAGGAAGTCTGTAGTATCCTTCAAGTAGGAAGGGAGACTTGCAACATGGGGCTGAAGAAAAAAATCCACATACTTGGAGATGTTCTCTGTCATACTCCCTATGGCCGATATGATGGGACGGCCTGGTGTAGGGGTGACCAATTTGTGAACTTTAGGTAAAAAGTACAAACAAGGCGTAACAGGGTGGTCTTTTGTGAGATAGTTGCACTCCTCTTTAGTTATAAGATGAAGTCTCTTCCAAGTGTTCAGTTGTTTACGTATGTGATTTTGGCTTTGGACCATAGTAAACTGAGATGACAAAATGTAGCAGGTGGAATCAGATAAGTGTCTCTGAGCTTCCTCAATGTAATCAGAAGTCTTCCACAGAACAGTATTACCGCCCTTATCGGCACTCTTAACAATCACATTGTGGTTCGATTTAAGTTTGTTGATTAACAAGTTATATTGTTGGTCATTGTACTTAACTTGTCTGTGTTTGCCCAAAATAGATCTGTTAAGGGCTTTAAGTTCAATGATGACCCGATCACTGAAAATATCCACAGCATCACGTGGCATCAATGGAAAGAATGTCGATTTCGGTTTAAAGGGTGTAGGTACTGTACGATTCACATTGACCACCTGGCTAACAGTTGGAGCAGGTTGAGAGGAGTCATCACAAGCTAGGTCATATAGATTTTGCAGGCCGACGATGTCATGTACTTGCAGCTGCGGTGCCATGTTGGTAGAGATTTCACTTGTCACTCCTTGTTTGCGTTTGGCCTCAAGTTTAAAGTACTTGATGAGTTTGATTTTTCGTACAAATTTGTAGAGATCTATCCGAGTTTGATTATAAGAGAATCTATTGGGTGGACAGTAAGAAAGGCCAAGAGATAACAACTGTATCTATATATATGACCTCTTCTTCCTTGGAGGAGTATGCTTGTTTATATATATATAATGAACAAGGCGGCAACGCCGAAACGCGTCTAAGTAGATACTGATCGAATAAATCGAGTTTGGATTCAGATTCATGGTGTCAGCGCCTTCTTTAAATCGGACAAGTTTGGCAAGATTGAATATATATATATATATATATATATATATATATATGTTGGAAAAGACGCCATCCGACAAGTTCCCAATGAAACAAAGGAAAAATAACGCCAGAGCGAAACCACAGCTGAGTGCTTATTTTCTTGGTGCTTTATTTGTGCTATATCTTTAGCCAGCAATCTGTCATGACGCGTTTCGCCTCCCGAAGAGGCTTGGTCACATAATTTGTCAATGACATAGAAGAGGGTATAAATAGTAAAAACCACTGCAAATTCAGCTGTAAATTATTAACAGACAGTGAACATGGAAAAAATACTGCCTAAAGTGTCATAGCAATAAGCAGCAAATTAATTCGGGGCATGGTGCCCGTAACAATGTAAACATCTCTCTTATACAAAATATGTTCAAGTATACATTACAAAAAATGCTTAAAAGTTGTAAAAAAGCTATTTTTTACCCAATAAAATCAATTTCATAAGTTATATTTACAAGGCTAAATCCCATATTTCATATAACTATATATTTACATTGATTTATCCAGAAATGTGCAGAAGCAACACAAGGATATTGGGAGGAGTGGAAAATCCAAGAATATGTCATTTCCCGCCTCGCAATCCCAATACCCTACTATTTTCTACACAATAAAATCAAATTCATAAGTCTTATTTACAAGGCTAAAACCCATATTTCATATAACTATATATGTTGATTTATCTAGAATCGTGCAAATGCAACATAAGGATGTTGGGAGGAGTGGAAAACCCAAAAATGTATCATTTCCCACCTCGCAATCCCAATACCCTCACCAAGTTCATTGTTTCCTGTATATCCAGTCAAAATATCATAGACTAGGAATTATAATGGTTTTTTTCTGTCAAAGTGGAAACTCATATACCATGAGTTATTTTCATATACCTCTTCTATAAGTACTGGGGAGAACAACCAAACGTGAATATGGTGTACATGTGATTTTAAAATCTTGCGTGAAACAACCTGCCCCATTTCCTATTCTACTTTGGTAACACCTGATACCAGGTGATTCAATTCATATTACCATAATGGGGAAAAGTACGAATGGAATATCATGTTGTCATAGTTCAAGAGGTATTATTCATAAACATGTGTACATGTCCTCACTGGCATTTAAGCCCCCTGGATTCTTACTGTTAAATTCCAGGATATATCGTGTTTCCAAAAGTCGTAGCTTCTTATCCCTATTGCCTCCCCTCTTCAGTGGCGGGATTGTGTCGACCAAATAGTATTGTAACCCATCTGGGTTACTGTTATGTGTCGACTCAAAGTGGCGTGCTACAGGATATGTTTGATCCTTCCCTGAGATGGCTCGTAAATGCTGTAGGATTCGCTTATGGGCAGGCAACCGAGTGCTGCCCACATAGCAAAGCCCACATGGACATTGTAACACGTATACCACATACTCCGTTTTACACGTGAGTCTGTGTCTGATGGCAATGGGCTTTTCGTGAAAGGGAATCGAATAGTGAGTTTTATTGACACCCTGTCTGCAGGCTTTACAAAAAGGACACTTCTTGAAACCCTTGTTCAGGTCCATCCAGGTCCCCGACAGTTGTTTGTCCAAATTGTTGCTGACTAATGCATTTGCCATTGTAATCGACTTGCGAAAAGTAAGTTCAGGTTTATTGGAGACCAGACTGCCTATTACTGGATCTCTTTTAACTAGGTTCCAGTTTCTGCTGAATATTTTTCTGATCTCAGCATGCTGGGTGCTGTAGGTCACAATAGCCCTCGATTGTACTGAGTCTGCCTGTACATTTTCAACCATGTTTTTACCTCTTAGCGTTTCTGATCTTGGGATGTTACGTGTACGCTCGATGGCTATATCTAGTAGATCTACGCTGTAACCTCTATCTAGAAAGCAGATCTTACTATCTCTCTGAGCTTTATCACACTCCACATCAGTGCTACAAATACGTCTCATACGCAGCATCTCCCCATAGGGGATGCTACGTATGAGATGCCTGGGATGCTGGCTACTGGCATGTAACAGCGTATTTCCAGAAGTTTCTTTTCTGTGCAATCTGGTCTCCAAATTCATTTCATTAATGTAAACCTCTACATCCAAAAAGAAAATCCTCTCTTTATGGATCTCAGACGTAAACTGTAAGTTGAAGTAGTTAACATTCAATTTGGTAACAAAATCAGCAGCATCCTCCATGGACCCCTTCCAAATCATAAAAAGGTCATCTATATACCTCAGATATAGAACAACGTTATTGGTCATTGTGGCCTTGTGGATTCCATGAGGACCCGCTCCTCCCACAGTCCCATGTGCAAGCACGCGAAACTTGGAGAGAAGCAGGCCCCCATGGCCACCACCCGTAGTTGTTGGTATACCTGGCCACAAAAAATAAAAAAGTTCTGTTCAAGACATAACTTCAACATGCCAATAATCATTTTGTTATGGTGTATATGTGTATATGGTGTATATAGTTCATGGGGCGTTTGTTTGTATATATATATAAAAAACCAAAGAGTTGCCCCACTGAAGCAGTCACACACGAGGGGGGTAAGCACACAGCTGCCACAGGCGGTTGCAACACAGCGCTCCTGCTGCACTTCCACTTGTAAAGCCAAACGGCTTGATCACTGGCAGGCAATTCAATACAATAGTGCACGGACTCAGCAGATCGTTTTAAGTACGTGATTTATTGTAATGGCAAGCCCCGCCCATGTGGGCGTTCACAGTTCGCATGGCATTCTGGTTATAATAGTCCTTCCATGTTATGCCGGGCTTGAGTCCCATTCAAAAAACCCCAGTGGGTCACTGCATTGTCCGTAATGTTCAAGGCACCATTGTTGCAATAGTTCAACTAAAATAGTAAAGGAAGTGGTAGGCAGGTTTGCTGCAGTGCGGCCAATATCTACCTGTGGCTCCGGTCCCTCTCGTTTCCTGACAAGTCCACCTGTGCGGGACTCAAGAATCCGCCATCCACGGCGGCGGGACTGCTTCGCGGCTGGACAAGCCGCTATACAAAAAACCAAAGAGTTGCCCCACTGAAGCAGTCAAACACGAGGCGGGTAAGCACACAGCTGCCACAGGCGGTTGCAACACAGCGCTCCTGCTGCGCCTTCACTTGTAAAGCCAAACGCGTTTTGAGTTAAAAAACCCTTCATCACTGGCAGGCAATTCAATACAATAGTGCACGGACTCAGCAGATCGTTTTCAGGACGTGATTTATTGTAATTGCAAGCCCCGCCCATGTGGGCGTTCACAGTTCGCATGGCATTCTGGTTATGATAGTCCTTCCATGTTATGCCGGGCTTGAGTCCCATTAAAAAAAAAACAGTTGGTCACTGCATTGTCCGTAAAGTTCAAGGCACCATTGTTGCAATAGTTCAACTAAAATAGTAAAGGAAGTGGTAGGCAGGTTTGCTGCAGTGCGGCCAATATCTACCAGTGGCTCCGGTCCCTCTCGTTTCCTGACAAGTCCACCTGTGCGGGACTCTAGAATCCGCCATCCATGGCGGCGGGACTGCTTCGCAGCTGGACAAGCCGCTATACAAAAACCAAAGAGTTGCCCCACTGAAGCAGTCACACACGAGGGGGGTAAGCACACAACTGCCATAGGCGGTTGCAACACAGCGCTCCTGCTGCGCTTCCACTTGTAAAGCCAAACGCGTTTCGAGTTAAAAAACCCTTGATCACTGGCAGGCAATTCAATACAATAGTGCACGGACTTAGCGGATCGTTTTCAGGACGTGATTTATTGTAATTGCAAGCCCCGCCCATGTGGGCGTTCACAGTTCGGA
This sequence comes from Lissotriton helveticus, assembly GCF_964261635.1. NCBI lineage: Eukaryota > Metazoa > Chordata > Amphibia > Caudata > Salamandridae > Lissotriton > Lissotriton helveticus. The sequence continues at coordinate 1,709,059,571 of NC_136063.1, read as the reverse complement.
TGGCATTCTGGTTATGATAGTCCTTCCATGTTATGCCCGGCTTGAGTCCCATTCAAAAAACCCCAGTGGGTCACTGCATTGTCCGTAATGTTCAAGGCACCATTGTTGCAATAGTTCAACTAAAATAGTAAAGGAAGTGGTAGGCAGGTTTGCTGCAGTGCGGCCAATATCTACCTGTGGCTCCGGTCCCTCTCGTTCCCTGACAAGTCTACCTGTGCGGGACTCAGGAATCCGCCATCCACGGCGGCGGGACTGCTTCGCAGCTGGACAAGCCGCTATACAAAAAACCAAAGAGTTGCCCCACTGAAGCAGTCACACACGAGGGGGGTAAGCACACAGTTGCCACAGGCGGTTGCAACACAGCGCTCCTGCTGCGCTTCCACTTGTAAAGCCAAACGCGTTTTGAGTTAAAAAACCCTTGATCACTGGCAGGCAATTCAATACAATAGTGCACGGACTCAGCAGATCGTTTTCAGTACGTCATTTATTGTAATTGCAAGCCCCGCCCATGTGGGCGTTCACAGTTCGCATGGCATTCTGGTTTTGATAGTCCTTCCATGTTATGCCGGGCTTGAGTATATACACACACACATATATATTAAGACTTTTCTACTTACCTACAAAATGTATATCTTTTCGTTATAAACACACGCATGGTAAAGGCATATACATGGTAAGATTGTGTGTGGTAAAGACTTGCGTAGTAAAGGCATTTGCGTTACTAAGGATGCATTGTAAAGTCATGCGTAGTAATGGCATGCGTAGTTCCATCATGCCTGCATGAAGTACATATATATGTACTTATCTAGATGATGTTGTGGTGATCAATATTTTGGCTAGGTTATTTCTGTAGCACAATACTTTTTGTTTTGGCTTGACATTCTTACATACAAGCAAGGGAAGGTGGTGAAATGAATACATTCATCTAGAATGTGAAGCAGTTACATTCCCTTATCCATGAAAGGGAAATGAAAACAATCAGGGCCATGATTCAGACTTGACATTGCTGAGATGAGAGTTGCTAACCTCGAATAATATGTCAGAGAAAATACATCCGAGTGTGCAGAAATACATATATTTCTGTAGTTCTAATCTGATGGGCTCTTAAACCAATATTTGTTTTTTTCAATGAAACAAAAGTGCTTCTAAATAGAGAGCTATGCAATGAAAAATGTATCTCTCCTGACATCTTGCTGAGTTCCATTTAAGAGAGCGACACAGGGCAATAGGTCTAACGCTGTGATCTAGAAAGAGTGAGGGAGTCCAGTTGCTCATAGTACGCTGGATCACCTCTACCTCGCTCCAAAACCAAGCCATGTATTTAATTTGACAAAACTTGAATTGCCAAAAAAGCAGCACTATCCCTGCTGATATGGTACATCTGGTCACCCAATTTTTGTGAGAAGACTACATTCTACAACGTGCTAGAGAGAAGGGAGACCGTTTTGAAAACTAGGCAGCACTGAAACTGAGGTCTCTGCTCTTTAAGTGACTAATATGAGAGCAGGGCAAGTGCAGTGATGCTTGTAGTGCAGACAAGCAGGGTTGGAAAGTCCCAAGAAATTCAGGCAACTTCTCATAAAATAACATGAAAGTCCCCGTCACAGATACTAGATAAATCACAAAAACCGACTACAGTCTGAACTTTACTTAACCCTTTCGCTGAAGGGGTAATTCCCCCATGATGCAGGGGGAGCGGGGGGTGGAGGGGGGTCCACGGCACCGCGGTGCTCGTGAAAAGCCCAGCTCGTCATGAGTCACAGATGAGCTGTGCTCATGATGAGCTGGGCTCGTCACAAACCCGCCCACTGATTAATTCTCCCGCACAGGCGGGGAATCAATCGAGCGTGGGCGGGCCGCAGTCGTTATGACGAGCCCAGTTCGTCATCAGCACAGCTCCACTGTGACTCATGACGAGCCCTGACTCATGACGAGCTGGGCTCGTCATGAGCATGGAAGGAGTTAAGATGATTGTGATAAGCAAATCTACGTGGCAATCGTGTGCATTGGGGTTTGCTTGTATTAAACTTTATTAGTATGGTTGAGTGAAAAGTACAATTTACTGTTGAGAAACTCACCTCACAATTACTGTTGCACTCAGACCATTACCAGTTTTCTACGGGCCTCATTTATTAGGTTTTGGAGGAGGGAAGCACTGCAAGAAATCTTGTGGCGCTGCCCTGCACCGAAAGAAAATGGCAGGAATGCACCATGTCTAAGAGATACGGCACATTCCTGTCCTTTTCCCCAGTGCTGACGCACAATGGGCTGCCAACGCAGGCAACCTTGCGCAATAGTGCTAGGGTGTCTGCATTGTAGGGGTTATTGTTTTTGTGCAGGAGAGGTGTTTTCCTCTTTCTATGTCTGCTGCAGAATACAACACACATAGAAAGAGGAAAAATTGAGGAGAAATTATATTTTTCCTCATTCTGCCTCTACAACGCTACCCCTGGAGTGCGTTAGAATCTGATGCATTCCCAGGTTTACTATTCCTAGTAAATATGGGAATGCTTCAGATTCTATGGGTATTGAATGGGAACACCCACAGCAACACCCATGGAATGCCCCTTTCATGCAATGTTCTGTGTAAAAGGGGAATGTATTTACAAGGCCATGAAAAGCCACACAAAGTGGCTTTGCTTGGGCTTGTAAATATTCCGCAGCATATTGCACCACCGGAGCATCAAGAAAGTGATGCTCCCCCGATGCACAAGTGCCACTAGGGGCCTCGTAAATGTGGCCCTATAGCTTTTTATATATCTGGGCTGTATTGATTAGAAGAGGATACTGTTCTAGCTCCCTCAACCCAGAGCCACCTAAATGACCTCAAAGACATTCGTCACTGTAATTATCTAAACTTTTACTTAGATTTTACATAGATTTGAAGCCATTCCATGTCCAGCATGATTAGTTTCTAGAGATCTACTTTGCTTTTACATTCTGAGCCTTGCAGTACTGTACTTCTAGAATGAAAGGTAAAGCAACAAGTGAACCACACAAAGATGACATCAGACAGCATTAGCGCTCTTTATCTAGCCCCTCAAAACATCATTCATACGTAGGATAGACAAACAAACTTGGAAGAAGCCTTACACCACAGATTTTGTACTGGATGAGACCCCTCCACTAGAAAAAACCTATGGATCAGACAAAACAGATACTCTAGCGCTATGATCTATATTGTGCCAGCACATGGATAGAACAGAGTGTTGCCATATCTTAGTAGAAATGTATTGTAAATGTAAATGTAGTGTATTTTGTAAAGCGCACAGCTGCCCCAACGGGGCGTCCCGGCACTGTATAACGCTGTGGAACCCTTCCTGGCTCTCCCTGTGAGAAGCCCCTCCTGGGAACCCCCAAGGTGAAGCCAGGCATCCCAGTGTTGTAGGGGCTGTTGTGGAGATTAAGCAAGCTATTGCCCAGAGTTGCAGCGTGGGACCCATGATTAGAGTAGGCGCCGAGGTGAAATTATCGAGTCCGCGGAGATTGAGCTCAAGACCCTGCCGCGTCGGGACTTGAACCCCGGTCCCAGGCCTGATCTCTGCTTCAGAGTCTGCCGCTCCAACCAGTGAGCCACACTTCTCCAATTGTTCTGCTCTCTCCCTTTCATGCAATGCAAGGCAGCAACTTTACTTGCTGCCCTGTGTTACATGACATCTTAATAAATCTGGGCCATAATGTGAGACTACATTTGAATGAGACCTGATTCAAAATGTTTTACTTTCGTGTTGTTTATATACATTCTGGTATTCATACTGATCAAATGTGTTTTGATGTATTTGGATTGGTAGATTTTACTTTTACTTCGCACTTGTAACAATATTACACCAAAAGTAACATAAAAAGTTTAAAATATAAGGCCCAGATTTATCAAGAAATCAACAACACAGGGCGGCAAGTAAAGTTGCTGAGCTGCATTGCTTGAAAGGGAGAGAGCAGTACAGAGTCATATCTACTAAGATGTGATGCAGTTCGCCATGCGCCAATGCAGGCACCCGTGTGCCATAACGCAAGGGAGTCTATATTGCCTGAAGCATAGGTTTTGCACTGAAAGGGGTCCCTTCCAGTACAAAACATGTGCTATGAGGAATTTCCCCACTTTGTATGTGTGCTGCAAAACGCAGCACACATGTAAAGTGGGAAAAGTTAATATAAATTAAAATGGTTATCCTTGTTTCTCATGCCTCCAGGAGGCACAGGATGTTGGTGCAGATCCCTGGCAACAATTCTTTGAGGATAGCAATTTGCATCAAAACACATGGGTGTTTGCATTAGAACACCCATGCATTACCCATGCACTCCTTCAAGGGAGCACATTACACAACTATGTATTACTTTGTGTTACTATCCAACAGAAATCAAGATTTGTGTTGATAGAAAATCCCATCTGAAGATTTTACATTGGGTTTGCCAGAGGAAAGTAATACAAACCCGACACAAAGCATTTGTAAATCTGCGCATAATTAGGCATAGTCTTGCAAAAACTGAGTTCAACCTATCAGAAAACATATTGGATGATTTTATAACTACATTTTCCTTTTTTAAGGAGGAGCAGTACAATGCGATTTCAAGTCAAGTCAAGTCAAGTGCAACTTTATTCGATTAGATTAAAACCATCAAAGTGCACATCCAAAAACTTTTTTAAACAATCAATTCGTTATTGCAAGGGTTATTGTTTCAAACAATTCACACTACTACTCAAGTTATTAAAAAGCCATCATATGCAATGCAATCCTATCCAACACGATAAGTCCTAAGTCAATGAATATGTAATAATAAAACTACAATTGTCAAAAACATCTCATGTTTACACAATATACTGTTAAAAAACACTGATATTAAATAAATGAATTCATTTTAAGACATAGTCCCATTTATGCTATCATCAGCCTATTCCTACACCTAATGGCGCCTGTTATGTAGCTGGCAACCCCAAAACACACCATGGGTGATGTCAACATTTGTAAATATACCAGCGCTGGTCTGACTTTTCCAAAATGTAGGCCTTTTGGGAGGGGGATGATGAATTTCCTGCGTAACGAGACGTAAAACTCACAGAAATATATCATATGAAGAATATTTTGATCTGAGAAGTTGTCGCAGGGACAGGGTCTTAACGATTCCTCTTTAAAAAAACTTTCGGGAAGGGCAGTAGCCAGGGGACCATATTATGCTTGAATCTAACTAAGACAAACAGGTGATAGGGCCTATTTATATATGTTAGATATGGTTGCATCTGACTACCTATACTCAATATGACAAAACTTCTTGTACTAATGAATGTGTTGTTAATCGGGCTGTGATACAGGACATATTGAACATGGAAAATACGGCCAATGTTGAATGGTTAGCATACATCAAGCAATTTATGTTTGATATTGGACACTGCGAATACTATGAGGATCCATTATCTATGGGAACTATACCCAGAGGATTTTTGAAACAACTGAGTTTGGAATACCTCAAGGATAAAAGAAGAAGAGCAGAAGCCAGTAAAAAAACAGTTGCTTTGCATAACTTGATATTGACTGAAATAAAAGTACAGCCCTATTTGACCCTGATGATGTCAAATCACGATTGATTTCTTTTAACCCGCTTTAGATTAAATCTTGTTTTTAGACTTCTGTCCTTCCCAAAAATGAATTTATGGTCGCAGACTTTATCAACCTGCCCCTGTGATGATTCCTCGACCCAATCCGACATTCACATTTTATTCTTTTGTAAATTTTATATTATTCCTCGCCGAAAATTTTTACTCCCCTTTCTTAAAGACATGAACATAAAAAGATGTTGTTCAGCTTTTCTAGAATGTCAGAGAATGGATACTGTTTTTACTGTTGTGGTTCTTTTAAGCTATTTTAAACATGTTTTGAAATTAAGGAAATCTATTACCGTAAATGAAATATAATGATAATATGTATTCTAAGTTAGCTCCTTTTTATATATAGTGTGTATTGTTCATGTTGTTACTTTCATGGTTAACGATTTTTAACCGAATAAAGTACTTTCTGATTCTGATTCTGATTCTGACAAAACTTCTCACTGTGGGTTTCACTAACTCCCTTTCCTCCCTAGACAGTATAGATCTATTCAGGAACTGCCGCTTCAAGTCTCGAATCGCTATTTTGCCCAGAGCTCTAGGGCATGAAAATAGGTCAGGGCATCCAAGAATAGCCATTTGAGACTTAATATAGTGAACCCAGGGTATATCTAATCCCTTGTCTAACGAGATGCAGTCCTTGATGATCAGCTGGTTTAGGTTAGGGAACGGTTGGGCCCAAATTCTCAGCCAACACATAATGGGGGCAACCGCAATCTGATCTGAGATGAAGCCAGCTCCAAGGTCCTCATGGATATTAAAAACAGGGGTGGAGGCCAGGACAGACAGTAATTTACGAAAAAACCAATTTTCAGCTGCCTGAATTTCACTCGACTCTAGATAGCCCCATAGATCACTCCCATACGTCACCATTGGAAGACACTTGGCATTATACATTTTCAAGAGCGCGGGGAGAGGTTTCGAGCCAATTCTTTTAGCGAATTCCACAATGGCCCCCGAGGCTCGGGCTAAGGTGTTCCTTTTATGCATACAGTGCATAACCCACGAGCGTCAGTCGTTAAAGAGAACCCACAAATACGGGAATGCAGAAACCTTAGTTAATTCCATATTCTTACAGTAGAATTTAGCCTACCTTCCTCTAACAGAGCCGATGGACATGGAATGGGACTTTTTAAAAATTGTGAGCAGGTCTAGGGAGTCCATAAAATCAATAAAACAATTTAAAAGAGTTTGAAGCCCTCTTGAGGTCCTTGCCAGCAAAACCGCATCATCTGCGTAAAGCAGAGCCGGGACCAATTTTGTCTCTGCCCTTGGAATGTCTTTACAACTGGAAATTAAAGCAGGCCCTAAATTATTAATGTAGAGTGTGAACAACAGGGGTGCTAAAATACACCTCTGTCTCACCCCTCTTTTAACGGGCCATGGGTCTGTGAGGCTACCATCTTTATTATAGCGCACAGAAGCTATGGTATTCTCATGCAAGACCGCCAAAAAGGAGATCAGATCTGCATCTAGACCCATTCCATGGAGTATCGCCCATAACTTTGATTGATTAACAAGATCAAAGGCAGAAGATAAATCCATAAATGCCAGATGCAGGTCTCCCCGCCTAGCGACCGTGTACTTTCCAATTATTAGGTGCAGATTGAGACATTGACCCACGGTACCTTCGCCCTGCCTAAAACCGTATTGGAGATCAGAAATTATGTTATTCTGATCCAACCAATCCGTTAAACAGGTTAGGACAACTTTCCCCACGATTTTGGCCGCGGAGTCCAGGAGAGATATTGGCCTGTAACAGGTGTGTTACTATCTAACAGAAATCAAGATTTGTGTTGATAGAAAATCCCATCTGATGATTTTACATTGGGCTTGCCAAAGGAAAGTAATACAAACCCGACACAAAGCATTTGTAAATCTGTGCATAAGTAGGCATAGTCTTGCAAAAATTGAGTTCTTCCTATCAGAAGACATATTGCATGATTTTATAACTACATTTTCCTTTTTTAAGGAGGACCAGTAAAATGCGATTTCATGTTTTTAATTTTCATATAGACAGCGCATGCGCTGTCTCTTCAAGACATGTTGTTTGCACAATGTAGGCTTATGGCCCACCACAGCTTTTCATTTGTTTGCTGCAGGATCAATTTCATTTCCTTTTTTCTGGTTTGTGTAGGCATGCCTATGTCATGCCCTCTCCTTGTGCTTGGCCCTACCTTAGAGCATGGACCAAGTACTTATGTCCCTTCACTGCTCCTGGTTGTGGAGCTATTTTTTGTTGTGTACCAGCACTCCACATGAGTGCTTGTGTATTTCCATCTGTGCCAGTCAGTTTTTCTTGTGTTCCAGCACTTCACATGAGGGAAGCCTTTTGTTTCTTCTCCATCCCCACCCGTCCACTCCCTGTTTCATAAACTCCCCCGCCCAAACCCTTTCAACCCTCCCCAACGCACAACCAGCCACCTGTCCGTGTTCATGATGTGCCTGTGATCTGGGTCAATTACAGTACAAAAAAACTGGTCACAGCGGAAGGAAAATACTCAATCTAATCACATCACCCAAAATAAACACATTATTAATATAGATCTCAAATTCAAGTATATTTATATCAGCATTGGCATAATGCAAACAATCTATACAATTGCATAAAGGTGCTCCAAGAGGAAGTAAAACTAATGTACTCGGAAATGTGCTCATTTGAGGGTTTCAAAAAGTGAAGTAGGGAAATACATAGTATTTGCATTCTGTTAACAAAGACCTGTCCAGCCATCTTATTTGCTACAAATTAATCCAAGATACCCAGTATTAAAGAGATACAGTATACCAATTACGGTTATCAATATGTGAGTACAGGCACAGAACAGGTATACAATATGGGGCAGTAGACATTTCGTACAGCTGTGAGCAGCGACTGCTGAATTACTTTTGATTTTGTGTGTTTTTTTGCTCTGTCAATACTGGGTTTACACCCTGAAGCTGGCACCTACTTCTGCTGAGAATGAAAACATATGGTCCCTGAGGTTTCGAGCGGGCACTTAAAATCTATTGGTCTCCTCGTGGAATGTCTTCTTTCGGAGGAATAGGATCTGCTTTGTGCCCATGCCTGCTAACCCCCAACCAACACTCTTGGCATTGGATCAACACCCTGTGATTCTGGGCATATTATTTAATCTCCATCAGCCTGATTCATCAAGCCGAATTGCGCTCGCAAAGGGCCAGATTCTGAGAATCTGGCCCTTTGCGAGTGCAATTTTTGCATTTGGGATTCATCATCCCAAATGCAAAAATCGGTAATTGCTAATTCGCTAAATTGCGAGGAATTACATTTAAGGAATCTCTATTTGAGATTCCTTAAATGCAATTCATGAAGCATTTTAAAATTGCAAAAATGCAATTTTGGGCCGCTATTTACCGAGAGGTCAGACCTCTCGGTAAATAGCAAAAACTTAGAAAAATGCTTTTAAAAGCATTTTTCTAAGTTGCATGTTGCACACACACATGTCCTTTGGACATGTGTGTGCGCAACACCTGTTTCAATTTGCATTTAAGGGGTGCTACAGGGTGTCCTTTGGACACCCCTGGCACCCTTTCAATCGCTATTGCTAATCGCAAACAAGGAATACTCCCCATTCATTCCTATAGGCCTTTTGGCCCATAGGAATGAATGGGGAGTTATTCCTTATTTGCGATTAGCAATTTGCTACTCGCAAATAAGGAATGTGTAGGAATCGCTATTTATTTAGCAATTCCTACATGAATACCGTTTTGCGAGTCCTAAATAGCGATTCGCTATGAATCGCTATTAGTGGCTCGCAAAACAGCCCGTTGATGAATAAGGCTGCATATGCCTATAAACAACGCTTGTGTAATGTAACTAGAGATCTTGTAAAGCTCCAGGTCTCCAGTCAAGTTTGCAATCTCTAAAAACTACAGCAAATTTGACAAACCGGTAAAATCAAAGCTTTAAGATAAGGAAAGACAAACAGATGCTCATATCCTGGCTTAGTTGTACAAAGTGAAACCAGAACAGCTGGAAAAATTGCGGATTCTCCAATTAAAATGTGTGCTCTTGCCCCAATATTTGATTTCAGCAAAACTGTTTTCTTGGTTATCGCCCATGAAAGTGTTTTCAAATATGTGCGTTCAGAATACAGTGCTGTCTGGGTCGTAGTGGTTTTTTACATGACTTTCAGCCGTGCTGCTATTCAACATAGCTAAAAAACGTTGACATTAATAACATCAATAGCTCTCGGATTTCCGCGACCTATTGGCTTTGCCAATGTTTTTTTAATTCAAGGTAATGCATGTGGTTTTAACTACAATGGCAGGTTCACTCCTTAATTTGAGCCAATGGTTTCCCTGTGCTCGCCCAGGCAATTCATTAACAACACCAACACTTATGACAGTCTGCCACATGGTAGTGCTGTCCGTCTAGTTTGGAAATGAGCACAACAACTGTGGTTTATTAATTCAATATACAAAAAGAGGGACTAATACCTGCCGCTTAAGCCATTCTGGGATAGTCCGAATCGTCGCACTTGTGGGAGTGTGATGGTAGCGCTGGCATGACAACGTGGCATTATGAGGAGGGCCCTGGCAGTTCTTTTCTTTACAAATTAAGCACTGGGCAGGTTCAATATTTGACCCTATACTTATAGGTACACATTCCTCTGGGGATGCAAGACTGGTTGTCTCGCTTCTTTCGATACATAAAAGGTCTGATTGGTGTGTAACAGGACACGAGGGGCTCCAATTACCTCTGGCATCTGCCATAGACAGATCAAAAGCAGACGTACCTGTGATAAATGAGCCTCATAAGGCGAGCGCCTCTACTTTCATTTCTTTTATTATGGTTCCGAACATTCTTCAGCAATTTACAAGTTGTCAAAGAGACGAAAAGTAGAGTCCTTCCAAAATGCAGTGGGGAATGGCTCGTGGCACAGAGGGCTCTTTATTTAGACCTGGTTAATGCCATTGTTGCACGACCATGAAACAGAAATGCAAACACGTTCTTAAATGTCAAAGTGGAACCGCTGTTACATTCATGCTAGGAGGCTCTCAGAATTTCGGGGCATTAGCAAGGAACCTCGTTAAAATTAAAATGGGGATTATGGGCTTGGTAATATGCGTTATAGAATTCCTATAGAATCCCAGGTTAGAGGTCCTGCACATCTAACCTGGGATTCTATGAGGAATTCTATAACGCATATTAGCAAGCCCATTATCGCCGTTTTATCGGCAGTTTGCTGCCGATAAAACGGCGATAATTTTAACGAGGTTCCTTGCTAATATGGCCCTTCATGTGCCCCTGCACTGTATTGCGGTGTTTTTAGAACAGTCTCTGATATTTGCCATCACTTTCCCCTAATGCTGCAACATAGATCCTCACTTCTTCAGTTCCGCAGACTTTTGAAGACATGGCTGTTTGACCAATAAGACCCACCTATTCCCTATTAGCCTTCATCGTGAACAAATCTGAATTGATAGCGCCGAGACGCCTACGGGTATTTGTTGCGCTTTATAAATGTCAAAAATAAAATAAATAAAATAAAATAAATAGATGAAATCATTATATGTGATCATGCATCAAATTATTATACTGAATTCCTAGAACATATCATAAATCATTATAATTCATGCAATGCGCTTTGCATTTAAAATTTGACTTATGATAATACATACTGTTCCATAAAGAATATATATGACATTAGCATATTGTCCTCTGCAAGAACACACATTTCTCAAAACCTTAACAAATATTTCTACAGTCGCTTCCCCAATATGTAATTTGTCTGTCTGTCTGTCTATCTATCATGGAATGGAATTGATGCAAGCCCACATGAGATAAATAATGGGAATGCAGAATAGGGTATTGCATCCATGAAAACTTTTCCTAAGTGTACATAATGGAATCACTCTCTCCTTTAGTGAGATGCACCCACAGGACCTAATTGTAATAGATGACGCATATACATTTCAAATGTCTTGTTTGAAAGATGAATAGTAGTTTTCAAATTGATACATATATCTGTATATTGTTTTCAAACTATGAATTGTATGATATCATTTTAATTGTATTTATACAATGTACGAGAAGAGATGAATTTGATTGGAGGTATAGCGCATTGATGCATGTGATGTAATAAGGGTACACATAGAAATGTAATGTGCCGTTATTAGAAATGGTGGTCTCTAGTTGGCAGAGGTAGGTACCTTTGTCCAAGTAGGGACCCTTCTTCCTAGTCAGGGTAAGGGGGATACAGTTCTAAAATAACCACTGCTCACCCCCTTGGTAGCTTGGCACGAGAAGACAGGCTTATGTCAGAGGCAGTGTGTAAAGCATTTGTGAACACATACAGTAATACAGTCAAAACACTACAAAGGGACACCACACCAGTTTAGTTTAGAAAAATAAGTAATATTTATCTAAATTAAAGAAGACCAAAACGACAAAAATCCACACTCAAGTAATAACAATATGACTTTCAAATGGTAGAAATAGTTCAATTCAAGCAAATTGCAGATGCAACACTTTTCACACATAGGTCCTTGGATGTGTCGCGCACACAAACAAAAACGAGACGCAGAGAAGGTGATGTGTCGGCTCCTTTCACTCAGGGAAGATGATGCATAGGTTCCTTGCTCTGGGCGAGGTGATGTGTTAATTCCTTACTGTTGTGCAGGGGAGGTGATGCGTCGGTTCCTTACTGGAGAGAAGGCGATGCATCGGTTTCTTACTGCATGGCGAGGTGATGCATCAATTTCTCACTGCGTCCTCCAACGATGCAACAGACCTGACACCTCAATGCGATGTGACAATCTGGGACGATGAGTGGGTTCTTGCAGCCGCACAGCATGGCTTGCATTGGAATCGGTGCGGTGATCTTGGACTTCACAGACTGGTGCACTCGATGAGGCGTGCAGCGATTTCTTGAGCCACGGGCAGGCGCGCATTGGTTTCTTTGGCAAAGCGTCGGAAATACGTATGGATGCTTTGCGCTTCTCATTGTTGCGTTGTGTTTCCATCTCTCACAGCCTGAACAACCTACAGAGGTCCAAACAGTTACAGGCACCTCTTGGCCGGTCAGATCTCCCAGCAAGGAAGTTTAGGGAAGCTGAGGTTGAAGTCTTTGTGTCCATGAGACTTCAGAACACCTGGCAAGCTCTTCTTCAAGCCCTTGGAGATCATCTTCAAGCAGGGGACACCGCAAACAGCAAAGTCTTTTTCCCTTTCCTTGGCAGAAAGTAGCCACTGCAGGCCAACCCTGCACAGCAAACAGCACAGGGGCAGTATTCCGCCTCAGTTTCTCCAGCTCTGCACCGTGTCAAAGTTTCCTCTTGATTTCCAGAAGTGATCTAAAAGTCTGGGGTCTTGGCATCTTTTTTGATAATCCAAACTCCTTTCTTCTTTGTGGCAGAGAAGCTCTTTGCCCAGCCAAAACGTGTTCTGTCCTCTCTGGTGCAGCTTCTTGGCAGGAGGTAGAGACTGCATTATCCTTGGCAGACCTGGCCTATTCAGTTGTTAAGGAAATCTCCTCCCTCTACACTGAATGCAGGCCAGATCTATTCAGCCCAGCCCTGACTCACCCTTGAAAGGCAGGACACACCTCAACCCCCCAAGTGACTATCTGAACAGAATGCACATCCCCAGCCATTGTCACACCAAAGCCTGACAGTCAATACACAACCCAGCAGAGGCACACTGGATGGTTAGGCAAGAAAATACCTACTTACTAAAAGTGGTATTTTCAAACCCAGAATATAAAAATTACCCTCACTAAAAGATGCATCTTAACATTCTGAGTTGAGGCATATCAAACTTTATATTCCAATCTTGTTCTCATTGGCAGTGATGCTCATAATATGTTATGAGCAAACTCCCCATTCTATCCTAAGGGGACAGATAGCCTTACAATAGTGAAACATGAAATTGGCAGAATTTCACTTTCAGGACATGCCGCACACACCAGGGCATGTCTTACCTTTCACATACACTCCACCCTGCCCACATGGGTGCCTTGGGCCTACCTTAAAGGTGACTAACATGTTAGAAGAGGGAAGGTTCGGGCCTGGCAAGTGGGTGCACTTGCCAGGTCAACATGGCAGTACAAAACTCTGCACTGACACCACAGTGGTGGGTCGGAGTTACATTTACAGGCTGTTTATGTGGGTGGCATAATCAGTGCTGCAGGCCCACTAGAAGCATTTAATTTACAGGCCCCGGGCACACACAGTGCACTGTACTAGGGACTGACTAGTAAATCAAATATGCCAATCATGCAATCACCAATCCATAACAACAATTTGCAGGGAGCACTTGCGCTTTGGCACTGAACAGTAGTTGCAAAGTGGACAAAGCATCTAAACCAGCAAAAACGAAGTCCAACACACAGCAAAATAACAAAGGCAAAGGCAAAAATACATGGGAAACCTATGCCAATCATGCCAGGTCTAACAGCCGTGATTAGGTTTGGGGAAAACCCAGGGTGGGAAACAGATGAAAGATGAGGAGAGGCAAAATGCAATTAGGCATTGTAGAAAACATTATGTAATTTAATGTATAAAAGGAAGCAATATAAAAAATAAACAAGGACTATTGTGATGTGAAAGCAAACACTGCTGTCCATGTCTATCACTGTGAATGCATGTAGGTACTTTAAATCTGCAGGGCTCTTCATTGAACCCTACACTGTTCAAAATCCACATCCAACCACTGGCCCAGGTCATTAAATCTACAGGGATTGCATTCATTTCTTATGCTGACAACACTCTGGTGCTCTCCCTTGCAGATAGTCCTGCGCTTGACAGGTTAAACTTTCAAAGAGTACTGTTTGCAGTTGCTGAAAGGATGAATGCCAATTGCCTCCACCTGAATGCTATTAAAACTGAAGCCCTCCTGCTGTAAAAAGGCACCCACTCTTGGGGTGACCATTGGTGGCTTTCCTCTACTCTCGAGTCCTCCATGAAAAATCTAGGAGTTGTCATGGACGACACCTTGGCCTTTGAGCCCCAAGCTAAATTGGTAGCAGACATCGGCTTTGGGTTTTTGAGAAGTATCAAAAATACCACACCATATACTTACCTATATCATAAGGTGTAACACAGTAAACGGCCAATGTGTACCTAAAAACAGCATTAGCCAATCAGCTAATAATTTGTAATCAGTATGTACCATGGTAGTACAGCGAAATGCACCCATATTTCACAAAAATACAACTCAAACAGATCTCACAAAGTTTACATACATTGAAACTTATAAAATAGTTATACTACTTACCTGCCCTAGCCTAAAGAAGCATCTGTGCACCATAATATATAATCCTGCCAAATTTTAACAAAATCCAAATGATGGTTTTCACAATATGTAAAGTAAAATCATTAATGGAATACATTGATTTTGTGCACGTTTTGGGATCCCCACAACTTTTACATATTACAATATATATTTTGGAGAGAAAACATTTTCATCTTTTGGCACACTATAATGCTACTTTTCCTGTAATTTACACACTCCTCTTGATGGCACTCCACTGTCTAACTGTTCACTTTATGCCACTCCACTGCACACAATCTACAGTATGCTTCTGCAGTTTACAACACTACAGTGTACGCCACAACATTATACACAAATGCACTGTACGTTACTCCACTCTACTCCACCCAACTTCAATGTAAGCCATTGCCATGTACATCATTAGACTCTATGATGTTATACTGTTCCCCACTCTTTTCTAATACATTTTCATGTATGCCACTTTACTGGACACCCCTAAACTGTACTGCTTGCAACTCTACGCTATTTTACTATACCCAACTATAATTTACGCTATTCCACGATATCACCCCTGAACTGGTGGGTGAATTGTGCAGGACACCTGTCACAGGTGCCCTGACAATTCTGGAAGGGGGTACCGCTCCAGGTGGGAGGGTACAAAGCACCAAGGAGGAGGACCAGGTGTGGGAGAGCCCACCCGAGTCTCTGGTCCAGCCGCCGAGTACAGGCCTGGGGCTGGTGGGTCAGTGCCAGGATGTCGTACCTGGCCTGACAAGAGGGAGAGTGGACAAAGGGTGCCACAGAGGTTTGAGAGCCCTGAGAGGCATAAGGCCTGGGTCTCCTCCCTGACTACTGTCAGTGGCCACTGTGACTTGCTGTATGTCTGTTGGGACACACCTGTGAGTAAGTTAAGGGTAAACGCTGCAAAGGTGGTGTCCAGGTGAAGAGAAGGGTTCCCCATGGATTAGCTTGGTGGGCCCTGAGAGTATGGCCAGAGGAATTGAAATGGGTTCAGATTGGCATAGAACTGGAATGTGTCCCTGCTGTTGCGGGCCAGGTCCATGTTCTATTGCCCAAAGCAGAGAAGCCCATCAAGGTAGTGATTAGTCTACCCTGCGTTTTGGCTGGAAGGGGGTTGTGTTGGACTTGGCCTTTTTTGCTGGGGCATCCCTGAACTTTTTGCCTTCCTCCTATATTTTTTCTGACCTGTTGTCTATTTTATGACTCTGGGCACTTTACCACTGCTGACCAGTGCTAAAGCGCATATGCTCTCCCTATTGTAAATGAATATATTAATTGGTGATTCCATGATTGACTATTTGGTTTACTTGTCAGACCCTAGTACAGTGCACTGAGTGTGCCCAGGGCGTGTAAATCCAAATGCTGCTAGTGGGCTTGCAGCACTAGTTGTGCCACCCAACAAACACAACAAACGTCTGCTGAGGAGAAGAACCTGAGGAAACTGAGGAGAGGCTATTCCCAAGCTGAAGTGCTGCTTGGGGGATTGGCCTGCAGTGGTTGCCTGACTGCCAAAAAGAGGAGAAAGCATTTTGTGGACTTTTCTTTCAACTTGTGCAAAAGATCTCCAAGGGCTTGAAAGAGAGCTTGCCCCCTGACCGAAGTCTCAGGACCAGTGGACTTCACCAGCCTTTGTGAATTGCTGCTGGAAACGCTGTTTCAGTGGCTACAGAGGCAGGGAGGTGTTACCGACTCTCATGACTGGCCCGGTGTCCTGTAGGCACCGCATCAAGCAACGTCCGCCTCGAAAAACGCAAGCTCTGCGCTCACCGACTCCGTCCTGACACCATCACCGAGCCGTAGCCTGCACTGCGACTGGTGGACACCGCGACGTGCAAGGCCTTGCTACACCGACTCATACTGGTCTCACCGAAGAGGTCCCTGCTGTTGACTCCGAGTCCTGTGAACACAACGGAGTTGGGCACCACCTCGCACGATTCGCGATGCACCGCCCAACTCGCACCGCTGTCCGGACTGATCGACGCCAGCTCTAAAACTCCGGCTCTGTCGCCCCACTGCAAGCTGCAAGCACCACATCAAAGCACCTCCTCACCCTGCAACACATGCCTGGATCCATGACTCTGTCGACGGGCCGCTGCCTGCTCCGCATTGAGGGACAACGTGTCCTGCAATGCTTACTTTCTGCACCGCAACGAATACCGGAACCGGCTCGCACATCCAGGCCGGCCGCCTCAAGCAAAATGTACTGTGACTGAGTCTGTCGACATTTGAGTGGGCCCGTACCGATACGGTCCACTGGATTTGCTAGACTCTGTGTTATTTGCAACAACCCTGTAGCCGGACCAGGCTACCGACTCGCACAGAACCTTGATTTAAGCCTTTTTACAAGTACTCTTGAAATCTAATAGTACTGTGGATTCTTTTTGTCGTTTATTGGTCTTGTGGTAACTCTATATAAAAGATACCTATTTTTGATATAAAACCTTGTGTGGTGTCCATTTGTAGTGTTGTCACTGGGTTACTGTATGTGGTCACAAATGCTTAACTTACAACGCCTCCGAAATACAGCCTTGCTGCTAGTGCCAAGCTAACAAGGGGGTGAGCAGGGGTTATTTTAGGAGTGTAATCCCCCTTACTCTGACTAGAGGAGAGGGTCCCTATTTGTCACAAGTACCTACCTGTGCCCCCCAATTCTAATACCAGTCAATAAAAGGAAAAGCAGAGTGAAAGTCATTTGTATTTCTTCTTGAAGGGGCCAATACAGTGTAACTTTGTTCTACAAGGAAGCAAAAGAAAGAGTGGGCTAACATTATTCTGCTTGAGTTTTGCTGCTTAGGGATGTTACTAAAATTGTTTCTTCTTCCGTTTGCTTTTTTCAGTTTTGTGATCTTTGGTCTAAATATGCAGGGTTTGGAAGCATGTTTTAGGTCTTATTTGATTATTTTATAAACTGTAGGGAATCAGGAAATATCAAATCATCTTTGATATTTTGTCTACGTTTGATTCTTTCACTGATAGGTAACATGGCTGGTTTCATAAGAATATTTCCCAATATGTACCATCACATTTACCCACAGAGAATGGGTTAAAACATTTGATACCTAAGCTCCCTTTTCTTGTGAGTCAGTAAGATGTTAGGCGAATTGCCAAACACCCCTGGCTTTAAACATTCAATGTAAGGTGTAGTGACAGATAAATGTGAAGACAGTGCTATCAACAAGTATCTGGGATAGTGGTGAAAACATGACACCAGACTTTTGGAAAACATGGACTGCAGTATCACTTGGAATGCTTCTGCAAAAAGCTCATATTCAGTTCAACAAAGATTGAAGTTATATTGTTTGTATTTGCCGTGATTCAGCTATGTATAAAAAAAAGTTGTGTGATGGACTGTCAAAACTTGATACATGAGCTGAAGTGCTTCCCTTTAAGAGATCCTTGCCACTTGCTAGATGGTGTGCTGAAAGCATCTTTGCAATCTTTAGAGCTAATGAAGAATGCTATTGACTTTGTAATCCATTCTGGTGCACTATTTTGTTATGTGTGGGAACTAAAACACAAATATTTCTCCTTTTGTGCTTTGTATGGCATCAAAGAAAGTCATCCCATCAAAGAAAGTCAGCCCATCTCTGTCATTTAGCTGGTGGTTCTCAGTCCTAGAGGCTGTGAATGCTATATTATCCATGTGGCGACCGTTTACAGAATGTTTGCTTAGTGATGATACCAAGAGTAAGAAATAGGATCTTTGGTTGCATATTGATAGTGACGTGAAAAAAGTACACTCTATTGCTTTCTCAGATTTTTACAGGAAAACATGACTGCTGTAGTGGACATAATAAAAAAACTAGAGTCTGAAAACACCCTTGTCTACCAAGTGTTCAGCGTAAACAGTGTAGATGTGAAACATCTCCTTGAGAGTGTGCTGGGCAACATTTTAGTGACTTTGGCAATGCAACATGTTCCATGTTAGAATTTTTGCCACTTGGTAAGCAAAGAAATGTTGCCATTCAGGAAAATTTATTTCACAGTGCATGAAAATTGTCTTCCAATGAGCCATAGAAATGTCGCTTCACCAACCACGGCATTTGAAGTCAATGAAGCCTCACTGAGGTACTCTGCACAAGTTCTAGATCCCTTCCATAAAGGGGAATTTTCTCCGGACTTTGAAAAGTACTGTGTAGGGAAGTAAAATCCCCACTTTTTGCTGGTGTCATTCTGTTTTTCTGACTAGTATGACTGGAATCTTGCTAATCAGGACCCCAGTCTCTGTGCTGCCTCCATAAACTGGACCTTGTAATTAGGTACCCTCTAGATTGGCTACTGGCGTATCTTTGTAAGTCTCTAGCCATATGGTACTAAGGTACCCAGGGCATAGGTACACCAGGGGTCCCCCATGGTCTGAAGCATATATTATGCCACCCATGGGAGACCACTCAAATTGTGACTACAGGCTTGCCATTGCAGCCTGTGTAAGCTGGCTAAGCTAGCACCACTAATGACAGATATACGTTTTCTTACATCTGTGGTCACTACAGTTAAAACTTATAAGTCACCCCTGAGGCAGGCATTTCAATCCTGAAGGCACAGTTCTTGTTTTTAAGTATGAGGGTGCCCCTGCGATCAGGACTCCCCTGCAATCCTCAAAGTCCAATCCTCCCCACTGTTCAGCCCCTCCTCTGGGAGGGACCCCTGAATCATCCCAACCCTTTCTTTAGGGTACTCAAGGGCTTACCTGTTAATGGTTCTTTGGATTTATCGTGGGACAAGATTCAGATCCGAAACCACTTTGTCTTCAACCATCTGGGTACTATGGACTTTGTTGGACTTTGCTTTGGGAACAGAGACTGCACCGGGGAGACTCCTGCTGCTCCTGATCTCATTGTCCTGTCTGTGTCTGGGCTCCATGCAGGCTCTTCTACAGGTCTGTGGACATCCAAGACACCCGAAGGAATCTCCTTTGGAGTGAAGGATTCAATCCACTGCATCTGCAGGCACCCCAACAAAGCTGATTGGTCTGTTCTTCCTGAGCTACCCACAGACTCTGAAAGGTTTAGCAAAACAGATGGTGGTTCTGTAACTCCCTTGAGGCCTGCACTGTCTTCACAGCAAGTTGAAGCCAGTATCCTTCATTGGAACCGCTGGAGCAGTACCCCTGTCCATCGAGTAGATTTGCTGTTGCCAATGCTTGTTGACTCTCTTCTCCAGAAATCCTTGTGCTCCAAAAAGCTCCAGCTGCAAGCAACTCTTGCTACCAAAATCTTCATCCTCACCGCATCTTCCGCACGTGTTGTATAGGTTAGCTGCTCCAGGTCATCTTGCGACTACTGTGCTTTTGTGCAAGGTTCTTCCCAAGGATCTTCTTCAGTTCCAGTGGGCTCATCTGTTGGCCCAGGCCTACTGTGGCTTATCTGCACTTGGTGAGTCCCTTGGACCTTGCTGGCCCGACACTGCAGCTTTTTTACCTGCCACGTTTGTTGCTGCTGCCAAGGCTTGTGGGTGCTCCTGCTGGACACCGACACCCTGGCTCTTGACTACCAATGTGGGACAACTTGTGAATGGCTCCTGGTCTTCCACAGTGTCACCTGGTCCGCAGAGATACAGCACCCAGGTCACCATCAGCTCTTCTGCATCTTTTGACATTGGGTCGTCTTCCGTGCCTCCTGGTCACTCCTGAGTGGCATAGACTTTGTCCGCTCCGCTTGCACGTACCTCTCATTCTGAATACACCCTTGGATTTCACCGGACTCTTTCAGCTTTTTTGCCAGTGGCATCTTTACTGAAGTCCTCCATTGTAGTCTAGAGCGGTTTCTGATGTGACTTTGAACCTATGCACCCGGCTTCCTTGGTGTAGGTATACTGGTTCCCTTGGTATCCACAAATGGGGTGACTCTCCAACCTTCCATCTTCCACTGGGTTTCTTTAGGGTCCTCTGGGAAGGGTTCTTCTTCTTAAAAACTGTAAACACGACGTCCCCATTGACTTGAGTTGATCAAGTGGTCATGTTCCCAATTTGCACATGGCCTCCTGTTGTGTAGTTCCTAGGAATCCCTAGGACTTTCAGGTTTTGGATTACCTAAACTTAGGGCTGGGTTCAAAACGCATCCGGACACACCCACAGCATATTTTAGCTGCTAAACCAGCTAGCTCTGCAGTGCCACTATCACCCCCATGTATCTTACAGTGGTGAAGGTAGTCTCTGGCATCCACTGAACATAACAATACTGATTTAACTGGGATCATGGAAAACAGTACAGTACTTTTTGCTCAGTCACTTGTGCTCACTTTTTCTCAGAAAATATACGTGATGGCAAAGGACGTTTCAATAAGTATTATTGGTCCAGCGTCAGTCTTGTGTAAAACATAATTGCTGTGACAATCAGGAGACTGAGGTATACAAAAGAGATTGCTAGTACCAATATAGTAAGCAGTAGATACATTTCTATCATAGTGCTAATAATATTAACATAAGCAGTTCAGATAAAAACAGAAGCACTTGCATATTCCTAAAATGCACACCCTATGAATTTGCTTAAATGTACCTAGCCGAGGTCTGTATGTGTAGCATGTATATGTGTGTATGTATGTATGTATGTATGTATGCATGTATGTATATATGTAAGTAGCCAAGAAATCCCTAGGGAAAAACACAGCCCCCTCACCTGATAGTTAAGAACGAAGGACCCCATCTCTGCTCCAATGATGACATGCTGCAAGGGATGTCAGACCGCTGCATGTCAAAGATTTAGCATGCTGGACCCCATGTCAGCTTGGAAGAAATTCTCCTCTAATTTGTAGAGGGGAATTAGGGTCTTATATACGAGAGTGGTCACTGCAGGGTTTCTTCTAGAATCAATTAGTTTTGAAAACAAACATAAATGTTTTTCCAAACAAATGCAATCAGGTACAGGGAATATGATAGAATACTGAGAGCCTGGTGTCGAAGAGACAGGAGGAAGCTACTAGGTAAAAGGTCACCTCTTTAGAATCGTTATTGTCGTGTGGATGGGACAAATGTATGTGTAAAGGGATAAACATGACAGCACTAGCCTAAAGGACATGAAATTTCATGGGTTCTTAGGTATTTACCATGGGTGGTTCCTTGGGTCCCTAACACTTCTACATCTTCTGGGTCCAGTCTCGACTTATGTTGTGGTTCGCAATCCACTTTCTTAGTATATGGTTTGGTCTCCCCTTGGTATTTGTGCTACTTACATGTTCTATTGCTGAAGTATTTTGTGTATTGTGATTATGTCTCCAGGGAGGATATTTTGCAATGTGTTAGTGGGTGTTTGTAATAAATACATATTTCTATAACTACACTGTGTAGTTCTTTTTCACGTAACTTACACTATATGATTAGTAAGTGTAAAACAAGTTGCTTTACACTCCTTCGGGACTAGGCCTGAAGGCTGCTCTCCACAGCTACCACTACTATGGTTGTCTAAGACCACTAAAATCAGCATAAGGGTTGTTTGGATTAGTGCAGGGTGATTCACTCAAATAAGTGCGCACCATATACTAAGCCAGCCTTCTACATAATGCTTCATTTTTTACCGCTTCAATAATTGAGGGCATATGCGCCCTGTTCAAAGTACATGTGGCACGATGCGACCTTTGACCCTGCTTGCAGGCAGGTCGCGCCCACGCCGCTACTCGTCTCCTGACTGCCTGGTTGCCTGGTTCCTGCCTCCTTGCTGCCTGACTCCTTGTTCCTGGATTAATTTTCCCTCCCCTCTGCCCTGCGCGGCAGTTCCCCCGCCTCCCTTTGCTCTCGACCTGGCCCTTTCCAATCACTGCCTCCCTGTGGTCCCGCACCCCTGAACACTCATTGCCCTCCCTGCTCCCACCTCCCAGCTGCTCCTCCCTCCCAAGCCTCCTCAAATGCAGGACGAGAAGCGGTAGCAGGAGCGACCTTTGACCCAAGCAGGTCGCCCCCACACCGCTACTCGTCTCCTGACTGCCTGGTTGCCTGGTTCCTGCCTCCTTTTTGCCTGCCTCCTTGTTCCTGGGTTCATTTTCCCTCCCCTCTGCCCTGCGTGCCAGTTCCCTCCCACCCCCCATAGCTCTCGACCCGGTCTTTTCCCGCCGCTGCCTCCCTGCGGCCCTGCCCCTGCACACCCATTGGCCTCCCCGCTCCCGCCTCCCAGCTGCTCCTAACTCCCAAGCCTCCTCAAATGCAGGGCGAGAAGCGACCGCGCAGTGGCCGTGCTCAGTGGGCATGCCACTGGTGTGCCGAGGGCGCCCCTAAGGCATGCCCGACTGCGCCCGTCTGTGCCTGGACCACGCCCAGCACCAGAACCCCTGGACCCCACGAACACCACGACACCAGAATCCACTACGACGCCAGCACCCTCCACACACTCAGCGCCGGACAAAATCACACATGCTTCCAGGCTGCCCTGGAGCGGCCCCAGGGACCCTTCTGTTGCTACACCTGCAGCTTCACCTGTGACAGAACCACCAAACCCCCAAGGACTGCACTCAACCATCTCCACTGCATACTCCTCAATACCCGCTCCGCACATAAACACACCGTCGAGCTCTGGGATCTGCTTGACACCTCCGCCCCAGACGTGGCCTTCCTGACCGAGACCTGGTGGAATGACTCCTCAGCCACTGACATCGCCATGGCCTCCCAGACGGCTACAAGATCAACCACAGGGATGGCGCCATCGGAATTGGAGGAGGAATAGCCATCGTCCACCCTCAAGGTCGCCACCCACGCAGACGACACCCTCAACACCGCCGAACACCTGCACTTCCGGATACACACCGACTCCAATACCACCCTCAGAGGAACACTCACCCACAGACCCCCCACACCCCGGGCTCAGTTAAGCAACTCCATCGCCGACCTCGCCAGCACCCACGCACTCACCTCCACGGACTATATCCTCCTGGGGGACCTGAACTTCCACCTCGAGAACAACAACGACGCCAACTCCGCCACCCTGATCACCAACCTCACCAACCTTGGCCTCAGACAACTCGTCACCGCACCCACCCACCCACGCCACCGGCCACACGCTGGATCCCGTCTTCTCCACAGGCTCCCACGTCGCCTTCTACCACACCACCGAACTCCACTGGACTGACCACCGCTGCATCCATTTCACCTTCAAGAAACCAACCACGCACCACCGCACCCAACAGCTGCCTCGCCGCTGGTGGAGCAAAGTCACCGAAGACCAGCTGATCACCTCCCTCGCCAAGAACCCACCCACCGACCCCACCAACCCAGACATCTCAGCCTGAACCCTCGGACAGTGGATCAACGACTGTGCCAACACCCTTGCCCCGCTCAAGAAACCCTCCAACAGCCACACCAACAAGAGAGCCACCTGGTTTGTAGCTCCAGACCTCCAAATAGGCATGCCGGAAACTGGAGAAGACATGGCTCCACGAACATACACCGGACAACCACGCAGCCCACAAGGATGCCACCCACAGACACCACCACCTCTTTATTTATTTATTTATTTATTTGCTTCTATAGCGCCGGACTCGACCCCCTGAGGGGTATCTCCGCGCTTCGCACGCTGTAGATTTCAGAGAAATGGTGTCTTGGGTACTAAACGAGTGGGTGTCTAAGCTTCCCTAAAGAGGTAGGTTTTTAGTGCCTTCCTGAAGGAGAGAAGATTGGTGTTCTGACGCATGTCCAAAGGGAGTTTGTTCCAGAGGGAGGGTCCTACATAAGAGAGAGCACGGCCACCCTGCCTTGCCTTTTTAATAGATGGAATTTTTAGTAAGAATTGGCTGTTGGAACGCAAAAGGCGTTCCGATTTGTGAATTTGAAATTTCTGAGCCAGGTAATAGGGGCCTGATCCAAAGAGACTTTTGTGAATGATACGACAGATTTTAAATTTGATTCGCTGGCGTACAGGCCGCCAGTGAAGGTCTTCCAAAAGAGGCCGAGATGGAGTTCTTCATGGAACATTGAGAACCAGTCTGGCCGCGGTGTTTTGGGCCACTTGGAGTCGGTTGATTACATGTTCATTTGCCGAAATTAGGAGGCCATTACAGTAATCCAACCGACTTATTACAAGCGCCTTGACTAAGGTCTTTCTATAAATATCCGATAGGTAGCGAAAAACCCTTCTCAGAAGGCCAATTGTCCGGAAACAAGATCCAGTCACCAGATTCACATGTTCTTTTAGGACCAGGTTCTGGTCTAGTCTGACTCCCAAGTTCTTAGCTAATTGTTTTGGACAAGGGATAGGTCCCAATTCCAGAGGCCACCAGTCTGGTGACCACAGGAGATTTGCCTTCCCAAATAGCATGACTTCTGTCTTGCCTACGTTACAGGCAATTAGAGGCCATCCAGTGTGATACCGCTCTCATACCTTCAGCAAAGGAGTTCTTTATTTCTGGAGTTAAAGTCTGAAAAGGGAACAAGAGCTGAGTGTCGTCAGCATACGACACAGGGGTAAACCCATATTGTCTCACAATGTCAGCAAGGGGGGCCACATACACATTAAATAATGTGGGGCTTAGGCATGAGCCCTGCGGAACCCCCTTGGTGAGCTCCCTATAGATGGAATGATAGGAGCCCAAGCTGACACTTTGTGAGCGGCCTGTGAGAAAGCTCTCCAGCCAGGACAGAGCTACGTCTTCAATCCCCACCTGCTGCAACCTCTTCAGATTAGCCAAGAGATCCTCCTTCAAAGACTGCTTGGATAACAACGCACATGACAGCAAAGAGCTCTTCAGCATCGTAAAGGAACTCTCCAACCCCAGCGCCAACGCCAGCGACATCCCGCCCTCACAAGAACTCTGCGACTCACTAGCCATCTTCTTCCAACGCAAGATCGCTGACATCCACAACAGCTTCAACACCACGACTGCCCCGACTACGCCAGACTCCACCCCCCCTGTGAACACCACCAGCACCAACCGCCTGACCTCCTGGTCCAACGTCAATGACGACGAGACACGCAAGGTCATGAACTCCATCCATTCGGGATCTCCATCTGACCCGTGCCCTCACCACGTATTCAACAAAGCAGACGCAGCCATCGCACCCTAACTACGAAAGGTCATCAACATGTTCTTCGAAACAGCGACATTCCCGGAAAGCTGGAAGCACGCCGAAATCAATGCCCTCCTCAAGAAGCCCAAAGCGAACCCCAAGGACCGCAAGAACCTCAGGCCCATCTCCCATCTCCCCTTCCTGGCAAAGGTCATCGAGAAAATCATCAACATGCAACTGGCCTGCCACCTGGACGACAACAACATCTTGGACCCATCCCAGTCCGGATTCAGACGAAACCAGAGGACCGAGACAGCCCTCATCGCCGCCACAGACGACATCAGGTGCCAAGTAGACAACGGCAAAACATCAGCCCTCATCCTCCTGGACCTGTCAGGTGCCTTCGACACGGTCTGCCATCGCACTCTAAAGAAACGCCGCCTAGAAGCCGGAATCAAAGAGAAGCCTCTTGACTAGACCACGTCCTTCCTCGCTGGCAGAACCCTGAGCGTCCGCCTCCCACCCTTTCGATCCGAAGCCACCGGCATCATCTGCGGTGTCCCCCAGGTCTCATCCCTCAGCCCGACGCTGTTCAACATCTACATGGCCCCCCTCGCACAAGTGGCCCGCCATCACAACCTCAACATCATCTCCTACGCCAACAACACACAGCTCATCCTCTCCCTCACCAAGGACCCACACACTGCCAAAACCAACTTTCATGAGGGAATAAAGGCTGTCGCCAACTGGATGTGGAACAGCAGCCTGAAGCTGAACTCGGACAAGACGGAGGTCCTCATCCTTGGACCCACCCCGTCAGCCTGGGACGACTCCTGGTGGCCAACCACACTGGGAACAGCACCGACACCCACCGACCATGCATGAAACCTAGGATTAATCCTTGACCCCTCCCTCTACATGTCTAAACAGGTCAACGCCATCTCCTCCTGCTACAACACCCTCCGCATGCTCCGCAGGATCTACAAGTGGATCCCGACCGAAACAAGAAGAACGGTGACACAGGCCCACATCAGCAGCAGACTGGACTACGGCAATGCCCTCTACGCAGGAATCCCAGCCAAACACCTACGACGACTACAACGCATCCAAAACGCTCCGCCCGACTGATTGTTGACGTCCCCCGCCGCAACCACATCACCCCCCACCTGAGAGACCTACTCTGGCTCCCCGTCGACAAGAGGATCACCTTCAAGCTCCTCACCCACACAAACAAAGCACTCCACAACGCCGGACCAGCTTACCTGAACAGCAGGCTCAGCTTCCACACCCCCACCCACCAGCTCTGCTCCACCAGCCTCGCCCTCGCCGCTGTCCCCCGCATCCAACAGATGATCTCCGGAGGCAGATCCTTCTCCTACCTCGCCGCCAAGACCTGGAACACCCTCCCTACCCACATATGGCAGACCCAAGACCTACTCACCTTCAGGAGGCTCCTCAAGACCTGGCTCTTCGAGCAGTATCAGCACCCCCCCTCCCCTCAGCGCCTTGGGACCCTCACAGGTAAGTAGCGCGCTTTACAAGTACTCTGATTGATTGATTGATTGGCAGAAACTGTCCAGAGAATCGCAATCTTCAGGTGCATCATTATTGGCATGGACACTATGTCAATTGCCAGAGTTAGCACATTGTGAACTGGCTATTTTGGCGTTGCACGCCTAACATGCCAATGTTGAGCGGGCCTTTTCACTGATAAACATTACATGAGAAGGAAAGACTGAGCGCACATGACCAAAGACTCTCTAAAGGAATAATGTATGGTGTATTACAATAAGTTTTATTTATAAACATGTATTTGGATCTCATATACCGTGTACACACACTGTCTAGACACATGCACTAGCCACCATGATGCCACACGGGACATCCATCTCTATATGCTATGTTGGTACCAACATGTGAGTAGGACCTTCTCCCTTGGATGTACAAAATGCACCAACTATTACCATGGAGTATAGTTACTCCAACATGCAAGTGATACTGACAACTCGGGAATGTGCCCACTGAGGATTAACAAGTCCAGGGGAAATTGCAAAAATACCGCCTGGTGGGATTAACAACAGACTTACACAAACCCATGGAACCATCTGGAAACTCGAATTTCACACTGCAAAAGAGATGAGGTGGTTAATTAGGAGACCCTCCACTACTTAATGGTAACCCAGCAGGGAAGCTCTCTCCACTGAAACACAAAGCGCGAGGATCACTTCAGCCCAAGGAACAACTCTTCTCTTGGACCCCGACTTGGCTGCAGAGTACGTGCAGTCCAATTTCCATGCCGGCCCGGGGAGCTGTTGGGCCCATGACTGGGCAGTTGATCTGGGATATTGTGCCCAGTGCTTTAAATGGGAAAAAATAAGTGCAGGTACTCATTAAAATGAGCTAGAGGTATAATGAATGGGCGGGGCTAGGGGCGGGGCCAAGGCCAAGACATGATGATACTTAATGACTTCTACAATAGATGCAGCACAGAGCAAAACACATGATAAATGTGTTTATATAAACAAAGCAGGTTAACTCATTACACAAAACGAAAGAGAAATTTGATAATATGTTAACATTTCCTTTTTTTTGCAATAGTTGCACCTTCTTAATGCCATACTGTTAATTGCTGTTGTTTGGCACAATACTATATATTTTTGAGCATGTGAGTAGGAAGAAACTGAAAATATCCCCACTTCGAACCAAAGCTCTTATGGCACCAAGCAAATGATGCAAATCATCATGACCCTCCCCAGAAGAAACTCTTGTCTCTTCCATCGATCTATCCATTCATTCTTTCATCCTACTATTTACCTGCTGATGTCCATTGTTTGCCCTTTACATTCTGTTGTCTATTCAGTTTTCAATCAATCATTCATTTTTTCACCATTCCGTCTGTCCACCCTTCATATCCCAACCTATCCATCCATCCATATTTAAACCTATCCATTCATCCTTTCACTCATCCACCTCTTTATCCACCCTTGCACTCATCCAGCAATCCTTTTGCGCATCTATCCATCAACCCTTTCACTCCTTTATACCATCCACCCTTTCATTACATCAACCCTTTCACTCAATCCCTCCTTTCACTCATCCATCATCAACCCTTTCATCCATCCTCCCTCCCATTCATCCATCCAGTCTTTCACTTATCCACCCATCATCCGCCCTTTTATCCAATCATCCATCCTCTTTCACCCATTCATCCATTTACTCATCCATCCGTTCACTCATCCATCCATCCATCTATATATCCACCCTTGTTCAGTCATCCATCCTCTCACTCACTCACCCACCAACCCTCCCTACTGCAGTCTAACTGTGCTGAGAAAATAAAGGGCGCTGCTTCGCAATGTCACTGTCAAGCAAGGATGTTAAACACTTTGCACTACTAATAAATCAGCGAAACTGCTAGTTTAGACAAAACATAGCTCGTTTACAGCACAGACAGACAACTCTAGTGTGCCCATTTGCAAGGCCCTATGCCGTGCAGGAGCCCCCTAATCATTTCTGTAATACATTTTAAATGTCAGCAGCAGATTATTAAATTAATATCTGACTTACCTGAATCTCTTTACAGCTGTCAGAACGATCCATCGAGAGGAACTGCTGGCCTGTCTCTTTTTCAGAGAGTTAGACAGCGAGCCCTGCTGCAGTGTCGCAGCCTGTGCCACCCTCTCCCACTATGAGACTCCATGGCGTGGTGAGTCTGGGGCAGAAGTTGGGCTCTGCTGGGCTGGGCACAGCAATAGCACATTATGTCAAGCTCAGGAGGAGGTGAGCAGCAGGTGATCGATTCTCGAACACCGGCTTCCTCCTTTAACTCCATGCAGGAGAGGAATTCCGGGGTGCCCTGGGGCCCGGCTAGCAGGCAGGAAATGCAATATCCTGCCACAGCATGGGCGCCAACCGGACATGGCTCCTCCGCAACAGTGTGTCGATGTGGGCCCTAATGTGACCTGGGGAACAGTAACATCAAGCAGTGTTGGCGGCGCTAGTTTTGAGCTTCTTTGGCATATCAGAAAGCCTTCTATGCACTGACCGGGTAATTGAGGCATTTGGTGTTAGAAAGGTAGGTGCCTCAGTACAGAAAACAGTTAGATTAGCGCTCCAGGGGCCTCTTCAATCGCATTTTCTGGGCATTAACACTCCGATCGAGAGAAAGTACGGGAAGTGAGACAGTCCGCCGCCATTGCCCCTGATAACATTTCTATGTTTAAAGAATTACCCTGTACTGACTGTTCCAAGTGCTGCGCTTTGAAAATCACACATGCACACTAGCAGGTAAAATTAATCTCAACCCTGCTTTGTCATGCACAGTGTGACAGTGAGCACCAGACATTATTCAATTGGCCCTGCTAAATAGCTCAGCAGGGGCTCAGATCAGGGCTGCAGAACCCGCCACCTTCGCTGCCAGAGACTCGTTCCACTCCTGCTGATTAGCGCTCACAGCCAATGAGCCTACCCTGTCATGAGTACCGGTACTCTCCACGGCAGTAGAGAAGTGCCGGTACTCAGAGTGATAAGTTTAAGAAGCGCCGGTACTCAGTACCGGTGAGTACTGGCTCATTTAAAGCACTGATTGTCCCGCAGCTGGCTCCGGGGTGAAAGGAACATTTAAAAGGTCTTCTGTGAGAGGTCACATGAGCTGGGAAGGAACAGTGTCACCATCTTGAAATGTCTTTCCCTACGCACATTAATAACAAGCATGCCCTCCGGGAACAGCGCCTCTGACATTGGGTTGCGTTTACCTGGTCTTTGGCAAGATGGAATCGAGTTTACAAGGTAAGCGGGTGACTCTTAAGCAACACACTGAAAAATCCCTTCCACCTGAAGGTATATTATATGTAAATTAAAAAATAAAAACAACTCATGAATTCAAATTGTGCCAATTGGGAGTTGAGTGATAGATTAAAGCCCAGTTTTTTTTAAAGGAGTTTATTCTGATTGGGTTTGGTCACTGAGTGATTTTGTTTACGGTGTAGGTAGAGCGTCCTCGGAGACATCCCAAAACATTCAACTGGCACACACTGTGGAGACGCATTCTTGGGCTTACGATGCATCTAGTCTGCCAGAAAGAAAGAAAAAGATACTCACAGACACAAAGTGATATGCACCAAAGTGAAGTGATATAAATAGTTATGTGAAGCACCGTGGGAGGAAACACATGGGCACAACGATTACCCACTAAAAAGCAAGCCCTTTTAAAGGAAAATCAAAGGACCAAAAAAAGCTAAAGGGTGTGCTGCCCACACAGTGATTACAGAATGTTTCGAAGATACAGTACTTGCACTGCCTAGGCTCGACCTAAAAACATTGAAATGCACCTAAAAATCAAAGGTTAAACTGAAGTTATAGTTAGGAAATCCTGATTTATGTTTGGTATTCAACCCAAATGAAACTCCACAAACATTAGCAATTCTAAAGTTATGTTCATCTCTTAATTTTATGATTTCTGCACCACTTAGGCACTTATTTTTAACGTATTTGGGCCAAATATAACTAACAGTACACAGCCATAACAAATTCAAATCTCATACTCTCTGTTTAACTTATCATTTAGGCATCACTTTCACGTTACTAGAAGTTATACTTATAGCTCACATTTATACTTGTGCACCACATTTACATGAATATCACTCACACACTTCTGTACATAAGTCTTGTCACCTCACTCGCCTCACTACATTAAGTATAACTCGCCACAGTCCCATTTACTGTGTTCTGGCAAATAATATAATTTCTGATGTCATATGTGTTTGATTTATGGAATGATTTAACTTGATAAATTAGTTATTATCCAATGGTTTAGCTAGCGCATGTAGAAGGGGTTAGTTAGAGTTAGGGTGATGAGTGAGGTTACAGGACTGTGCACGGAAGTGTGCAAGTGATAATAGTTTAAAGGTGGTTACGCCACAACAGTCTACCACAATCCACTGTATGCTATTACAGTTTACAACCCTCCATTCCATGTCATTCCACTAAACACCACTCCACTCTACATCACTGCATTCTACTCTTCTACAGCTAACCCCATTCCTCTATACAACACTGTACACTTCAATACTGCATTGCATACCAGTCCCTTGTGCATCACAATAAACTGAATAGTATTCTACTCAGCACTACTCCACTCCACGCTACCCCACTGTGTGTCACTCCACTCTATGCTACTCCACTGAACACCGCTATATTCTATGATATTACAGTAAATCATACCCCACTGTACGGAAATCTGCTGTATGCCACTCAACTGTACACTGGTTGACTGTACGCCACTCGATTGTATGCTATTCCACTGTATGGTAAACACCCTAAAGCATTCAACTGTACATCACTTCACTGTATGCCAATCCACTGTATTTCAGTCCAGGCTACACTATTCCAATTTATGACACTCCGCTCTAACACACTCCACTGTATGCCACTGCACTGAATGCTATTCCAGTATACAATATTTCAAAGTATACTGCTACACTGTACAACACTCCAGTCTATGGCACTCAACTGCACACCACTACACTCATTGCCAATCCACTGTAGACTATTCACCTGTACGTACTTCCACTCTACACTATTCCACTATACGCCACTCCCCTCTTCGGCCCTCCATTGTACTCAACACCAGTATACGCCACTGGACTTTACCTCATTCCACGGTATGCTAACACACTTTACAATACAACATTTTACCCCACTCCATTAAACTCCTGCTCGACCTGGCATCTTTTTGTGTGAATACCCCTGACTTTCTCCTTTATGAACTCCTGTTTTTAACTGTGTGCTGAACTTCGTTTTTTATTGACTTTAGGACTCTTTTTTACTGCTAACCAGCGCTAAAGTGCATGTGCTCTGTGTCTAAAATATAATGGCATTTGGATTTCTCCATAACTGCCATATTTGATTTACTTATAAGTCCCTAGTACA
The DNA here is from genome assembly GCF_964261635.1 of Lissotriton helveticus. Taxonomy (NCBI): domain Eukaryota; kingdom Metazoa; phylum Chordata; class Amphibia; order Caudata; family Salamandridae; genus Lissotriton; species Lissotriton helveticus. The sequence continues at coordinate 1,709,026,859 of NC_136063.1, read as the reverse complement.
GTGCACTAGATGTGCCCAGGGCCTTTAAATCAGATGTTACTAGCGGACCTGCAGCACTGATTGTGCCACCCATCTGAGTAGCCCTTAAAACATGCCTCAGGCCCGTCACTGCACAGTCTGTGTGTGCAGTTCTAAACTGCCATCTCAAACTAGCAAGTTTACACACTTGAATCACACACAAAGAAGGGGGAGAGGAAAAAACTCCAACCCCAACCTCCCCTTCAAATATCCTGGTAGTGACAAACTGCTATATTCATTTTCACTACAGCAAGGCTTAGCTCTCCCATAGGTTAACTTTGGAGCTGTCTTGTGTCACTTTACAAGTGTAACTGCCAATTGGGAGAAGATAGGAAGAGTACGCTTGGTGTCCCTAGACTCGCGATTTAAATACACTAATTTTAGTGAAGTTGGATTTTAAATTGCAGGTCTGCAAATGCCACTTTTAGAAAGTTAGCATTATTTTACTCAAACAATGCTGTGCCTCTGCCTGTCTCTGGAATACATATCTGTGTTGGGTGACAGCTAGGCTTTGTTCTTTCCCTCTAGACATTCACACACAAAGGGAGCTGTGGTGTACCCTGCCTATTCTGTTGGCCCATTACCAACCTGCTGGGTATTTCTAAGCTAGTGTGAGAGAGGAGCTTATACTTGCATCTGAATAGGGCTGTGCTGTCCCCACACAAAGAGCTGCACATCAACTGGTAGTGTGTCTGGTGCCAGGGCAGGGTCTTGTGCACTACAAATAACTTTCTGTGAAGTCTTCATACTTCAAAGGCCAAAAAGGGGAAAAATCTGCTGGACATCTGACACCATGTACTCAGAACACTTCTGGAACTTAGGACTTTCTACCAGGAAGAAGAGCTATAGGGATACCAGGAGGGACTTCCACTTTGCTGCTTGCTTTGCTTTGATGACTTGCTGCCTACTGCACCTGTCCTGGGAGTGAGGAGACAGGACTTGACTCTCAACTTCCTGCATCTCTTAAGGTTCTTCAAGGGCTTGTTGAGCTTACCTTCTGTTTCTGTAGTCTCAGAGATATCAAAGACATCTCTTGCATCTTGCTGCCAGCACCTAGGCTCCTCTGTCATGAGTCCTGCTCTGCGAGGTGGTGCCAAATCCAGTCCTGGGCCCTTGGAGGTGAGTGTTTGGTGCTGCAACCCAAGAAACAAGCACATCGACACTGAGGCATCATTCGGAAAAAAGCATTTTCTGTGAGATCAACGCAGCACCACTGCCTGCACTGAGGCTGTGGACAAATCTCACCAAATACGTGATACAATTCCCTTGACTTACAATGCTTCCCTGACTTTACTGATACAGTGCCTCCAAATCACTGCTACTGCGTGAGTCTTGGACACCACAACACTGACATCTACGATGCACCATCACTGACTTCAATTTATTACTAGCCCTGTGGGGCTTTGTGCTAGCACATTGCCTACAACCCAGCGGTTCAACAAGGACACCTGGGACCAACACAGTGTGTTCTTGACATCAACACATTAACGATATTGCCCAACTTTGAAACTGCTTCATCATCTTTGACAGCGGCGCATCTAATCCAATTTTCAATGCATCCAGGATACTGTTGTGGATCTGCATGACTCGAGGATCTAGCCAGTGCTTCTTTGAAGGTCGAACTGAACTTTTGGATTTGCCCCAGTCAAGTGCGACCAGATAGCCCCAGTTGGAGCTATCGATTTCTAAGCACTGCATTTTGATTTAATCTTGTGGCTCGTGTATGACTTTTATAAAATTGGTCTTGTTTTACTCTTGTAAATATTTACTTTTTTTCTAAACTGGTGTGGAGAACTTGTGTGGTGTTTCACTAGATGTGGGTGGTAAACTTTGAGCCGCCAGTGGAGCAGAGTTTTTCGGTGTGCGATGCTCACCCCAAATTTATTCAGAAGCTCTTTGTCCTACTATCTCCTCCCATTGCCTCCTTCATCATCTGTCATCCCCCCTCCTCCCTCTTGTTGTCTTCTATTTGTTCCCCTGCCTTATTTCACTTAGTTGAAATGCTGACCAGTTTAATAGGTCAAGAAATCTACCAATGGCCCTGGGGTGTGGCTAGTAAATGTCCACACAGTTGGCGTTGTCCCAAAACTCCGCTCCCCCAATCCAAACTAGTTCTCTCTCACCTGTGGCTGTATGGAGAGGCACATATAAGGCAGTATCTGAAATGATGGAACAGCGCTGCAAGGTGACGCTTTCCCTGTCCACAACCCCTGGGCATGGGGCAGTGCTCTATGAGGACACCCATTGCCTGTCTGCAGCTCCTGGGCATGAGGCAATACTCTAAAAGTATGCCCTCTGCCTATCTGCAGTCCCCGGGCACATGGCAGTGGGAAGGGATATGACGCAAGAACCATCGTTGGACCCCCAGGTGCACTGCTGAGGCATGGGGCAGTGCCCTCTGAGGAGAGGATCACAGTGGAGCTCAAGTCAGCCCTCTAAGGACCCCTCAACTACTGAACAGACACAGCTCATGCTCTGGATCTGGACAACAGGTGAGAGAGGGGAAAGAGTGGTACAGCTGTAACCAACATCCGACCAAGTGCTGTCAGTGTGGCTACTGTCAGGTATGGAGCATCAGCACTTTCCAACAGAGGTTCTGTACTTTTGCTTCGAAAGTAACAGCCCTTCTCAGCAGGAAACAGGTACTCTGTGAAAGAGGCTGTATTTATATTACCATTTCCAGCACTGGCACGTTTACCCACCCGCTCCTGATCTTCAGCTCTGAGGCATACCTCTTCTCCCTTCAGTGCTAGGATGCAGACCGTCCTGGAGTGGTGCCAGCACTATGAAGCCTTTTTGGTTTCCTCTTGGGGTAGGAACATTGTTCCTCCTACGCACTTCAGGGTGGTAGCAGCAGGTTCTATGTGCTCGAACCCCATATACTCATTAAATCAGTACCAACAGTTTTATTAGTGATTTTTAAGTTTAAGATGGCTGTGGTAGGTTTGTTTGAAAGGAGTGGTGGGCTAGCACTACTCCTCCAGTTCGCGAAACTCTGGAATTCCATGGAGTGAAACTCCACGAGCTCCACCCAGACCTAGTTTTCACTGTGTTAGTGTGTGTGTATGTGCATAAATACTTTACATTGCCTCTTTAGTTCAGCCTGACTGCTCTATCCCAAGCTACCAGAGGGTGAGCACAGGTAAACCTTTAGTGTGTACTACACTTACCCTGAATAGAATTGTGGTTCCTGCTTGGACAGGTTGCATACCTCTGCCAACCAGAAACACAATTTCGAACTAAGCCACTCCACTGCACATGACTACACTTTGCGCTTTGCTTCAACAGTTAATCCTGTTCCACTGTATGGCACTGTACTCCACGTTTCTCCAATATATGCCACACCACTGTATGTTTCAAAGCTTAACACCACTACACTCAATGTTATTCCACTCAAGACTACTCTGCTGTACATTACTCCACTCTATGGAACTCCGCTCTATGGTACTCCACTGTAACCCACTGCACTAAACCCTATAACACTCTACCTCACTGCAATGTTTCCTAGTTTGCTGAGTGCCCCTCCAGTGTACACCACTCCACTCTGCGCTATTTGACTTTACTGTAATACACTATACCACACTCCACTCTACACAAGCCCACTGTGCACCACTCAACTGTATGTCACTCCACTCTACCTCACTCCCAAATACGCTATTCAACTTTACACTACACTTTACTGTACAGCAATGTACCCACCTGCACTTTATGCTATTTCAGTATGTTCCAAAGTATGCCCTTATACTGTACAACACAGTGCAATACTCAGAGGATGTAACTCTACTGTACCAAACTCCACTGTATGATATCCCATTCTGTACTGTCATACATGGCCAGGATAGGCCTGGTAAGAAACACTACCATTTACATGATTATGTTTCTTAAGTTGCCTTCTCTTTTACACCCAATGACTTTTGACACATGGTTGCATGTGTGATTACGCAGAATAACATTATCTGAATCACCATTGCTTACATTTCCTCTTCATAGGTAAACTATCACAACACCTTGAACATTCAGTACAAGGGAAAAGTTCACTGTACAAATGTCATGTTGTTATTGTATTCTTCACTCGAAGAAATCAGAGACAGACGGTACTAACAGCGCGTCTTCCGAGCATTTTGATCGCTTTTGACAGCATTCTTCAAAAACAGACTCGGCTCTGAATCACTGCAACCTGCTGGTGGAGTGCCCGTGCTCCGAGAAAATTCCCTCTCGCAGACCACAACCTCTTGGTGTAGGTTCTCATTCCCATCGAGTTGGAGACCCTGACTTTTCAGCAGGACGCATGTTTGCGGATCTCTATTTATTCAAACAATAGGATCACAGACACCATTTCTGATCTGTTTGGACTTTTCGGCTGTCCGAACCCCCTTTTGTCTTAGTTCTGAAGAAAACCCGCTTCTGACGCGTATCAAGCTGCCCTACCGTCGAAACGTCGACGTTATTATCACTCTTGTCCATACAGTCTCCTGGACCCGAATTTAAAATCAGATCTGGTTCTTGTATTCATGTGTAAATCAATGGACAAAAAAGAATAAGCTTGTCAATCTACTACACTTGTGTCACTCATGTTTGTCATACCTCTATAGCACCATTCATCACACCTATCACTATATGTCACTTGTCCTGCACGACAGTCACTAATATATAGCAGAAAAAACCTTTTGACAGCCATATTTCCTATTTGTTATGAATAACAGTTTAGTAAATAATTGAATCTTTGACAATTGTTCTTGTCTCTGTGGTGTGTTCTCCTTTTCTTTCCTTGTGTGAAAAAACACATATCTACCACACGGAATTGTAAATTCAAATTGTATTATATGCATTGACCAAAGTAACTGTATTTTCCCAACAGAACCACGTCATCAATACAAAATGTTATTTACAAATACAACCTGTTTTTGTAACAAAATCCACAACATTAGTAATATATAACATTTAAAATATGCAAATTCCTTCTGAATTCAAAATTAACTACAGAGGAGTTACAAAAGTGAATAAGAAAAGAAGTGTTCTGTCAGTGCTTCCCTAACATACGAAAGCTTAATGCAGGTATTAGGAAAGATCATGCTTGTTTCAAAGGAGCTGGAATATTAGCAGAGGCTTGTTCTAGATATGCCAAGGGTCCTTGGGGCATTTCGAGTGGATTTTTGTGTTGCACAGTGATATCTTCTAGGACCTGCTGCCAGTTTCGAAGTTTTGTCAGGTGTTTCTGAATCAATGTTTCTTTACGGAGCAATTAATTTCTTAGTTCAGAAACATTCTCTTTAATAACTTGCTCAGGTTTCTGGTCAGACAGCTGCAATATTTTTTTAAGAAACAACATTCAGTCTGTCTTGCAACATCCAAAAATGTCTGAATACACTGATTAACACCAGTCCTGATTTCCTCCTGATCAGTACCATTCACGTAGTCCTGGCTCACAAGTGACGCAGAACATGCCTCGAAAGATGCCTCCAGTTCGTCTATGAGGGTATTTCCTGAGTTTCTGGACCGGGCGGCGTGGACATTAGCCTCGCAGGAGGCAGACCTCCTGGTGGTACATCGGTTCCCTGAGCAGTAAATATTCCGCCACCGTTTTATATATTATGAATACCCAGATTCTGAGGGACACAGGGTCACCCCATTTTTGCTAACATGTTTCTTAAGTTGCCTTCCCTTTTACACCCAATGACTTTTAACACATAGTTGCATGTGTGATAACTCAGAATATCATTATCTGAATTACCATTGCTTACATTTCCTCTTCATAGGCACACAATCAGAACACCTTGAACATTCAGTACAAGGGAAAAAGTTCACTGTACAAATGTAATGTTGTTGTCTGTAACTAGATGATGCTATTCAACTACAATAGATAACTGTCGCCTGGCAGGGGTTGTGACATGGCCACATGGGTGCTGTTTAATATTTATACGGAACCACTTCCTTGTTTAGAGGAGAGGTGCACTCAGCTGACACTGCAAGGACACTGCATGCCAGAATTCCAGCTCCTGCTTACCAACATGAGAGATGTTCAGCCCTACACCAAGATGGACAGCCTGGGGACTGCCAGCAGAGACTTTGCAAATCACCCATTCTAGGCAAGACTAGGGGGCCCATTATGATCGCGGACGGACTTGAGTCCATCCGCGACCATAGAGGAGGAGTGAACCTCCGCATGGCCTGCGGAGTTCCCTCCTGTCCAATTAGGATGTGACCGCCACCCTGGCGGTCACATCCTCTATTTTTACCATTGCGGCGGGTGCGGCTTCAAGCTGCACCCGCCGCAATGGTAAAAATGCATACATTGCATTTGTATGCAGAAAGCGGCAGGCACCGTGTCGTGCCTGCCGATTTCTGCATACAAAAGCAGGGGGGTACCATGGGTACCCCCCCTTCACCCAGGGGGCCCGCAACGGGCCCCCGCAGTGAAGTTCCACATGCTTTTCCACGGCGGAAAACCCACAGCGGAAAAGCATTTTATAAAGCCCATCCTAATATGGCTGGCGGTGTTTAAGAGACACCGCCACCATATTAGAGCTTTTCCGCCGCAGTTGTAAGTGAACTGCGGCGGAAAAGCTGCAGACAGAAAGCAGGACCCAGCAGCCATCCCAATGTGGCAGTGGGTCTTTGGTGGGTCCGCTGCGGTTTTTCCCCATCCTTTGGGCCGGCGGTGGCTTCCGCCGGCCCTGAGGATGCAAAAAAAACGCAATCGTAATAGGCCCCTAGGTTAGGGAGCGTCAGATAGGAGTACATTATATAGTACTTATATGCCCAAATACATTTACTGTTATAGAACAATGGTGGAATAGTTTATCCTTTTCACTGTTCTCATAAGGCTAATTATGCTATTCTGATTCATTTTACTGATTATCGCAGCACACACATTTTATACAAGAATCACAATCCTTCAATAAATATTGAAATTACTCAATGAGAATTTCTTCTGTATTTCTTAGGGTATGCATGAGAGTCCAAATTAAAGGGTTCTAGCGTTGTTACCACAATTTCCTTGTGAGAGGAAGGTTGTCATGTTCTGAGGTGACATACACATTTGTCACTCTATAAGGTTAGGGGTCCAGATGGTGTATTGTGGGCTAGCAGACCTAAAGGCCAGCATATCCCGAGGATCTGAATGGAATTAGTCTGGCCCTTCCTGACATTTATGTTGTCCAACAAACACACGGAGATACAAGCCATGCGACAATACCTCAACACTATACACCACTTATATAGTCAATTATCAAATTATTATAGCTCGCATGTATACTTATGCAGCACCTTCAAATTAATATAACTTGCGCACCTTTGTACACATCACTCGCCACACTAGTTTAACTATAAGTCTCCCCACCTACATTCGCTAGCTATATCCTTGCATATTACATAAGTTATAGTATGTTGAATCATTGCATTAATAACAACACGTATAACATCTGAAATTGCATGACTTGCCAGAATACAGAGCATGGTATAGTGTTGAGTTATAGATGATCTAGTGTGGTGAGTGAGGTGACAATACTGTGCATGGAGGTGCCCAAGATATATTAATTTGAAGGTGCTGCCTAAGCATCAATGTCAGTTATAAGTATGGCTTGTAATAATTTGAAAGTGGTGAGTAAATGACAAATGTAGGCTATAATTAGAACTTTAGAATATCTAATGTTTATGTAATTTAATTTGCGTTTGTATACCCCAATTTATTTTTTTCTAAATAAACCTTAGCTTTAACCTTTGTTTTTTTCTCAGAATACACATATATATATATATATATATTTCCTTGACTTAATGGCGGCAGCCGCTTCCGGGTGAGAGGGTTTGCTGAACGGAAGAAAGCCAAACTTCCGTAAATTTTAAATCGCAAATATTCCACTCCGTCCACTTCCACCAAAACCTCGGCGGCGAAGAAAGAGAAGCGAACCACTTCTTTGCAGGCAAGATGTTTTTATTTCAACCTCCTCAACAGCATACGACAAATGACGCGTTTCGGGCTCAGGCGCCCTTGATCACATAAAGGCTGTGAACGATTGAAGCCATTTTTAAATAAAATGCCCTTCCCATTCAGGTCACATGCTTAGCAAGTTAATAATAGACATAGCAAACAGACTGCGTGATACCACAGTAACAGTCGAAGGAATATTGTTTATGTCACCATTTCATTGTATCAACAGGACAAATTATCATGACCTACAATTATAATTCCGACTATATAGTTTAATAGAACGGAAGATTGGTTAGTTTTAAAACTAGCGTCATGAAAAACATTTAATTGGAACCACATTCTGATTTCAAAAAACAGACCAATTTGATAAATGAAAAATTTCTGGGTGAATCCATATGTACATATAAAGTGCAATAGTAAAATTGCAACATAACTGCATCAATGCATTTAATTACTCGCTAATTTGTGATTCTGACATAGGAAAGGGAATGTGCATAACAATAACAGAGCATAGCAGCAATATTTTGTTCATTATTATTGAGTGTAATTTTCACTGACAACAAGTGCAAAAATACCATGTGCAGAATGTGTGTTGTTACGTGCTTAGATAAAATGATTGTAAGAAAAAAATATATCTTAACAACCCGACCACGGCTGAGGCATGACATGCTGAGAAGATGTTCTTGTAATCTATACCTAAATCTCATATAAACAATGTCTTGCATCTCATCAAATTAGCTCAGCCCAAGTGTGAAAAAAAGTGAGATTAGGAATTGGTAGTACTCAAACAACATATATCGGAAACTAACCAATATTCCCACCTGTGACTCAAAATGACAATATGTACATGAAAATAACATTCATAGAGTTGTTTACATCAATCCCAGCGACAAATTCTAGAATCTAAACAATTGTCCATGTAATTGAGAGAGGTTAACAGAGTATATACACTATCTATAGGCACGTGTACATGTCTTCAGTGTTGTTCAGACCATTTGGGCATTTGCTATCGAAGTTCAAGATAAATTTGGTTTCTAGCTTTCTTAGCAAAGCCTCTCTATTCCCCCCTCTACGTAGTTTGGGGACGGAAGATACCACATAATACTTTAAACAAGATAGGTTGTTTGCATGTGCTTGTTTAAAGTGGCGTGCCACTGGATAGTTGGGATCACTATGCAAGATAGCACGTAGATGTTGAAGGATTCTCTCGTGAACCTGCAGCTTTGTACTACCAATGTAGTTAAGCCCACAGGTACAGGAGAGAACGTAAACTGCGTATTCAGTTTTACAATTGAAGTTCCCAACTATTTTATGTGGTATAGGACTGAACGGAGTATAGTACTCTGTTTTGTTAATTCCAAATTTACATGCACGACATGTAGAGCATTTGTAGAATCCATCTTTGGGTTTCAACCAATTTGGTTTACTTCTTACTTCTGGACTCGCAAGATCTAATACTGCTCCCATGTTTCTAGCCCTACTAAAGGTAATAGTGGGGTTGGATGGCAAGTTCTTTCTGAGAACGGGGTCAGTGAGGACTATTGCCCAGTTCTTATTTAAGATGGATCTAATCTTACGTTCGTTCTCACTATATGCTGTGATTAGTCTCGGACATTGATCAGTTTCAAAAGACCCCGATGTAGCCGGTGCATCATGTAAAACATCTGGGGCTAGTTCTTCCTCCATGGGGGCTGGTAATAAACTTGCCCTTGATCTTAATAAAGTTTTGGACATGGCTGCTGTCAAAATCTCATCAGAGTAGCCTCTTGCCTTCATGCGGCGCATGGATTCTGCAGCACAGGAACTGAATTCACTCTCTGTGCTACATATCCTTTTCAAACGCAATAGCTCTCCATAGGGAATGCTTGCGATCAAATGCCTGGGATGCGCACTTGAGGCATGGAGCGTGACATTACCCGCAGTAGATTTTCTAAACAGGGTACTTTCTACCTTCCCTTTATCTACATATAGCTTGACATCTAGAAATTCCAAGCTGGAATTATCTATGTGGTGGGTAAAATGGAGATTCAAATTATTTTGATTGATGTTATAAATGAATTCCAGTGCTTCTACTCTGCTACCCTGCCACACGATGAAAATATCATCGATGTACCTATAGTAGTGTTTGATGTTTTCTTTGAAGATGGAAGAGTAGTCCCTCTTGAGGACCTGCTCCTCCCACCAGCCAACATGTAAACATGCGTAGCTGGGGGAGAAGCAGGCTCCCATAGCCACGCCCCTTAGTTGCTTAAACAATTCCTTCCCGAAAAGAAAGAAATTGTTATGGAGACACCAGCTAATCAAATTGATTAGTGCTTTATTGTGCTGATAGTATTCGCACGGTCTTTGATCCAAGAAAAATTTAACCGCATTCAAACCTGCCTGGTGGTCTATACTGGTATATAAAGACTCTATGTCTAATGAGATTAAATACATACCGTCAGACCATTGGATGTTCCTTATTTTACCCAGGAAATCACCTGTATCTTTGATGTAGCTAGGCAGGGTTTTTACATGACTTTGCAGAAAGAAATCTACATATTGGCCCACCTGTTCCGCTACACTCCCTATAGCGGAAATGATAGGCCTGCCAGGAATAGGAGACACACCTTTATGCACTTTTGGTATTAAATACAATACTGGTACAGTAGGATTTTCATTGTGCATAAATTTGAATTCATCATTGGAAATCAGGCCATCGCTACGTGATTGTATCAATTATTTTTTGAGTGAAGTCGTGGCCATATTGTATTTTTTGATGTTAGACGGTTCATAACAGTTCATGTCGTTCAATTGGCGTTTTGCCTCCTTGATGTAATCTATTCGGGGCCAAATTACCAAGTTGCCGCCCTTATCCGATTTTTTGATGATGATTTCATTGTTCTCACTTAGTTTTTTCATCAAGTTGGCATAGTCTTTCTTCCTTTGTTGGATTTGCTTTTTTTGTTTAAATTTTTTGGATTGTACTTGTTTATTGAGTTTTTTAATGTCCTCAACCACACAGTCATGAAACGTGTCTAACGCATCCCTCGGCATCATGGGGATGTATTTGGATTTCTTCTTAAAGGGGCTGATCCCAGCACCCTTTTGTAACAGATTGATGTTACTCATCCTAGTTTGAGTGGATGAGTTATGCTCAGTTTCAATAGATTCCGCCTCACCAGTATTTAAATCATGTAGGTCTAGGTACATAGGGATATCTGCTGATGTAATGCCCAGACTCTCTACAAGATTATCAGGATTCCGCTGTGGCTCCTCAACTTTGTCTTTGATGTTTTTCAAGGCAAAGTATTTTTTCAGCTTAAGTTTTCTTACAAATCTGAAAACATCTATCCGTGTTGAGCTGTAGTTGAAAGTTTGACTAGGGCAGAAATTGAGACCTAATGACAGCAAAGATTTCTCTGTATCGGTCAGGGGTACATTGGACAGATTAATGATAGTCTTATCTCCATTTACTACTTCCGTGTCCAATTGCTCTTCTTTTTGTTTTTCCCGCCTTTGTTTGTATTTTTTTCGTCTTTCTTTTCTTCGCCTGTTTTTTCTTGATTTTTTTGATTTTGTTTGCTGTCTTTCCTCGGTCTCAACGTGCGCAGTCTCTCTGAAGCTAAAAAATCCAGTTCCTCTCCCATGTCTAGTACAATTGCTGGTGTTGGTCTTTCTCCGCTTCCTGTGCTAGATTCGCTAGATATAGAGATTGAATCAAAACTAGAACTTTCTGCCGCTGCTCTTTCTATTGCGGCAGGTTGATGTGCATTAATTTCCACCATTTTTTTACCTTTGCGTTCTCCGAATTTCTTACGGTTTTCATTGTTATATTTTCGGGCAAATGTGAAAATTTGCCCGTTGTTGTAGTCCGATTCATCTCTGGCAAACTTATGAGCTTTGCGTTGTTTAATCTTTTCCTCATGTTTGCGCAATCTTTCCTCTATAGCGGCTCTAGTAGTTCTGATGTATTCGACTTTGGGCGACTTTTTGAGTTCTTCTTCAATATTCTCAATTTTTTTCATGATTTCCTCCCGGTCGATTGCTGCATATTTGATTAGGATGCGGACTGAGGTCATGGAAGCCTCCAGATTATTTTGTGCCCATTCTTTTAGCATTGCAGGATTCGGGTTGTCGTAGGTCGGAGCTAACAGAAATCGAAGACCCCTCGGCACTCGGCCTACCTCCGCATACTTTGATAATGAGCAGTGCTCCCACCACTTTGTCGTTTCCAACCGCATGTACTTTTCTAAATTTTTCAGTAGCGTTCTTTCATTATCATCCGCCCCTGTCGTATTACTGGTAGTAGGTGCAATATTCGAATTTGCCGCTGGTCTTCTGCAGAACAACTCTTCTGCTGCTGCTTCGCGCTGACGTTGGCGTACAGCCTCGTCTGTCATGCTAGCTGATAGGTGTTTAAGGTGTTTAAGATGATAATGTAGCTCGAATCGTCTCTCGAGTTACTTTGCAAGTGCCAATAATCTCCCCACCTCTGCCACAATACCGTTGTCACTCACCGGGTGCTGTCTCAACTTCTGCTTCGAACCGGTCCGGTTCTACTCGTCAGTCAGTATCCCTTAATCTTGTGTGACGTACGGCGGCAAGAGGGGGCTGCTACCAATGTTTCGCCACGAACATCCACTTCCTTGACTTAATGGCGGCAGCCGCTTCCGGGTGAGAGGGTTCGCTGAACGGAAGAAAGCCAAACTTCCGTAAATTTTAAATCGCAAATATTCCACTCCGTCCACTTCCACCAAAACCTCGGCGGCGAAGAAAGAGAAGCGAACCACTTCTTTGCAGGCAAGATGTTTTTATTTCAACCTCCTCAACAGCATACGACAGATGACGCGTTTCGGGCTCAGGCGCCCTTGATCACATAAAGGCTGTGAACGATTGAAGCCATTTTTAAATAAAATGCCCTTCCCATTCAGGTCACATGCTTAGCAAGTTAATAATAGACATAGCAAACAGACTGCGTGATACCACAGTAACAGTCGAAGGAATATTGTTTATGTCACCATTTCATTGTATCAACAGGACAAATTATCATGACCTACAATTATAATTCCGACTATATAGTTTAATAGAACGGAAGATTGGTTAGTTTTAAAACTAGCGTCATGAAAAACATTTAATTGGAACCACATTCTGATTTCAAAAAACAGACCAATTTGATAAATGAAAAATTTCTGGGTGAATCCATATGTACATATAAAGTGCAATAGTAAAATTGCAACATAACTGCATCAATGCATTTAATTACTCGCTAATTTGTGATTCTGACATAGGAAAGGGAATGTGCATAACAATAACAGAGCATAGCAGCAATATTTTGTTCATTATTATTGAGTGTAATTTTCACTGACAACAAGTGCAAAAATACCATGTGCAGAATGTGTGTTGTTACGTGCTTAGATAAAATGATTGTAAGAAAAAAATATATCTTAACAACCCGACCACGGCTGAGGCATGACATGCTGAGAAGATGTTCTTGTAATCTATACCTAAATCTCATATAAACAATGTCTTGCATCTCATCAAATTAGCTCAGCCCAAGTGTGAAAAAAAGTGAGATTAGGAATTGGTAGTACTCAAACAACATATATCGGAAACTAACCAATATTCCCACCTGTGACTCAAAATGACAATATGTACATGAAAATAACATTCATAGAGTTGTTTACATCAATCCCAGCGACAAATTCTAGAATCTAAACAATTGTCCATGTAATTGAGAGAGGTTAACAGAGTATATACACTATCTATAGGCACGTGTACATGTCTTCAGTGTTGTTCAGACCATTTGGGCATTTGCTATCGAAGTTCAAGATAAATTTGGTTTCTAGCTTTCTTAGCAAAGCCTCTCTATTCCCCCCTCTACGTAGTTTGGGGACGGAAGATACCACATAATACTTTAAACAAGATAGGTTGTTTGCATGTGCTTGTTTAAAGTGGCGTGCCACTGGATAGTTGGGATCACTATGCAAGATAGCACGTAGATGTTGAAGGATTCTCTCGTGAACCTGCAGCTTTGTACTACCAATGTAGTTAAGCCCACAGGTACAGGAGAGAACGTAAACTGCGTATTCAGTTTTACAATTGAAGTTCCCAACTATTTTATGTGGTATAGGACTGAACGGAATATAGTACTCTGTTTTGTTAATTCCAAATTTACATGCACGACATGTAGAGCATTTGTAGAATCCATCTTTGGGTTTCAACCAATTTGGTTTACTTCTTACTTCTGGACTCGCAAGATCTAATACTGCTCCCATGTTTCTAGCCCTACTAAAGGTAATAGTGGGGTTGGATGGCAAGTTCTTTCTGAGAACGGGGTCAGTGAGGACTATTGCCCAGTTCTTATTTAAGATGGATCTAATCTTACGTTCGTTCTCACTACATGCTGTGATTAGTCTCGGACATTGATCAGTTTCAAAAGACCCCGATGTAGCCGGTGCATCATGTAAAACATCTGGGGCTAGTTCTTCCTCCATGGGGGCTGGTAATAAACTTGCCCTTGATCTTAATAAAGTTTTGGACATGGCTGCTGTCAAAATCTCATCAGAGTAGCCTCTTGCCTTCATGTGGCGCATGGATTCTGCAGCACAGGAACTGAATTCACTCTCTGTGCTACATATCCTTTTCAAACGCAATAGCTCTCCATAGGGAATGCTTGCGATCAAATGCCTGGGATGCGCACTTGAGGCATGGAGCGTGACATTACCCGCAGTAGATTTTCTAAACAGGGTACTTTCTACCTTCCCTTTATCTACATATAGCTTGACATCTAGAAATTCCAAGCTGGAATTATCTATGTGGTGGGTAAAATGGAGATTCAAATTATTTTGATTGATGTTATAAATGAATTCCAGTGCTTCTACTCTGCTACCCTGCCACACGATGAAAATATCATCGATGTACCTATAGTAGTGTTTGATGTTTTCTTTGAAGATGGAAGAGTAGTCCCTCTTGAGGACCTGCTCCTCCCACCAGCCAACATGTAAACATGCGTAGCTGGGGGAGAAGCAGGCTCCCATAGCCACGCCCCTTAGTTGCTTAAACAATTCCTTCCCGAAAAGAAAGAAATTGTTATGGAGACACCAGCTAATCAAATTGATTAGTGCTTTATTGTGCTGATAGTATTCGCACGGTCTTTGATCCAAGAAAAATTTAACCGCATTCAAACCTGCCTGGTGGTCTATACTGGTATATAAAGACTCTATGTCTAATGAGATTAAATACATACCGTCAGACCATTGGATGTTCCTTATTTTACCCAGGAAATCACCTGTATCTTTGATGTAGCTAGGCAGGGTTTTTACATGACTTTGCAAGGAGGCAAAACGCCAATTGAACGACATGAACTGTTATGAACCGTCTAACATCAAAAAATACAATATGGCCACGACTTCACTCAAAAAATTATTGATACAATCACGTAGCGATGGCCTGATTTCCAATGATGAATTCAAATTTATGCACAATGAAAATCCTACTGTACCAGTATTGTATTTAATACCAAAAGTGCATAAAGATGTGTCTCCTATTCCTGGCAGGCCTATCATTTCCTGCTATAGGGAGTGTAGCGGAACAGGTGGGCCAATATGTAGATTTCTTTCTGCAAAGTCATGTAAAAACCCTGCCTAGCTACATCAAAGATACAGGTGATTTCCTGGGTAAAATAAGGAACATCCAATGGTCTGACGGTATGTATTTAATCTCATTAGACATAGAGTCTTTATATACCAGTATAGACCACCAGGCAGGTTTGAATGCGGTTAAATTTTTCTTGGATCAAAGACCGTGCGAATACTATCAGCACAATAAAGCACTAATCAATTTGATTAGCTGGTGTCTCCATAACAATTTCTTTCTTTTCGGGAAGGAATTGTTTACTAAGGGGCGTGGTTATGGGAGCCTGCTTCTCCCCCAGCTACGCATGTTTACATGTTGGCTGGTGGGAGGAGCAGGTCCTCAAGAGGGACTACTCTTCCATCTTCAAAGAAAACATCAAACACTACTATAGGTACATCGATGATATTTTCATCGTGTGGCAGGGTAGCAGAGTAGAAGCACTGGAATTCATTTATAACATCAATCAAAATAATTTGAATCTCCATTTTACCCACCACATAGATAATTCCAGCTTGGAATTTCTAGATGTCAAGCTATATGTAGATAAAGGGAAGGTAGAAAGTACCCTGTTTAGAAAATCTACTGCGGGTAATGTCACGCTCCATGCCTCAAGTGCGCATCCCAGGCATTTGATCGCAAGCATTCCCTATGGAGAGCTATTGCGTTTGAAAAGGATATGTAGCACAGAGAGTGAATTCAGTTCCTGTGCTGCAGAATCCATGCGCCGCATGAAGGCAAGAGGCTACTCTGATGAGATTTTGACAGCAGCCATGTCCAAAACTTTATTAAGATCAAGGGCAAGTTTATTACCAGCCCCCATGGAGGAAGAACTAGCCCCAGATGTTTTACATGATGCACCGGCTACATCGGGGTCTTTTGAAACTGATCAATGTCCGAGACTAATCACAGCATATAGTGAGAACGAACGTAAGATTAGATCCATCTTAAATAAGAACTGGACAATAGTCCTCACTGACCCCGTTCTCAGAAAGAACTTGCCATCCAACCCCACTATTACCTTTAGTAGGGCTAGAAACATGGGAGCAGTATTAGATCTTGCGAGTCCAGAAGTAAGAAGTAAACCAAATTGGTTGAAACCCAAAGATGGATTCTACAAATGCTCTACATGTCGTGCATGTAAATTTGGAATTAACAAAACAGAGTACTATACTCCGTTCAGTCCTATACCACATAAAATAGTTGGGAACTTCAATTGTAAAACTGAATACGCAGTTTACGTTCTCTCCTGTACCTGTAGGCTTAACTACATTGGTAGTACAAAGCTGCAGGTTCACGAGAGAATCCTTCAACATCTACGTGCTATCTTGCATAGTGATCCCAACTATTCAGTGGCACGCCACTTTAAACAAGCACATGCAAACAACCTATCTTGTTTAAAGTATTATGTGGTATCTTCCGTCCCCAAACTACGTAGAGGGGGGAATAGAGAGGCTTTGCTAAGAAAGCTAGAAACCAAATTTATCTTGAACTTCGATAGCAAATGCCAAATGGTCTGAACAACACTGAAGACATGTACACGTGCCTATAGATAGTGTATATACTCTGTTAACCTCTCTCAATTACATGGACAATTGTTTAGATTCTAGAATTTGTCGCTGGGATTGATGTAAACAACTCTATGAATGTTATTTTCATGTACATATTGTCATTTTGAGTCACAGGTGGGAATATTGGTTAGTTTCCGATATATGTTGTTTGAGTACTACCAATTCCTAATCTCACTTTTTTTCACACTTGGGCTGAGCTAATTTGATGAGATGCAAGACATTGTTTATATGAGATTTAGGTATAGATTACAAGAACATCTTCTCAGCATGTCATGCCTCAGCCGTGGTCGGGTTGTTAAGATATATTTTTTTCTTACAATCATTTTATCTAAGCACGTAACAACACACATTCTGCACATGGTATTTTTGCACTTGTTGTCAGTGAAAATTACACTCAATAATAATGAACAAAATATTGCTGCTATGCTCTGTTATTGTTATGCACATTCCCTTTCCTATGTCAGAATCACAAATTAGCGAGTAATTAAATGCATTGATGCAGTTATGTTGCAATTTTACTATTGCACTTTATATGTACATATGGATTCACCCAGAAATTTTTCATTCATCAAATTGGTCTGTTTTTTGAAATCAGAATGTGGTTCCAATTAAATGTTTTTCATGACGCTAGTTTTAAAACTAACCAATCTTCCGTTCTATTAAACTATATAGTCGGAATTATAATTGTAGGTCATGATAATTTGTCCTGTTGATACAATGAAATGGTGACATAAACAATATTCCTTCGACTGTTACTGTGGTATCACGCAGTCTGTTTGCTATGTCTATTATTAACTTGCTAAGCATGTGACCTGAATGGGAAGGGCATTTTATTTAAAAATGGCTTCAATCGTTCACAGCCTTTATGTGATCAAGGGCGCCTGAGCCCGAAACGCGTCATCTGTCGTATGCTGTTGAGGAGGTTGAAATAAAAACATCTTGCCTGCAAAGAAGTGGTTCGCTTCTCTTTCTTCGCCGCCGAGGTTTTGGTGGAAGTGGACGGAGTGGAATATTTGCGATTTAAAATTTACGGAAGTTTGGCTTTCTTCCGTTCAGCGAACCCTCTCACCCGGAAGCGGCTGCCGCCATTAAGTCAAGGAAGTGGATGTTCGTGGCGAAACATTGGTAGCAGCCACCTCTTGCCGCCGTACGTCACACAAGATTAAGGGATACTGACTGACGAGTAGAACCGGACCGGTTCGAAGCAGAAGTTGAGACAGCACCCGGTGAGTGACAACGGCATTGTGGCAGAGGTGGGGAGATTATTGGCACTTGCAAAGTAACTCGAGAGACGATTCGAGCTACATTATCATCTTAAACACCTTAAACACCTATCAGCTAGCATGACAGACGAGGCTGTACGCCAACGTCAGCGCGAAGCAGCAGCAGAAGAGTTGTTCTGCAGAAGACCAGTGGCAAATTCGAATATTGCACCTACTACCAGTAATACGACAGGGGCGGATGATAATGAAAGAACGCTACTGAAAAATTTAGAAAAGTACATGCGGTTGGAAACGACAAAGTGGTGGGAGCACTGCTCATTATCAAAGTATGCGGAGGTAGGCCGAGTGCCGAGGGGTCTTCGATTTCTGTTAGCTCCGACCTACGACAACCCGAATCCTGCAATGCTAAAAGAATGGGCACAAAATAATCTGGAGGCTTCCATGACCTCAGTCCGCATCCTAATCAAATATGCATTAATCGACCGGGAGGAAATCATGAAAAAAAATTGAGAATATTGAAGAAGAACTCAAAAAGTCGCCCAAAGTCGAATACATCAGAACTACTAGAGCCGCTATAGAGGAAAGATTGCGCAAACATGAGGAAAAGATTAAACAACGCAAAGCTCATAAGTTTGCCAGAGATGAATCGGACTACAACAACGGGCAAATTTTCACATTTGCCCGAAAATATAACAATGAAAACCGTAAGAAATTCGGAGAACGCAAAGGTAAAAAAATGGTGGAAATTAATGCACATCAACCTGCCGCAATAGAAGGAGCAGCGGCAGAAAGTTCTAGTTTTGATTCAATCTCTATATCTAGCAAATCTAGCACAGGAAGCGGAGAAAGACCAACACCAGCAATTGTACTAGACATGGGAGAGGAACTGGATTTTTTAGCTTCAGAGAGACTGCGCACGTTGAGACCGAGGAAAGACAGCAAACAAAATCAAAAAAATCAAGAAAAAACAGGCGAAGAAAAGAAAGACGAAAAAAATACAAACAAAGGCGGGAAAAACAAAAAGAAGAGCAATTGGACACGGAATTAGTAAATGGAGATAAGACTATCATTAACCTGTCCAATGTACCCCTGACCGATACAGAGAAATCTTTGCTGTCATTAGGTCTCAATTTCTGCCCTAGTCAAACTTTCAACTACAGCTCAACACGGATAGATGTTTTCAGATTTGTAAGAAAACTTAAGCTGGTGGGAGGAGCAGGTCCTCAAGAGGGACTACTCTTCCATCTTCAAAGAAAACATCAAACACTACTATAGGTACATCGATGATATTTTCATCGTGTGGCAGGGTAGCAGAGTAGAAGCACTGGAATTCATTTATAACATCAATCAAAATAATTTGAATCTCCATTTTACCCACCACATAGATAATTCCAGCTTGGAATTTCTAGATGTCAAGCTATATGTAGATAAAGGGAAGGTAGAAAGTACCCTGTTTAGAAAATCTACTGCGGGTAATGTCACGCTCCATGCCTCAAGTGCGCATCCCAGGCATTTGATCGCAAGCATTCCCTATGGAGAGCTATTGCGTTTGAAAAGGATATGTAGCACAGAGAGTGAATTCAGTTCCTGTGCTGCAGAATCCATGCGCCGCATGAAGGCAAGAGGCTACTCTGATGAGATTTTGACAGCAGCCATGTCCAAAACTTTATTAAGATCAAGGGCAAGTTTATTACCAGCCCCCATGGAGGAAGAACTAGCCCCAGATGTTTTACATGATGCACCGGCTACATCGGGGTCTTTTGAAACTGATCAATGTCCGAGACTAATCACAGCATATAGTGAGAACGAACGTAAGATTAGATCCATCTTAAATAAGAACTGGGCAATAGTCCTCACTGACCCCGTTCTCAGAAAGAACTTGCCATCCAACCCCACTATTACCTTTAGTAGGGCTAGAAACGTGGGAGCAGTATTAGATCTTGCGAGTCCAAAAGTAAGAAGTAAACCAAATTGGTTGAAACCCAAAGATGGATTCTACAAATGCTCTACATGTCGTGCATGTAAATTTGGAATTAAGAAAACAGAGTACTATACTCCGTTCAGTCCTATACCACATAAAATAGTTGGGAACTTCAATTGTAAAACTGAATACGCAGTTTACGTTCTCTCCTGTACCTGTGGGCTTAACTACATTGGTAGTACAAAGCTGCAGGTTCACGAGAGAATCCTTCAACATCTACGTGCTATCTTGCATAGTGATCCCAACTATCCAGTGGCACGCCACTTTAAACAAGCACATGCAAACAACCTATCTTGTTTAAAGTATTATGTGGTATCTTCCGACCCCAAACTACGTAGAGGGGGGAATAGAGAGGCTTTGCTAAGAAAGCTAGAAACCAAATTTATCTTGAACTTCGATAGCAAATGCCCAAATGGTCTGAACAACACTGAAGACATGTACACGTGCCTATAGATAGTGTATATACTCTGTTAACCTCTCTCAATTACATGGACAATTGTTTAGATTCTAGAATTTGTCGCTGGGATTGATGTAAACAACTCTATGAATGTTATTTTCATGTACATATTGTCATTTTGAGTCACAGGTGGGAATATTGGTTAGTTTCCGATATATGTTGTTTGAGTACTACCAATTCCTAATCTCACTTTTTTTCACACTTGGGCTGAGCTAATTTGATGAGATGCAAGACATTGTTTATATGAGATTTAGGTATAGATTACAAGAACATCTTCTCAGCATGTCATGCCTCAGCCGTGGTCGGGTTGTTAAGATATATTTTTTTCTTACAATCATTTTATCTAAGCACGTAACAACACACATTCTGCACATGGTATTTTTGCACTTGTTGTCAGTGAAAATTACACTCAATAATAATGAACAAAATATTGCTGCTATGCTCTGTTATTGTTATGCACATTCCCTTTCCTATGTCAGAATCACAAATTAGCGAGTAATTAAATGCATTGATGCAGTTATGTTGCAATTTTACTATTGCACTTTATATGTACATATGGATTCACCCAGAAATTTTTCATTTATCAAATTGGTCTGTTTTTTGAAATCAGAATGTGGTTCCAATTAAATGTTTTTCATGACGCTAGTTTTAAAACTAACCAATCTTCCGTTCTATTAAACTATATAGTCGGAATTATAATTGTAGGTCATGATAATTTGTCCTGTTGATACAATGAAATGGTGACATAAACAATATTCCTTCGACTGTTACTGTGGTATCACGCAGTCTGTTTGCTATGTCTATTATTAACTTGCTAAGCATGTGACCTGAATGGGAAGGGCATTTTATTTAAAAATGGCTTCAATCGTTCACAGCCTTTATGTGATCAAGGGCGCCTGAGCCCGAAACGCGTCATCTGTCGTATGCTGTTGAGGAGGTTGAAATAAAAACATCTTGCCTGCAAAGAAGTGGTTCGCTTCTCTTTCTTCGCCGCCGAGGTTTTGGTGGAAGTGGACGGAGTGGAATATTTGCGATTTAAAATTTACGGAAGTTTGGCTTTCTTCCGTTCAGCGAACCCTCTCACCCGGAAGCGGCTGCCGCCATTAAGTCAAGGAAGTGGATGTTCGTGGCGAAACATTGGTAGCAGCCCCCTCTTGCCGCCGTACGTCACACAAGATTAAGGGATACTGACTGACGAGTAGAACCGGACCGGTTCGAAGCAGAAGTTGAGACAGCACCCGGTGAGTGACAACGGCATTGTGGCAGAGGTGGGGAGATTATTGGCACTTGCAAAGTAACTCGAGAGACGATTCGAGCTACATTATCATCTTAAACACCTTAAACACCTATCAGCTAGCATGACAGACGAGGCTGTACGCCAACGTCAGCGCGAAGCAGCAGCAGAAGAGTTGTTCTGCAGAAGACCAGCGGCAAATTCGAATATTGCACCTACTACCAGTAATACGACAGGGGCGGATGATAATGAAAGAACGCTACTGAAAAATTTAGAAAAGTACATGCGGTTGGAAACGACAAAGTGGTGGGAGCACTGCTCATTATCAAAGTATGCGGAGGTAGGCCGAGTGCCGAGGGGTCTTCGATTTCTGTTAGCTCCGACCTACGACAACCCGAATCCTGCAATGCTAAAAGAATGGGCACAAAATAATCTGGAGGCTTCCATGACCTCAGTCCGCATCCTAATCAAATATGCAGCAATCGACCGGGAGGAAATCATGAAAAAAATTGAGAATATTGAAGAAGAACTCAAAAAGTCGCCCAAAGTCGAATACATCAGAACTACTAGAGCCGCTATAGAGGAAAGATTGCGCAAACATGAGGAAAAGATTAAACAACGCAAAGCTCATAAGTTTGCCAGAGATTAATCGGACTGCAACAACGGGCAAATTTTCACATTTGCCCGAAAATATAACAATGAAAACCGTAAGAAATTCGGAGAACGCAAAGGTAAAAAAATGGTGGAAATTAATGCACATCAACCTGCCGCAATAGAAGGAGCAGCGGCAGAAAGTTCTAGTTTTGATTCAATCTCTATATCTAGCGAATCTAGCACAGGAAGCGGAGAAAGACCAACACCAGCAATTGTACTAGACATGGGAGAGGAACTGGGCTTCAGAGAGACTGCGCACGTTGAGACCGAGGAAAGACAGCAAACAAAATCAAAAAAATCAAGAAAAAACAGGCGAAGAAAAGAAAGACGAAAAAAATACAAACAAAGGCGGGAAAAACAAAAAGAAGAGCAATTGGACACGGAAGTAGTAAATGGAGATAAGACTATCATTAACCTGTCCAATGTACCCCTGACCGATACAGAGAAATCTTTGCTGTCATTAGGTCTCAATTTCTGCCCTAGTCAAACTTTCAACTACAGCTCAACACGGATAGATGTTTTCAGATGTGTAAGAAAACTTAAGCTGAAAAAATACTTTGCCTTGAAAAACATCAAAGACAAAGTTGAGGAGCCACAGCGGAATCCTGATAATCTTGTAGAGAGTCTGGGCATTACATCAGCAGATATCCCTATGTACCTAGACCTACATGATTTAAATACTGGTGAGGCGGAATCTATTGAAACTGAGCATAACTCATCCACTCAAACTAGGATGAGTAACATCAATCTGTTACAAAAGGGTGCTGGGATCAGCCCCTTTAAGAAGAAATCCAAATACATCCCCATGATGCCGAGGGATGCGTTAGACACGTTTCATGACTGTGTGGTTGAGGACATTAAAAAACTCAATAAACAAGTACAATCCAAAAAATTTAAACAAAAAAAGCAAATCCAACAAAGGAAGAAAGACTATGCCAACTTGATGAAAAAACTAAGTGAGAACAATGAAATCATCATCAAAAAATCGGATAAGGGCGGCAACTTGGTAATTTGGCCCCGAATAGATTACATCAAGGAGGCAAAACGCCAATTGAACGACATGAACTGTTATGAACCGTCTAACATCAAAAAATACAATATGGCCACGACTTCACTCAAAAAATAATTGATACAATCACGTAGCGATGGCCTGATTTCCAATGATGAATTCAAATTTATGCACAATGAAAATCCTACTGTACCAGTATTGTATTTAATACCAAAAGTGCATAAAGGTGTGTCTCCTATTCCTGGCAGGCCTATCATTTCCGCTATAGGGAGTGTAGCGGAACAGGTGGGCCAATATGTAGATTTCTTTCTGCAAAGTCATGTAAAAACCCTGCCTAGCTACATCAAAGATACAGGTGATTTCCTGGGTAAAATAAGGAACATCCAATGGTCTGACGGTATGTATTTAATCTCATTAGACATAGAGTCTTTATATACCAGTATAGACCACCAGGCAGGTTTGAATGCGGTTAAATTTTTCTTGGATCAAAGACCGTGCGAATACTATCAGCACAATAAAGCACTAATCAATTTGATTAGCTGGTGTCTCCATAACAATTTCTTTCTTTTCGGGAAGGAATTGTTTAAGCAACTAAGGGGCGTGGCTATGGGAGCCTGCTTCTCCCCCAGCTATGCATGTTTACATGTTGGCTGGTGGGAGGAGCAGGTCCTCAAGAGGGACTACTCTTCCATCTTCAAAGAAAACATCAAACACTACTATAGGTACATCGATGATATTTTCATCGTGTGGCAGGGTAGCAGAGTAGAAGCACTGGAATTCATTTATAACATCAATCAAAATAATTTGAATCTCCATTTTACCCACCACATAGATAATTCCAGCTTGGAATTTCTAGATGTCAAGCTATATGTAGATAAAGGGAAGGTAGAAAGTACCCTGTTTAGAAAATCTACTGCGGGTAATGTCACGCTCCATGCCTCAAGTGCGCATCCCAGGCATTTGATCGCAAGCATTCCCTATGGAGAGCTATTGCGTTTGAAAAGGATATGTAGCACAGAGAGTGAATTCAGTTCCTGTGCTGCAGAATCCATGCGCCGCATGAAGGCAAGAGGCTACTCTGATGAGATTTTGACAGCAGCCATGTCCAAAACTTTATTAAGATCAAGGGCAAGTTTATTACCAGCCCCCATGGAGGAAGAACTAGCCCCAGATGTTTTACATGATGCACCGGCTACATCGGGGTCTTTTGAAACTGATCAATGTCCGAGACTAATCACAGCATATAGTGAGAACGAACGTAAGATTAGATCCATCTTAAACAAGAACTGGGCAATAGTCCTCACTGACCCCGTTCTCAGAAAGAACTTGCCATCCAACCCCACTATTACCTTTAGTAGGGCTAGAAACATGGGAGCAGTATTAGATCTTGCGAGTCCAGAAGTAAGAAGTAAACCAAATTGGTTGAAACCCAAAGATGGATTCTACAAATGCTCTACATGTCGTGCATGTAAATTTGGAATTAACAAAACAGAGTACTATACTCCGTTCAGTCCTATACCACATAAAATAGTTGGGAACTTCAATTGTAAAACTGAATACGCAGTTTACGTTCTCTCCTGTACCTGTGGGCTTAACTACATTGGTAGTACAAAGCTGCAGGTTCACGAGAGAATCCTTCAACATCTACGTGCTATCTTGCATAGTGATCCCAACTATCCAGTGGCACGCCACTTTAAACAAGCACATGCAAACAACCTATCTTGTTTAAAGTATTATGTGGTATCTTCCGTCCCCAAACTACGTAGAGGGGGGAATAGAGAGGCTTTGCTAAGAAAGCTAGAAACCAAATTTATCTTGAACTTCGATAGCAAATGCCCAAATGGTCTGAACAACACTGAAGACATGTACACGTGCCTATAGATAGTGTATATACTCTGTTAACCTCTCTCAATTACATGGACAATTGTTTAGATTCTAGAATTTGTCGCTGGGATTGATGTAAACAACTCTATGAATGTTATTTTCATGTACATATTGTCATTTTGAGTCACAGGTGGGAATATTGGTTAGTTTCCGATATATGTTGTTTGAGTACTACCAATTCCTAATCTCACTTTTTTTCACACTTGGGCTGAGCTAATTTGATGAGATGCAAGACATTGTTTATATGAGATTTAGGTATAGATTACAAGAACATCTTCTCAGCATGTCATGCCTCAGCCGTGGTCGGGTTGTTAAGATATATTTTTTTCTTACAATCATTTTATCTAAGCACGTAACAACACACATTCTGCACATGGTATTTTTGCACTTGTTGTCAGTGAAAATTACACTCAATAATAATGAACAAAATATTGCTGCTATGCTCTGTTATTGTTATGCACATTCCCTTTCCTATGTCAGAATCACAAATTAGCGAGTAATTAAATGCATTGATGCAGTTATGTTGCAATTTTACTATTGCACTTTATATGTACATATGGATTCACCCAGAAATTTTTCATTTATCAAATTGGTCTGTTTTTTGAAATCAGAATGTGGTTCCAATTAAATGTTTTTCATGACGCTAGTTTTAAAACTAACCAATCTTCCGTTCTATTAAACTATATAGTCGGAATTATAATTGTAGGTCATGATAATTTGTCCTGTTGATACAATGAAATGGTGACATAAACAATATTCCTTCGACTGTTACTGTGGTATCACGCAGTCTGTTTGCTATGTCTATTATTAACTTGCTAAGCATGTGACCTGAATGGGAAGGGCATTTTATTTAAAAATGGCTTCAATCGTTCACAGCCTTTATGTGATCAAGGGCGCCTGAGCCCGAAACGCGTCATCTGTCGTATGCTGTTGAGGAGGTTGAAATAAAAACATCTTGCCTGCAAAGAAGTGGTTCGCTTCTCTTTCTTCGCCGCCGAGGTTTTGGTGGAAGTGGACGGAGTGGAATATTTGCGATATATATATATATATATATATATATATATATATATATATATATTACCTACTGGCGGTCGCCAGTAGGTATATATAGTTAGGATTTTTTCCCTATGGGATTTTTGAAAATTCTATGTCTAATAACTTTGGCGTTTGTGGACGGAATTGGCTGAAATTTTCAGGAAAATGGCACATTTTGTTTCTGAGCAGCCCTTAAAAATTTGGGGGGGGTTCGTCAAGGGGGGGCCGAGAAAAAAGGGGGGTCCCAAAACGTGTTTTTAACATTGAGTTTTCCATAGGGCCGTTGGCCTCACTTTTAGCCCGAAGGGCTGAATGGATTTGCACGAAACTTGGCAAAATTGTAGGGACTGGTAGCCCGATGTGCCTTTTGTAGGTCTCAATATATGTGCTTCAGTGGATTTTGAGAAATTAACGTTCAAAAAAAGATATATATCTGTAACAGCGGACCGGGCAGCGCTCCAGTTCGCGTACTTTTCGCGCAACGGAGCTTTGTGAAGCGAAGCTGATTGGTTCTCCGGCGTCTGTAAACATTCCAAACAGTCCGTAGCGGCCGCCATCTTGTCTCTCGGTAGGATCGAGAGACAAGAGGAGGCCAAAGCGAAGGGGCAAATGACCATAAGGGGGCATAGTAGATTCTCGCTGACCCCCTAGGTTTGATGTGGAGGTTTTAAAAGGGCCCCGCGGGGCAAAAAAAATAAATTATAATAATCGAACGGCTGAATGGATTTGCACGAAACTTGGCAAAATTGTAGGGACTGGTAGCCCGATGTGCCTTTGCTAGGTCTCAATATATGTGCTCCAGTGGATTTTGAGAAATTAACGTTCAAAAAAAGATATATATCTGTAACAGCGCTCCGCTTCGGAGCTTTGCGAAGCTGATTGGTTCTTCGGCGTCTGTAAACATTCCAAACAGTCCGTAGCGGCCGCCATCTTGTCTCTCGGTAGGATCGAGAGACAAGAGGAGGCCAAAGCGAAGGGGCAAATGACCATAAGGGGGCATAGTAGATCGTCCCTGACCCCCTAGGTTTGATGTGGAGGCTTTAAAAGGGTCTCGCAGGGCAAAAAAAAAATATATCGTTTTTTTAGTTTTTTTGCGTGGAGTGCGCCTGGTTCGCGAACCGGGAAGCGTTCTGGGGAGCGTACTTTCTTGAAAATTAGTGAAAAAAGTTAGAGTAAAATAATAATTGTGAGTGATCAGATGTAGGGTAGCTCTGAGAAGAGCTTTTGGTTTTATGGTACATTTAGGTACTTATAAGTAGGTACTAATGCACAGTCTTAAATTCAGAGTAAAAATTCTGTTGCCCTCATCTGAGAAGTGAACTCCATCTCCTCTGTAGATATCTTGCATGTAGTAACGCAAGTTATTGTTGTACAGGGAGCCCATTCCATGGTCTCTCATGTAAGCTGAAACAGATTTGTTTACATGCTTCCTCGATTTCTCAATTTGTGGACAAAATTGGTTCGACCACCTCCATTTTTGTCTTTGGCATATATTTGAATATACCAAGGCAGTCTGAGGAAAAAGTGCCATCAATTGCTCAAAGGTGTCCTTTAAAAGCATTTCCAGACCTACCCCAGTCAAAGTGCCCAAATCATTACCTCCACAGTGCACAATTAACAGGTCAGGTTTTGGCAAATGCATAAAGGTTTTCACCAATGGTATCAATTGGTGACATTTTAATCCTCTGTGGCCAAACCACTTAATTTCCACATCTTGTAAATTGAGGTTAGGTAAATTCCTGTTTTCAGCGTACCTCTGAGCCCAATAGATGTAACTATGTCCAACAATCCAGACAGAAAACATGGCGAGAGAAGGTTCTCCTGCAGTCAGATGAAGTGTGGGAATGAAATGGCAGTTGAAAAAATGAGAGTGTAAAATGAAAAAAACTGAGGAGCTTCTGTGTTAATGAAGCAGTAAGAGTGATTGGTGGATTTTGATTGCTGAAAACAGAAAGTTAGGGTGCATGGATGAGTTCGTTGAAAGATGTATTTTGAGTGGCGAAGAAAAAATCATTAAATGAAAGATTGCACTGGATATGCAGGTGCACTGAGAGTTCAGAGTTCAATTGCAACATTGTTGTGTGAACTTGGAAACACCAGAGGTCTTGCAAGAGGTGGTTGCTATGCAGAAAAAGCAGAGAGGGGGCAAAGGGGGGAAGGGTTTTGATTTGAAAAAAAGTGAGGGAAGAGTTTTGATTGGGTGACATGAGAGATATGTGTGAAGAATTACAGCATTTCTGTGCTTTTGATAGCTGCAGACTCTGGAGTGCATACCTTTTGCTCTGCTGAAGACAAATTGGTGTGTTTCTGAGACTGTTTTGAAACTCAAAGTATTTGCTAAGGTGAGAAAAGATTTCTTTAATTTAGATAGAAAATAGTGTGCTTTAAGGAGAAAATTATGAAGAAAGTTGTGTTTTTCAAATGTTGCTTTGTCTCAAGTGTTTTACAAATAGATTTTGTTTCTTTGAGAAATTGTAATTGGAGAAAATGTGAAGTATTAGTACTGACAGGGTTTTTATATGCATAGGAGCTGTGGAGTGTTTTCAAATTATGACTTGTAAATCGTTTTTGAGAAAAAGCAATGGTTTTAATATTGATGACAAGGACATAATGGTGTCTGCTTCTTTATAAGGTAATTGAGAGTCTCTGATGTTATTTTTCCCATTTCAATGTAAGAAGTTTGTCTGTGGAGCAAATTGCTTGTAAATATGCTCCCACCTGTGCATGGCAAATTTAGATTTTGAATGTTTGCGTTACATAGGCATGTTAAAGGTGACTGAAACATGCTGCAAAGGCAATCAAAAAACGCTTTTATGTGTCTTAAGGACATTTTAAGTCATTTCCCCATGTGCAGTGTTTTCAAATTATGAGTTGAAAATCGTTTTTGAGGTAAAGGAATGTTTTCAAAATTTATGTGCGCCATATGCCCCCAAATTTCTTTTTCAGGGGTGCAGCAGGGTGTTCTTGAGACACCCCTGCACCCTCGGAAAAATTCGTAATTTGCGATGAGGTAATTGCTAATCGCAAATTGCACCTTCATTCCTATGGGCCTCCTGCTGCATGGAAATGAATGGGTAATTTGTAATTAGCAAATAGCTCATCGCAAACTAGGAATGGTAAAGAATCGCTATTTATTCCTTAAAGTTCGCTATTTAGGAAATGCAAAAAACTTTGATGATACATATGGCGGTTCATCTCTAACAAGATAAGAAGCATAGGGATATATTTATGATGACTGGCGCATCACTAGGGATGTGTTAGTCATTCTGTGCCGCTGTTCCGTCACCTATGGTGTGCTGCATTTACAATGCGGCGCATCATGGGGCAAAAACAGCACAGATGCGTGACGTATCTGTGCCGTAAAGGTGGCGCATTGCTGGAGTTGTATCGCAAGTGTGATGAAGCTCCAGCAAGGCTCAGGGGTGCCCCTGTCGCAGGGTTTCTGTTCTCACACAGAACTGTGGACAGAGGATTGGAACCTCTGCGAATTAGGGTGCCCCAAAACTCACCTTAGTAATCAAAAACCCCTTAGTAAGCTAGGTACAGTGTCACATTGGATATAACAAACTCTCAATGTTTAGACAATCCAGAATATGAACTTATAGTACCTCAGGATACGTGGAACTCATGAACAGTCGGTCGTTATATATTTCTTAGAAACCAGAACATGGAGTTAAGAAGAACACATGTGTATTTGAAATGTTTATTTACTAATGCCGTCTTCTCAGGCGTAGTATCTTAGATAATAGAAGTACACATATTATCAGTAGCAAAATTACCAGCATAGTTACTAGTACATAAAAAGCGAATGGTGACAGTATGTTAACATGCTGTAAATGAATAAGAGTTAGCAACACTTATAAGCAGCCGCGGGCCGTGGAGGGAGTTACGGTGGGGCAGGGAGGCGGGGAGGGGGAGGGGCAGGGTGGAGAGGGCTCCACCCTGCCCCTCCCCCTCCCCGCCTCCCTGCCTCACCGTAACTCCCTCCACGGCCCACGGCTGCTTATATCTGACCCTCCCTAATACACATATTATATTATTTGCTAAGAAGGTCTCTTTGTGTTGGTTTAGGGCGTGCCCATACTTTAGTGTCTTAGATTTGAAGGAATCACATCAGCATACACCAGCTCTCTCTTCATGTGAACCGCATCAAGTGTTGAGTATGTGTGTTCGGCAAAGCAATATAAAACCCGCCTCATGCCCAGAATTGGCAGAAGCTGCACTTATGTTATGAGTATGAAGTCGTGGAGATCAGACCTCATAACAATTCTGTATCGTGTTGTTCTTGAAACTTCAGCAGTCGCTGTACAGATATAGTTTAACAAGCAAAGCAGATAGTAGAGCAATAACATATTATTCTCATGTAAACCACGATGAACTACTAGGTTGAAAGCTAAAGCAACAACTAAGTGTCGTGTGCAGAAGTTGCAAAAAAGGAAAAATGGCGTTTAAATCGGTAATGAGCCCATGCTAACTTAACACGGTGTAAAGATATCCAGGATCTAGATGACACCTCCCCATGATCCGGAAACGAACTGAATAAGATAATAGAAGTGGCATCTCATGAGAGCAGATTGCAACTTTATATGTGGACGGTCCGCAAGGTAAAACATTAAAAACTAGGAAAATTTAATGCTAAAGAAAAATAAAACAGCCAACTACTTTATCGAGGCTTAAGCCAATAGGCAAGCTAAATAATAAAAACTTGACAAATAAGTCAATGAATTGTCAATGAAATGCTAGTACTCAGCATATCAAACATGAAAAAGGTCTATGACATAACTGTGTATGCAAAATAAGCTGCAACAGCCTCCAATAGGAAGTCACCGTCTTCATCCGAAAAGAGTTCAGCCATCCAATTTAAAAGCGGAAAAGAACATACGTGCTCTCCCAGCATCGGATCCTCTATCACCATCAGAGGACAGCTCGGTGGGTTTTCAAGAAAGCTCTGTTCCAAGAAAGACTGTGTTGCCGCCAGTAAATTCCAGGGACCAATTAGTCCATGCATCAATGCCACAGCCATAATCCTTTCGCCAGGACAAACCAACTCGTGAGTAATGATAGGAGTCATCAGCTGATTAAAGTCGACGTCAGGAGAAACCGGTCCGCAGAGACACAAATCAATGGCCCAATCGAAATCACAGGTCAGGCAGTGAAATACAGGCTGGACACAGGTGAAGTAGGAGAATCGAAAAGATAATCCATATGCCGTGCTTAATATCGCCAACGGCATTGTGCCATAATATTCAAGCATGCGATTGCGGAACAGCGTCAGCAGCTGCAGGGTGGGAGCTTGCACAGGAGGGACATCCATATTTAAAAATGTAAAAAAAGCACAAGAGCGTCCGCTGGTAATGCAAGTAAAAATGGGAATCCACCAAGCACAGTGGAAAAAATAGAATGAAAGAAAGCAGGGATGACTCCAAAGATTTTCTCAAATGAAGTCACTAGACCACTGGTAACAACTTTAAAAAAGTGCGCCAGGCCCTTTGTGGAGGACGCGTTAAAGATAGTCCGAACCATCTTGCTGAAATGGAAAGGCAAATCTGTATTTAAAAGGGTTTGCACCTCTGTACGGGTGTTCGCTATGTGAAGCACGAAAGTTTCACGGGCCGAACTCAAGGCCACCTCTCTCTGAGACAAAAGAGCTCTTATTCTTGCCATGCCGTTGAAATCTGCTCCCAAGGTTGGTATTTGTGGCCAGATTGAAAACTCCCTATGTTCATGTGTGGGAGGAAATAGAACATTTCTGCAGCAAATAACCCGTTCACTTACTGTTACGATAAAAGGAATACTTTTAATTAACCCAGAACAATCTTCATTATTGAGCATCAAATAACTACCATTTTCCAACACCTTGAACGTGGGGATGATAGCAGGAACTGGCGTGCCTTGCAACACGCAAGCCATATTTGGTCGGTGTTTGTTGCATGAACCGTGTAACTGTATGTGCCTACACATTAGTGAATGATCTGGCGTCTCAGTGCATTCCTCTCCATTCAGATAAACTTCTTGATCATCTTTGAAACATCTGTATGTGTATGGAAGCGACCAGACCTCATGAAGAAAACCACTACCTAAAGGTGCATAACGACCTATTGGTATATATTTCATACAATTTGAAAACTTATATAAAGCAAAAGGCAGCGTTATTAAACCGTGGATAAGGCACGTTGCCAAAGCAGCCAACCTTTTGGATTTATACTGGAAATGTTAAAGGAAGAATTATGGAGTAGGGCCTGTAAATCTTTAATGGACAACCGAGTAAAATTACTCCAACCATCATATTCCTCTAACTCCGGGATAGTAGGGGTGTTTAATTTTTTAGAAGTAGCCAATCCAAAGCATTTGGTCTGGGAAATTGTTTCATTCACAAACAACATATGATTTGGGATGAGATATGCACGGTGCAAAGCCTCAGTGCCTTTTACCTGCCAGGTTCGTGAACCCCAAACTGATGTAGATCCTGGATATCTTTACACTGTGTTAAGTTAGCATGGGCTCATTATTGGTTTAAACGCCATTTTTCCTTTTTTGCAACTTCTGCACACGACACTTAGTTGTTGCTTTAGCTTTCAGCCTACCTGCGTCAAGATCTATGCCTGCTTCAAGCAGGCGCAGGGTTTTGATGCAGCTTTGTTCTATCTGATTGTAAATGCGGCAGACTGTGGGTGGTAGAGCAGCGGTGCACGTTAACTGGTGCATCTCTGGGGATGTGCTAGTTAATATAAATCTGCCCCTTTCCATACATACTGAGCATGTCATGAATGATGTAATATGTGACATCATCAGCAGTGGATTACGGGTAATAGTATCTCTAGTTTACTCCCCTATAGCTGTCTTTCTTTTAACATAACTGTCTGTTTCCTTCCCTTATACTTACTGTTTTTTTGGTTCGCTTCCGGTTCGCGTACCGGCGAGCGAACTGGGAAGCGAACTAAGAGAAATAGAGGTTGGCATAGTTCCAAATATTGTACCAATTTTTTAATACCGGGGAGGTAGTTCTGAAAAGAACTTTTTTTTTATTGTTTTTGTTGTTTTATATTTTTTTTATTATTTTTCTGAACATTTTTTTACTTTTTTTGAATTTTTCTGAACAGTTTAATATTTTTTTTGTTTTTTTTTTGGAGGGGGCAACAAAAACGATTCATTGTAAAGGGCTCAACAGGAGTGTGGTAAATAAATAATTAATTACCGGTACTATTTTTGAATACATTGAATAAAACAGATAGCTCAATAAATAAGAGACAGGATTCGAGGTATCTGAGTCTAACAGGCTTTAATCAGGCATAAGGGAAGGGACAGGAACGGGATAGCCTGCACGGAAATAGAATGGATGGCAGCTGCAATGCCTCATCGACAGTGCAGCATATATATAGTATCATACATTACATTACATTGCATACAATAGGCGTAGCAGTAGGCGTAACTCGTAGCAGTCGCGAAAGATAAGGACAAATGGGTGTAACAAGAAAGCGTGTACAGGGCGTATACATAGACATGTGGTGTAGACGTCACAGAAGTATCATAACTGGGGTGGAAACATGGAGGGGGATACCTGAGAGCAGCTGGGACCTTTAACCTAGTGGTGCGCGCAAACGGGCAATGACGTGTTACCAGGGAGAACTGGGGGCTATGACTTCTGCACTAGAAGAGGAGACTAAAGTCTACGGTGTCAGGACGACATGTACCTATAGCATATCTGGTATCTTGTGTTTGGAGTACATGTTGATAGAAACTAAAAGTTATCAGGGCAGAGGCTACTTGACACTAGGACTGGCGCATGCATATATTCTTCGTGTAATGCGTGTGCTATGAATCTTCTATGAATATTAATACAGTAATTCTCTTGCATGGAGACATAAAGACTAGACCATAACTGAAACTGTTTATACGGTTCAGTAGCTTAGGAATGCAAAGACGAGAGGCTGGACTGATAACTAGAAGCATAACATACTCTTGGCAGACAGGCAGGCAGGCAGAGCCAGGCCGGGCCGGGCACCGCGCGGCAGGAAATAAGTGAAGGGTCAGGGATGCAGGTGGGGGCTGTATCGCTCCTCGGAGAGGGTTCAGGAGACTGGAGCTTGAATCTGGCGTCCGGGCCCTTTTGAGGCCTAGGAACGGGGACAATGCGGTGAATTAACGTGCACACTGTAAACGTGGCAACATAGGCCTAATACTTGTTGCTTTCACGAGAACTGGAAACTGGCATACTAGAGTTGGACACAACTATAATTGCGTCTTTAATCGATCATAGGGGGATACATATGCATATTTAATCATGCACATATAACATAGGATGGGGAACACGTAGGCACATATAACATGGCAAAATTTACTTTTCCACATTCCCTCCTTGTGCCCTACGTTTCCATCAGGAAACATCAATATTCATGATACCATCTATCTGTTCATATAGCATCATTTGCTCGTCTCGAATTGTTTTGGAACGGGATTTAGGACTAGGAATACAGGATGTAGCACACAAGCCGCAAATCGCAGGGCCACATTGTAAACAGAGACAGCAACTGAATATGATCATTACTGCTATACCTAGGAATGACAATACTTTCCATCCCCAGGCAGATATGATACTCCAGAGCCAACCGGACCATGTCCAGGTGCCTGGATCTTGGTGTAACTGATGGGCAATTTTATGAAGTCTGGTTATAGCTGAATAAACAGACGGCGCGTTATTAGGAATGAAAATGCAGCAACTAGATCCGATGACTCTACAAGCTCCTCCTCTATCGGCCAATATGACGTCAAGAACAAGACGATTTTGGAGCACAACAAATCTAATGGCAGATTGCTCTTCGGTTAAGTTACCTAGAGCGGAAGTAGTCTCATTCACTAATGCTTCAAGGGTTCTGGTTAACCTACGTATTAACTTACTATTCTGGACAGGGCCTATAAAGAAAAAGAAACCTTTATTGAAGTCTTGATATTGTTCTAGAGTAGTTTCAGTTTGGTCGACAATTGGGGACTCGATCTCGAATTCTATGTCTAACGTGTACTAGATGTGTGTTTCTGTGATAATCGGATGGGGCTAGAAAAACTGGTGGCAGTAGGAAGGCAATGTAACATGTTCCATCCCAATCGAGGGGCAGACGAACATATGCGGTCTGACCACAAACAAAATAAGAATGACGTGAGGCTTTGAAAATAGATTTCCCACTGTCACTATACTCGACCACAGTAGTACAATCACTATGTCCTACATGTGCGGAACCATTCTTTCTGACACATAATTCGCCTTTAACTGGTAGAACTGAAATAGCAGGCAAATCTGGGGTAGTATTGGACTGGACATTCAAGACCATGAAATTCGAGGAATAATTACCTAAATCATATACTTCATTTTCTAGATCTAACCCTGTTCTATGGGAAAGACCTTGCTTATCTGGGAAACATGTTCGATTCAGAAGGGACATATCGGTTAGGGATGACGTTAATGTGGACCATGCTCCACACGAACCATTGTGTGAAAACGGATAAGGAAAGAGTGGCAGAACTCCCTTCGGTGTCTGGAAAGGGGGAAGTCGACCACACACCCAACAATTAGTGGCATTGCTGGTCTGGTGTGAATAGTGTAACATTCTGATAAATGTGTTATTATGCATAGCAAGATGATAGGATAACTCGTGAGGAGGCAGATCACTAAATGTGTGCTCTACTGTAACATTAGGAAACATATGTACATGTGAAATAGGAAAACATAAATGAAAAGCATAACTTATGCAGGTAACCATAAGACTCAAAAACAATAAAAAGAATAGAACGATAATACATCTTTTAGAGTTTTGACTAACTCTCTCACTATGTGGGTCTATCTCATACATGTCAGGAACCTGTCTAACCGCTTCACCCGAGAGGGACTTAGACAATTAAACTGGCTGACTTATTTTACTAGACCGGAGTTTTGCTTTATACTCCTGCTGCGGAGTTTTCTCTAACAGGGGAAGTTTGAATTCAGAGTCTGTCTTTGGGCAGTCCTTAAGAATAGGGCAGTCTTTGATAATTGTCTTTGGCCGTAATCCATGGAATTTCTTGATATGGCTGGTATGCACCCAGCCTTTGCGTCCTTCGAGCTTGACGGCGGTCCTTGTTGTTAATAACACCAGCTGGGGCTCCTTCCAACGGGGCTCCAACGGACTTGAACGATCGAAATTGCGCACCAGGACGAAATCCCCCGGAACGACTTCATGCGGTTTCACCTCAGTGTTGTCTGGAAATGCAGCGGCAACCTGTGAACGACAAGAGTGTAGGGCAGACATCAAGGAAGCTAGGTAATCTGTCAGCATATTACTGGAAACGTCTGTAATCTTTCGGGGCATAGGTGTACCCCACATATTTAGAGGACGGCCGAATACGACCTCGTACGGGGACAGACCTGATCTGGAGTGTGCAACCATTCTCATATAGAAAAGGGCAACTGGCAGTGCTACCAACCAATCTACACCTTTTTCTGTACATACTTTGGCAATGCGGATTTTCAAAGTCTGGTTATGTCTCTCTACTAGACCAGCTGCTTCAGGATGGCGTACACAGTGGAACTTCCACTGGTACCCTAACAGAAGGGATACTTGTTTCATGAGTTCAGATGAGAATGGCTGGCCGTTGTCTGAATACACGACCCTTGGTAAACCATAGCGGGGGAAAAACTCACGAACCAACTGCCTGGCAGTGGTCGCGGCAGTGTAATCTGGAACCGGATATGCTTCTGTCCATCTGGACAAAGCACATACAACCACGAGGACATACTTGAAACCTCGACATCTCTCCATCTGAATATAATACATCTGGAGGACTTCAAAAGGGTGGTCAGGAGGATGGAATCCACCTTGTTCCACCGGGACACTTTTACCTGGATTGAACTGACAACAGATCATGCAGGTACGCACTTTCTGTTTGGCCGCTGCTCGTAAATGCTTGTTGAACCATATGTTCTGGATACTGTCTAACATGGCCTTTTCTCCTAGGTGTACTGGACTATGTGCGGTATTAATAATGACTTGAACCATTGAGTCGGGGAGAAACCATGTGGCTTTTCCCTTCGTCAACCATCCCTGATCTGTCTGGACCCCTCCTTGTTCGGACCATTTCTTGATTTCATCTGGAGTGGCATGTGACTGTATATCTATTACATCTTGTGTAGGGTCCTTAACTGTCATACAAGTAGTCTGATCTGGAATGAGTGTCTGTGTCGTGTTAACTGGAATGTCTGAGGTCTGAGCTGTAAGCTTGGCTGTTCGATCTGCCAGGTCGTTACCCTGGGAAATGATGTCAGTAACTTTCGTATGTGCCTTGCACTTCATAATGGCAATAGCTGTCGGTAAATGTATTGCATCTAACAGGGCTTGAATGAGGAGACCATGCTGAATCTTGGTTCCATGAGAAGTCATGAAACCTCTCTCCTGCCAGAGCACTCCAAAGTCGTGTACGACTCCGAATGCATAACGTGAATCTGTGTATATATTTACTTTCAGGTTCTTGGCACGTATACAGGCTTGGGTCAGAGCGATGAGCTCTGCTGCTTGAGCAGACAGGGTGTCAATACGATGTGTTTCTATAACTTCGGTTTCAGTAGTCACTGCATACGCGGCTACTAGTTCTCCTGTACTTGTTCTCATACATGAACCATCCACATAAAGTGTCAGGTCGGGATCTGGTAATGCAATATCTGTCAAGTCTTGTCTTGGCTTTGTCATGGTGTTAACAATTTCCACACAGTCATGTGTGGCAGTATTTGAAGTAACTGACGGTAACAGTGTAGCTGGATTTAGAACGTTGCAGCGTCTGATTTCTATGTGTGGCTGAAACAGTGTCAGTTCATAACCTGTTAAACGTGCAATTGTCAAGTGCTGGGTCTGTGTTCGGTTTAAAAGAACTTCCACGGAGTGTGGAACTTGTACTGTCAGGGAGTGTCCTAACACTATAGAATCACTTTGTCTGATAGCTAGAGCTGTGGCTGCAACTGACTTGAGGCACGCAGGCAGAGCCTGGGCTACTGGATCTAATGTGCTCGAAAAATAAGCACAGGGCTTGTATTGTCCTGCTTGATCTTGTGTGAGAACAGATAATGCAGTACCATCACGTTCAGTGACAAAAAGTGTAAAAGGCTTACTGTAGTTTGGTGTTGCTAGAACAGGTGCTTGGCATAAAGCTTTCTTTAACTCATTAAAAACAAGTGTATGTTCCTGGGTCCAAGGGAGGACAGTCGATACGGCTGCCTCCTGTGTCGTTAACTGTATCAGTGGCTTGGCTAGATATGCGTACTGAGGAATCCATTGTCTACAGTAAGAAGTGAGGCCGATAAAAGCTCGTACCTCCTTCTGTGTCTTGGGTTGTGGAAGATGCGCTATTAACTGGATACGGTCAGGTGTAAACTGCCTACCCCTCTTGGACAGTAAGTGTCCCAAGTAGACCACTTGCTGGACACAGAATTGTAATTTAGAAGGGGACACCTTGTGCCCCATCTCGGCCAGAAAATACAGAACTGTAAGTGATGCACGCTCGCAGTCACGTTCAGAACGGGCTGTAATTAACAGATCATCGACATACTGGAGTAGGGCAGTGTCAGTTGGCATGTGAATATTGTCTAGTTGTCTCTTAAGTGCTTGACTGTAAATGCTAGGACTTTCTGTGAAACCTTGAGGTGCTCGTGTAAATTTATAGCTTCTTCCATTTAAACAGAAACCGAAAGGAACTGGCTGTCTGGATGAATAGGGACACTAAAGAATGCGTTCTTGAGATCGATAACTGTAAAGAATGTGGCTTCAGAATCAATGGCTGTCAAGAGTGAGGAAATATCAGGGACTACTGGGTACTGGGGTATGATACACTTATTAAGTTCTCGAAGGTCGATCACTAATCGATAAACTGGAGGTGCATTGGGATCAGTACGTTTCAGAATCGAAATGATAGGAGAATTACATACATTGGAGTCAGTTTCTACAACCACTCCTTGAACAATAAGCTTGTCAATAATTTTGGATAAGGCTGCTACAGCCTCAGGTGGCAATTTGTACTGTCTGATTCGTGGTAATACAACACCTTGCTTCAGAGTCACACGATAGGGTGTGATATGCATACAACCTACATCAGTTGGACCTTGCGCCCATAAATGCTGTGGTACATTCAATAATCTTGGGTCAAAATCACGTAATACATAATGACCTTTAAAATCACGCAAGAACAGGCGGACCCCTTCTGGGGAGCAGCAAATGACTGCTCCTAATTCTTTCAATGTCTTAATGCCTAACAAATTTTCTGGACAAGACTTCGTAAGTAACAAATCTGTAGTTCGGGACAGTGGACCAACTTCTAGAGTAACTGGTTTCGATATTTCATTAACAATAGGCTTTCCTGAAAATCCAAGGGAAACATTTCTTGAGCCTGAGAGCGGAGCCCCTGGAACCTCGTCATGACTGATGGTAGTCCTACTTGCACCTGTGTCAATCAGAAACTTTCTGTCTTTCCCTAATACTTGACTATGTACATAGGGACCCTCTTGATCTACAGGAATCTCGATGAGAGGCAAGCCAACCTCCCTCTCTAGGCTGTTTCATGAATACGGCTGATAATCTGGATACTCTGACTGTGCATACTGGTACATCTGCTGTGTAACGTGCTGTGTTGCAGCGATAGGCTGCGGTACTGTAACTGTCTGTTGTGCGTTCTGCGGTGGCTGGGAAGTCTGTAAAACTTGTTCTTGTCTAGGCGGACGCGGTCTCTCTTTAGTCTTACCAGTAGCTATGTTGTGTTTCAGAACTGCACACTCGTTTATAAAATGACCTGGCTGTTTACAGTAATTGCATGTCCCTTTAACGGGAGCTGCAGGATGACTGGCTTGATTCGGACCCCTCTTCTGACTGTCTTGTGGAACAGACTGTGCAACTAATACTTTCATTTTCGTGTCTTTCATACGTCTTCTTTCATGTTCCTGCTCTTCCCTGATTCTGTTCTGGTGATACTGGAGCATCTGGAGCATCTGTGACGGAGTATTAGCTTGCCAAGAACTCTCGACTTTCAATACTCGATTTTTAACTTGTGGACTTGAATTCTCGACTAGTTTGGTAACAAAAAGATGAGGGTACGATTCACTACTTGTTTTCAGACCACTATTAATAATGAAACATTTCTCGAATCTAGAATAAAAGTCACTAGTATCTTCATCTTGTTTCTGTTTACAGGCTGAGATGGCATCCCAGTCTTCCTTTTTCGTGGCTAGTAATCTTGGCAAGACTTGTATTAACAGTTCGGGCAAAGCTTTAGCTTTATCCCCAAGACCGGTACCTGGTACTCGTGTATTATCTTCAGCTTCTAGAGCTGACCAATCTATCTTTTTCTCTCCCACCTCCCATTCTTTTTCTTTTAGTTTTTCATATATGCCCGCAGGCAACAGGACCTTTAACATTTTAATGATATCAGGATACGTGTATTCTCCCATACGGAGCATGTCCTTTAATTCACGGTGGAACCCTGCTGGATCTTTATCATGACAGGGAATTAACTTTTTCATTTCTAAGAGTTCCATTTTTGTGATAGGGGTGTAAACAAATACTCGTTCTAGACCACCACCCTCTTTCTTGACTGGATGCACTTCTCGTAACGGATTCTGTCTGTCTATGTAGAATGATTTACTTTCTGGGGGTGAGACGTGAACAAAATGTGGATTCAGAAACGTTCGGTATTTGTGGCGCTGTTCTAGAATGCCACTAATTAAATCGGTACCTAGACCTTTCCATCTGTACTGGAGTAACTCGTTCAATACATCATGTAAAGGACCTGGATCAGAATGCTGAACCTCATACAGTGTGATGAGGTGCTGAATCATATACATACCCACCAGACGTTGCTCGGCTGGGGGCAGTTTCAGAAACATTTGTGCCACGATTTCGTCTTGAAAAGTGGTAGAATCAGTAGTCCACCGGACTGCTGATCGAGCTAGTTCTTGTTCATGCATGGTATTAAGTTCACTATAACCTATTCGTGATTTCTGAATGTAATCGGTAGCTTGGAATACTTGCTCAAGAGAACACTGTTCTGGTGCTGGAGGAGGAAAACTTTTCTTGTAATCTGGACGTGAATGTCTGTCGGAAAGTCTAGTTCTACCTACATACGCTATTCTGGAGGGATTCTCGTCGTCTACCTCTTCAGTAGAAGAGTCGTCTTCTTTCTCGGTTGCTTGTTTTGCTTCTCGTTTCTCGTGTAACTTTATTATTTCCCTACGAATTTTCTTGTACATACTCTCTATACAGTTTTGTGTCTTGTGTTTTCCCTCGGCTATATTGTCACTCCACCTGGTCAGGACTTTCATTTCTTCTTGATCTTTTTCCGGACAATCTTGCTCTCTAATTAAACAGTTAATTAGAAACTTTAAAATCATGAGCTGAGTCTCGACTTTTCTTTGAACCATGGCTTCGTGAACACTTTCTGGATTTGCTCCTGTACGGATAAAACGATATATTCTCTCTAGATGTTCTCTCATATCGGGCAGGGTGTCCAAATAGTCGGTCACCCGTCTTAAACGTAATGAATATATGACCATATGACCTTCGCCTGGAACTGGATCATAACGACATTCGGTAAGTGCTCGCTTGATATCTACGTATGTATTCACTTTTGGCGTACGCTGTAACGCTAGTTCATGTAGCGTCATACGTCTGTGTTGAGGCGGGGTACCAGGAGAATCTCCCCCCGCGGCTCCTAAACTAGAATCGTCGGTGTGTACTGTACGTGCTGGTAGAGTGACTGACGAAACGGGTACATGTACTGTGGGCTGGGCCGGGGGTGCTGTAACGGGTGCTGTGACATGAACTGAACCCACGGAACCAGCAACTGGAGGAGCAGGAATTACATTATTAATGGGGTGCTGAGGTTGAACAGGCGGAATATGATTTGCATATTCTGGGACTGTATCGTCCAAATAGGACGAAAGAAAAATTTCAGCTGCGGTCGGTTTATGACGTAGCTTAGTCGGGACTAATGGTGGCGGAAAATTACTGGATGCTTCCGGGGTTGCCTTCGGCAAGCCCTCGGCAAGAAGAGGATACATGCCCCTTATAAGAGCATTTCTCTGTCTGCCTGACTGTTCTGCTCTAACTCGTTCACCTACTTCGATTAATTCCCTTTCTTGGGCTTTTTCTGCGGATTCCCTACTTAATTCTGTTTTTCTGAATTCTTTTTCGGTTCTTTTATGAGATTCTTTACGCCATAACTTGATGGCATCTTTCTGGGACTGTCGGGCTTTCTTTTTCCATAATGCCTCTTCTACTCGCATGATGCACTCGGCATCCCATGTACCTGATACAGGCCATCTATATTTCTCTTCTAGATCCTTGGTATAGTCGACCCATAAATCTAAATACAATATGGCACTTAAGCCATGCTTATGATACATAAAATGTCCTGGACTGTCCCTAGGCGGGACAGGAACTGATTCTTCGAGCAACCCTTTCCGGGTTCCTATCTGACGTAACTTGGAAAACAGAGGCATTCTAGACTTGAATCCAAACACAATACAATACACAATAAACACAGTAATGAATAGCAAAACAAATCACTCATACCACGACATTGAAAACACATTAAATAACATTAATAACAGTTCGAACAGAATACTACCTGGTACATTTAAAACATAATACTTGAACTTCTCGAGAACAGACTTACTAGAATTACTGGATGCACTGCTAAAACAGTACAGAACATACCGGTCCCATAAAGAGACACGTCAGGACCCGTATCCACCTAGGTGAATACTTCGGACTGGATCTGTGTACCCAAA
This sequence comes from Lissotriton helveticus, assembly GCF_964261635.1. Taxonomy (NCBI): domain Eukaryota; kingdom Metazoa; phylum Chordata; class Amphibia; order Caudata; family Salamandridae; genus Lissotriton; species Lissotriton helveticus. The sequence goes on along the minus strand of NC_136063.1, from coordinate 1,708,983,460 downwards.
CCCATCGGACCAGAGACAAATTAATTGACCCTGTCTAGATACTACCCCAGCAACGGTACTCACCGGGCAGCAAGAAACTGGAAGGCCTCGGACTGGACTGGACTGCTACGACGTCGGACTACGAACTTCGGACTTCAGTTACAGGTGGGCCTCCGGATACCTCGGACCTTGTACTCTCGGCTTGGGCTCTGGTCGGGACTCGCCGCATTCCTCACCGCCTCGTCTGGATGCTGGACCGCAGTCTCCGTCTCCTCCGTGGGCCTGAGGGATACTTGAAGCAGAAATATCTGCACGTGCACGGTATGGTTCTGTCACGGCTGCAGAGGGTCAGGGGGCCTGCGTGGCTTCGCCGGCGCGTGGGGAAAGGGCAAGTCCCTATTCGGGCGCCATTATGTAGTAAATAAATAATTAATTACCGGTACTATTTTTGAATACATTGAATAAAACAGATAGCTCAATAAATAAGAGACAGGATTCGAGGTATCTGAGTCTAACAGGCTTTAATCAGGCATAAGGGAAGGGACAGGAACGGGATAGCCTGCACGGAAATAGAATGGATGGCAGCTGCAATGCCTCATCGACAGTGCAGCATATATATAGTATCATACATTACATTACATTGCATACAATAGGCGTAGCAGTAGGCGTAACTCGTAGCAGTCGCGAAAGATAAGGACAAATGGGTGTAACAAGAAAGCGTGTACAGGGCGTATACATAGACATGTGGTGTAGACGTCACAGAAGTGTCATAACTGGGGTGGAAACATGGAGGGGGCTACCTGAGAGCAGCTGGGACCTTTAACCTAGTGGTGCGCGCAAACGGGCAATGACGTGTTACCAGGGAGAACTGGGGGCTATGACTTCTGCACTAGAAGAGGAGACTAAAGTCTACGGTGTCAGGACGACATGTACCTATAGCATATCTGGTATCTTGTGTTTGGAGTACATGTTGATAGAAACTAAAAGTTATCAGGGCAGAGGCTACTTGACACTAGGACTGGCGCATGCATATATTCTTCGTGTAATGCGTGTGCTATGAATCTTCTATGAATATTAATACAGTAATTCTCTTGCATGGAGACATAAAGACTAGACCATAACTGAAACTGTTTATACGGTTCAGTAGCTTAGGAATGCAAAGACGAGAGGCTGGACTGATAACTAGAAGCATAACATACTCTTGGCAGACAGGCAGGCAGAGCCAGGCCGGGCCGGGCACCGCGCGGCAGGAAATAAGTGAAGGGTCAGGGATGCAGGTGGGGGCTGTATCGCTCCTCGGAGAGGGTTCAGGAGACTGGAGCTTGAATCTGGCGTCCGGGCCCTTTTGAGGCCTAGGAACGGGTACAATGCGGTGAATTAACATGCACACTGTAAACGTGGCAACATAGGCCTAATACTTGTTGCTTTCACGAGAACTGGAAACTGGCATACTAGAGTTGGACACAACTATAATTGCGTCTTTAATCGATCATAGGGGGATACATATGCATATTTAATCATGCACATATAACATAGGATGGGGAACACGTAGGCACATATAACATGGCAAAATTTACTTTTCCACAGGAGCAACAAAAAAAAAAAAGAATTTATTGTTTGGGGCGTTTCGGACAAACATGAGCATGATTGTCAATAGCTCTGTTGATCAGAGTGATGCTACTTTCTCCGTAGCAAATGAATCCACTGCAATGTACGCAGACTTGTTTTACTTCACGAAATCTCGTTTGTATATTTGGCACCATCTCCCTGCCCTCTGGTCCCGTTACTTCCGGTACAACAGATCTTCTGGCCATAATAGGGAGATTATCTAGGTCGTTACGAAACTGTGCAGCACTGTAGTTGTTAGGATGCCACCTAGTCATATGGCGATGCATTGTGTAGTTTCCGAAACTGTATTTTTTGTCGGTCCCTCTGGACAGTCTATCTTGACATATAAGGCAAGTTACGTATCTTGCATTTACTTTTTTCTGACCTTTGGGAATTTAAAAAAATTGCCAAATGAAGTTTTCTTTCCGGTGAGACGTCCTGGGCTCCTCAGGCAAAAAGTGCCTCTCTTCCTGCTCTTCCTCCTGTTCCTCTTCTTCCTCTTCTTGCTGAATTATAACTTCAGCAGGTGGTCCACTCTTCCTTGGATGTGGTGGAGGTGGTGGGGAAGCACCAGCTGAAGCTACTAAAGAAGCCATTGCTCACTGGTAACAAAGGGTCTTTCTCTCACAATGATGAAAGTCAGAGTGAGGAAAGAAGGAGGGATTTTCATCATTTGGGAAAAACAATAGTTCTCAACCAATGAAAAGTGTTCATTTTAGATTATATGACCTAGTCTTACATCATTAGGAAACCAAAAGTGAAATGAACCAATGAAAAGTGTTATTACCAAGTCACATGACCTGCTGTGTTTACGTTACGCGCTTTGCAGGGCCTCCCGGTTTGCTTCCAGAAACCTGCGCTTTGCGCCTCGCGTACCAGTTCGCTAACGTAGCACGTCATATGACGTATCACGCGACAACGCGAAACGTCATGTGGACGGGAGGCGACACGATGTTGTTTTCTAACGCGGCAGTTGCGGTAAAGAAACGTTTACCGGCTCGCGGTCTATTTCGCGGCATCAAGGTCAGCTAACGGGAAGTTTCCCGATTCGCGAAGCGGGAACGAAGAAAAAAAAATATTTAAAAAAAAAATTATTAATAAACATATAAAATATATTTTTGGATTTAAAGAAGAATACATTTTACAGCTACAGATATTAGCTGTTAAAAAACCAATGAAATTCACTGAAAAAACCATAGGTTATAGACCATATATAGTTAGGAATTAGCATTTAGAAAACCTTATTTTACTCACACAAAACCATTGAAATTCCATATATAGTTAGTTGCACTAACTATATATCGCGCACCCGCAATCCACTGCTGATGATGTCACATATTACATCATTCATGACATGGTCAGTGACATCACTGATGACATCACTGATGACATCTCAAATGACATCACTGATGGTATCTCATTTGACATCAATGGTCACATCAATGATGATATCATTAATGTGACAATACAATGCATCTCCTCACACTTTAATATAACCTCTGTTACACCCAGTGTTAAATACAGAGTATAATTTTTGAAACCATTGACACACCAATACTAGTTACTACATACGCACTCACTGATTCCTACGTCTACACACACATTCACTCATTCACCCATACAATCATTCATACATACAATCACTCATCTTTACAACACTATCATATGCACTCATACACCTATACAGACACTCACACTCTGCCACTCATCCATGGAGTTACTCACACACCTAGTCAGTCCTGTAAAGAATCAATCACACTTCCATTTTCTAATCTACACAGTTAAACATAGAGTACCTTACATTTTCAAACATATACTAACACATACTTACTCTCTTATAGAATCACTGATACAAGTACACATTGATCTGCACAGAGTCACACACCTCCCAGCCAGCCATACACACACTCAGTCTCCCATACAAATACTTGTGCAACCAATCAATAACCCATATAGCTACTTATATAGCTACTGATCAACACATGCAGCAGCTTGCACAACAACAGACATACTGATGCACACTTTCAGACAGTTTAGTCACTAACCCGTGCATTTAGTAAGACGCATTTAATCACTCACTCATACAGTCAATCACGCACCTATTAAAACCTTCATTCAGACACTTATACATCCACTCATTCTTCAATATGTAAAACATATTTAAACTTTACAGAAACACATAATCACTGGATGTTGTCATCAGTGATGTCATTTGAGATGTCATCAGTGATGTCCTCAGTGATGTCACTGACCATGTCATGAATGATGTAATATGTGACATCATCAGCAGTGGAATGCGGGTGCGCGATATATAGTTAGTGCAACTAACTATATATGGAATTTCAATGGTTTTGTGTGAGTAAAATAAGGTTTTCTAAATGCTAATTCCTAACTATATATGGTCTATAACCTATGGTTTTTTCAGTGAATATATATATATATATATATATCATCACACTCTCCCTCCAGCAAGAGGGATAAATGGGCGCACTCCCTTAGATTTGCCACAATTTTCGTTTATTCAAGATTAAATTTGGGCAATGGAAAGCATTTGATCAACGCGTTTCGATGCCGCAGGCATCTTGGTCGTGACCAAGATGCCTGCGGCATCGAAACGCGTTGATCAAATGCTTTCCATTGCCCAAATTTAATCTTGAATAAACGAAAATTGTGGCAAATCTAAGGGAGTGCGCCCATTTATCCCTCTTGCTGGAGGGAGAGTGTGATGTTATAAAACGGCATGGTTCCGCCGTAGGTGTCAGCACCCGTGATGAGCGCTCAAGGGTCGGGGACCTGTGAACCAGCGTGTGGATATATATATATATATATATATATATATATATATATATCCATTCACTGAAAAAACCATAGGTTTCACACCAGTTATAGTTAGCTGAACATTTTACTCATGCAAAATCATTGAAATTCCCATGTTATAGTTAGTTGGACTCACTATAACTCGCGCGCCCGCAATCCACTGCTGATTGTGGTTCCGTGAATTCTGAACCCGTTTTATAAATGGCATGGTTTCGTTACGAATTCGATATTAGCGAACCATAACTAGTTAGTGCGGCAAGTATGAGTGTTTTCGTCATGTTAGACCGATGGATTCACTACATATTTAGGGATTTCGTTTTGAACCCTTGGGTTCCATTTTGTGTGTGTCAGCCATTTTGTGGTTGCCCTCACACAGGCCGATGACTGTGGATGAACTAGTCTTTTTAAGTATACCTATACCTTAGCTCCAGTTCGTGCTGACTTCTGTTTGACCTGAGTGAACTGACTCTGTTGCCTGAAGCTGACCTTGTTGAACCAGTTCCTGCCCTTTAGCTGATCTAGATTAAGGATCAGAGCACAGGACGTCGTAAACTTTTACTGCACACAAACATGCCTTATCTTACTTCTATCTGTTTTTTTTCCTACTTTTATGGTCAATTTATGATGTGGGTTGTGGTCCTTTTATTATGGGTTTGTCCGGCTTGTATAAAGAAGAATGTTGGGTTTGTTAAGTGATTGATCATGGGCCGGACAACTGTAAAATGGGTTTGTCGTTATTCAATACTTATTGCTGTGGAAACATGTGATTGGTTGAACTGTAAACTAGGAATGTTGGCCTGAAGCACAATGTTTGGCATAAAAAGGGATGACTTGCTTTGTAAAATTGAGCAGTCTCCTGAGAACTCATACCGTGATGACTTCTAGGACTTCTGTTACTGGCTGCAGCCAATAAATTTGATCTCTGACGCCACCTAGAAGCATTCCGTGTCTCTGTTTGCCAGGACAGGGGAATCCGAAGACATCGGGCATGTCCCTGATTGACCCGGTTCTGATTGACCCGGTTCTTCAGTTGGCACCCAACGTGGGGCGACTTCAGCGGTACTGGTCCAAGCCCGCGGATCGTGAAGAGCTTCGTGTGGAAATTCTGGAGGAAGGCCGCCACTTCATCGACCCCTGTATGTCGACGTGGACCGAAGGTGTTTGCTGCAAGGCTTCCCGCTTTCCGACGGCTACGAAGGACTGCTGCCCTGACTTTTGCCCTGTCTTGGACCCTTGATAGATGATTTGTAGAGCGAGACGATAGACGGTCTTCTGGTGGCGTGACAGATATTTTGGTAAAGTATAAGTGGGTCACTCCCACGAATTTGTTTGGTTCTTGGTTCTTTGTTTGGTTCTTGGTTTTTGGTTCTTGGTTGATTTGGCTGCTGCAGCAATCGAAGCCGAGGGGCTCGTATATTTGCGAGAGTATCGATAGTCGATAACCCCTTGAATTTGGAAGCTAGATTAGTGAGCTATAAGATGCCTGGTCTTAGCAAACTTAGAAAATGGTTTAGTTGTGGTTGCAACAAGGATTCCCGACTAGAGGACTCGTGTCCGATACCTCCGGTTGGAACTCCGACTTATGAGCTCTATTCAAAACACGGAGTGGGTCCTATTACTTATAATGAAGTATGGATCCGCTACACTAAACAGGATGGTGTTTTACGATGGCCCCAACATGGTAATTTTGATACTGAGATTTTAGATAATCTAGAAACAAAATTGTTTAGGAAGAAAGCCCAGCCGGCAATGTTTGACTCTTTCCGCCTTTGGCTTAAAGAAGCCAAACAGAGAGAAATTAAACAAGCTAAAAGAGATAAAAGAGAAAAGAATGTGTCAATAATGCAAGCTGCTAGGCAGTTTAAAGAAAACAAAGAAGATAAAGTGATTGAGGTGTCAGATAGGCAGCGATGCATGGCCATAGATAAATGTTATCCGGCCTTGCTGTCTCCTCCTCCAAAAGCGATTGAAGATCTTGAGAAAGATCCTTTGATTTCTCACTTGTTGAGATTGCCACCTCCACCTGGTTGTTCCACCCTTTGTTGTTCAACCTCCTGCTGTTGTTCAGCCACCCGGTGCTCCACAGATGGTTTTGTCTCCTCCTCCTGCGCAAACCGCTCTAGGGTCGCCAGCTTTGCTACCAGCTTTGCCTCACACTCCTTTGCCTTCCGCTTCTGCAACTGAGACTCCTACTGTTCTTGTTCGTACACCTTCTTTGCCTCAAAACACTTATTCTCCTGTTCTTATGTCTGCTTCTTCTCCTTCTGTTCGAAAATGAATGACAGAGACTGTTTCTACTCTGTTCTCTCCATTGTTTGGGTCACTGAATATGACCCCTGTTTCGGAACGTAAGCAGAGTCGTAGTCAGCTTCCTGGTTCCGAGGAACGGGCTGTGTTGGATTTGTTGGCTCGTAGATGGATTATAAATACTTCAAGGTATGATTTGCCAGCAGTTATGGATGTTTTCTTTCAGTGGGAACCGCCTAAGCAAAGGTATGTTTTTAATGTGATGTGTATGTTTCTGCGTATGGAATGGGAAGATAATGATTTGGGTTTGATCCCGCAGGAACTACTTGATGTTCAGTCGGATTTTGCTAAAGGGATGATAGTGGAATCTGATATTACAGACGCCGTAGAGACGATACTGGCTTTTAGGTCTAGACTTCCGCCTCAGACATTGTACGAACCTGATTCCTCTGTTAGGAGAAAAGCGAGACAGTATCCAATGAGAGAAGTTCCTCCTGTATGGAAGGAAGCAGTTCAGGCTGATGTAAATAGGGGTATTGTTGCCGCTTTGGCACATTTTCAGCGAATATGGGTACATGTTCCTTGGAAGAGATCAGAGGTCTTGGCTCTTAAGCAGACCTTACCTGACCCTCGTAAGAATCCTGCTGGTTATTACAAAGAATTGTCTCAGACAGTAGAAGCATGTATCATGAATCTAGCTGACATAGATATGTTGAAGGGTAATGTAGTTCCACAACCTTTGTGGGTGAAGATTCGTCATGAGAATCATGCAGGAGAATTAGGAGGTACATGGGCGGATATTATTGCTGCAGATGGTAGACAAGAGGGAGGTGCTAAACCTGAACCTTTGGTTTCAGAATTGCCAGGTAGAATTATTACTTTGATGAAAACGATGATGCCTGCGTTACGAGTAAATTGGGATAAGTTAGCAGCATGTAAGCAGAAGAAAGACGAGAGTGTGTCTGACTTCTTCTCTAGGTTTGAAGAGACGTTTATTGATCACAGTGGTCAGGATATGAGTACAGAAGGTGGTCAAAGGTTGTTCGTGGATAAATTTGTCTTTAATTTGCTTCCTGAACTTTCTAATAAATTGAAAGATTCTGAGAGTTCATGGGCCGTTTCTTCGTCGGCCCAGATATTGGCTACTGCCCAATATTACGAGAATAGGGATAAAGATGAGAAGGATAAAGCGGAGAAGAAAACAACAGATTTAAAGATGAAAGTTCTTTTGCAGCAAGCCTATCCGCCTCGTCAGAATCAGCCTCAGTTTCAGAAACCTCCGCAATTTCAGAGATTGTTACAGAAACCTGAGCCATATGTTCAGCGATTCTTTCCTGGCCCTAATCAGTGCGCTTATTGTAGAGAAGAAGGTCATTTCAAGAATAGTTGCCCGGCTCTGTTACAGCGTGCAAATGGTGCACCTGGTCAGAGAGGTCGTGGTGGTTTTCAGCAAGCGCCTAGAGGAAGAGGTCATGGTGTGATCTCCCAGAATGAGCGTTCCTCTTCCCTACAGAATTCTGTGAATTATTTTGACAGACAGAATGCTCCGAGTGGACAGTCTGCCCAGTATTATGTTGAGGATTACTGTGTCGAAGGTGAGAGTGTTGGCTATAATGATAGCTAGGACAGACATGGGCAAAGAGAGGGGGTAGTGTCAGTTCCAGTAGATCAGAGTGGACCTTATGTTGAAGTGATTACATCAGGTGTAGTAGAGCCTTTTCTTTTGGATACTGGTGTGACAAAGAGTTCTATTATGCATTCTAAACTCCCTGGCGCACCTTTGTCTGGCTTAACTAATGTTTCCGTAGGATTTTCGGGCGCCCCAGTTCGTAACCCAGTTTCTAGTCCTTTGTCCCTTTCCATTGGCCCTTGTGAATTGGAAGCTCCACTTATTCTAATGACTGGTTGTAATGAGAATCTGTTGGGATTGGACTTGCTGAAAAGATTGTATGCAACATTGCATTGTTCTCCTTCGGGAGTACAGCTCACTCTTGGTAAGAAAGTGATTTCTCCAAAGTATTTGTCTAAAGATTGTTTGCCACTGGAATTGCGTTCGCTTCCTGATACGCTTTGGGCTACGGGTCCAAATGATGTTGGTCTTTTGCAGATTCCACCGTATGTTGTTACCCTTAAAACGAATGCTAAGGTACCTCGTATTCCCCAGTATAAAATATCGAGCGATGGTGAGAGAGCTCTTTTGGCGATTGTCTATGATTTGGTTGAGAAGGGTGTAGTTGAAGAAACGAGAGGAAATGTGTGTAACAGTCCTGTTTTGCCTGTTCTTAAGCATACTGATGCTTCTAAGCCACCTGTGTATCGGTTTGTGATCGACCTTCGAGAGGTCAATAAGATCGTCGTGCCACAGTTTCCCGTGGTACCTGATATTACTGCATTGTTGACGTTGATTCCTGCTTCGGCAGCCTGGTTTTCTGTCATTGACTTAAAGAATGCTTTCTTTAGCATTCCGATCGCTGAGGAGAGTAGGGATATTTTCGGCTTCTCTTTAGGAGGACGAAGCTTCCGGTTTAAGAGAGCTCCCCAAGTTTATTGTGAAAGTCCTTCAATTTATAGTCAAGCGTGGAAAACTCAGCTTGATGGTTTTGTGTTGCCTGCTGGTGCTACTCTTATTCAGTACGTTGATGATTTATTGATTGCTGCTGATGATGAAAAGATTTGTAAAGAGGCTACTCTTTCATTGTTGCGGTATTTGTCTGACCCTCACCATAAAGTGTCACCTTCAAAGTTGCAATATTGCCAACAAGAAGTAACCTACTTAGGTCATCTCTTGTCGAAGGAGGGAAGGCGATTGACCCCAGAAAGAATTCAAGCGATTGCGCAAATGAGTGTGCCATCCACACAGAGAGAAGTTTGTGCCTTTTTGGGTACTACGTCGTATTGTAGGCAATGGATTCCCAACTTTTCACTGTTGGCGAAACCTCTGTTAGCATTGACAACGAAAGATACTCCGTATCCTCTTCCCTGGTCTGATGAATGCCAGAAAAGTTTTTCTGAATTACGTGATGCATTGTGTTCGGCTCCTGTGTTGGGTACTCCAGACTATAGCAAGCCCTTTATGTTGTACGTGCACGAGAGAGAAGGATGTGCGTTGTCAGTATTGACACAATCTTTTGGGGACAAGCAGCGTCCATGCGCGTATTTCTCAGCGACGTTAGACCCAGTTGCTAAAGCATTGCCGAGTGGTTTGAGAGCTACAACCGCAGCTGCCGTTTCTATCCGACAGTCTGCTGGTCTGGTATTGGATAATACGTTGATTGTGATGGTACCTTATTAAACAGGACTAAGACACAGGACCTTACTAGTGCACGTGTTTCAGGTTACGTGTTGACACTGTTGGCTAGCCATGTTCATATTAAGAGAAGTAACGTGTTGAATCCAGCTACGTTGTTGCCGATCTCTACAGAGACGGATGCTCAAGAACAGCATGATTGTTTTCTTAGTACAGAGGAAGAAACAAAAGCTAGAGTGGATCTTAGGGACACTCCTTTTGATAATGTTGATGGTACGCTGTGGGTTGATGGTTCGTGTTTTAAGCTTCCGAATGGTGAAACAACTGCAGCGTATGCTATCACAACTTTAAATACAGTTGTTGAGACAGCACGCATACCACAGAATTCTGCGCAAGCAGCAGAGCTGATTGCATTGACTAGAGCGTGTGTGTTGTCGGAAGGAAAGCGAGTGAATGTATATACCGATAGTCAGTATGCGTTTGGTGTTGCTCACAGTTTTGGGCGTTTGTGGAGAGAGCGTGGGTTCCTTACTTCCCATGGAACGAAAATTCTGCATGGGCAGTTAGTGAATGAACTTTTGGAATCTCTCACTCTCCCAAAGCAGATTGCAATTGTGAAATGTAGTGCGCATAAGAAAGTTGTGGTCGATGTTGGTCGAGGGAATGCGTTTGCGGATGAAGTTGCAAAGGAAACAGCGAAGGATGTGATGAGCCGTATGTATGTTGCAGGCCCAGCTAATTGGGTTATGGCTGGTGGAATGTGTGAAGACACGATAGAAAGTGTGAAGATGATTCAGGCTGAAGCTACAGAAAAGGAAATGAATGTTTGGAGAGAGAGTACGGGTATGTTGGATTCTACAGGTTGTTGGATTGAGTTGTCGGAACACCAGCGATGGTTGTTGCCAGATGCGTATGTGCTCCCAGTGGTTACAATGGCTCATGGATTGGCTCATATAAGTTCGAAAGGGATATGCAAGTTGTTGGCTCCAGTTTGGCAGAATGCTGGAATCCCGAAATGTGCAGAGAATGTGGTGAAACATTGTATGATTTGTCTGCAATATAATCCTGGTAAGGGAATTCCAACTCCAGCTGGTCATTTTGCTCCTCCGACGTATCCGTTTGAGGTGATACAGTTATATTATATTCACATGGAGAGATGCAACAACCTAAAATACGTTCTTGTGGTTGTTTGCACCTTTTCTAGATGGATAGAGGCCTACCCCCTAAAAGATAATACTGCCTTGTCTGCAGCCAAGGTTTTGTTGAGAGAGTATTTCCCTAGGTATGGATTGCCGAGAATTGTATGGTCGGACAATGGGAGTGAATTTGTGGGTCAGATCATGAAGAAAGTATGCTCTGGATTAGGAATTAACCAAAAGTTCCACGCAGCGAATTACCCCCAGTCTGCTGGACTTGTTGAATGTTACAATGGTACTCTTAAGCTAAAATTGGCTAAGGTACAAGCGAGCACTGGACTTACATGGCCAGATGCCTTGCCGTTGGCTCTTTTGTCAACAAGGACGACTGTACATTCTAGAGTGGGACTTAGTCCTTATGAGGTTGTGTTTGGTCGTCCAGCGAATGTTTGGAGTGTGCCTCGTCCGAAAGAATACAGCAGTATTGAATACCCTATGTTGGTGGATTACTTACATGACTTGACTGCTAAATTACGTGTTCTCCACCAACAGGTCTATGACACTCTGCCGACAGCCACTACAGATCCAGGCCACGTACTTGAACCTGGACAGTACGTTCTTGTGAAGAATTTTCAGCATTCAGCACCGAAGACACCATCCGCACGATGAACTCCATCCACTCCGGATCGCCGACCGACCCCTGCCCTCACCACGTCTTCAACAAGGCCGACGCCGTCATCGCACCCCACCTGCGAGACATCATCAACACATCCTTCGACACCGCCACCTTCCCTGAGAGCTGGAAGCACGCCGAACTCAGCGCTCTACTCAAGAAACCAACAGCGGACCCCACCGACCTCAAGAATTACCGCCCCATCTCACTCCTCCCGTTTCCAGCCAAAGTCATTGAGAAGAACGTCAACAAGCAGATGGCCGCTTTCCTCGAGACGAACGGATCCCTCGACCCCTCACAGTCCGGCTTCCGAGCCAATCACAGCACCGAGACCGCCCTCATCGCCGCCACCGATGACATCCGAACCCTGATGGACAATGGAGAAACAGCGGCCCTCATCCTCCTAGACCTCTCCGCGGCCTTCGACACGGTCTGCCACCGCACCCTAGTGCAGCGCCTCGACAACGCCGGAATCCAGGGGAAGGCACTGGAATGGATCATCTCCTTCCTCGACGGAAGAACACAGAGAGTCTGCCTACCACCGTACAAGTCAGAGGCCACCGAAGTCATCTTCGGCGTCCCCCAAGGATCCTCTCTGAGCCCCACCCTCTTCAACGTCTACATGAGCCCCCTCGCGGCCATCGTACGCAAACACAACCTCAGCATAATCTCCTACGCCGACGACACCCAGCTGATCCTCTCCCTGACCAACAACCCCGCCGCCGCCAGAGCCAACCTGCACGAAGGGATGAAAGAGGTAGCCGAGTGGATGACGACCAGCCGCCTGAAACTGAACTCGGACAAGACGGAGGTCCTCATCCTGGGTTCCTCACCCTCCGCCTGGGACGACTCCTGGTGGCATCCCGCCCTGGGCACCGCACCCAAACCGACAGACCATGCACGCAACCTGGGCGTCATCCTGGACTCCTCCCTCTCCATGACCAGGCAAGTCAACAACGTCTCCTCGGCGTGCTTCAACATCCTACGCATGCTACGGAAGATCTTCTGGTGGATCCCCACCGAGACCAGGAAGACCGTCACCCAGGCCCTCGTCACCAGCCGGCTGGACTACGGCAACGCCCTCTACGCCGGTACCACCGCCAAGCTCCAGAAGAGACTCCAGCGGATCCAGAACGCCTCAGCCAGACTCATCCTCGACATCCCACGAACCAGCCACAGCTCCGGACATCTGAGAGACCTTCACTGGCTCCCCGTCAACAAAAGAATCACGTTCCGTCTCCTCACCCACGCACACAAAGCCCTACACGACCAAGGCCCGAGCTACCTCAACAGCCGAGTCAACTTCTACGCTCCCAAACGCCACCTCCGATCAGCCAACCACGCCCTCGCCGCCGTCCCCCGCATCCGAAGAGCGACAACAGGAGGAAGGTCCTTCTCCTACCTGGCCGCCAAGACCTGGAACTCCCTCCCGACCGACCTGCGCCTGACCCAAGACCACCTCTCCTTCAGGAAGAAGCTGAAGACCTGGCTGTTCAAGCAGTAGCGGCACCCCCCCCCCCAGCGCCTTGAGACCCTTCGGGTATGTAGAGCGCTTTATAAGTGTCTCTGATTGATTGATACTAAGAACTTACAGCCTAGATGGACCGGCCCCTATCTGATTTTGTTGGTTACTAGAACTGCTGTTAGAGTAGCAGGCAAAAAGAACTGGGTGCATGCCACCCATTGTAAAAAAGTTCCTTTGCCTTTGCCATATGATCAGTGGGTAAGGGATAGTAAAGCTGATTTTGATTGTGAGAAGGTCCCTAGATTCATTCCATTTAGTGATGCTCATTTGACATGGATACCACTGAACCTGAACTATTATTCCGAAGTCAAACGAAGCCTGGAAAAGACCGGTATAATCTACGAACTAGGGACAATGAACTAATAAAGCGAACAATTCCTTTTTGATTTTTGAAACTGAACTCTCTCAGCCAAGAAACTTTTTTGGTATATTTTTGTGAACCACCATCCGGGTTCAGCTGTAGGGTCACGGTGAAAAGACTAGAGAGTGCAAGCCGAAGACGCAAGGTCGACGGTTCTGGTTGGTCTAAGGGAGTTCCCTGGGCTGACAGAAGCGTTCTTTAGCAGAAGAAAACCAACCGCCGTGAACGGCATCGGTTAGAGGATGGAGTTTTTTGAGATTGAGAGAGCTGCCGAGAAAAAGAACTTGAAAATTAAACTGTGTAAACTAATGAGTAGCAAATGTTTTTTGATAACATGTCTTTTAATGTTACTTAGCATAACGATGTTCTTAGTGGGACATCTTGTTTTTTCTTCCCAATTGACTCCTGCACCCACCTCCCAACCTATGTCTTTTCCTACTACTACTTCTTTGCATTCTTTTCATACTTTACCTGAACACGAGCAAATTAGAAGGTCGGAATTTGTGAATAATTCTTTTGTACAACTTCTGCATCAACACCAGTTAGTAGTAAACACCACTAATTGTTGGGTGTGTGGTCTTATGCCACATACTATGGATAGAGGTATTCCTTATCTGGTTCTGCCATTCAGTTACAATGGGTCCGTATGGGCATATCAGACGATGTTTGTTTATGCCATCGAAGTTTATCCCCTGCGTTCCTTGAGAGATAACTCAAGTAATAAAGCCTTGGTGAAGGGAATTACAGATATGAGTAGAGATATCGAAACGTATAAGACTATTCCCAAGGATGAGTTATTAGCATATGTTGGCTGGAATGCAACCGGATATAGTATTAGTCTGGGTGAGAAGCAGAGACGAAAAAGGTCACCTTCGATTTGGATTGTACCCCATCGTGGTCATTTTTGTCTGCAAGGGAAAGGCAAGAATCCGAGAGCTCAGTTAGGGAAGAGTGTTTGTACTCAGACGTATGTTTTTGCGTCCCACACTTCCCCACCGTTTTTAGCAGCTAAGGGCACGTATTTTGTCTGCTATGATAGAGCGTATACATGGTTGCCCCCTGATTTTTCGGGCACTTGTTATGTGGCGTATTTGTTGCCCCCTACGTATACTGCTGCTGTAGATTACCACAGAACGAGAGTTGTTAGAGGTGTCTTCAATCAGGAAGATACCGCTGGACAAGAAGTGGGAGACTTCTTTAAGGGTTTCCTACCATTTTTGGGACCTATGGCAAACAGTAGAAACTTACGGCAATTAACGAGAGTGGTTGAATCCACCATAAATGAAACTGCCGGTGCCCTTAGTAATTTGACCGCTGAGCTTCAAGCGGATCGCCTTCTGACATTACAGAATCTAATGGTTTTAGATGTCATACTTGCGGACCGAGGTGGGGTATGTAAAGTGATCCAATCGAGTTGCTGCGTTTTCATTCCAGACAATGCTCCTACAGTATACCAGGCCATTTCTAAGTTACATAAGATCTCCGAGTCTATACATGTGGATAATGACGGTTGGTCATTGACTGGATGGTTTTGGGGATTGTTATCCACTTGGGGATGGAAGATTCTGATGATCATTGGGATGGTTTTCGCGATTCTCTTCTCATGTTGTCTATGTGTACAGTGTGGCCCTGCCATATGTGGCCTTTGTGCTACTACGTGTGTGAGAAGACCTGTCTCGAGAGAAGTCGTGAGTAATAGGATGATGCTCCAGCAGCATCTTGATGATCTGATGAATATTGACATCGACTCACACACAGACTGAGTGATTGCCTATGTAAGGGCAAAAGGAGGGTCTGTGGTTCCGTGAATTCTGAACCCGTTTTATAAATGGCATTGTTTTGTTACGAATTCGATATTAGCGAACCATAACTAGTTAGTGCGGCAAGTAAGAGTGTTTTCGTCATGTTAGACCGATGGATTCACTACGTATTTAGGGATTTCGTTTTGAACCCTTGGGTTCCATTTTGTGTGTGTCAGCCATTTTGTGGTTGCCCTCACATAGACCGATGACTGTGGATGAACTAGTCTTTTTAAGTATACGTGTACGTTAGCTCCAGTTCGTGCTGACTTCTGTTTGACCTGAGTGAACTGACCCTGTTGCCTGAAGCTGACCTTGTTGAACCAGTTCCTGCCCTTTAGCTGATCTAGATTAAGGATCAGAGCACAGCACGTCGTGAAATTTTACTGCACACAAACATGCCTTATCTTACTTCTATCTGTTTTTTGTTACTACTTTTATGGTCTATTTATGATGTGGGTTGTGGTCCTTTTATTATGGGCTTGTCCGACTTTTCTAAAGAAGAATGTTGGGTTTGTTCAGTGATTGATCATGGGCCGGACAACTGTAAAATGGGTTTGTCGTTATGGAATACTTATTGCTGTGGAAACATGTGATTGGTTGAACTGTAAACTAGGAATGTTTGCCTGAAGCACAATGTTTGGCATAAAAAGGGATGACTTGCTTTGTAAAATTGAGCAGTCTCCTGAGAACTCATACCGTGATGACTTCTAGGACTTCTGTTACTGGCTGCAGCCAATAAATTTGATCTCTGACGCCACCTAGAAGCATTCCGTGTCTCTGTTTGCCAGGACAGGGAAATCCGAAGACATCGGCGTGTCCCTGACGCCGCCGGTTCTGATTGACCCGGTTTTTCATGATGATGTCACATATTACATCATTCATGACATGGTCAGTGACATCACTGATGACATCTCAAATGACATCACTGATGACATCTCAAATGACATCACTGATGACATCATCCAGTGACTGTGTGTTTCTGTAAAGTTTAAAAATGTTTTACATATTCAAGAAAGAGTGGGTGTATAAGTGTCTGGATGAAGGATTTAGTTGGTGCGTGACTGACTGTATGAGTGAGTGATTAAATGTGTCTTACTGAAAGCATGGGTTAGTGACTAAACTGTCTGAATGTGTGCATCAGTATGTCTGTTGTTGTGTAAGCTGCTGCATGTGTTGATCAATAGCTATATGAGTGACTATATGGGTTATTGATTGGTTGCCCAAGTATTTGTATGTGAGGCTGAGTGTGTGTGTGGGTGGCAGGGAGGTCTGTGACTCTGTGCATAGATGTGTGAGCAGTTGATTCACTAGGTGTATGGGTTCAAGAGTGCATGAGGAAACAGCTGTATGGGTGGTTGACTGTGTGCATGGCTGTGTTGGTGAGTGAATGGATATCTCAGTGCTACATGTCGAAGTAAGTACATATGTAAAACACAGTGCATGTGAGAATTGGCATATATAAATGACTATACATGAGAGCCAGTGATTGTGTGAGTGGCTGTATGGATCAATGTGTACTTGTATCAGTGATTGTATAAGAGAGTAAGTATGTGTTAGTATATGTTTGTATAATTGAGGTGTTGTCTGTATAACTGTATAGATGAGGAAATGGGAGTGTGATTGATTCTTTGCATGACTGACTAGGTGTGTGAGTAACTCCATGGATGAGTGGCAGTGTGTGAGTGTCTGTATAGGTGTATGAGTGCATATGATAGTGTTGTATTGATGAGTGTCTGTATGTATGAGTGATTGTATGGGTGAATGAATGCATGTGTGTGTGTAGACCTAGGAATCAGTGAGTGCGTATGTAGTAACTGGTATTGGTGTGTCAATGGTTTCAGGAATGGTAGTTTGCATTTAACACTGGGTGTATCAAAGGTTAGATTAGAGTTTGAGGAGGTGCATCGTGTTATCACATGAATGATGTCATCAGTGATGTCATCAGTGATGTCATTTGAGATGTCATCAGTGATGTCATCAGTGATGTCATTTGAGATGTCATCAGTGATGTCACTGACCATGTCATGAATGATGTAATATGTGACATCATCAGCAGTGGATTGCGGGCGGGCGAGTTATAGTGAGTCCAACTAACTATAACGTGGGAATTTCAATGGTTTTGTATGAGTAAAATGTTCAGCTAACTATAACTGGTGTGAAACCTATGGTTTTTTTCAGTGAATTTCAAAGGTTTTTTAAATGCTAATTCCTAACTATAACGAGTGTTAAACCTATGGTTTTTTCAGTGAATTTCAAAGGTTTTTTATAAGCTAATTCCTTACTATAACGAGTTTGTAACCTACAGTTTTTAAAGTGAATTATTAATTTATTTTAATAGCTATTTTTTATAGGTATTAATTATTATAATTTTTATAAAATTATTTAAATAATGTATATTTTTCAAAAATTAATTTATCAATGTATTTTTTCTTTATCATTTTACCCCGGAGCGCTTAGGGTACGCGCACCCGTAAACGCACCCGTAAACGTAGCGAGAGCGCTATAGCCGCGTGAATAAAAAAATATAATTATGTATTTAAAGTAAATAATAATGCAAGACATTCAGTGGCATACTCATAAAAGTACTAATATTCATTTTTAATATCCGTATTTCACCTTTAAACGCATTTAATAAAATCTAGCAAAACGTCATTCTGACGCGCAGCGTAAGCGCCCCCGGAATCGTTCCCGGAAGCGCCTATGTACGTGCCGCGTAAGCGCCCCGGGGCGCGTAGCGTAAGCGTGCGTCAAGCCATGTGACCTTAAAACAACACTTTTGATTTGTTAATAACTGTTTTTTTTCACAAGTAGGGAAACACCCCACCCATTTCCATCACAACCTCTTGTCTTTTCCTGCAAAAACAAAACTTCTACCATCATGTCTGGTTCCCAGAACCCTTCCCAGGACCAGTCTTCAGACTCTTCTGATGGATTCCTGCCTGAGGTCCCCCCACAGAGAAAAGTGAAGGACCACTTCATTTGGAAATTTTTCTCTTTTCCAGAGGGGGAGAAGAAATGCAATGCAGCAAAAGTCATGTGTAAAATTTGTGACACTGTCCTCTCTCGTGGAGATCCCGCCCGGAAATATAGTTTTGGAAATGCAACATTAATAAGGCATGTGGAGAGGAGGCATACGATTAATTTTGCACGGGAGAGCACCAGAGCCCTGACTCGCAATCTACCACAAGAAGGCCCCTCCACTTCCACCGAAGCTTCCACATCATCAGTGAGAGGAAAATCAGAACTGATGATTCCAAATGTTCAACCTGTTCTTGGTGACATTACAATTCGGTGTAAGCAGTGTGACCAACTGCTCTGTTATGGGGAGCAGAGCATTCAAGTAATTGTGAGAACCAGGGAAGATCACCGCTGCCCCCCTCGGCCCTAATTGTTCCCCTTTTTTTTGCTCCTGTTGAGCAGTTTGGCATTCCCTAGTTTTGTTTTTGTTCTCAAAAAAATACAATTTTTTTTTTAAAAACCTTCGGAAAAACTATAAAAAATAAAAAACTGAAAAAGAAGAAAAAAACAGTTCTTTTTAGAACTTCCTCCAATTTTCCAGAAAGAGCTATATTCTTTACATATTCTCAAGGAGTGAGTGAAGTGGAGTACGGTGAGAAAGGAAAGGAAAATAAGTGAGGGAGCGAAGGAGGGGAAGAGAGGGGAAGGGAAGTGAAGCAGGGGGACTGAAAGAAGGTGAGTGTGGGAGGTGAGTGAGGGGAAGGGGAGTGAACATGGGGAATGAGGATAAGTGAGGAAATCGGAGTAAGGGAATGGGGGTGAGGAAGGGTAAGAGAAGAGCAATGAGGTTGAGCAAAGAGTGGTGATAGAGGGTGGATAAAGACAAGTGAGCGTGAGACAAGGGGAGTGAGGGAGTGAGGAGACAGAGGGAGTGAAGGAAAGAGTGAGAGAAGGGGACTGAGTGAGGGAGCATAGAAAGGTTAGTGAGGGAGTCTAGGAGAGTTAAAGGGAGAAAGCATGAGAGAAGGGGACTGAGAGAGTGAGGGGACGGAGGTAATGAGGCTAAGAGAGAGGCAGTGAAGGAAGGAGAATTAGGATGTGACAGGACACAGGGAGTGAGAGAAGGACTGAGTGAAGTGGAGTAAGGTAAGTGAGCGAAGGAAGGGAAATAGAGGGGAAGAGGACTGAAGCATAGGTACTGAGAGAAGGTGAGTGGGGGATGAAAGTAAAGGGATAGGGAGAGAAAGATAGGGAATGAGGGGTAGTGAGGGAACCAGACTAAGGGAACGGGGTGAGGGAAGGTGAGAGAAGGGCAGAGAGCGTGAGTAAAGACGGGTGAAAGAGCGTGGATAAAATATAGTGAGTGTAAGACAAGGGGACTGAGGGAGTGAGGACATAGAGATTGTGAAGGAAAGAGTGACAGAAAGGGACTGAGTGAGGGAGCAAAGAAAGGTAAGTGAGGGAGTGTGGCTGAGTTATAGGGAGTGAGCGTGAGAGAAGAGGAGTGAGAAACTAAGAGGATGGAGAGAATGAGGCTAAAAGAGAGAGAGTGAGGGAAGGGAGTGAGGAAGTAAGAGGATAGAGGGAGTGAGAGAAGGAATTAGTGAAGTGGAGTAAGGAGATTAAGGGAAGGGAAAAGAGTGAAGGAGCGAAGGAAGGGAAGAGAGAGGAAGGAAAGTAAAGCAGGAGGTCTGAAAGAAGGTGAATGTGGGAGGGGAGTGAGGGAAAGGGAAGTAAACATGGGGATTGAGAATAAGTGAGGGAAGCGCAGTAAGGGAACCGTGGTGTGGGTTGGCGAAGAGAAGAGTAGTGAGGTTAAGGAAAAGAGTGATGAGAAAGTAAATTTTGTATGTGAAACTTACCTTATAAGTAATGTAAACTTAATTACATATTTTTACTAAATTTAATATCTGTGGAGAAAAAAAATGTAAGTTATAATATTCACCATATATATTTCACAATACAAGAGACAAGGCAGGAGATTAAAAGTCATAAAAGAGTAGTAGGAGATAAAGTAGGAGTGAAGGACACAGAAAGGGAAACAAAGGAATGGTGAAGGTTAGAGAGAGTGAAAAAGAAATAGAGGGAGAGCAAATTACTAAGTGGATAATGAGATGGATACATTCAGTGACAGAGAGGAAGAGAAGGAGAGAGAAATGAAGTGAAGGTGAGTAAGATACTATAGGAATGTGAGTTGGGAAACCTAAAGGAAGAAAGGGGACTAAGGAAAGGGGAGTGAGTGACAGGGAAGGAGGAGTGAGTGAGGGTGGATTCATGACAATGAGGGATGGAAGGAGAGTGAAAGTGAGTATAGGGGCGTAAGACAGTGAGGGAACAATGGGAGTGAGGGTAACACAGAAGGAGTGAGGGAAGAGGAGATGAGAATATGAGAGAATAGAGGGAGTGAGAGAAGGAGTGAGTAAATTGGAGTAAGTTGAGTAAGGGAAGGAGAATGACTGAGGGAGTAAAGAAAGGAAAGAAGGGGAAGGGGAGTGAAGCAGAGGGACTGTGAAAAGGTGACTGCGGGAGCAGAGTGAGGAGAAGGGCAGTTTAGGATGGGGAATGAGGATAAGTGAGGGAAGTGGAGTAAGGGAACGGGGGTGAGGGAGGGTGAGAGAAGGGCAGTGAGGGTGAGTTAAGAGGGGTGATAGAGGATGGAAAAAAGTGAGTGAGCGTGAGACAAGGGGAGTATAATATATATTTCATAATACAAAAAACAAAATAACTTGTACAGCATGTTATATGGTTTATTTTTGCTGTTCTCAGAATATATTGAATTTCACTTAAAACAGTGAGTTCAATAGTACTCATTAAATGACAGCGGGCAAAAAACACAATCTTTTTATACAACGTTTCAATAAATAATCTAAAATTTAGAAAAAACATATCTTAACTCACTTTTGATCCACGTACTTTTCCACGAGGCAAAATAGTATATGGAAAGTCCTTTTCTTTGGAAATTACTCAATATTATTCTTAAACTTCCATTAATCCAAGTTTCTAAAAGAAAATCTCCAACATCTTTAACATCATGAAACAATAGTAATCTTTTTTTTTTTTTTTTTTTTTATTCCTCATTAGCCTTTTCGCCACCCTTGTTCAGTAGTATCCGCCCTGGGCTTTATCTCAATATGCTGGCTGTGGACTCGAGTATGTGCAGCTCTCCAGCCCGGACTGGGCCACAATCTCCTATACCACCATGTGTCTATTATAACACAGCCACACCGGAGGCCGCGACCCGATTCTTCCACTCCGCCTTCACGAAGGACGGACCTATTCCACCGGCCTGCGAGATAGGCTGAGGCCTTAATCATAGGAATTTTCCATTATATACTAGTCTCTTATCCTGTGCCCAAACACAGGTCTGCCTATTATCCAAAATGTTCCAAAAAGAGTAGCCAAAATCTCTGTTTCCTATTTATCAGACCTTTAGAGTCTAGTGTCGCAAAATATCTCATGCTATTTAACCAATCCATGAGTGTCGGTGTCTTAGCTTCTACCCAGACTTTACAGATTTCCCTACGGGCTAGCAGCACCCCATAAAAAACTATCTTTACTTTATCATTTATACTGTTATCAAATAGGTCAAGTCTCCCGGTAATAATTAGTTCATGGCTTACCTCTATCGTGTGGCCGATTGATTGTGATAGACAGTTGCTTACCATCTCCCAAAATTCCCTGATGTTTAAACACTCCACAAACATGTGCAAGTCATCCACATTTATATTTCCGCATTTTGGGCATTCAACCCGTCCTCCGGCTTTAAACTTCGATAGTCTGCGGGGGGTCCAATAGGCTCTATGGATAGTAAAGAGAACATTTCTCCTTAAATTTGCAGATTTAACTGTTTTATATAGTATAGTCATCATTACTTGCCATTGATTTTCTGTGGCGATGTCCGGCAAGCAATCCCTCCATAATTGTTCCGGCAGTGTAAACGGGCCGTCTTCCATTTCCACCATTGCCCAGTACCACATCGCAACTTCTTTCTTGAATGTTTGTGAGGAAAATGTCTTGTCTTCAAAGTCACTTTGAAGTCCTACAACAATATCCATCTTGTTTGCCCAGCTTTGTATCTGCATGTACTTAAACTTAGATAACCCTTGCCCCCACAGCTGTGCCGCTTGTGTCCAACCAATCAATGCTCCCTCCGGAAATAGATCTCCCCAAGTTTTTAATCCTGCTGTTTTTAACGGGACAGCCAATGCGTCTTCTGCCCATAACGGTGATCCTGGTGTGTCCCATATGGATGCCCTGTATCCAAAATAGGTCAACTTTGCTAGTTTCCTAATTTTATACCAGAGCTCTGCTGCCTCCCGTAGGGTTTTTAGTCTCACCTTTTTGAAATATTTTGGGTCTGAAAATTTATACATGAATCCATCTTCATTATGGTTACTCAATCTCAACATAGCCAGAAAAATACGCCCAATAGTTGTAGCTTTTGGTATTCCCATTAGTTCTCTCAAGTTCTTTAAACGAAAAGCCCAGTCATATAACAAAAAATCTGGGGCTGCTAACCCTCCCTTGCCCCATCTTCTTCTGATTTTTTTCCAGGATAAGCGAACTGCTTTAGTAGCCCATATAAAAGAACAAATTTCACTTTGTAGTCTCTTAAGCCCTTTCTTGTCAAAGTCCCAGGGAATTGTTTCAAACAGAAATGTAAGCTTTGGTAGGATCACCATTTTAATCAAGTTGGTACGACCAATCAGAGTGAGAGGTAAATGACTCCAACCTCGCAATGTCTCCCCTATTTCTTTTTTCACCCTTAAAAAATTGATTTTTGTTAATTCCGCTGTATTCTGTGTTATTCTCACTCCCAGATATCTCATCTCCTTCTTACATTCAAAGTTCTCAGTATCCAAGTTCCATGCCATTAGTTCTGTTTTGCTTTCATTAATTTCATATCCTGAAACTTTGCCAAATTCTTTAGTGAGCTTAAAAATATTTTCCATGGATTCTTTCAGATTTGAAGTAAAAATAATAATGTCATCCGCATAAAGACCAATCTTCTTATTCCACTCGCCTGCCCTAAAAGGAGCTATTGCATCCATAGCTCTAATCTTACTAGCAAGCGGCTCTATATATAAATTAAATAATAAAGGGGAAATTGGACATCCCTGGCGGGTGCCCCTCATTATTCTGAAAGAGGATGTCAAAATACCGTTTACCAGCACCTTGGAAGTGGGAGAGCTGTACAATGATAACAACGTATTAGTGTAGCATGGGCCTAAACCTAGATGTTGAATAAGCTTCTTCAGATATTGCCAATTCACGCGATCAAATGCCTTGGCGGCGTCCAGGGCAATAAGAGCAAGAGGGAGATTAAAAACTGTCGCCATATCTATTGCGCCAACCACTGAGAAGGTAAGTTCTTTTAAATATCTACCCTTCATAAAACCCTTTTGGTCATCATGTACTAAAAGTGGAATAACTAAACTTAATCTATCGGCCATGATTTTAGTAAATAGTTTATAATCATTATTTAATAATGATATTGGCCTGTAAGCATCTAAGTATTTGTGTAATTTGCCGGGTTTTGGGACCAGTACTATAACTGCCTCATTCCAAGACTTCGGCATTGCTATGTCTCCTCTAAAGATGTTGTTAAAAACTTGCTGTAAGAAAGGAGCAATTAAACCAATCAGAGTTTTATAAACTTCTAGAGGAAGACCATCTGGCCCCGGAGCTTTACCCCTCTTACCCTTCTTAATAGCTTTTTCCACCTCTACCAGTGAGATTTCTGAATTTAGAATCTGTTTATATTGAGTTGGAAGTGGACTTATTAACTGTACCCATTCTGTTATCTCTTGTGAATCTGGTACTAACTCCTCCTTATAAACTGTGGAGAAATACTCGTAAAAAGCTTCTGAAATCTCTCCACTATCTATAATATCTGTATCTCCGTCTACTCTTATTTCTTTGATGAAGTTTCGAACCCGATCTTTCTTTGCTTTCCACGCCAAAAGTTTACTGCACCCTTCTCCATAGCTAAAATGTGCCAAATTACTAGCATCCCACTTCTCTTTGTTTCTTGCTGCAAGAACTGTGGCTAATTCAGTCCTCAATTTTGATATATTTAGGATAGCCTGATCTCTTAGCTGCTGCTCTTCTTCTCCCACAATCTTAGCCTCGTTCTGTCTAATCTCTTCTTCCAGGTCCAAAATTCTACTGTAATATATCCTTCTCTTCTTCGCACCTAAGGCTCCCAGCCTCCCCCTCAAAAAAGCCTTACATGTGTCCCATACCACATCTAACTTAGCAGAGTCCACATTTACATTCAGGAAAGCATCCAATTCGCCTACTACGATTTCTACAGCTTCTTGGTCTAACAGGATTGTACGATCCAATCTCCAAACTGGTTCACAAGTTTTTTGGCCAAATATCAAATGCAGGTGGATAGCTGAATGGTCTGATAGATGTACCCCTACATGATTGATGTTTGTGACATACTCCACCATCCTTAAATCTAACAAGACATAGTCTATCCTGGACCTATGTCTATACTTTTGGTTATAATATGTGTAACCCATCTTCTTGCCTGATTTAATACGCCATATATCGCACATTCCATATTGTATTAATAGCTCTTTTACTCTGTTAGACATCTTAACATTACTCTGTGCTCTCTTTCCTGAACGATCCAGATCTTTATCCATTACCGTGTTGAAATCTCCTGCCATAACTATGTCTCCAGAAAAACTCAATAATTCTGATGCTAATTTGTCCAAAGGGGCCAAATCATCAATGTTTGGCCCATAATACCCAACCAATACAAGGTGTTTCCCAGCAACCATAGCCTGTACTATGAGCCACCTCCCTCCAGGATCTCCCGCCATAGCGCAAAAAGAAAACAAAATAACTTGTACAGCATGTTATATGGTTTATTTTTGCTGTTCTCAGAATATATTGAATTTCACTTAAAACAGTGAGTTCAATAGTACTCATCATATGACAGCGGGCAAAAAAAAAACACAATCTTTTTGTACAACGTTTCAATAAATAATCTAAAATTTAGAAAAAACATATCTTAACTCACTTTTGATCCACGTACTTTTCCACGAGGCCAAATAGTATATGGAAAGTCCTTTTCTTTGGAAATTACTCAATTTTATTCTTAAACTTCCATTAATCCAAGTTTCTAAAAGAAAATCTCCAACATCTTTAACATCATGAAACAATAGTAATCTTTTCACCTCTGGCTTACTCATGATTAACATTTCCTATAATAGTCATATCACTCACTATGTGATACACTTACACTACCTCTATGACAACTACAAGTTTTTTAATATCTTAATCAATCTCACTCACAAAGTAATTTTGAACAGCAGACTAAGTTTTATTACCTGCTCCAATCGTCATAGGCCAATCACCTTTCCTAAAATTTGGGTTGTAAGAATACTAGGTAAGAATTTGGCAACTGTTAAGGCAAACGTTGTGTGAAAGTCAATTGAGTATCATTACAATTAGTCCAGCTTTTTGACATTTTAAATAAGCTGTGTAACGTCCTGATGTTGTCGAAGGACCATCATGGAAAATAATTGCTGCAAGTGCAAAGGTTCTTCCTGAAATTGATAAGTGAGAAGCCACAACATTTTTAATTAAAGTTGTCAATTTAGTTACATCAGGTCTACATCGTTGGAACATTAAAATTAATACTGCCCATATCTTTGTATAAATAATGTTGATAGCATTGCAGATTTACATTGAGTACAGACCATGTTTTGATTTGCTTCTCTAACTACATTATTAAAAGACACTGATTTGCAGTCTGGTTAAGTCAAATATATAAATCTTTCAGTGTCTATTGTAGTAGTACTTGAAAAGGAACAATTGTCGCAGTTATGCTGCCATTTATAAGAAAGGCCAAAAAGATTTTCTACATATATTCCTTCATCTTGCAATACAGTCAAGCATATACATTAGAAATTCCTGACAATCTTGCTGAATATTCTGTGAAAATTGATTTAGACCAGAACATATGTCTAAAACATTTCGAATTTCAGAAACACTTTGTATTTTTGTTCTATCACTGCTACATTTCTCAAACACAGAATTCAACAAACAACAAAATCTTTGATCCCGATTTTCAACAATCTGTTCTTGTACAGTTTGGAGAAAAAAAAAAAACATTAACCACTACATTAGCATAGCAGTTGACACCAGAACTGTTTTCAAACTGAAATCCAACAACATGTTTAACGGAATCCTTTTCCTTTCTGCTTACAATTACTGGTTCATCTACTTTTTTTCTTTTTGCTACAACTTCACTACAATTTTTCTCATTTCTTCTTTTTCGGCCTACTACACGCTTTTCAAATAGTGGATATTGAGGTAAATTTGGAGCATACTCTCTTCTTAACCTATTATATTCTTTTACACAATTTAGATCTGCACTAATCTTTGTCTCATCAAAATCAATGAAGTACAATCCAGATAAAGTTCTGACTCGAGATAAAGCAACATATGCCATACCCTCCTTGAACACAGAACTTCCAATATTTTCCAAGGCAATATCTACACTTAAACCTTGAGATTTATGAATAGTTACTGCATGTGCCAAAGAAACAGGAAACCGTTTTCGGCGGACATATAAATCTTTCACAAGCAAATATCGAGCAGAACAATGACTGATTTGTTGTACTTCTTCAATACCATCAAATTTAATTTTTAGAAATTCAATTCCATCTCTATTTCGGTAATTCACAAAATCAACAACATGACCCATTGCTCCATTTACTAAACCTCTTTCCACATGTAAATTACGTCGTAAAATTATACAACAAATTAAAGATGCATACAGAGTCTTTTCCAAACCAGCAGATTTAGATATTGTTTTCTCTAAAGAATCCAATTTTGATTTCAACTTTTCTGACAAAATAATAGTTGCTCCTTCATGCTCTATTTTATCAATAGCTTCCAGTTTCACAATCTCTTCATTTTCTAACTTTAACATTTTGTTGTTGAAGATTGAACATTCTTGCAGAGTTGGCATCAAGCATATGACAGATTTGTTTTCAGGAATTTTCTTAAAAATATTCTCTGGGAGAATGTTTTCGTTTGGAAACAAATTTGAAATTAATCGTGCATGTAAAGCTTCTTTGCCATGCTCACTTACTTTTCCAATTCTTACATCTTGTAGAATATTTATATAATCTTCATCCTTTGCCTGTCGCATATTTTGAAGCAGTTCTGCATATTTGAAATGTAACCATATGTTAACATTTCCAATGCTTCCTAAGCACTCCCTGGTATCTTCATGCGTAAGCATTTTAAACACGGGTTGTCCTTTCACTGGAGTTAGCTGCAGTAGATCTCCAAAAACAATGATGTGTTTGCTTTCCAAATAACACATCATACTCTGTTTTAAGAATTTCTTGCATTCTTAAATGTACAAAAGCAAGCATTACATTTGATACCATGCTTACTTCATCAATGATAAGAAGTTTCATTTTCTTTAGGACTCTTGAAATTTCACAACAAGCTTCTCCAGATAGCTTGTGGTATTATAATTTATTATCATGCTCTACTGGCAGCATCAATAAACGATGTAAAGTTATCGCTTTAATGTTATTGCTGCCTTGTTTGTGATAAAAGACATCATAGCTTCAAACCTATGATTGAAATACCTGCATATATTAACTGGATCCAAAGAGCACAGTTCTCCAGGTGTCTTGTATTCAATATTTTCAATGTTTGCATTTGCCTCTCGTAGAAATTGAAGTAAGGCTTCCCAAGCATACTCAGCACAGCTAAGAGTGAGGAACCATGTAGGAGTTCCTAAGTTTCTTAGCA
The DNA here is from genome assembly GCF_964261635.1 of Lissotriton helveticus. Classification (NCBI taxonomy): domain Eukaryota; kingdom Metazoa; phylum Chordata; class Amphibia; order Caudata; family Salamandridae; genus Lissotriton; species Lissotriton helveticus. The sequence goes on along the minus strand of NC_136063.1, from coordinate 1,708,955,312 downwards.
TACATTTCAATTCCCCATGAGGACGGTACCAATACTCGTTAGTACCACGCTGACATGCCATGAGATTAATTAGCTGAGATTCCAAAACACTGTCTTGCAGTTTGACTTTATCCATAAAGTCCCTTGCTGAAACATTTTGCAGATGCACTCCACTTTTCAGTATATGGTTCACTGCATAAGAAAGTCCAGAGAAATCACTCTCAAACAGTAGATGAAACAAATATGGAATGCATTGACGAAACCTTGGATCTTCTGCATATAATCTTGAAGTCGGGTATTCAGATGCAGGAATTTGAACAGGTCGTCGTCATATCATCCACTTTCACCTGTTGGAAATAACTGTGGAAAACAACAAGCTTCCAAACTTTCTTCCCATACACTAATGGGGCTTCCTTTTGCTTCTTTCATTTGAAACAAGTCAATAGCATTCCCCATTACTTCTTTGGAATGCAAAGGATGAACACTATAATGTTCATAAATTTCTTCACTTCTAGAGACATCAACTTTTTCAATTTGCCCAGCTGAGAAATCACTGTCCTCTTCTACAGTTGTTTCTTCTTCTCCAACATATACATTTTTGTAGTAGTGATTGTTTTTTACCAAATACAACGTTGCCTTTTTGACTTTCCTAACATCCACTAATTCTTGCCAGATTGTTTTACTCTTTGTTGGAACACGATTAACAATAATAACCAGAGTTTCTTCTTCTACTTTTTCTACACCAATTGTATCAATATTTTTCTTAAAATCTAGAGGCAAATAAACAACTCTTCCCCTTAATCCTCTCTGTAAATCTGAAGGAGGCAATTTCCCTGCCTTAGGCTCCATGCGAACAATAGCCTGAAAAGGATGCACACATTGAATCAGAATAGACTCATAGGTATTTAAATCCATCAATTCAGAAGGAATGTCTACCAACTCCAGATTATTATGAACAGCTCTAGCAGGCATTCTGTTTTTGTTTAATTTATTAAAACAATATTTACAAATACGTTGATCAGAACCCAAATCAAAACAATTTTCTACCAACAAATAAGTTGCAAAATCCTTCCACTCATTATTATTTTCCATTTCGCTTTTTTCATATAAATCAACTAATCTAGTCTGATTCTTATAATGAGTTCGTCGACAACACACACAAGTAAAATTAGGCCTTTCACTTGAATTCACCTTAAACCTTGTAATTTCATGTTCAAATTGTTCTGTACTTGAAATCTGTACATTCTCTTCCACATTACCTTCTATTACTGTATCAGTTTCTGCACTGTCCTCTTTTTCACCAAAGTAACAAAACTCAATTTCTTCACAAATGTTCTTCACATCTAGTTCAGTTCCATGCAAAAGTGCACTATTTAACTGTTTTAACTTAAGTGCTGGACTTTTTGCATACTACAACCTTCTCACTAATTTCCTCACTTTATTATGATGCACTGCTAACATCCTAAAATGGTGAAAAACACTCTGACATACTTTTCTTGAAAGACAAGCCAGTGCATGCCCATGCAAACATATTTTTTCTCTCACTCTACAAGGATCTAACTCTTGCACCATTTTCATGTTTTCTTTGAGACTTTTCTTACTATATGTCCGTAAGAAACTGAGAAACGAATCAATTGAATCCTGTCGCACACTACAAATACTACTACAATTCCAAGTATACACTGGAGCCTTAGGACATCTCCCTAAACTTTCATCAGCTAACACTTCTTCTGTATTTCTAGGCACAATTGTTTTCTTTTTCAACCGGAAAACCGTCCTTCACCTCATATGCTCGACCACTGGTGTCAACTGCATGCACCAAATCATTATCCTGAAAGTAACTTTCTTCATTAAAAAATGGCTCACAACTTGAACTATGCTTCCATTCTCCAGAAAAAACATCACAAAAATTTGTCCGATTAATTACTCTTTTCCACTTACATTTTGATTTGAAAACACTGATTACCTTATCTGGTGTAAAAATTCTATTGATTACTAATCCAAATAATTTATTTTTCACTTTAAATGCCTGATCCACAATCTTCACTATGCTTTTTTTTTCTTGTAAAAAGCACTCTTCTTTTGATACATCTTTACATTTTTTATTACATTTGAAACTATTCTGTTATAAAACATTCGTCTACGAATCTCAATAAATTGATTTCTCCTTCTATTGCTATAGAGCATATCATCTCCTTCTACAGGTCTAACATTTTTGAGGGGCACAGTTTTTTCTTTCTATTTAAAGATGTTTTTTTTTCTTTGAAAGAACATCTTTTTTTTTTGACATTTCATTAATTTCCTTAAAAAGTCCTTAGATTGCTTACCAGGAGTATTCTTTTTTTTCACTGAAGATTGTGTTTTGTATGAATCTTGTATTTCAGTTTTCTTGGACCATAAATCATGCTTAAATAATTTTTTTCGTCTTTCCTTCGTCGGCATATTCTTTTATCTTTCTATAGATGATTACAATCTGTGGTAAAGAAAAAATAACATATTATAGACCGCTACAAACATACTACATAGCAATTACAATAAGTAAACGATATAAAACTAGTTTACAACACAAGTAAGTTTATACCACAGCAACTCTGTCACAGCAACAGTGCAGTACAGTTTCATTATTAATCTCACTCTCTGCCTGCACCATCTCACTCTGTGCCTGTGTGTTTTGTCACTCTGTGCCTGTGTCTCATCTCACTCTGTGCCTGTGCCTCATTTCACGTTGTGGCTGTGTCTCATCTCATTCTGTGCCTGCCCCATCTCTCTCTTTGTGTGTGTCATTTCTCTCTTTGCGTGTCTCATCTCACTTTATGCCTGTGCCTCACCTCACTCTGTGCCTGTATGTCATCTCACTCTGTGCCTGCCCCATCTCTCTCTCTTTCTGTGTGTCATTTGTCTGTTTGCGTGTGTCTCATCTCACCCTGGTAAATGTTTTATGGTAAAAAGTATGACTTTAACATTTTTGACAAGGATCACACTAAGTGTCTGTCTGAAATAAGGAATTATATTTTCACACTTGGCAATAATGTCACCTGTGTCTGCTCACAGTTTGCATTTCTAAGGTTAAAGGGTACTTTGTGCCTGTGTCTCACCTCACTCTGGGCCTGTGTGTCATCTCACTCTGTGCCTGCCCCATCTCTCTCTTTTTGTGTGTGTCATTTCGTAAAATGTATGTTTTTTTTTTACAAGGATCACACTGAGTGTCTGTATGAAATAAGGAATTATATTTTCACATTTTCCAATAATGTCACCTGTGTCTGCTCACAGTTTGCATCTCACTCAGTGCCTGCCCCATCTCTCTAACTCTCATCTACTAGTACATATCCTAAAGGCTAACTGACTTCAAGAATACATGTATTCCCATATTTTTAAACACATCAACTAAGCAAATTATTCACCCAGATCCATTTAAAATCAAGCTTGACTCACAGTGTGATCTTAGGCACATGACCAGGATGTTACATGTAATCTACCATGCCTGTCTCTGCATGCAATATGTGTGTCTCTGCTCATACTATTTCACTGTCTCTACTGGCAAAAAACAGTCCACATATATACAAGCAAGACATAACATTCCTTTTTCATTTCAACGGCACACCCTGGATCTTTATTGCACAGCTTAGAGCCTATTTGTGAAGTAAGAGGCCTAACAGACATGCTGCCTAAGATTCTCTACTAGTACATATCCTAAAGCCTAACTGACTTCAAGAATTCATGCATTCCCATATTTTTAAACACATCAACTAAGCAAATTATTCATCCAGATTCATTTAAAATCAAGCTTGACTCACAGTGTGATCTTAGGCACATGACCAGGATATTAGATGTAATCTACCATGTCTGTCTTTGCATGCAATATGTGTGTCTCTGCTCATACTATCTCACTGTCTCTACTGGCAAAAAAAAGACCACATATATTTAAGCAAGACATAACATTCCTTTTTCATTTCAACAGCACACCCTCCATCTTTATTGCACAGCTTAGAGCCTATTTGTGAAGTAAGAGGCCTAACAGACATGCTGCCTTAGATTCACTACTAGTACATATCCTAAAGCCTAACTGACTTCAAGAATACATGTATTCCCATATTTTTAAACACATCAACTAAGCACATTTTTCACCCAGATTCATTTAAAATCAAGTTTGACTCACAGTGTGATCTTAGGCACATGACCAGGATGTCACATGTAATCTACCATATCTGTCTCTGCATGCAATATGCGTGTCTCTGCTCATACTATTTCACTGTCTCTACTGGCAAAAAACAGACCGCATACATTTAAGCAAGACATAACATAATTTTTTCATTTCAACAGCACACCCTGCATCTTTATTGCACCGCTAAGAGCCTATTTGTGAAGTAAGAGGCCTAACAGACATGCTGCCTAAGATTCACTACTAGTAAATATCCTAAAGCCTAACTGACTTCAAGAATACATGTATTCCCATATTTTTTAACACATCAACTAAGCACATTGTTCACCCAGATTCATTTAAAATCAAGTTTGACTCACAGTGTGATCTTAGGCACATGACCAGGATGTTACATGTAATCTACCATGTCTGTCTCTGCATACACTATGTGTGTTTGTGCTCATACAATCTCACTGTCTCTACTGGCAAAAAACAGACCACATATATAGGCAAGACATAACATTCCTTATTCATTTCAACAGCATCTTTATTGCACAGCTTATAGCCTATTTGTGAACTAAGAAGCCAGACAGACATGCTACCTAAGATTCTCTACTAGTAAATATCCTAAAGCCTAACTGACTTCAAGAATAAATGTATTCCCATATTTTTAAACACATCAACTAAGCACATTATTCACCCAGATTCATTGAAAATCAAGCTTGACTCACAGTGTGATCTTAGGCACATGACCAGGATGTTACATGTAATCTACCATGTCTGTCTCTGCATGCAATATGTGTGTCTCTGCTCATACTATTTCACTGTCTCTACTGGCAAAAACAGACAACATATATATATAAGCCAGACATAACATTCCTTTTTCATTTCAACGGCACGCCCTGGATCTTTATTGCACAGCTTAGAGCCTATTTGTAAAGTAAGAGGCCTAACAGGCATGCTGCCTAAGATTCTCTACTAGTACATATCCTAAAGCCTAACTGACTTCAAGAATACATGTATTGACATATTTTTAAACACATCAAATAAGCAAATTATTCATCCGGATTCATTTAAAATCAAGCTTGACTCACAGTGTGATCTTTGGCACATGACCAGGATGTTACATGTAATCTACCATGTCTGTCATTGTGTGCAATATGTGTGTCTCTGCTCATACTATTTCACTGTCTCTACTGGCAAAAAACAGACCACATATATTTAAGCAAGACATAGCAGTCCTTTTTCATTTCAACAGCACACCCTCCATCTTTATTGCACAGCTTAGAGCCTTTTTGTGAAGTAAGAGGCCTAACAGACATGCTGCCTAAGATTCACTACTAGTACATATCCTAAAGCCTAACTGACTTCAAGAATACATGTATTCCCATATTTTTAAACACATCAACTAAGCACATTATTCACCCAGATTCATTTAAAATCAAGCTTAACTCACAGTGTGATCTTAGGCACATGACCAGGATGTTACATGTAATCTACCATGTCTGTCATTGCGTGCAATATGTGTGTCTCTGCTCATACTATTTCACTGTCTCTACTGGCAAAAAACAGACCACATATATTTAAGCAAGACATAGCATTCCTTTTTCATTTCAACAGCACACCCTGCATCTTTGTTGCACAGCTTAGAGCGTATTTGTGAAGTAAGAATCCTAACAGACATGCTGCCTAGGATTCCCTACTAGTACATAGCCTAACTGACTTCAAGAATACATGTATTCCCATATTTTTAAACACATCACCTAAGCACATTATTCACCCAGATCCATTTAAAATCAAGCTTGACTCACAGTGTGATCTTAGGCACATGACCAGGATGTTACATGTAATCTACCATGTCTGTCTCTGCATACACTATGTGTGTTTGTGCTCATACAATCTCACTGTCTCTACTGGCAAAAAACGGACCACATATATAGGCAAGACATAACATTCCTTATTCATTTCAACAGCATCTTTATTGCACAGCTTACAGCCTATTTGTGAACTAAGAAGCCAGACAGACATGCTACCTAAGATTCTCTACTAGTACATATCCTAAAGCCTAACTGACTTCAAGAAAAAATGTATTCCCATATTTTTAAACACTTCAACTAAGCACATTATTCACCCAGATTCATTGAAAATCAAGCTTGACTCACAGTGTGATCTTAGGCACATCACCAGGATGTTACATATAATCTACCATGTCTGTCTCTGCCTCCACTATATGTGTCTGTGCTCATACCATCTTACCATCAATCACCATCTTACATTTTATTAAAAAAACATGTAGCAGAGTAAATCGTTTTCCACACAGAGCACAGCCCATTTAAATAATCACTACATTACAAGGCAGAAACCTGACTCATTTCCAAAATACATTTCCAATGTGCATCATTTGTTTTTTTGACAGCATTACATAGAAACATGAGACACAATGCAAGAATAAACAAGCCGAATATGCTTCTTATTCTTCCCCTTAGGGCATACAGCAGTCTATCTATATTAAATGAATCATAACTCACCTTTAAAAATGCTTTAGAAGATTTAGAACAGTGTCAGTCACATGCACCAGATTTTCTTAAGCATAATCTCTGAAATGCTCCTCCAACACTGCAACCACAAATGGCCCTGATTCCCTGTAATTCTTCACACATATCCCTGGACTTAACCAATAAAAATTCTTCCCACACTATTTCAATACCAAACTGACATTTTAATTGGTTCTACATTTCAATACTTTCAAACTCACATAATATTCACCCATCCCCCCAGTGCTCATTCACCCTGTTACCATGGTAACTCCCACCTAACTCAGCACTCAGTTGAAAAGTTCATCATACTATGTTGCAAATGAATCTAGCAAGGGTGTTTGACCTCTCAATGTACTCGCTAATCATGTGCAATGTTTCTTTCAATGACTTTTTCTCAACCATTAGAATTTCTTCTTTGAAAAAACAAAAGAATACACCCTAATTATCAGTGGAGAATTTTAAAATTCACCAATCATTTCTTCTCTTTCAAGGGCCCTGAATCTCAACCACTTTTGTTTTACATAACTCCTACTTTCAAACTGCCATTTCATTTTCACAACTCATCTGAATACAACCACATCTACCTTGAAGATGCCAAAAGTCTGGATTGTGGGTCATAGCTTTATTCACTGGAGTGAAAAATATGCAAGTAACAGAGGTATTTCCAACCTTGATTTACCAAATGTGGACATTACGTGGATTGGCCAGAGAGGATTGAGATGTCACCAATTGATACCATTGGTAAAATCCTTTATGCATCTACCACATCCTGACCTCATAATTGTGCACTGTGGTGGAAATGACCGGGGCACTTTGACTGGGGTAGGACTGGAAATGCTTTTAAAGGACATCTTTGGGCAATTGATGACACTTTTTCCAAAAACTGCCTTTGTATATTCTAATATATGCCAAAGGCAAAAATGGAACTGGTCCAAACAATTTTGTCCACAAATTGAGGAAGCAAGGAAACATGTGAATAAATCTGTTTCTGCTTTCCTCAGAGACTGTAGTATGGGTTCCATATACCCCAACAACTTGTGTTACAACATGCAAGGCATCTATAGGAGAGATGGTGTACATTTTACAGATGAGGGGAATAGAGTCTTCCTCTTGAATTTGAGACTCTGCATCGGTACCTACTTGTAGGTACAAAAAACACCCACATAACACAACAGCTCTTTTCAGAGCTACCCTACCTCTAAGCACTCTAAATTCTTATTTTGCTCTAATTTTTTTCACTGGTTTTCCCCGTGGTGCGCTCAGGGTACGCGTACCGGGAAGCGTACATGGGAACGCACCCAGCGCTTACTCCGCGAAAATAAAAAAAAAATAGTTATTGCCCTTCAGGGTCCTTCTAGGCTCCCCTCAGAAAACCTCGGGGTCAGGGGGTGTCTACCCTCCCCCTTATAATCATTTCCCCTTTTTTTTAACACTTCTTGTGTCTCAATTCTACCAAGACACAAGATGGCGGACTCTCCGAACTGTTTGGAATATTGACAGACATCTGAGAACCAATAAACTTTCCGCTCGCGCACTCCCGTGGCACCCCGGGTGCGCTCCCCTGTACGTGTACCGGTAAGCGCTGAAGCGCACTTATTGATATATATGTGTTTTTGAAGTTGCTTTTCATAAAAACTAATGGAGCAATTTTAAACAAATATGGAAAAGGTCCTACTATCTACCAGTCCCTACCTTTTGACAAGATTGTTGTGATTCCGTTCAGCCATTCAGGCTGTAGCCGTGTCTAAATGTCCTATGGAAAATTGCATGGGGAAAACACATTTGAAAGTGTGGAAATTTAGAACCAATTAAAAAGTTACTTTGGTTTTGTATTTGTGTGTGATGAAGTTATGTATATATCTAAAATGAGAGGAAAACACGGGCATTTTGTGAACTACTGTCTGAGGTACATTTGTGAGGAATTTTTGGTGCTCAATTTCTGGTGAAGGACACAGAAAGGGAAACAAAGGAATGGTGAAGGTTAGAGAGAGTGAAAAAGAAATAGAGGGAGAGCAAATTACTAAGTTGATAATGAGATGGATACATTCAGTGACAGAGAGGAAGAGAAGGAGAGAGAAATGAAGTGAAGGTGAGTAAGATACTATAGGAATGTGAGTTAGGAAAACTAAAGGAAGAAAGGGGACCAAGGAAAGGGGAGTGAGTGACAGGGAAGGAGGAGTGAGTGAGGGTGGATTCATGACAATGAGGGATGGAAGGTGAGTGAAAGTGAGTATAGGGGCGTAAGACAGTGAGGGAACAATGGGAGTGAGGGTAACACAGAAGGAGTGAGGGAAGAGGAGATGAGAATATGAGAGAATAGAGGGAGTGAGAGAAGGAGTGAGTAAAGTGGAGTAAGTTGAGTAAGGGAAGGAGAATGACTGAGGGTGTAAAGAAAGGAAAGAAGGGGAAGGGGAGTGAAGCAGAGGGACTGTGAAAAGGTGACTGCGGGAGCAGAGTGAGGAGAAGGGCAGTTTAGGATGGGGAATGAGGATAAGTGAGGGAAGTGGAGTAAGGGAACGGGGGTGAGGGAGGGTGAGAGAAGGGCAGTGAGGGTGAGTTAAGAGGGGTGATAGAGGATGGAAAAAGGTGAGTGAGCGTGAGACAAGGGGAGTATAATATATATTTCATAATACAAAAAACAAAATAACTTGTACAGCATGTTATATGGTTTATTTTTGCTGTTCTCAGAATATATTGAATTTCACTTAAAACAGTGAGTTCAATAGTACTCATCATATGACAGCGGGCAAAAAAAAACACAATCTTTTTGTACAACGTTTCAATAAATAATCTAAAATTTAGAAAAAACATATCTTAACTCACTTTTGATCCACGTACTTTTCCACGAGGCCAAATAGTATATGGAAAGTCCTTTTCTTTGGAAATTACTCAATTTTATTCTTAAACTTCCATTAATCCAAGTTTCTAAAAGAAAATCTCCAACATCTTTAACATCATGAAACAATAGTAATCTTTTCACCTCTGGCTTACTCATGATTAACATTTCCTATAATAGTCATATCACTCACTATGTGATACACTTACACTACCTCTATGACAACTACAAGTTTTTTAATATCTTAATCAATCTCACTCACAAAGTAATTTTGAACAGCAGACTAAGTTTTATTACCTGCTCCAATCGTCATAGGCCAATCACCTTTCCTAAAATTTGGGTTGTAAGAATACTAGGTAAGAATTTGGCAACGGTTAAGGCAAACGTTGTGTGAAAGTCAATTGAGTATCATTACAATTAGTCCAGCTTTTTGACATTTTAAATAAGCTGTGTAACGTCCTGATGTTGTCGAAGGACCATCATGGAAAATAATTGCTGCAGTTGCAAAGGTTCTTCCTGAAATTGATAAGTGAGAAGCCACAACATTTTTAATTAAAGTTGTCAATTTAGTTCCATCAGGTCTACATCGTTGGAACATTAAAATTAATACTGTCCATATCTTTGTATAAATAATGTTGATAGCATTGCAGATTTACATTGAGTACAGACCATGTTTTGATTTGCTTCTCTAACTACATTATTAAAAGACACTGATTTGCAGTCTGGTTAAGTCAAATATATAAATCTTTCAGTGTCTATTGTAGTAGTACTTGAAAAGGAACAATTGTCGCAGTTATGCTGCCATTTATAAGAAAGGCCAAAAAGATTTTCTACATCTATTCCTTCATCTTGCAATACAGTCAAGCATATACATTAGAAATTCCTGACAATCTTGCTGAATATTCTGTGAAAATTGATTTAGACCAGAACATATGTCTAAAACATTTCGAATTTCAGAAACACTTTGTATTTTTGTTCTATCACTGCTACATTTCTCAAACACAGAATTCAACAAACAACAAAATCTTTGATCCCGATTTTCAACAATCTGTTCTTGTACAGTTTGGAGAACAAAAAAAACATTAACCACTACATTAGCATAGCAGTTGACACCAGAACTGTTTTCAAACTGAAATCCAACAACATCTTTAACGGAATCCTTTTCCTTTCTGCTTACAATTACTGGTTCATCTACTTTTTTTCTTTTTGCTACAACTTCACTACAATTTTTCTCATTTCTTCTTTTTCGGCCTACTACACGCTTTTCAAATAGTGGATATTGAGGTAAATTTGGAGCATACTCTCTTCTTAACCTATTATATTCTTTTACACAATTTAGATCTGCACTAATCTTTGTCTCATCAAAATCAATGAAGTACAATCCAGATAAAGTTCTGACTCGAGATAAAGCAACATATGCCATACCCTCCTTGAACACAGAACTTCCAATATTTTCCAAAGCAATATCTACACTTAAACCTTGAGATTTATGAATAGTCACTGCATGTGCCAAAGAAACAGGAAACCGTTTTCGGCGGACATATAAATCTTTCACAAGCAAATATCGAGCAGAACAACGACTGATTTGTTGTACTTCTTCAATACCATCAAATTTAATTTTTAGAAATTCAATTCCATCTCTATTTCGGTAATTCACAAAATCAACAACATGACCCATTGCTCCATTTACTAAACCTCTTTCCACATGTAAATTACGTCGTAAAATTATACAACAATTTAAAGATGCATACAGAGTCTTTTCCAAACCAGCAGATTTAGATATTGTTTTCTCTAAAGAATCCAATTTTGATTTCAACTTTTCTGACAAAATAATAGTTGCTCCTTCATGCTCTATTTTATCAATAGCTTCCAGTTTCACAATCTCTTCATTTTCTAACTTTAACATTTTGTTGTTGAAGATTGAACATTCTTGCAGAGTTGGCATCAAGCATATGACAGATTTGTTTTCAGGAATTTTCTTAAAAATATTCTCTGGGAGAATGTTTTCGTTTGGAAACAAATTTGAAATTAATCGTGCATGTAAAGCTTCTTTGCCATGCTCACTTACTTTTCCAATTCTTACATCTTGTAGAATATTTATATAATCTTCATCCTTTGCCTGTCGCATATTTTGAAGCAGTTCTGCATATTTGAAATTTAACCATATGTTAACATTTCCAATGCTTCCTAAGCACTCCCTGGTATCTTCATGCGTAAGCATTTTAAACACGGGTTGTCCTTTCACTGGCGTTAGCTGCAGTAGATCTCCAAAAACAATGATGTGTTTGCTTCCAAATAACACATCATACTCTGTTTTAAGAATTTCTTGCATTCTTAAATGTACAAAAGCAAGCATTACATTTGATACCATGCTTACATCATCAATGATAAGAAGTTTCATTTTCTTTAGGACTCTTGAAATTTCACAACAAGCTTCTCCAGATAGCTTGTGGTATTATAATTTATTATCATGCTCTACTGGCAGCATCAATAAACGATGTAAAGTTATTGCTATAATGTTATGTGCTGCCAACAAAGTTGGAGCGGTAACAACACAAGACAGCGATGTCTCTGGTCTTTTCTGCAGATAAGTTGCAATTGCTTTAATCAGAAAACTTTTTCCAGTTCCTGCTTCTCCACTCACGTACAGTCGGACAGGCATAAATGATGTACATGAGCACTCTTTTCTCATGACATAAACCATGCTCAATCTGTTCTGTGACTTCATCATATATTTGTCTCTGCTCAACGTTTAGTTCTTTTTCCAAATCTTCTAAGTTAACTACATCCTCCTGAGCTTGTTCCATGGCTCTTTCCACTTCATCCATGGCAGTGGCAGCTTCATTTTGGATAATTGGTCCTCCTAGTGGATCCTGACTCAATGAAGCAGAACTCTGACTGTCTTGAGAACTGTCTCTAGCAATCTCTGCTGCAATTGTAGCTTCTTGCTGTATTTCCTCGTTCAACATTTGCAGATAATTTGAAAAAACAGGACTTTCTATGGGATCCTTGGTAGCATTGAACGTATCTTCATAACTGAGAAAATCTCCAAGTAGTTCCTCTTCTGTACACCATGGCTTAAAGAGTGGCAAAAGAGCTAAATAGTAAAATTCCCTTTTGTCAGAAGATTCACAACTCAATTTTCGATGATTAATCAAATGGCCTTTTCTTTGTTTCATCAGACATCTTTCACATCCAATTACAGCATATACTCCTTTATTGATATCTTCTGTGATGTTCCTCTTAAAAGTATAGGTTTGCAGAACTTCATAGAGATAAACGTTCTCAAGATGACTACTTCTATTTGGATAGTATGTATCCAACATGTTTGTCTTCAAAATATCTGTACTGTTTGGTTCTTTCTCTGCCAAATACTCTATTTCTTGTACCGATTTCAAAACTCGGTTTCGTGTTGCAGCAAGACCTAGACTGACCCAAATGATTGTTCTAGATTTAGCATATAGACTTGCTGATGATAACCGATCAGAACATTCATATGCTCCAATTTCTCGATGCGACAACATCTTCAGACTGTAACTGTATAATTTCTTACTTAGACTCTTTTCATGTGAAATTTCCTCCCACATTTCCTTCAGTTCCGTCTTTTCTGATTTTGTGATGTAAGACGTCACATATCGAGCCACAGCAATAGAGTTGTCAGCAACATATTGAATATCCATGTTAGCATTCCACATGGACAAAATGACTGGGTTGTAGTCATTTATATATTTGGACTCTTCATTTCTTCTTAGGTTGTATGTATTTTTCGGTGATTTTCTTGTCACAGTATGTCGCAGAGAAGACATAAAATTGTTCACTCTTCCTTTCGATGTTACTGGACGTGGAAATGCAAGACGACATTTTGTGTAGAACTTGTCCTTGGATTTGTATTTTCGACGACAGTATTTTCCACGACGATGGGTTTGAACGCGTAAAACTTGATGTCTTAAATTGTTTTCTTCTGTACTTTTCGGAACAGCACATGCAGAATACTGTTCAATGAAACTCATCACTGTGTCATCCGAATCTGTTCCAAATTTGGGTGCATCTTTGATCCATAACAGCATATGTATGTGAGGAGCACCTCTTGCTTGATACTCCTTTCTCCAAAAGAAATCCAAAACCTCTCCAAGCGGAGGATTTTTTTTGTTTGTGATAAAAGACATCATAGCTTCAAACCTATGATTGAAATACCTGCATATATTAACTGGATCCAAAGAGCACAGTTCTCCAGGTGTCTTGTATTCAATATTTTCAATGTTTGCATTTGCCTCTCGTAGAAATTGAAGTAAGGCTTCCCAAGCATACTCAGCACAGCTAAGAGTGAGGAACCATGTAGGAGTTCCTAAGTTTCTTAGCATACATTTCAATTCCCCATGAGGACGGTACCAATACTCGTTAGTACCACGCTGACATGCCATGAGATTACGTTGCCTTTTTGACTTTCCTAACATCCACTAATTCTTGCCAGATTGTTTTACTCTTTGTTGGAACACGATTAACAATAATAACCAGAGTTTCTTCTTCTACTTTTTCTACACCAATTGTATCAATATTTTTCTTAAAATCTAGAGGCAAATAAACAACTCTTCCCCTTAATCCTCTCTGTAAATCTGAAGGAGGCAATTTCCCTGCCTTAGGCTCCATGCGAACAATAGCCTGAAAAGGATGCACACATTGAATCAGAATAGACTCATAGGTATTTAAATCCATCAATTCAGAAGGAATGTCTACCAACTCCAGATTATTAGGAACAGCTCTAGCAGGCATTCTGTTTTCGTTTAATTTATTAAAACAATATTTACAAATACGTTGATCAGAACCCAAATCAAAACAATTTTCTACCAACAAATAAGTTGCAAAATCCTTCCACTCATTATTATTTTCCATTTCGCTTTTTTCATATAAATCATCTAGTCTGATTCTTATAATGAGTTCGTCGACAACACACACAAGTAAAATTAGGCCTTTCACTTGAATTCACCTTAAACTTTGTAATTTCATGTTCAAATTGTTCTGTACTTGAAATCTGTACATTCTCTTCCACATTACCTTCTATTACTGTATCAGTTTCTGCACTGTCCTCTTTTTCACCAAAGTAACAAAACTCAATTTCTTCACAAATGTTCTTCACATCTAGTTCAGTTCCATGCAAAAGAGCACTATTTAACTGTTTTAACTTAAGTGCTGGACTTTTTGCATAATACAACCTTCTCACTAATTTCCTCACTTTATTATTATGCACTGCTAACATCCTAAAATGGTGAAAAACACTCTGACATACTTTTCTTGAAAGACAAGCCAGTGAATGCCCATGCAAACATATTTTTTCTCTCACTCTACAAGGATCTAACTCTTGCAACATTTTCATGTTTTGTTTGAGACTTTTCTTACTATATGTCCGTAAGAAACTGAGAAACGAATCAATTGAATCCTGTCGCACACTACAAATACTACTACAATTCCAAGTGTACACTGGAGCCTTAGGACATCTCCCTAAAATTTCATCAGCTAACACTTCTTCTGTATTTCTAGGCACAATTGTTTTCTTTTTCAACCGGACAACCGTCCTTCACCTCATATGCTCGACCACTGGTGTCAACTGCATGCACCAAATCATTATCCTGAAAGTAACTTTCTTCATTAAAAAATGGCTCACAACTTGAACTATGCTTCCATTCTCCAGAAAAAACATCACAACAATTAGTCCGATTAATTACTCTTTTCCACTTACATTTTGATTTGAAAACACTGATTACCTTATCTGGTGTAAAAATTCTATTGATTACTAAACCAAATAATTTATTTTTCACTTTAAATGCCTGATCCACAATCTTCACTATGCTTTTTTTTTCTTGTAAAAAGCACTCTTCTTTTGATACATCTTTACATTTTTTATTACATTTGAAACTATTCTGTTATAAAACATTCGTCTACGAATCTCAATAAATTGATTTCTCCTTCTATTGCTATAGAGCATATCATCTCCTTCTACAGGTCTAACATTTTTGAGGGGCACAGTTTTTTCTTTCTATTTAAAGATGTTTTTTTTCTTTGAAAGAACATCTTTTTTTTTTTACATTTCATTAATTTCCTTAAAAAGTCCTTAGATTGCTTACCAGGAGTATTCTTTTTTTTCACTGAAGATTGTGTTTTGTATGAATCTTTTATTTCAGTTTTCTTGGACCATAAATCATGTTTAAATAATTTTTGTCGTCTTTCCTTCGTCGGCATATTCTTTTATCTTTCTATAGATGATTACAATCTGTGGTAAAGAAAAAATAACATATTATAGACCGCTACAAACATACTACATAGCAATTACAATAAGTAAACGATATAAAACTAGTTTACAACATAAGTAAGTTTATACCACAGCAACTCTGTCACAGCAACAGTGCAGTACAGTTTCATTATTAATCTCACTCTCTGCCTGCACCATCTCACTCTGTGCCTGTGTGTTTTGTCACTCTGTGCCTGTGTCTCATCTCACTCTGTGCCTGTGCCTCATTTCATGTTGTGCCTGTGTCTCATCTCATTCTGTGCCTGCCCCATCTCTCTCTTTGTGTGTGTCATTTCTCTCTTTGCGTGTCTCATCTCACTCTATGCCTGTGCCTCATCTCACTCTGTGCCTGTGTGTTATCTCACTCTGTGCCTGCCCCATCTCCCTCTCTTTGTGTGTGTCATTTGTCTGTTTGCATGTGTCTCATCTCACTCTGGTAAATGTTTTATGGTAAAAAGTATGGCTTTAACATTTTTGACAAGGATCACAATGAGTGTCTGTATGAAATAAGGAATTATATTTTCACATTTGTCAATAATGTCACCTGTGTCTGCTCACAGTTTGCATCTCTAAGCTTAAAGGGTACTCTGTGCCTGTGTCTCACCTCACTCTGTGCCTGTATGTCATCTCACTCTGTGCCTGCCCCATCTCTCTCTCTTTCTGTGTGTCATTTGTCTGTTTGCGTGTGTCTCATCTCACCCTGGTAAATGTTTTATGGTAAAAAGTATGACTTTAACATTTTTGACAAGGATCACACTAAGTGTCTGTCTGAAATAAGGAATTATATTTTCACACTTGGCAATAATGTCACCTGTGTCTTCTCACAGTTTGCATTTCTAAGGATAAAGGGTACTTTGTGCCTGTGTCTCACCTCACTCTGGGCCTGTGTGTCATCTCACTCTGTGCCTGCCCCATCTCTCTCTTTTTGTGTGTGTCATTTCGTAAAATGTATGTTTTTTTTTTACAAGGATCACACTGAGTGTCTGTATGAAATAAGGAATTATATTTTCACATTTTCCAATAATGTCACCTGTGTCTGCTCACAGTTTGCATCTCACTCAGTGCCTGCCCCATCTCTCTAACTCTCATCTACTAGTACATATCCTAAAGGCTAACTGACTTCAAGAATACATGTATTCCCATATTTTTAAACACATCAACTAAGCAAATTATTCACCCAGATCCATTTAAAATCAAGCTTGACTCACAGTGTGATCTTAGGCACATGACCAGGATATTACATGTAATCTACCATGCCTGTCTCTGCATGCAATATGTGTGTCTCTGCTCATACTATTTCACTGTCTCTACTGGCAAAAAACAGTCCACATATATACAAGCAAGACATAACATTCCTTTTTCATTTCAACAGCACACCCTCCATCTTTATTGCACAGCTTAGAGCCTATTTGTGAAGTAAGAGGCCTAACAGACATGCTGCCTAAGATTCACTACTAGTACATATCCTAAAGCCTAACTGACTTCAAGAATACATGTATTCCCATATTTTTAAACACATCAACTAAGCACATTGTTCACCCAGATCCATTTAAAATCAAGCTTGACTCACAGTGTGATCTTAGGCACATGACCAGGATGTCACATATAATCTACCATATCTGTCTCTGCATGCACTATGCGTGTCTCTGCTCATACTATTTCACTGTCTCTACTGGCAAAAAACAGACCGCATACATTTAAGCAAGACATAACATAATTTTTTCATTTCAACAGCACACCCTGCATCTTTATTGCACCGCTAAGAGCCTATTTGTGAAGTAAGAGGCTTAACAGACATACTGCCTAAGATTCACTACTAGTACATATCCTAAAGCCTAACTGACTTCAAGAATACATGTATTCCCATATTTTTAAACACATCAAATAAGCACATTATTCACCCAGATTCATTTAAAATCAAGCTTGACTCACAGTGTGATCTTAGGCACATGACCAGGATGTTACATGTAATCTACCATGTCTGTCTCTGCATGCAATATGTGTGTCTCAGGTCATACTATCTCACTGTCTCTCCTGGCAAAAAAACAGACCACATATATATAAGCAAGACATAACATCCCTTTTTCATTTCTACGGCACACCCTGGATCCTTATTGCATAGCTTAGATCCTATTTGTGAAGTAAGAGGCCTAACAGACATGCTGCTGCCTAATATTCCCTACTACTACATATCCTAAAGCCTAACTGTCTTCAAGAATACATGTATTCCCATATTTTTAAACACACCAACTAAGCAAATTATTCATCCAGATTCATTTAAAATCAAGCTTGACTCACAGTGTGATCTTAGGCACATGACCAGGATGTTACATGTAATCTACCATGTCTGTCTCTGCATGCAATATGTGTGTCTCTGCTCATACTATTTCACTGTCTCTACTGGCAAAAAACAGACCACATATATATATAAGCCAGACATAACATTCCTTTTTAATTTCAACGGCACGCCCTGGATCTTTATTGCACAGCTTAGAGCCTATTTGTGAAGTAAGAGGCTTAACAGGCATGCTGCCTAAGATTCTCTACTAGTACATATCCTAAAGCCTAACTGACTTCAAGAATACATGTATTGCCATATTTTTAAACACATCAAATAAGCAAATTATTAATCCGGATTCATTTAAAATCAAGCTTGACTCACAGTGTGATCTTTGGCACATGACCAGGATGTTACATGTAATCTACCATGTCTGTCTTTGCATGCAATATGTGTGTCTCTGCTCATACTATTTCACTGTCTCTACTGGCAAAAAACAGACCACATATATTTAAGCAAGACATAGCATTCCTTTTTCATTTCAACAGCACACCCTGCATCTTTATTGCACAGCTTAGAGCCTTTTTGTGAAGTAAGAGGCCTAACAGACATGCTGCCTAAGATTCACTACTAGTACATATCCTAAAGCCTAACTGACTTCAAGAATACATGTATTCCCATAGTTTTTAAACACATCAACTAAGCACATTATTCACCCAGATTCATTTAAAATCAAGCTTAACTCACAGTGTTATCTTAGGCACATGACCAGGATGTTACATGTAATCTACCATGTCTGTTTCTGCATGCAATATGTGTGTCTCAGGTCATACTATCTCACTGTTTCTACTGGCAAACAACAGACCACATATATATAAGCAAGACATAACATTCCTTTTTCATTTCAACAGCACACCCTGCATCTTTGTTGCACAGCTTAGAGCGTATTTGTGAAGTAAGAATCCTAACAGACATGCTGCCTAGGATTCCCTACTAGTACATAGCCTAACTGACTTCAAGAATACATGTATTCCCATATTTTTAAACACATCACCTAAGCACATTATTCACCCAGATCCATTTAAAATCAAGCTTGACTCACAGTGTGATCTTAGGCACATGACCAGGATGTTACATGTAATCTACCATGTCTGTCTCTGCATACACTATGTGCGTTTGTGCTCATAAAATCTCACTGTCTCTACTGGCAAAAAACAGACCACATATATAGGCAAGACATAACATTCCTTATTCATTTCAACAGCATCTTTATTGCACAGCTTACAGCCTATTTGTGAACTAAGAAGCCAGACAGACATGCTACCTAAGATTCTCTACTAGTAAATATCCTAAAGCCTAACTGACTTCAAGAATAAATGTATTCCCATATTTTTAAACACATCAACTAAGCACATTATTCACCCAGATTCATTGAAAATCAAGCTTGACTCACAGTGTGATCTTAGGCACATGACCAGGATGTTACATGTAATCTACCATGTCTGTCTCTGCATGCAATATGTGTGTCTCTGCTCATACTATTTCACTGTCTCTACTGGCAAAAAACAGACCACATATATATATAAGCCAGACATAACATTCCTTTTTCATTTCAACGGCACGCCCTGGATCTTTATTGCACAGCTTAGAGCCTATTTGTGAAGTAAGAGGCCTAACAGGCATGCTGCCTAAGATTCTCTACTAGTACATATCCTAAAGCCTAACTGACTTCAAGAATACATGTATGGCCATATTTTTAAACACATCAAATAAGCAAATTATTCATCCGGATTCATTTAAAATCAAGCTTGACTCACAGTGTGATCTTTGGCACATGACCAGGATGTTACATGTAATCTACCATGTCTGTCATTGTGTGCAATATGTGTGTCTCTGCTCATACTATTTCACTGTCTCTACTGGCAAAAAACAGACCACATATATTTAAGCAAGACAAAGCATTCCTTTTTCATTTCAACAGCACACCCTCCATCTTTATTGCACAGGTTAGAGCCTTTTTGTGAAGTAAGAGGCCTAACAGACATGCTGCCTAAGATTCACTACTAGTACATATCCTAAAGCCTAACTGACTTCAAGAATACATGTATTCCCATATTTTTAAACACATCAACTAAGCACATTATTCACCCAGATTCATTTAAAATCAAGCTTAACTCACAGTGTGATCTTAGGCACATGACCAGGATGTTACATGTAATCTACCATGTCTGTCATTGCGTGCAATATGTGTGTCTCTGCTCATACTATTTCACTGTCTCTATTGGCAAAAAACAGACCACATATATTTAAGCAAGACATAGCATTCCTTTTTCATTTCAACAGCACACCCTGCATCTTTGTTGCACAGCTTAGAGCGTATTTGTGAAGTAAGAATCCTAACAGACATGCTGCCTAGGATTCCCTACTAGTACATAGCCTAACTGACTTCAAGAATACATGTATTCCCATATTTTTAAACACATCACCTAAGCACATTATTCACCCAGATCCATTTAAAATCAAGCTTGACTCACAGTGTGATCTTAGGCACATGACCAGGATGTTACATGTAATCTACCATGTCTGTCTCTGCATACACTATGTGTGTTTGTGCTCATACAATCTCACTGTCTCTACTGGCAAAAAACAGACCACATATATAGGCAAGACATAACATTCCTTATTCAACAGCATCTTTATTGCACAGCTTACAGCCTATTTGTGAACTAAGAAGCCAGACAGACATGCTACCTAAGATTCTCTACTAGTACATATCCTAAAGCCTAACTGACTTCAAGAATAAATGTATTCCCATATTTTTAAACACATCAACTAAGCACATTATTCACCCAGATTCATTGAAAATCAAGCTTGACTCACAGTGTGATCTTAGGCACATCACCAGGATGTTACATATAATCTACCATGTCTGTCTCTGCCTCCACTATATGTGTCTTTGCTCATACCATCTTACCATCAATCACCATCTTACATTTTATTAAAAAAACATGTAGCATAGTAAATCGTTTTCCACACAGAGCACAGCCCATTTAAATAATCACTACATTACAAGGCAGAAACCTGACTCATTTCCAAAATACATTTCCAATGTGCATCATTTTTTTTTTTGACAGCATTACATAGAAACATGAGACACAATGCAAGAATAAACAAGCCGAATATGCTTCTTAATCTTCCCCTTAGGGCATACAGCAGTCTATCTATATTAAATGAATCATAACTCACCTTTAAAAATGCTTTAGAAGATTTAGAACAGTGTCAGTCACACACACCAGATTTTCTTAAGCATAATCTCTGAAATGCTCCTCCAACACTGCAACCACAAATGGCCCTGATTCCCTGTAATTCTTCACACATATCCCTGGACTTAACCAATAAAAATTCTTCCCACACTATTTCAATACCAAACTGACATTTTAATTGGTTCTACATTTCAATACTTTCAAACTCACATAATATTCACCCATCCCCCCTGTGCTCATTCACCCTGTTACCATGGTAACTCCAACCTAACTCAGCACTCAGTTGAAAAGTTCATCATACTATGTTGCAAATGAATCTAGCAAGGGTGTTTGACCTCTCAATGTACTCGCTAATCATGTGCAATGTTTCTTTCAATGACTTTTTCTCAACCATTAGAATTTCTTCTTTGAAAAAACAAAAGAATACACCCTAATTATCAGTGGAGAATTTTAAAATTCACCAATCATTTCTTCTCTTTCAAGGGCCCTGAATCTCAACCACTTTTGTTTTACATAACTCCTACTTTCAAACTGCCATTTCATTTTCACAACTCATCTGAATACAACCACATCTACCTTGAAGATGCCAAAAGTCTGGATTGTGGGTCGTAGCTTTATTCACTGGAGTGAAAAATATGCAAGTAACAGAGGTATTTCCAACCTTGATTTACCAAATGTGGACATTACGTGGATTGGCCAGAGAGGATTGAGATGTCACCAATTGATAGCATTGGTAAAATCCTTTATGCATCTACCACATCCTGACCTCATAATTGTGCACTGTGGTGGAAATGACCTGGGCACTTTGACTGGGGTAGGACTGGAAATGCTTTTAAAGGACATCTTTGGCCAATTGATGACACTTTTTCCAAAAACTGCCTTTGTATATTCTAATATATGCCAAAGGAAAAAATGTAACTGGTCCAAACAATTTTGTCCACAAATTGAGGAAGCAAGGAAACATGTGAATAAATCTGTTTCTGCTTTCCTCAGAGACTATGGTATGGGATCCATATACCCCAACAACTTGTGTTACAATATGCAAGGCATCTATAGGAGAGATGGTGTACATTTTACAGATGAGGGGAATAGAGTCTTCCTCTTGAATTTGAGACTCTGCATCGGTACCTACTTGTAGGTACAAAAAACACCCACATAACACAACAGCTCTTTTCAGAGCTACTCTACCTCTAAGCACTCTAAATTCTTATTTTGCTCTAATTTTTTTCACTGGTTTTCCCCGTGGTGCGCTCAGGGTACGCGTACCGGGAAGCGTACATGGGAACGCACCCAGAGCTTACTCCGCGAAAATTTAAAAAAAAATAGTTATTGCCCTTCAGGGTCCTTCTAGGCTCCCCTCAGAAAACCTCGGGGGTCAGGGGGTGTCTACCCTCCCCCTGATAATCATTTCCCCTTTTTTTTAACACCTCTTGTGTCTCAATTCTACCGAGACACAAGATGGCGGACTCTCCGAACTGTTTGGAATATTGACAGACATCTGAGAACCAATAAACTTTCCGCTCGCGCACTCCCGTGGCACCCCGGGTGCGCTTCCCTGTACGTGTACCGGTAAGCGCTGAAGCGCACTTATTGATATATATGTGTTTTTGAAGTTGCTTTTCATAAAAACGAATGGAGCAATTTTAAACAAATATGGAAAAGGCCCTACTATCTACCAGTCCCTACCTTTTGACAAGATTGTTGTAATTCCGTTCAGCCATTCAGGCTGTAGCTGTGTCTAAATGTCCTATGGAAAATTGCATGGGGAAAACACATTTGAAAGTGTGGAAATTTAGAACCAATTAAAAAGTTACTCTGGTTTTGTATTTGTGTGTGATGAAGTTATGTATATATCTAAAATGAGAGGAAAACACGGCCATTTTGTGAACTACTGTCTGAGGTACATTTGTGAGGAATTTTTGGTGCTCAATTTCTGGTGTTTGATTTACACAGTACTAACTCTTCTCCTACTTTTAAAATGGTGAGTTATTAATTTGTACGGGTAACTATGTTGTACACTTTAAGATAATTTGAAAAATGTTTTCTGTTAGTTATTTACAGTCCTTCTGTTATAGTTATGGATTAAGATAGGCTTCATCACATGCAGTGCTTTATATTTCTAGTTCCTGCCTGATACTATACACTGCCCAATTAATTTTAAAGAACTAAATACTTCATAAAGTTAGTTTTATATTATGTATTACTAAAAACGATAAATGAAAGTGATTATTTTTTCCTGCAATTTACAGCAAGAAATTTCAAAATAAAATTGATCACAATGATGAGACCGTGGAAATTTCTTTTAAATTATCCACTACATTTATTGAAATTGACAGCACTAATAATGAAATATTTTCACAAGGAGGAGATGACTTGAATAATTTTTTTGATCAATCTCTTGACGGCGAATTTATCGAATGTTTGCAGACCATAGAGTTTCAAGAATCATCATTGCAGACTTTTCATGAGGAGATTCCTGATGATATGATTGAAGACGAAACTGTCTCTGATGCACCCTATCGCCGCCATTTTGTGTAGTTACAGAAGAGAGTGAAATATAATAGTTCAGAACGTGAAAGGGGGCAGGGTAGAGTACCCCTCACCCCCTAGGCCTTCTCAGGCGGTCCTAAAAGGATCTGTTCCTGCTTTCCTGCGAGACTATGGTATGAGTTTCATATACCACAATAACTTACATTACAACATGCAAGATATCTACAGAGGAGACGGTGTACATTTCTCAGATGAGGGGAACAGAGTCTTTCTCTTGAATTTTAGACTCTGCACCGGTACCTACTTATAAGTACTTAAATCACTCACATAACACAACAGCTCTTTTTAGTGCTACCCTACCTCTAAGCACTGCAAATTCTTATTTTACACTATTTTCTTTCACTGTTTTTCCCTGTGCTACGCTCACGGTACGCGTACCTCGAAGCGTACATGGGAACGCACCCAGCGCTTACCCCGCGAAAATTAAAAAAAAAATAATAGTTTTTTTGCCCTTCAGGGTCCTTCTAGGCCCCCCTCACAAAACCTAGGGGGTCAAGGGGGGTCTACCCTTCCCCCTTTTAATCATTTCCCTCCTTTTATTTTCACCTCTTGTGTCTTGATTCTACCGAGACACAAGATGGCGGACTCTCCGGACTGTTTAGAATGTTAACAGACACCCGAGAGCCAATCAGCTTTCTGCTCCCGCACTCCCGTAGCACGCCGGGTGCGCTCCCCGGTACCCGTTCCTGTAAGCGCTTGAAGCGCGCATATAGATATATATATTTTTTTAAAGTTAATTTTCGTAAAAACCACTAGAGCAATTTTCACCAAATATAGAAAAGGCACTTCTGCGTACCAGTCCCTACAATTTTGCAAAGTTTGGTGTAATTCCGTTCAGCGGTTCGGGCTGTAGCCTTGTCTATTCGTCCTATTGAAATGAACATGGGAAAAACACGTTTTGAGACCCCCCTTTTTTCTCGGCCCCCATTTCACAAATCCCCCCGAAACTTTCAGGGAAGGAGCACAGCCGAGCTGGCCTACATTTTGGAAAATTACACGCAAATTCCTCAACCGGCGCCAAAGTTATTCCCAGTAGAATGTTGCGGATTTCCTATGGTAGCTAGGTCCTAACTATAACTACCTACTGGCGACCACCAGTAGGTAATATATATATATATATATATATATATATATATATATATATATATATATATATATATATATATTTTTTTGCACAAAGGTATGCCACACTCAGAAAGCCTTTCTTTAGTATTTTATTCACACAAAGCCAGTCTGTCCCACCTACATGTTTCGGCCTCGCAGGGCCTTGCTCACAGTTGGAGGACATTTCTAATCATCATGTTTATATATTACTTCACTCTTAGCCAATTATGCAGTCTTCTGGGAGTTCAAGTTTAAGCTTGTTCACATCGTCCTTCATTAAAGGCAGAATTTTTACAAATGTTTACACTGAAATGAAAAGCAAGTAAATATAATGTGTGTTCATTACATAAAGCAGATCAATACAGACTTTCAATTGAAAAGATTAACATTGTATCTTGTTGCTTTCGCATGTGCCTTTTTTTAATACATTAGTGACCTTACTGATACAGTATCATTTCAAGTTACCAATCCCAGTCTGTATATCCATTGGATGTGTGTGTTTAATTATATGGGTTCATGTTACCTCCGATTACTACAACAGTTTCAGTATTTAGACATGGTATAACAAATTAATACTGGTATAGTAGCATTAAAGCAGTGGTAGCTGCTACTATGTAATAAAAGTGTTCTATTCAATGTCAGGTTTCACACGTATTATAGAGAAAATGTCCTATTCAATTTGGGTAATGCTATTTTTCAACTCATAAGTGCACATACAGTACTTCAACATTAAGGCCTTTCAGGGTCTTTGTTGGTAGTCTGATACTACAGCGGGATTCTAGTTGTCTCAACTGTTTCCTTCTATCCCCACTGTTTACATGTTGTGGGATAGTGTCCAGTCCTAAGAATTCCATCCTTCGCCAATCGTTGTTTAGGCATAGAGCTATATGTTTTGTTGTCGCATAGTTCATCTCTTTGTTTTTGACAGCTCAAATATGTTCTAGGATTCTCTTCAACATATAGATGGTGCTGCTAATGTAATGTAGGCCACATGTACAATGAATAATATAGACTACAAATTGAGTTGAGCATGTTATCCTGTGATTGATTGTATTTGTTTTTCCTTCTATGTCAGTTATTTATTTTACATGGATGCCAATTTTGCATGCCTTACTATTATTACATTTTCTGAATCCTTGTTGATGTTCTTCTAACCAATTCTTGTTTGGCCTGTCTTGAAAGTGGCTCCCTACAAGTTTGTCTTTTAAAGATTTTGTTTTTCTGTATGTTATCAGTGGTCTAAGTCCAAGAGTGGTACCAATGTCAGGATCTTGTGATATCAGATGCCAATATATTTAAATCACCTTTGCAATCATTGAACTTTCTTTGCTATATGTCAAGATCAGTCTATGTGCATCTTGGCTTTCTAATCTTGGGGTTTGTCTTTCTTTTTCTGCATGTGTGATCAAGATCTCTGTGTGTGTTATCTTTTGGATTTTATGTAGACTATTTTTCAAATCCCTTTGTCTGTATCCTCTGTTTTTTAGTCTTGATGCGCTCTCCAGTATTTTGTTGTTTCCATCTATGTCTTTCAAACAGTTACGACGCATCCTCATGAATTCCCCATATGGGATGCTTCTCAGCAAGGGCTTTGAGTGGAAGCTAGGTCCAAGCAGTATGCTATTTGTAGCAGTTTTCTTTCTGAATAGAGTTGAATGTATCTCCCTTTAGTCGATGTATTTCGATGTGTCCCGAAAGTTTACTTTGGTTCAACTTGTTGAGCAGGTGAAAGAGAGACCAATATTAATTTGATTTAGTTTGTTAAAATATTCCATGAACTCTTCTTTCTTTCTTTTCCAAATTACAAATATGTATCGTACCTAAAGCACAATTTTTTTCTAATGTATCTTGGTTTTCTGCTCCCCATGCTATTTCCTTCTCTCACCAGTCCATCATCAGGTTCGCATAGTTCAGTGAAAATAAAATTCCCAAGGCTGTACCACATAATTGTGGGTAAAAGTCATGATTGCAAAGGAACCATTTTTTAAGCATAGTTTGGCCATTGTTAATAGCATCCAAGAGTGTTGTAGTTCAGTTATATTGCATTGTTTGAGGAAGTGGGTACACACCTGTGAACTAATTTCATGTTCTATTAATTTATATAGTGATACCACATCTATTGTTAGCCATTATATAGTTGGAATTCCAAATGGTGTTTGCCAAAATACGAAGGATATCCCCAGTGTCTCTTATGTCAAATCCAATTTTTCAATTGCAGCGTGCCAGAACTGCTGCACTGCAAATCCAATTTTTCAATTTCAGTGTGCCAGAAACGCTGCACTGTCATTTAAGGAGGTACTGTTTAAATCGGCAATGATTGTGAATTATTTCATTCAAGGACGTCTAGTTATCCAATCTAGCGCCTGTTGAACTGTACATACTGGATGTCAATATAGCAGCAGGCCAAGGGGCAGACTCCCTGTATGTTAAAAACAAGGGTGGACTGACAAGACTTCTATGACAATGGAGCTCAATGTATACAGAATGGAGTAAATAAGAGCTGTATTTTCATTGCCACATTTGTGATAAGATCAAAGTAAGCACATAGATGTTGTGTGTCGATTCGGAACATTATGTCTGCATTGCAAGTTGATTTTAGTCACACACACTGGTGCTTCCAAAGAGTGGAAAACATCAACATATGTCACTAAAGTATGGCGGCTACAGCAACATCAGAATGGAGATATTCATTTTGATGTCATGTGAGATGTCATCAGTGATGTCACTGACCATGTCATGAATGATGTAATATGTGACATCATCAGCAGTGGATTGCGGGCGCGTGAGTTATAGTGAGTCCAACTAACTATAACGTGGGAATCTCAATGGTTTTGTACGAGTAAAATGTACAGCTAACTATAACTGGTGTGAAACTTATGGTTTTTTCAGTGAATTTCAAAGGTTTTTTAAATGCTAATTCCTAACTATAACGAGTGTCAAACCTATGGTTTTTTCAGTGAATTTCAAAGGATTTTTAAATGCTAATTCCTAACTATAACTAGTTTGAAACCTATGGTTTTTTTAGTGAATTATTACGTTATTACGTTTTTTTATAGCTAATTTTTATTGCTTTTAATTATTATAATTTTTTCTTATTATTCCAATATTCTATATTTTTATAATATTAATTTTTGAATGTATTTTTCTTCTTTTTTTTTATATTTAAACCCTGGAGCGCTTAGGGTGCGCGCACCCGTAAACGCAGCCGTACACGTAGCGTGGGCACAATTCCCGCGAGCGGAAAAAAATATACTGATGTATTTTAAAGTAAATAATAATGGAAGACATTCAGTGGCGTTAACTTTTAAATCGAGCAAAATGTCATTCATTCGCGCCGCGTAAGCGCCCCCGGAAGCGCCTCCGTAAGCGCCTACGTACGTGCCGCGTAAGCGCCCCCGTAAGTGCCCCGGAGCGCGCAGCGTAAGCGCTTGTCAAGCCATGTGACCTTAAAACAACACTTTTGATTGGTTAATAACAATTTTTTTCACAACTATAGAAAGTCCCCACCCATTTCCCTCACTACCTCTTTGCAATTGCTGAGAGAACACCTCTTGTGCATTGTTCTGAATAACACCTCTTTTTTTGGAAAGATGTCTGCTCACAGGGAATCCTCCTCAGACTCTGATTTTGAATTTGTGCCTGAAGATCCCCCCCAGAGAAAAGTCAAAGAACATTTCATCTGGAAGTTCTTCACTTTCCCAGAGGGGGGAAAAAATGCAATGCAGCCAAAGTGACCTGCCAGATTTGTGACACAACTCTGTCACGTGGGGATCCCACCCGCAAATACAGTTTCGGGAATGCCACCTTGATCCAGCATGTGGAGAGGAGGCACCCTAATAACTTTGCAAGTGAGAGCACCAGGGGCCTGGCACGCAATCCCCCAAGAGATGGCGCCAGCACCTCCACCGGAGCATCAACACCTTCTGGAAGAGAAGCAGCCCATTTAATCCCGAACATACAGCCGGTGTTTGCAGATTTAAAAATAAAATGCAAACAGTGTGGGGGAGCAGAGCATTAAAATAATTGTTCGAAGGAAGGAGGAACACCGCTGCTCCACCCATCCCTAAATTTTCTCCTTTTTTTTGCTCCTGTTGAGCAGTTTTGCATTTCCTGCTTTTGTTTTTGTCCTGAAAAAAATACAAAAAAAATTAAAATCGTTCTGAAAAAGTATAAAAAAAATTTAAAAACTAAAATGAAGGAAAAAAAAGTTCTTATCAAAACTACCTCCAATTCTCCAAAAAGAGCTATATGCCTTATATATTGTGTCATTCTTTTTTTCAATGAATGTGTACTGCATAAATGAATGGATAAAATGACTGAATGAAGGGGAGAAAGTGTCTGAGGGAACAAATGACAGAAGGGGAGTGAGTGAGGGTGAGTTGATGACAGTGAGGGATGGAAGGTGAGTGAAGGGGGAGTCACAGAGTGAGGGGATGGACGGAGTGAGGGTAAGACCGAGGGAGTGAGGGAAGAGGAGTGAGGAAGTAAGAGGATAGAGGGAGTGAGAGATGGAGTGAGTGAAGTGGAATACGGTGAGAGAGGAAAAGAAAATGAGTGAGGGAGCGAAGGAAGGGAAGAGAGGGGAAGGGAAGTGAAGCAGGGGAACTGAAAGAAGGTGAGTGTGGGAGGGGAGTGAGAGGAAGGGGAGTGAACATGGGGAATGAGGATAAGTGAGGGAAGCGGAGTAAGGGAACGGGGGTGAGGGAGGGTAAGAGAAGAGCAGTGAGGTTGAGGAAAGTGTGGTGATAGAGGGTGGATAAAGACAAGTGAGCGTGAGAGAAGGGGAGTGAGGGAGTAAGGAGATAGAGGGAGTGAAGGAAAGGGGACTGAGTGAGGGAGCAAAGAAAGGTAAGTGAGGGACTGTTTGAGAGTTAAAGCGAGTAAGCATGAGGGAAGGGGACTGAGAGAGTGAGGGGATGGAGGTAGTGAGGCTAAGAGAGAGGGAGTGAGGGAAGGAGAGTGAGGATGTGAGAGGACAGAAGGAGTGAGAGAAGGAGTGAGTGAAGTGGACTAAGGTGAATGAGGGAAGGGGAATGAGTGAGGGAGCGAAGGAAGGGAATAGAGGGGAAGAGGACTGAAGCATAGGTACTGAGAGAAGGTGAGTGGGGGGTGAAAGTAAAGGGAAGGGGAGTGAAGGATGGGGAATGAGGGGTAGTGAGGGAACCGGAGTAAGGGAACGGGGTGAGGGAGGATGAGAGAAGGGCAGTGAGCGTGAGTAAAGAGGGGTGAAAGAGGGTGGATAAAAGTGAGTGAGGGTAAGACGAGGGGAGTGAGGGGATAGAGGGAGTGAAGGAAGGAGTGACAGAAAGGAACTGAGTAAGGGAGCAAAGAAAGGTAAGTGAGGGAGTGTGGGTGAGTTATAGGGAGTGAGCGTGACAGAAGAGGAGTGAGAGAGTGAGAGGAAAGAAAGAGTGAAGCTAAGAGAGAGAGAGTGAGGGAAGGGGAGTGAGGAAGTGAGGGGACAGAGGGAGTGAGAGAAGGAGTGAGTGAAGTGGAGTAAGGTGAGTGAAGGAAGGGGAATGAGTGAGGGAGCGAAGGAAGGGAAGAGAGGGGAAGGGAAGTAAAGCAGGGGGACTGAAAGAAGGTGAGTGTAGGAGGGGAGTGAGGGAAAAGGGAGTAAACATGGGGAATGAGAATAAGTGAGGGAAGTGAAGTAAGGGAACGGGGGTGAGGGAAGGTGAGAGAAGAGTAGTGAGGTTAAGGAAAAGAGTGATGAGAAACTAAATTTTGTTTGTCAAACTTACCTTATAAGTAATGCAAACTTAATTACATATTTTTAATAAATTTAATATCTGTGTAAGAGGACAAAAAAAGTTATAATTTTTATAATATATATTTCAAAATACAAGAGACAAGGCAGGAGATTAAAAGTAATAAATGGGTACTAAGAGATAAAGTAGGAGTGAAGGACACAGAAAGGGAAACAAAGGAACGGTGAAGGACAGAGAGAGGGAAAAAGAAATAGAGGGAGAGCAAATTACTAAAAGGATTATGAGGCGGATAGATTCAGTGACAGAGAGGAAGAGAGGGAGAGAGAAATGAACTGAAGGTGAGTAAGATACTAAAGGAAAGTGAGTTATCAAAACTAAATGAGGAAAGGGAGTAAGGAAAATGAGTGAGGGAGCGAAGGAAGGGAAGAGAGGGGAAGGGAAGTGAAGCAGGGGAACTGAAAGAAGGTGAGTGTGGGA
Source organism: Lissotriton helveticus (assembly GCF_964261635.1). NCBI lineage: Eukaryota > Metazoa > Chordata > Amphibia > Caudata > Salamandridae > Lissotriton > Lissotriton helveticus. The sequence continues at coordinate 1,708,924,156 of NC_136063.1, read as the reverse complement.
GGGGAGTGAGAGGAAGAGGAGTGAACATGGGGAATGAGGATAAGTGAGGGAAGCGGAGTAAGGGAACGGGGGTGAGGGAGGGTAAGAGAAGAGCAGTGAGGTTGAGGAAAGAGTGGTGATAGAGGGTGGATAAAGACAAGTGAGCGTGAGAGAAGGGGAGTGAGGGAGTAAGGAGATAGAGGGAGTGAAGGAAAGGGCACTGAGTGAGGGAGCAAAGAAAGGTAAGTGAGGGACTGTTTGAGAGTTAAAGCGAGTAAGCATGAGGGAAGGGGACTGAGAGAGTGAGGGGATGGAGGTAGTGAGGCTAAGAGAGAGGGAGTGAGGGAAGGAGAGTGAGGATGTGAGAGGACAGATGGAGTGAGAGAAGGAGTGAGTGAAGTGGACTAAGGTGAGTGAGGGAAGGGGAATGAGTGAGGGAGCGAAGGAAGGGAATAGAGGGGAAGAGGACTGTAGCATAGGTACTGAGAGAAGGTGAGTGGGGGTGAAAGTAAAGGGAAGGGGAGTGAAGGATGGGGAATGAGGGGTAGTGAGGGAACCGGAGTAAGGGAACGGGGGTGAGGGAGGATGAGAGAAGGGCAGTGAGCGTGAGTAAAGAGGGGTGAAAGAGGGTGGATAAAAGTGAGTGAGGGTAAGACAAGGGGAGTGAGGGGATAGAGGGAGTGAAGGAAGGAGTGACAGAAAGGAACTGAGTAAGGGAGCAAAGAAAGGTAAGTGAGGGAGTGTGGGTGAGTTATAGGGAGTGAGCGTGACAGAAGAGGAGTGAGAGAGTGAAAGGAAAGAGAGAGTGAAGCTAAGAGAGAGAGAGTGAGGGAAGGGGAGTGAGGAAGTGAGAGGACAGAGGGAGTGAGAGAAGGAGTGAGTGAAGTGGAGTAAGGTGAGTGAAGGAAGGGGAATGAGTGAGGGAGCGAAGGAAGGGAAGAGAGGGGAAGGGAAGTAAAGCAGGGGGACTGAAAGAAGGTGAGTGTAGGAGGGGAATGAGGGAAAAGGGAGTAAACATGGGGAATGAGAATAAGTGAGGGAAGTGAAGTAAGGGAACGGGGGTGAGGGAAGGTGAGAGAAGAGTAGTGAGGTTAAGGAAAAGAGTGATGAGAAACTAAATTTTGTTTGTCAAACTTACCTTATAAGTAATGTAAACTTAATTACATATTTTTAATAAATTTAATATCTGTGGAAGAGGACAAAAAAAAGTGATAATTTCTATAATATATATTTCAAAATACAAGAGACAAGGCAGGAGATTAAAAGTAATAAATGGGTACTAAGAGATAAAGTAGGAGTGAATGACACAGAAAGGGAAACAAAGGAACGGTGAAGGACAGAGAGAGAGAAAAAGAAATAGAGGGAGAGCAAATTACTAAAAGGATTATGAGGCGGATAGATTCAGTGACAGAGAGGAAGAGAGGGAGAGAGAAATGAACTGAAGGTGAGTAAGATACTAAAGGAAAGTGAGTTATCAAAACTAAATGAGGAAAGGGAGTAAGGAAAATGAGTGAGGGAGCGAAGGAAGGGAAGAGAGGGGAAGGGAAGTGAAGCAGGGGAACTGAAAGAAGGTGAGTGTGGGAGGGGAGTGGGAGGAAGAGGAGTGAACATGGGGAATGAGGATAAGTGAGGGAAGCGGAGTAAGGGAACGGGGGTGAGGGAGGGTAAGAGAAGAGCAGTGAGGTTGAGGAAAGAGTGGTGATAGAGGGTGGATAAAGACAAGTGAGAGAAGGGAAGTGAGGGAGTAAGGAGATAGAGGGAGTGAAGGAAAGGGGACTGAGTGAGGGAGCAAAGAAAGGTAAGTGAGGGACTGTTGGAGAGTTAAAGCGAGTAAGCATGAGGGAAGGGGACTGAGAGAGTGAGGGGACGGAGAGAGTGAGGCTAAGAGAGAGGGAGTGAGGGAAGGGGAGTGAGGAAGTTAGAGGACAGAGGGAGTGAGAGAAGGAGTAAGTAAAGTGGAGTAAGGTGAGTGAGGGAAGGGGAATGAGTGAGGAAGCGAAGGAAGGGAATAGAGGGGAAGAGGACTGAAGCATAGGTACTGAGAGAAGGTGAGTGGGGGGTGAAAGTAAAGGGAAGGGGAGTGAAGGATGGGGAATGAGGGGTAGTGAGGGAACCGGAGTAAGGGAACGGGGGTGAGGGAGGATGAGAGAAGGGCAGTGAGCGTGAGTAAAGAGGGGTGAAAGAGGGTGGATAAAAGTGAGTGAGGGTAAGACAAGGGGAGTGAGGGGATAGAGGGAGTGAAGGAAGGAGTGACAGAAAGGAACTGAGTAAGGGAGCAAAGAAAGGTAAGTGAGGGAGTGTGGGTGAGTTATAGGGAGTGAGCGTGACAGAAGAGGAGTGAGAGAGTGAGAGGAAAGAGAGAGTGAAGCTAAGAGAGAGAGAGTGAGGGAAGGGGAGAGAGGAAGTGAGAGGACAGAGGGAGTGAGAGAAGGAGTGAGTGAAGTGGAATAAGGTGAGTGAAGGAAGGGGAATGAGTGAGGGAGCGAAGGAATGGAAGAGAGGGGAAGGGAAGTAAAGCAGGGGGACTGAAAGAAGGTGAGTGTAGGAGGGGAGTGAGGGAAAAGGGAGTAAACATGGGGAATGAGAATAAGTGAGGGAAGTGAACTAAGGGAACGGGGGTGAGGGAAGGTGAGAGAAGAGTAGTGAGGTTAAGGAAAAGAGTGATGAGAAACTAAATTTTGTTTGTCAAACTTACCTTATAAGTAATGTAAACTTAATTACATATGTTTAATAAATGTAATATCTGTGTTAGAGGACAAAAAAAGTTATAATTTTTATAATATATATTTCAAAATACTAGAGACAAGGCAGGAGATTAAAAGTAATAAATGGGTACTAAGAGATAAAGTAGGAGTGAATGACACAGAAAGGGAAACAAAGGAACGGTGAAGGACAGAGAGAGAGAAAAAGAAATAGAGGGAGAGCAAATTACTAAAAGGATTATGAGGCGGATAGATTCAGTGACAGAGAGGAAGAGAGGGAGAGAGAAATGAACTGAAGGTGAGTAAGATACTAAAGGAAAGTGAGTTATCAAAACTAAATGAGGAAAGGGAGTAAGGAAAATGAGTGAGGGAGCGAAGGAAGGGAAGAGAGGGGAAGGGAAGTGAAGCAGGGGAACTGAAAGAAGGTGAGTGTGGGAGGGGAGTGGGAGGAAGAGGAGTGAACATGGGGAATGAGGATAAGTGAGGGAAGCGGAGTAAGGGAACGGGGGTGAGGGAGGGTAAGAGAAGAGCAGTGAGGTTGAGGAAAGAGTGGTGATAGAGGGTGGATAAAGACAAGTGAGCGTGAGAGAAGGGGAGTGAGGGAGTAAGGAGATAGAGGGAGTGAAGGAAAGGGGACTGAGTGAGGGAGCAAAGAAAGGTAAGTGAGGGACTGTTTGAGAGTTAAAGCGAGTAAGCATGAGGGAAGGGGACTGAGAGAGTGAGGGGATGGAGGTAGTGAGGCTAAGAGAGAGGGAGTGAGGGAAGGAGAGTGAGGATGTGAGAGGACAGAGGGAGTGAGAGAAGGAGTGAGTGAAGTGGACTAAGGTGAGTGAGGGAAGGGGAATGAGTGAGGGAACGAAGGAAGGGAATAGAGGGGAAGAGGACTGAAGCATAGGTACTGAGAGAAGGTGAGTGGGGGGTGAAAGTAAAGGGAAGGGAAGGGGAGTGAAGGATGGGGAATGAGGGGTAGTAAGGGAACCGGAGTAAGGGAACAGGGGTGAGGGAGGATGAGAGAAGGGCAGTGAGCGTGAGTAAAGATGGGTGAAAGAGGGTGGATAAAAGTGAGTGAGGGTAAGACAAGGGGAGTGAGGGGGTAGAGGGAGTGAAGGAAGGAGTGACAGAAAGGAACTGAGTAAGGGAGCAAAAAAAGGTAAGTGAGGGAGTGTGGGTGAGTTATAGGGAGTGAGCGTGACAGAAGAGGAGTGAGAGAGTGACAGGAAAGAGAGAGTGAAGCTAAGAGAGAGAGAGTGAGGGAAGGGGAGTGAGGAAGTGAGAGGACAGAGGGAGTGAGAGAAGGAGTGAGTGAAGTGGAGTAAGGTGAGTGAAGGAAGGGGAATGAGTGAGGGAGCGAAGGAAGGGAAGAGAGGGGAAGGGAAGTAAAGCAGGGGGACTGAAAGAAGGTGAGTGTAGGAGGGGAGTGAGGGAAAAGGGAGTAAACATGGGGAATGAGAATAAGTGAGGGAAGTGAACTAAGGGAACGGGGGTGAGGGAAGGTGAGAGAAGAGTAGTGAGGTTAAGGAAAAGAGTGATGAGAAACTAAATTTTGTTTGTCAAACTTACCTTATAAGTAATGTAAACTTAATTACATATGTTTAATAAATGTAATATCTGTGTTAGAGGACAAAAAAAGTTATAATTTTTATAATATATATTTCAAAATACAAGAGACAAGGCAGGAGATTAAAAGTAATAAATGGGTACTAAGAGATAAAGTAGGAGTGAATGACACAGAAAGGGAAACAAAGGAACGGTGAAGGACAGAGAGAGAGAAAAAGAAATAGAGGGAGAGCAAATTACTAAAAGGATTATGAGGCGGATAGATTCAGTGACAGAGAGGAAGAGAGGGAGAGAGAAATGAACTGAAGGTGAGTAAGATACTAAAGGAAAGTGAGTTATCAAAACTAAATGAGGAAAGGGAGTAAGGAAAATGAGTGAGGGAGCGAAGGAAGGGAAGAGAGGGGAAGGGAAGTGAAGCAGGGGAACTGAAAGAAGGTGAGTGTGGGAGGGGAGTGGGAGGAAGAGGAGTGAACATGGGGAATGAGGATAAGTGAGGGAAGCGGAGTAAGGGAACGGGGGTGAGGGAGGGTAAGAGAAGAGCAGTGAGGTTGAGGAAAGAGTGGTGATAGAGGGTGGATAAAGACAAGTGAGCGTGAGAGAAGGGGAGTGAGGGAGTAAGGAGATAGAGGGAGTGAAGGAAAGGGGACTGAGTGAGGGAGCAAAGAAAGGTAAGTGAGGGACTGTTTGAGAGTTAAAGCGAGTAAGCATGAGGGAAGGGGACTGAGAGAGTGAGGGGATGGAGGTAGTGAGGCTAAGAGAGAGGGAGTGAGGGAAGGAGAGTGAGGATGTGAGAGGACAGAGGGAGTGAGAGAAGGAGTGAGTGAAGTGGACTAAGGTGAGTGAGGGAAGGGGAATGAGTGAGGGAACGAAGGAAGGGAATAGAGGGGAAGAGGACTGAAGCATAGGTACTGAGAGAAGGTGAGTGGGGGGTGAAAGTAAAGGGAAGGGGAGTGAAGGATGGGGAATGAGGGGTAGTGAGGGAACCGGAGTAAGGGAACAGGGGTGAGGGAGGATGAGAGAAGGGCAGTGAGCGTGAGTAAAGATGGGTGAAAGAGGGTGGATAAAAGTGAGTGAGGGTAAGACAAGGGGAGTGAGGGGGTAGAGGGAGTGAAGGAAGGAGTGACAGAAAGGAACTGAGTAAGGGAGCAAAGAAAGGTAAGTGAGGGAGTGTGGGTGAGTTTATAGGGAGTGAGCGTGACAGAAGAGGAGTGAGAGAGTGACAGGAAAGAGAGAGTGAAGCTAAGAGAGAGAGAGTGAGGGAAGGGGAGTGAGGAAGTGAGAGGACAGAGGGAGTGAGAGAAGGAGTGAGTGAAGTGGAGTAAGGTGAGTGAAGGAAGGGGAATGAGTGAGGGAGCGAAGGAAGGGAAGAGAGGGGAAGGGAAGTAAAGCAGGGGGACTGAAAGAAGGTGAGTGTAGGAGGGGAGTGAGGGAAAAGGGAGTAAACATGGGGAATGAGAATAAGTGAGGGAAGTGAACTAAGGGAACGGGGGTGAGGGAAGGTGAGAGAAGAGTAGTGAGGTTAAGGAAAAGAGTGATGAGAAACTAAATTTTGTTTGTCAAACTTACCTTATAAGTAATGTAAACTTAATTACATATGTTTAATAAATGTAATATCTGTGTTAGAGGACAAAAAAAGTTATAATTTTTATAATATATATTTCAAAATACAAGAGACAAGGCAGGAGATTAAAAGTAATAAATGGGTACTAAGAGATAAAGTAGGAGTGAATGACACAGAAAGGGAAACAAAGGAACGGTGAAGGACAGAGAGAGAGAAAAAGAAATAGAGGGAGAGCAAATTACTAAAAGGATTATGAGGCGGATAGATTCAGTGACAGAGAGGAAGAGAGGGAGAGAGAAATGAACTGAAGGTGAGTAAGATACTAAAGGAAAGTGAGTTATCAAAACTAAATGAGGAAAGGGAGTAAGGAAAATGAGTGAGGGAGCGAAGGAAGGGAAGAGAGGGGAAGGGAAGTGAAGCAGGGGAACTGAAAGAAGGTGAGTGTGGGAGGGGAGTGGGAGGAAGAGGAGTGAACATGGGGAATGAGGATAAGTGAGGGAAGCGGAGTAAGGGAACGGGGGTGAGGGAGGGTAAGAGAAGAGCAGTGAGGTTGAGGAAAGAGTGGTGATAGAGGGTGGATAAAGACAAGTGAGCGTGAGAGAAGGGGAGTGAGGGAGTAAGGAGATAGAGGGAGTGAAGGAAAGGGGACTGAGTGAGGGAGCAAAGAAAGGTAAGTGAGGGACTGTTTGAGAGTTAAAGCGAGTAAGCATGAGGGAAGGGGACTGAGAGAGTGAGGGGATGGAGGTAGTGAGGCTAAGAGAGAGGGAGTGAGGGAAGGAGAGTGAGGATGTGAGAGGACAGAGGGAGTGAGAGAAGGAGTGAGTGAAGTGGACTAAGGTGAGTGAGGGAAGGGGAATGAGTGAGGGAACGAAGGAAGGGAATAGAGGGGAAGAGGACTGAAGCATAGGTACTGAGAGAAGGTGAGTGGGGGGTGAAAGTAAAGGGAAGGGGAGTGAAGGATGGGGAATGAGGGGTAGTGAGGGAACCGGAGTAAGGGAACAGGGGTGAGGGAGGATGAGAGAAGGGCAGTGAGCGTGAGTAAAGATGGGTGAAAGAGGGTGGATAAAAGTGAGTGAGGGTAAGACAAGGGGAGTGAGGGGGTAGAGGGAGTGAAGGAAGGAGTGACAGAAAGGAACTGAGTAAGGGAGCAAAGAAAGGTAAGTGAGGGAGTGTGGGTGAGTTTATAGGGAGTGAGCGTGACAGAAGAGGAGTGAGAGAGTGACAGGAAAGAGAGAGTGAAGCTAAGAGAGAGAGAGTGAGGGAAGGGGAGTGAGGAAGTGAGAGGACAGAGGGAGTGAGAGAAGGAGTGAGTGAAGTGGAGTAAGGTGAGTGAAGGAAGGGGAATGAGTGAGGGAGCGAAGGAAGGGAAGAGAGGGGAAGGGAAGTAAAGCAGGGGGACTGAAAGAAGGTGAGTGTAGGAGGGGAGTGAGGGAAAAGGGAGTAAACATGGGGAATGAGAATAAGTGAGGGAAGTGAACTAAGGGAACGGGGGTGAGGGAAGGTGAGAGAAGAGTAGTGAGGTTAAGGAAAAGAGTGATGAGAAACTAAATTTTGTTTGTCAAACTTACCTTATAAGTAATGTAAACTTAATTACATATGTTTAATAAATGTAATATCTGTGTTAGAGGACAAAAAAAGTTATAATTTTTATAATATATATTTCAAAATACAAGAGACAAGGCAGGAGATTAAAAGTAATAAATGGGTACTAAGAGATAAAGTAGGAGTGAATGACACAGAAAGGGAAACAAAGGAACGGTGAAGGACAGAGAGAGAGAAAAAGAAATAGAGGGAGAGCAAATTACTAAAAGGATTATGAGGCGGATAGATTCAGTGACAGAGAGGAAGAGAGGGAGAGAGAAATGAACTGAAGGTGAGTAAGATACTAAAGGAAAGTGAGTTATCAAAACTAAATGAGGAAAGGGAGTAAGGAAAATGAGTGAGGGAGCGAAGGAAGGGAAGAGAGGGGAAGGGAAGTGAAGCAGGGGAACTGAAAGAAGGTGAGTGTGGGAGGGGAGTGGGAGGAAGAGGAGTGAACATGGGGAATGAGGATAAGTGAGGGAAGCGGAGTAAGGGAACGGGGGTGAGGGAGGGTAAGAGAAGAGCAGTGAGGTTGAGGAAAGAGTGGTGATAGAGGGTGGATAAAGACAAGTGAGCGTGAGAGAAGGGGAGTAAGGGAGTAAGGAGATAGAGGGAGTGAAGGAAAGGGGACTGAGTGAGGGAGCAAAGAAAGGTAAGTGAGGGACTGTTTGAGAGTTAAAGCGAGTAAGCATGAGGGAAGGGGACTGAGAGAGTGAGGGGATGGAGGTAGTGAGGCTAAGAGAGAGGGAGTGAGGGAAGGAGAGTGAGGATGTGAGAGGACAGAGGGAGTGAGAGAAGGAGTGAGTGAAGTGGACTAAGGTGAGTGAGGGAAGGGGAATGAGTGAGGGAATGAAGAAAGGGAATAGAGGGGAAGAGGACTGAAGCATAGGTACTGAGAGAAGGTGAGTGGGGGTGAAAGTAAAGGGAAGGGGAGTGAAGGATGGGGAATGAGGGGTAGTGAGGGAACCGGAGTAAGGGAACAGGGGTGAGGGAGGATGAGAGAAGGGCAGTGAGCGTGAGTAAAGAGGGGTGAAAGAGGGTGGATAAAAGTGAGTGAGGGTAAGACAAGGGGAGTGAGGGGATAGAGGGAGTGAAGGAAGGAGTGACAGAAAGGAACTGAGTAAGGGAGCAAAGAAAGGTAAGTGAGGGAGTGTGGGTGAGTTATAGGGAGTGAGCGTGACAGAAGAGGAGTGAGAGAGTGAAAGGAAAGAGAGAGTGAAGCTAAGAGAGAGAGAGTGAGGGAAGAGGAGTGAGGAAGTGAGAGGACAGAGGGAGTGAGAGAAGGAGTGAGTGAAGTGGAGTAAGGTGAGTGAAGGAAGGGGAATGAGTGAGGGAGCGAAGGAAGGGAAGAGAGGGGAAGGGAAGTAAAGCAGGGGGACTGAAAGAAGGTGAGTGTAGGAGGGGAGTGAGGGAAAAGGGAGTAAACATGGGGAATGAGAATAAGTGAGGGAAGTGAAGTAAGGGAACGGGGGTGAGGGAAGGTGAGAGAAGAGTAGTGAGGTTAAGGAAAAGAGTGATGAGAAACTAAATTTTGTTTGTCAAACTTACCTTATAAGTAATGTAAACTTAATTACATATTTTTAATAAATTTAATATCTGTGGAAGAGGACAAAAAAAAGTGATAATTTCTATAATATATATTTCAAAATACAAGAGACAAGGCAGGAGATTAAAAGTAATAAATGGGTACTAAGAGATAAAGTAGGAGTGAAGGACACAGAAAGGGAAACAAAGGAACGGTGAAGGACAGAGAGAGGGAAAAAGAAATAGAGGGAGAGCAAATTACTAAAAGGATTATGAGGCGGATAGATTCAGTGACAGAGAGGAAGAGAGGGAGAGAGAAATGAACTGAAGGTGAGTAAGATACTAAAGGAAAGTGAGTTATCAAAACTAAATGAGGAAAGGGAGTAAGGTAAATGAGTGAGGGAGCGAAGGAAGGGAAGAGAGGGGTAGGGAAGTGAAGCAGGGGAACTGAAAGAAGGTGAGTGTGGGAGGGGAGTGAGAGCAAGAGGAGTGAACATGGGGAATGAGGATAAGTGAGGGAAGCGGAGTAAGGGAACGGGGGTGAGGGAGGGTAAGAGAAGAGCAGTGAGGTTGAGGAAAGAGTGGTGATAGAGGGTGGATAAAGACAAGTGAGCGTGAGAGAAGGGAAGTGAGGGAGTAAGGAGATAGAGGGAGTGAAGGAAAGGGGACTGAGTGAGGGAGCAAAGAAAGGTAAGTGAGGGACTGTTGGAGAGTTAAAGCGAGTAAGCATGAGGGAAGGGGACTGAGAGAGTGAGGGGACGGAGAGAGTGAGGCTAAGAGAGAGGGAGTGAGGGAAGGGGAGTGAGGAAGTTAGAGGACAGAGGGAGTGAGAGAAGGAGTAAGTAAAGTGGAGTAAGGTGAGTGAGGGAAGGGGAATGAGTGAGGAAGCGAAGGAAGGGAATAGAGGGGAAGAGGACTGAAGCATAGGTACTGAGAGAAGGTGAGTGGGGGGTGAAAGTAAAGGGAAGGGGAGTGAAGGATGGGGAATGAGGGGTAGTGAGGGAACCGGAGTAAGGGAACGGGGGTGAGGGAGGATGAGAGAAGGGCAGTGAGCGTGAGTAAAGAGGGGTGAAAGAGGGTGGATAAAAGTGAGTGAGGGTAAGACAAGGGGAGTGAGGGGATAGAGGGAGTGAAGGAAGGAGTGACAGAAAGGAACTGAGTAAGGGAGCAAAGAAAGGTAAGTGAGGGAGTGTGGGTGAGTTATAGGGAGTGAGCGTGACAGAAGAGGAGTGAGAGAGTGAGAGGAAAGAGAGAGTGAAGCTAAGAGAGAGAGAGTGAGGGAAGGGGAGTGAGGAAGTGAGAGGACAGAGGGAGTGAGAGAAGGAGTGAGTGAAGTGGAATAAGGTGAGTGAAGGAAGGGGAATGAGTGAGGGAGCGAAGGAATGGAAAAGAGGGGAAGGGAAGTAAAGCAGGGGGACTGAAAGAAGGTGAGTGTAGGAGGGGAGTGAGGGAAAAGGGAGTAAACATGGGGAATGAGAATAAGTGAGGGAAGTGAACTAAGGGAACGGGGGTGAGGGAAGGTGAGAGAAGAGTAGTGAGGTTAAGGAAAAGAGTGATGAGAAACTAAATTTTGTTTGTCAAACTTACCTTATAAGTAATGTAAACTTAATTACATATGTTTAATAAATGTAATATCTGTGTTAGAGGACAAAAAAAGTTATAATTTTTATAATATATATTTCAAAATACTAGAGACAAGGCAGGAGATTAAAAGTAATAAATGGGTACTAAGAGATAAAGTAGGAGTGAATGACACAGAAAGGGAAACAAAGGAACGGTGAAGGACAGAGAGAGAGAAAAAGAAATAGAGGGAGAGCAACTTACTAAAAGGATTATGAGGCGGATAGATTCAGTGACAGAGAGGAAAAGAGGGAGAGAGAAATGAACTGAAGGTGAGTAAGATACTAAAGGAAAGTGAGTTATCAAAACTAAATGAGGAAAGGGAGTAAGGAAAATGAGTGAGGGAGCGAAGGAAGGGAAGAGAGGGGAAGGGAAGTGAAGCAGGGGAACTGAAAGAAGGTGAGTGTGGGAGGGGAGTGGGAGGAAGAGGAGTGAACATGGGGAATGAGGATAAGTGAGGGAAGCGGAGTAAGGGAACGGGGGTGAGGGAGGGTAAGAGAAGAGCAGTGAGGTTGAGGAAAGAGTGGTGATAGAGGGTGGATAAAGACAAGTGAGCGTGAGAGAAGGGGAGTGAGGGAGTAAGGAGATAGAGGGAGTGAAGGAAAGGGGACTGAGTGAGGGAGCAAAGAAAGGTAAGTGAGGGACTGTTTGAGAGTTAAAGCGAGTAAGCATGAGGGAAGGGGACTGAGAGAGTGAGGGGATGGAGGTAGTGAGGCTAAGAGAGAGGGAGTGAGGGAAGGAGAGTGAGGATGTGAGAGGACAGAGGGAGTGAGAGAAGGAGTGAGTGAAGTGGACTAAGGTGAGTGAGGGAAGGGGAATGAGTGAGGGAACGAAGGAAGGGAATAGAGGGGAAGAGGACTGAAGCATAGCTACTGAGAGAAGGTGAGTGGGGGGTGAAAGTAAAGGGAAGGGAATGGGAGTGAAGGATGGGGAATGAGGGGTAGTGAGGGAACCGGAGTAAGGGAACAGGGGTGAGGGAGGATGAGAGAAGGGCAGTGAGCGTGAGTAAAGATGGGTGAAAGAGGGTGGATAAAAGTGAGTGAGGGTAAGACAAGGGGAGTGAGGGGGTAGAGGGAGTGAAGGAAGGAGTGACAGAAAGGAACTGAGTAAGGGAGCAAAGAAAGGTAAGTGAGGGAGTGTGGGTGAGTTATAGGGAGTGAGCGTGACAGAAGAGGAGTGAGAGAGTGACAGGAAAGAGAGAGTGAAGCTAAGAGAGAAAGAGTAAGGGAAGGGGAGTGAGGAAGTGAGAGGACAGAGGGAGTGAGAGAAGGAGTGAGTGAAGTGGAGTAAGGTGAGTGAAGGAAGGGGAATGAGTGAGGGAGCGAAGGAAGGGAAGAGAGGGGAAGGGAAGTAAAGCAGGGGGACTGAAAGAAGGTGAGTGTAGGAGGGGAGTGAGGGAAAAGGGAGTAAACATGGGGAATGAGAATAAGTGAGGGAAGTGAACTAAGGGAACGGGGGTGAGGGAAGGTGAGAGAAGAGTAGTGAGGTTAAGGAAAAGAGTGATGAGAAACTAAATTTTGTTTGTCAAACTTACCTTATAAGTAATGTAAACTTAATTACATATGTTTAATAAATGTAATATCTGTGTTAGAGGACAAAAAAAGTTATAATTTTTATAATATATATTTCAAAATACAAGAGACAAGGCAGGAGATTAAAAGTAATAAATGGGTACTAAGAGATAAAGTAGGAGTGAATGACACAGAAAGGGAAACAAAGGAACGGTGAAGGACAGAGAGAGAGAAAAAGAAATAGAGGGAGAGCAAATTACTAAAAGGATTATGAGGCGGATAGATTCAGTGACAGAGAGGAAGAGAGGGAGAGAGAAATGAACTGAAGGTGAGTAAGATACTAAAGGAAAGTGAGTTATCAAAACTAAATGAGGAAAGGGAGTAAGGAAAATGAGTGAGGGAGCGAAGGAAGGGAAGAGAGGGGAAGGGAAGTGAAGCAGGGGAACTGAAAGAAGGTGAGTGTGGGAGGGGAGTGGGAGGAAGAGGAGTGAACATGGGGAATGAGGATAAGTGAGGGAAGCGGAGTAAGGGAACGGGGGTGAGGGAGGGTAAGAGAAGAGCAGTGAGGTTGAGGAAAGAGTGGTGATAGAGGGTGGATAAAGACAAGTGAGCGTGAGAGAAGGGGAGTGAGGGAGTAAGGAGATAGAGGGAGTGAAGGAAAGGGGACTGAGTGAGGGAGCAAAGAAAGGTAAGTGAGGGACTGTTTGAGAGTTAAAGCGAGTAAGCATGAGGGAAGGGGACTGAGAGAGTGAGGGGATGGAGGTAGTGAGGCTAAGAGAGAGGGAGTGAGGGAAGGAGAGTGAGGATGTGAGAGGACAGAGGGAGTGAGAGAAGGAGTGAGTGAAGTGGACTAAGGTGAGTGAGGGAAGGGGAATGAGTGAGGGAACGAAGGAAGGGAATAGAGGGGAAGAGGTCTGAAGCATAGGTACTGAGAGAAGGTGAGTGGGGGGTGAAAGTAAAGGGAAGGGGAGTGAAGGATGGGGAATGAGGGGTAGTGAGGGAACCGGAGTAAGGGAACAGGGGTGAGGGAGGATGAGAGAAGGGCAGTGAGCGTGAGTAAAGATGGGTGAAAGAGGGTGGATAAAAGTGAGTGAGGGTAAGACAAGGGGAGTGAGGGGGTAGAGGGAGTGAAGGAAGGAGTGACAGAAAGGAACTGAGTAAGGGAGCAAAGAAAGGTAAGTGAGGGAGTGTGGGTGAGTTTATAGGGAGTGAGCGTGACAGAAGAGGAGTGAGAGAGTGACAGGAAAGAGAGAGTGAAGCTAAGAGAGAGAGAGTGAGGGAAGGGGAGTGAGGAAGTGAGAGGACAGAGGGAGTGAGAGAAGGAGTGAGTGAAGTGGAGTAAGGTGAGTGAAGGAAGGGGAATGAGTGAGGGAGCGAAGGAAGGGAAGAGAGGGGAAGGGAAGTAAAGCAGGGGGACTGAAAGAAGGTGAGTGTAGGAGGGGAGTGAGGGAAAAGGGAGTAAACATGGGGAATGAGAATAAGTGAGGGAAGTGAACTAAGGGAACGGGGTGAGGGAAGGTGAGTGAAGAGTAGTGAGGTTAAGGAAAAGAGTGATGAGAAACTAAATTTTGTTTGTCAAACTTACCTTATAAGTAATGTAAACTTAATTACATATGTTTAATAAATGTAATATCTGTGTTAGAGGACAAAAAAAGTTATAATTTTTATAATATATATTTCAAAATACAAGAGACAAGGCAGGAGATTAAAAGTAATAAATGGGTACTAAGAGATAAAGTAGGAGTGAATGACACAGAAAGGGAAACAAAGGAACGGTGAAGGACAGAGAGAGAGAAAAAGAAATAGAGGGAGAGCAAATTACTAAAAGGATTATGAGGCGGATAGATTCAGTGACAGAGAGGAAGAGAGGGAGAGAGAAATGAACTGAAGGTGAGTAAGATACTAAAGGAAAGTGAGTTATCAAAACTAAATGAGGAAAGGGAGTAAGGAAAATGAGTGAGGGAGCGAAGGAAGGGAAGAGAGGGGAAGGGAAGTGAAGCAGGGGAACTGAAAGAAGGTGAGTGTGGGAGGGGAGTGGGAGGAAGAGGAGTGAACATGGGGAATGAGGATAAGTGAGGGAAGCGGAGTAAGGGAACAGGGGTGAGGGAGGATGAGAGAAGGGCAGTGAGCGTGAGTAAAGATGGGTGAAAGAGGGTGGATAAAAGTGAGTGAGGGTAAGACAAGGGGAGTGAGGGGATAGAGGGAGTGAAGGAAGGAGTGACAGAAAGGAACTGAGTAAGGGAGCAAAGAAAGGTAAGTGAGGGAGTGTGGGTGAGTTATAGGGAGTGAGCGTGACAGAAGAGGAGTGAGAGAGTGACAGGAAAGAGAGAGTGAAGCTAAGAGAGAGAGAGTGAGGGAAGGGGAGTGAGGAAGTGAGGGGACAGAGGGAGTGAGAGAAGGAGTGAGTGAAGTGGAGTAAGGTGAGTGAAGGAAGGGGAATGAGTGAGGGAGCGAAGCAAGGTAAGAGAGGGGAAGGGAAGTACAGCAGGGGGACTGAAAGAAGGTGAGTGTAGGAGGGGAGTGAGGGAAAAGGGAGTAAACATGGGGAATGAGAATAAGTGAGGGAAGTGAAGTAAGGGAACGGGGGTGAGGGAAGGTGAGAGAAGAGTAGTGAGGTTAAGGAAAAGAGTGATGAGAAACTAAATTTTGTTTGTCAAACTTACCTTATAAGTAATGTAAACTTAATTACATATTTTTAATAAATTTAATATCTGTGTAAGAGGACAAAAAAAGTTATAATTTTTATAATATATATTTCAAAATACAAGAGACAAGGCAGGAGATTAAAAGTAATAAATGGGTACTAAGAGATAAAGTTGGTGTGAAGGACACAGAAAGGGAAACAAAGGAACGGTGAAGGACAGAGAGAGGGAAAAAGAAATAGAGGGAGAGCAAATTACTAAAAGGATTATGAGGCGGATAGATTCAGTGACAGAGAGGAAGAGAGGGAGAGAGAAATGAACTGAAGGTGAGTAAGATACTAAAGGAAAGTGAGTTATCAAAACTAAATGAGGAAAGGGAGTAAGGAAAATGAGTGAGGGAGCGAAGGAAGGGAAGAGAGGGGATAGGAAGTGAAGCAGGGGAACTGAAAGAAGGTGAGTGTGGGAGGGGAGTGAGAGGAAGAGGAGTGAACATGGGGAATGAGGATAAGTGAGGGAAGCGGAGTAAGGGAACGGGGGTGAGGGAGGGTAAGAGAAGAGCAGTGAGGTTGAGGAAAGAGTGGTGATAGAGGGTGGATAAAGACAAGTGAGCGTGAGAGAAGGGGAGTGAGGGAGTAAGGAGATAGAGGGAGTGAAGGAAAGGGGACTGAGTGAGGGAGCAAAGAAAGGTAAGTGAGGGACTGTTTGAGAGTTAAAGCGAGTAAGCATGAGGGAAGGGGACAGAGAGAGTGAGGGGATGGAGGTAGTGAGGTTAAGAGAGAGGGAGTGAGGGAAGGAGAGTGAGGATGTGAGAGGACAGAGGGAGTGAGAGAAGGAGTGAGTGAAGTGGACTAAGGTGAGTGAGGGAAGGGCAATGAGTGAGGGAGCGAAGGAAGGGAATAGAGGGGAAGAGGACTGAAGCATAGGTACTTAGAGAAGGTGAGTGGGGGGTGAAAGTAAAGGGAAGGGGAGTGAAGGATGGGGAATGAGGGGTAGTGAGGGAACCGGAGTAAGGGAACGGGGGTGAGGGAGGATGAGAGAAGGGCAGTGAGCGTGAGTAAAGAGGGGTGAAAGAGGGTGGATAAAAGTGAGTGAGGGTAAGACAAGGGGAGTGAGGGGATAGAGGGAGTGAAGGAAGGAGTGACAGAAAGGAACTGAGTAAGGGAGCAAAGAAAGGTAAGTGAGGGAGTGTGGGTGAGTTATAGGGAGTGAGCGTGACAGAAGAGGAGTGAGAGGAAAGAGAGAGTGAAGCTAAGAGAGAGAGAGTGAGGGAAGGGGAGTGAGAAAGTGAGGGGACAGAGGTAGTGAGAGAAGGAGTGAGTGAAGTGGAGTAAGGTGAGTGAAGGAAGGGGAAGGAGTGAGGGAGCGAAGGAAGGTAAGAGAGGGGAAGGGAAGTAAAGCAGGGGGACTGAAAGAAGGTGAGTGTAGGAGGGGAGTGAGGGAAAAGGGAGTAAACATGGGGAATGAGAATAAGTGAGGGAAGTGAAGTAAGGGAACGGGGGTAAGGGAAGGTGAGAGAAGAGTAGTGAGGTTAAGGAAAAGAGTGATGAGAAACTAAATTTTGTTTGTCAAACTTACCTTATAAGTAATGTAAACTTAATTACATATTTTTAATAAATTGAATATCTGTGTAAGAGGACAAAAAAAGTTATAATTTTTATAATATATATTTCAAAATACAAGAGACAAGGCAGGAGATTAAAAGTAATAAATGGGTACTAAGAGATAAAGTAGGAGTGAAGGACACAGAAAGGGAAACAAAGGAACGGTGAAGGACAGAGAGAGGGAAAAAGAAATAGAGGGAGAGCAAATTACTAAAAGGATTATGAGGCGGATAGATTCAGTGACAGAGAGGAAGAGAGGGAGAGAGAAATGAACTGAAGGTGAGTAAGATACTAAAGGAAAGTGAGTTATCAAAACTAAATGAGGAAAGGGAGTAAGGAAAATGAGTGAGGGAGCGAAGGAAGGGAAGAGAGGGGAAGGGAAGTGAAGCTGGGAAACTGAAAGAAGGTGAGTGTGGGAGGGGAGTGAGAGGAAGAGGAGTGAACATGGGGAATGAGGATAAGTGAGGGAAGCGGAGTAAGGGAACAGGGGTGAGGGAGGGTAAGAGAAGAGCAGTGAGGTTGAGGAAAGAGTGGTGATAGAGGGTGGATGAAGACAAGTGAGCATGAGAGAAGGGGAGTTAGGGAGTAAGGAGATAGAGGGAGTGAAGAAAAGGGGACTGAGTGAGGGAGCAAAGAAAGGTAAGTGAGGGACTGTTTGAGAGTTAAAGCGAGTAAGCATGAGGGAAGGGGACTGAGAGAGTGAGGGGATGGAGAGAGTGAGGCTAAGAGAGAGGGAGTGAGGGAAGGGGAGTGAGGAAGTTAGAGGACAGAGGGAGTGAGAGAAGGAGTAAGTGAAGTGGAGTAAGGTGAGTGAGGGAAGGGGAATGAGTGAGGAAGCGAAGGAAGGGAATAGAGGGGAAGAGGACTGAAGCATAGGTACTGAGAGAAGGTGAGTGGGGGGTGAAAGTAAAGGGAAGGGGAGTGAAGGATGGGGAATGAGGGGTAGTGAGGGAACCGGAGTAAGGGAACGGGGGTGAGGGAGGATGAGAGAAGGGCAGTGAGCGTGAGTAAAGAGGGGTGAAAGAGGGTGTATAAAAGTGAGTGAGGGTAAGACAAGGGGAGTGAGGGGATAGAGGGAGTGAAGGAAGGAGTGACAGAAAGGAACTGAGTAAGGGAGCAAAGAAAGGTAAGTGAGGGAGTGTGGGTGAGTTATAGGGAGTGAGCGTGACAGAAGAGGAGTGAGAGAGTGAGAGGAAAGAGAGAGTGAAGCTAAGAGAGAGAGAGTGAGGGAAGGGGAGTGAGGAAGTGAGAGGACAGAGGGAGTGAGAGAAGGAGTGAGTGAAGTGGAGTAAGGTGAGTGAAGGAAGGGGAATGAGTGAGGGAGTGAAGGAAGGGAAGAGAGGGGAAGGGAAGTAAAGCAGGGGGACTGAAAGAAGGTGAGTGTAGGAGGGGAGTGAGGGAAAAGGGAGTAAACATGGGGAATGAGAATAAGTGAGGGAAGTGAAGTAAGGGAACGGGGGTGAGGGAAGGTGAGAGAAGAGTAGTGAGTTTATGGAAAAGAGTGATGAGAAACTAAATTTTGTTTGTCAAACTTACCTTATAAGTAATGTAAACTTAATTACATATTTTTAATAAATTTAATATCTGTGTAAGAGGACAAAAAAAGTTATAATTTTTATAATATATATTTCAAAATACAAGAGACAAGGCAGGAGATTAAAAGTAATAAATGGGTACTAAGAGATAAAGTTGGTGTGAAGGACACAGAAAGGGAAACAAAGGAACGGTGAAGGACAGAGAGAGGGAAAAAGAAATAGAGGGAGAGCAAATTACTAAAAGGATTATGAGGCGGATAGATTCAGTGACAGAGAGGAAGAGAGGGAGAGAGAAATGAACTGAAGGTGAGTAAGATACTAAAGGAAAGTGAGTTATCAAAACTAAATGAGGAAAGGGAGTAAGGAAAATGAGTGAGGGAGCGAAGGAAGGGAAGAGAGGGGATAGGAAGTGAAGCAGGGGAACTGAAAGAAGGTGAGTGTGGGAGGGGAGTGAGAGGAAGAGGAGTGAACATGGGGAATGAGGATAAGTGAGGGAAGCGGAGTAAGGGAACGGGGGTGAGGGAGGGTAAGAGAAGAGCAGTGAGGTTGAGGAAAGAGTGGTGATAGAGGGTGGATAAAGACAAGTGAGCGTGAGAGAAGGGGAGTGAGGGAGTAAGGAGATAGAGGGAGTGAAGGAAAGG